>NC_139333.1:11639824-12261699 GCF_056507025.1 Lutjanus erythropterus | reverse complement strand
GACCTCATTCCTTCTACCAGCACTCCTGTCATGGAGACGGTTTATGGATGATTTGGAAAAAAACAATACCCAATGCTAAGGAGGGTGTTCCCTTAAGCCTGTGTGTGCAGCTGGCTTGCCAAAATCCTCCCATGCTCTTGATCCATTGCACCTCTGCCCACGGGCTGAAAGGCTCAGTCTTGTGATGGGGAGGCAGCGGCCAGGTGGCTAATTGAGCTGTTCCCAGGGCCGCCTGTGACAGCGTGCCACCCTGTGCCAAGGTGTTGAGGTTTCCCAGGGCTCAGTAATAGATGATTTTAGTCCCCGTAAAGTGTGTCCAATCGCACTGCCCCCGCTGGCACAGAGCAGGCACACAGGACAGACCGGACACACTTATCTCAGTGGAAAGATGTTGGGTCGAGTGAGCCTGTTGATAATGTCCTGGATGTGTTCAAACACCTGACAGTCACTGTTTGTATTTGTGATCACTGAATATTGAATGAATAGAATGAGTTAGAAAAAAAGATGCATTTTTTTTATTAGTTTAGGGAAGAAGGGTTCACTTTAACTGTTCCAAAGCAACATTTTCTCAATCAGTTATACACTGAACTGTTATTTGTGCTTGCTGCAGGGAAAGTAAAGGTATGATTTCTTTTCATGGTATATGACAGTTGCTCAGTTGCTAAAATAGTAGAGATCAAAGAGATGAATGTCTGCTGCACATCCTGCAAAGAAGGAAGAGTCTGCCACAATGTAAATACTGGGCAGCAAAAGCTTTGTCATGCTCAACCTTATACATATAGCAAATAAAGTATATACAATATTGTCACACTTTTACTTACATATTCTTTTCATTGTCCAACAACTGACTGTTGTCTCACCGTAAAGTGGTGTCCATAACAATTTAGCTAAATGTGAAAATGCTATACACCAGACTGGGTTGGTATTGGATTATTAGGTATAAGATTGTTTTCCAAAGGTTGTCTTTTCACACTGAAACTTCACAATTTTTTCTTGGTGCATTATCCCCTGACTTTTCCTCAAGCAGCATCATGAGGCTGCCATTTGTGACTGAAATGTCTTGACAGAAATAATAGCTATTGATTATCACAGAATTTGGTACAGAAATCTATGTTCTGATCAGAATAAATTGTAAAAGTTAACTTGATTCATTAACTTTTAATCTTGTGTCATAAATGTCATTTGTGTTTATGATGCATTTGCAAAATTAATTTCCATCAACATCAGCTGCACTTTGTGTTGAGTAATAATTAATATTAGCATGCTAATATGCTGAAACAAGATGGTCAACATGGTGAACATTAAATGTGCTAAATATCAGCTCGTTAGCACTTTCATTGTGAGTATATTACAAGTGGAAACTTGCCATGTTGTTAACCATTGGTTTGTGGACCACCACTTTGAAGCATGGGCATTAAGGCTGTCGCCATCTTGGTTTTTTTTTTTTTTTTTGGAACCGGAAGTGACCATATTTGGACGAGAGTGTGGAGCTGGTGAGTGATGACTGTGAGCTGGGCAGTGCTTAGTGTTGCTTGTCCCTTCAGCAGCAAATGGCCCCCCTGGTCTCGTACTACAGCTGAAAAATACACAAATTTTCTTTCTGTAAACACTGACAATGCAATAACAGAATCTTGAGCCATATTTGATCAACGCTGCCTAGTTTGAAAGTTCTGATCTGAGTTTCGTGAGTGCCATATGTTGCACTAGGCGCACTAGCTGAGAATGACAGTAAGTCACATGGTAGCCCCGTCCTAAAGCATACCCTGGTTTATCATCTACCTTAATTTAAATCGGATGATAATTTACAAAATGAACATCATGCTGTATAGAGAAAGACTTGAAACTAGCGGTCGAGGCCGTAAGCTCATTATTAAAATGTCTCCTGATGTAATAAATCAGGACAGAAGTGGGATCATATTCTCCTAAGACTCCAAGCAATCAGACTTCTTTTTGAGACCAGTGGAGTCGCCCCCTGCTGCCCATTAGAAAGATCGTAAGTTTTAAAATATCTCTGCATTAGCTTCACTTTTCAGACCCAGAAGCTGTTACCTTTTTATTATACAGTTTCTAGGATGTTAGCATGTTGTTGTTGGCATTTAGCTCAAAGTGTGTGTCTTTGTTAATTGCAGCCTCACAGAGCTGCTATAGCATGCCTGTAGACTCTGTCTTCTCATAATCATCGCCATGATTTAGTCTTACTAGTTTTAACAAGGACTGTCCCCTCTGACTCTCTTTGATTGCTTTTTTGTTTCTAAATTATTGATCGAGGGTCATACATTTTACCTTAACCAAAAATACTGCAATTTCCAGAGCATCTGTTTTAAGAACCTCAATCAAATAACTATTCCGTACTCATTTAATTGTCTGACAGCATGTTAATGAGAACGCTGGGACTGTGTGATCGACTGCACTGAAACATGTAATGAGTGAATGAAGAGAGTGTAATAGGGGACAGTAAATTGACTTTGTAGTTTCTACACATAAATACTCTGAGAGTTGATCATCTTGCATCCGTCTTTTAAAAAAAAACCTTGTAAATGTGTCTTTGAAATGTTCCTTTTATGGTGGATGGAAGCCCTGAACACAGAGTGAATGATGCCTATTTATTTAATTCGTAGCAGCATAGTTTTAATACCACTCGTGCTTTTTCTGAATTCTTCATTAAAGAGTGGAACAAGCTCAACATAATCACTTGAAGCTGCATCTCAAATGACATATGCTACAAGCACATCAGACATTTGAAACATACATATATCAAAACAGTCATTTCCTTCAGAGTTTTTTATTTTATTTTAATTTTTTTTGAGGGAGCGATGGGGTGTGTGTGTGGGGGTAAAGCTGGAGGGAGATTCGCCAGCTGTGAGGGATCAGTTTCGAGACTGTAAACATGGCGGGGACGCCCTCCCACTCCCCAACTCTGAAAAAGTGCCTCTTTTGAAACGGTTGGGCTCATGGTTGTGCACCCCCTGCACCCTCACACCCCCTCGCCCAAAACATCCCAGCCCCTCCAACCTCCCCACCTCCCCCCCTTTCCTCTTCGTGTTTCCTGTTGAGCTGGCTAGACTCCTTTGACAGATTTACAACTCTGGGGTCAAAGTTTTCCGACGGCAGCAGATAAATCTTACACCGCCCCCCTCCCTGCTTCTCCTTCACCTGATAAAAAGACACACACTCTGAACAGCCGCCCCGCGCTGCCCCAACCACCAACATACCAGCCCCCCGCCTCCTCCCCCCACCCACCCCACATCCTTTCATGTGTAATGTGCCTTTTTAAAGAAGTCTGTGCACCTCTGTGCGTGAACATGTGTATGAGGACAGCTGCATTTATGTGTTCTGCAAGAGGTGTGTGCAAATGCTTTTGTGCATGTGCATGTATGTGTGCATGAGTGTGTGTGTGTGCAGAAGGGTAAGTGCCGTGCAGTTTTGTGGTTAAGAAAAAGAATGCAGGACATTGTTCTTAAACCATAAAGGCAGGCTCTTCATGTTCCAGTCATTTTTTTTTTCAGGGGGGAGGTCTTCTTCTTCTTTTCCCTCCCTCTGATTTTTATGTTTTGGTCCCAGTGTGATACTCACTCCGCTTTTGTCTCCTCTCCTCCCCCAGATAGATAAGAGCAGTGCGAGTATGCTTCAGTCTGCCAGCATGCCATCATTTTTTTGGTATTTTCTTTCCTCTCTTTTACACACACTCCGTCCCGCGCTCCTCTTCCTCTCATCCCTCCCACTGTAACATTCATTTCTCCTCAATCACCCGTCTTTTATCGCCATGTCTGTGTCAAACGTCTTCAGCTCTACCTGGGCAGACTGTGGAGAAACGGAGTATCGAGAGAGAGGCTCCAAACACGCACTGAGGTCTCGGGGCCACGTCTCTCCCACTCTTTTTGCTCTCTCCTTCCTCTTTATCTACTCTGATCTCTGTTCCAGGGTGGGAGGCAAGACGTATTCAAAATCTCCGTCCAAAGCAAATAAAACTTTTGGTTGCACTTTACAGCACATTGCTAAGACATAACAAGCTGTACTTTGTATTAAATTATACAAAAACTAGAAATAAAATGTTCTTCATTAGTCAGTATTAAACCCTTCATCAGACCTTTACTTTTTCACTTTAGTTTACAGTACAGTTCAAATGTAATGTGTCCCTAATGATCTCTAATAAACTCTAACAATGGTCTAACAAAGACTCTAATACTGTCTAACATATTATTTCTAGTTTTTGTCTAATTTAATACAAGGTGCAGCTCATTATGTTTTATTAGTGTTCAGTAAAATAAAGTGCAACCAAACTTTTTGTGTCAGTTTTAATAAAACCTTGCATTACTTTTCTTTGTGTTTGTCATTTGGCATGTTGGGATGTCTAACCGCTCCTCTCTCATTTATCACCTCCACTGAGAAGGAGCAGAAATTATGTTAATTGGTGACAGATCCATACTGAAGAAATGTTTGTATTACTGTTTTTAATAATAAAGTGGATTACAGACAAATACAAAATAACAAGCTGAAAGCAGCATTTCTCTTTTTTTTTTTTTTTGCCTGAGCTCCTCAAGCATTGCAACCTTGTGAATCAGCATCGATTTTCCTCTAATTTTAACACAGTAATATCATATTCTTTATAGCCTGCAACAACAAATATTCCCCAATATACACACACAGTCTTCCCATGGTGTCGGATCAATGGACATGATTGATTTGGTGGTGAGCTGGCAGCCAGTCCTGATCAATGTTGGCTTGGCTGATGGCCGCAGACCGTACATCACTGTCACTCACAATGTGTGTCGAAGTAAGTGTGAGTGAGTCTTCTATCACTTCCGTCACGTTTGATAGATAGTAGTTTGTTTTTCATTGCATCATATTACATTTGGCTTCTGTTTTGTTCAGCAAATGTTGTTGTTGAAGTTTAGCCTACAGCAGACAAGCGGAGCAGATTAAAATTTATGTTTTTGCAGTCATGGGAAAACTGATTTTTAGAGGTTTTCATGTTTTAACTTCATGTTTTAATGATTATTTGGAAGCAATCCAGGAACATTGTAGTTATCCGGCATGCAAGAGCCTTTCAGCTTTCAGGGCACCCAGTTAAAGGAATATTTCAGATTATTTGGAGTGGGGTTGTAGGAAGTTGCAAACAAACTAACAGATTGAGGCAGTGGTAGACCAGCAACTCCTGTTACTTAATTTGCCTATGGAATTTGTTTGGTTTGGAGAGATTGATATTTGGTTTCTAAAACAGTGGCATCCAGTCAGAAGAGGCTGTCTGATGGCAAAGTAAAGACATGAAAATATCCTAAATATAGCTTACACTTTAACTGATATTTAATTTTTTTATGGTGGACATTTTTAAGTGGCTAAAATCTGTTTTGCTGTTCACAGCAGTATATTGCTGAGCTTCTGTGCTGGTGTCCCTCTTTGTTTCTCCAAACTGAGGTTGTGCCGTACACATACCTCATATATCCCCACTTCAAATAATTCAAACTGTCCCTTAAATACTATCTCTATCTCTTATATAAGTAAGAACCACCTTCTAATCTTTCAGTTTATGAAACACTTAAAAAAAAATTGCTGCTATCGGGCTGAAAACAGTTTCCTTCCTGACAAGCCATCATTTTTAAGATACAAAGTTTTCATCAGACATCAGATATGTGCGATAAGATGGCGATTAAACAAACTACAACTGGAAACTGTGTGAGTCATCTCAGTCTGAAGAAACACTGATGATGTTGGAACAGAAAATCTAAAAGAGTGTAAACACTTGTATTACCAGGACACACCCTGTTCACAGGTCATCCTGTTTCACAAATTGCACAAACACACATGCAAGGGCACACACACACACACAGAGACACACACACACACGCAGGCAGGCACACACTATCAGATTTGCAGGGAAGCGCATCAAATATTACAAAACATCACATGCCTTGTGAAACACTCCACGCGCTGCAGCGTACACTTTGTCAAGCGGTGACCTTGAATACTTAAGAGGCCCCTCGGTGGAGGTTTCTCCCCCGATGCTCTTCACACACCAGTGCTGTGGGAATGAGTGATACGATGGCAGGAGAGGAAGAGACGAGGAAGACCCACCGAGTGACAGAGAGAGGAAGGTTAAAACAGAAAAAAATGAGAGGATAGGAGGCAAAAAGGTGGGGGTGGTGGAGTGGTACCATCTGACTCTCTCCAGGGAAATCTTATCACAGTGTAGTGGGGGGAGGCGGCTTTCCACTGGAGCGAAAGATTGGGATGAACATATCAGGGGTGGGGTGTAGGGGGGGGCTTTAGGGGATTACCAAATGAACAAACCTGTTGTCCTCTCTTCCACGCTCTCTCTTGCCCTCCTCTGCCCCGTCATCCTCTTCTGCCAAATGGACATGCTCTATATATCTGGCTAAGTCCCCACATAACCTCTGTGGAGTTTTAATGGTCAGCGCGTCTTTTCACAAGACCTGTTATTGGATTACAGCTCGCTTCACAGACTCTCTGTCCTTCTCTCATGTTCTGTCTATCTCCGGCTGTGCTACTCATTTCTGCTCTTCTACACATCCTTTCTCTCCCTTTTGTTCTGGGCTTCTCTGCATTTTAGGGATGACGTAAGGATGTATGGAGAAGCAAGAAAGACAGCTGGCTTACTGAAAGCGAAACATTGCAATTGTTTGCTAGCTAGCTAAAAAGCAAAAAAACCCACAATATTGTTTGACAGCTCGCTAAAAAGGTAGCATTTCCTTTCGCTTCCTTTTGTTTTAAGCCTCTGTATTTTAGAGATGACGTAAGGATGGACGGAGGAGCAAGGAAGACAGACACAAAGTGAGCTAATGCAGTCATCTGATCTGATTTTTTTTTTTTGGCTCCGCACACCTTGTGTCACTCCACTGGTCCAATGTTGGCCATAATATCAAGCGACAGGCTGGCTTTCCACTTCAACAAGCCTGTGTCCTTAAAACAGAGGACATGAGAGGAAGCGAGAGGCTGACAGAGAGACAGAGAAGGAGGGGTACAGAGGAATGAGAGAGGAGGGGGATATCAAAAAATAATGAGATGTGTGGATGGAGGGGTGGTAGGTCAGGGGATGAGGGAAGATAGGAACAAAATATCAAAGAAAGTAATGACATCTAGCCTCCAAGAGCGCCGTCTTCATCGGCTCACCTCCTCCCTCCAGCAGCACAGAGGTCGGCTGTTCTATGAAAGATCCAGTGACCTTTGAGAGCCAAACTTTGATGTTAACTTTGCATGATTTGTTTGGCTGCTCCACTGTGGTGCTGAAGGAAGAGTCAGAATAGACAGAGAGAGGGAGAGAGAGAGAGACAGAGAGAGAGACAGAGAGCATGGACTGTATTCCTGAAACTAGGCCAGTCACTGTCTAGAAATGTGGACTCATGTTCCCGTTTCCAACCATTCCCCAGAGGAGCTCGGCTGCCTGCTGCCTGCCTGTCGGCTCAGCCAGTTCACTGTCCTCTGTGCTGCCTTCACTGTCCTGTCCGTTATCTCTTTCCTGATCATCTGCTGTGTGATATTATATAGTACTGAAACCATTATTTGGATATTAACCAACAAAAGTCTGAACTGATTGATAGGAACACTGACAACCAATCAAAATCCATCTGAACTTAAATTGACTACATTGTTGCCTTGGATGGGAAGCATGGTGTCATTCAGCAATTAACTAATTTTTGGGGACGCTTCAAAAAAATTCCAGGAATGCTTATTTTATTAGTTTCGAATGTTAGCCTACCTGTGTCATTTAAGTTGACTGACCCTTCCTAACATTTTGTTAACATTAGCCATCAGATGTTCCTAGCTAGTAGATTAGCTTGCTAGTTAGCAAGTGTAATGCTAACATTAGCCATTGTTATTTTGTTTTGATGTTTTTTCAGATGTTTTGCTGAAGTCGCTTACATGATATGTTACTTTTACAGGTCTTCTAGCAATATCTTTTAATGAAGCTTTGCACACGGCCCAGCTAAGTACAGGAAACAGAAAATGAGAAAGATGACTGAGGTTCCTCTGGATAAACTACAAAGCTTGCTCAGTTGTTATTGGAACACAGAGTTTGCTCTGTGGGCAGGAGCATAATAATAATGGCAATAATAATAATAATAATAATAATGATAATAATAATAATATCTATTGCAGGGTTGTTTTGTTTTATATTGGCTGATTATATGATAAGGATAAATATTGCACAATAACTCAGGTGTGGTGCCAGTAAACAACAACAGGGAGAGCACTGCATTGCATCACAATGAGTTGCATTGCATTGTGTTGAGTTGCATATTTCACTGTGTTACATTCTGTTCTGTTCCTTTATATTGTTACATCATTGCTGTTTTCCTCTGTCCTGCTCTGGGGTCAGCTACAACAACAGGCTGACAAAAACTGCGCAGTTATCCGTGCTCAGCTCCAGTGTCAGTGCCTCTAGAGGGGGCAGACACAATAACATGTAACATCTGTACGGTATAATAAAAGGCAGTCCAATACATCACCACGACAAACTATCTCACAGACTGAATCACTACCTCTTTAATGCAGTTTCAACTATAACTGAGTGTAATAAACTTCACAAAGGCAGTGTTTGTTGCAGAGCTGTTGCATTGGATTGCATTAGACTGTGTAGGAGGTGGACATCAGTGCCTTTTATAGCACCCAGCAGGTAAGTCTTTTTCCGCTTCTGACAATAACAAGACAATGAGACAAAAGATATACAGAAAAAAGCAATGATTTACGCATTTATATATTTTCATAACTCCAGCTGCTGCTACCAAACCTTTTAAATCATTGCTCAGCTGTTAGGAAAGAGTAAAGTTGGATTGCAGAGGGGGCCAGGGACCCATGCGGGGGAGGGGCCGGGCACAAACATAAAAGCCTCGTGTCGACATCTGCCAGCCTACCTATGCCTTCGCTCTGCCTGGCACTGCCAGTCCATTAGCATCATGTAGCGCCTGGTCCAACCAGGACAGTGCGACCTTAATCTCTGTGCCTGTCACTGAGCTGCTGACACATCTGGTCATCTCCAGATGCAACGTCTGCCTCCTCTGCTCCCCGCGTGCCCTGTGGTGGGCGTGATAATCCCTGACTTTTTTACAGCCTCTTCCCAACATCACTATAGGTTAGCCCTTATTAAACTGCACCCTGTAATCAGCTCAGGCATAATGAGTGGCTCAGATTTATTGTGGATTAGCATGGACACCCGGCACTGTTCCAACTTGATGATACTTCCTCCTTCTGCCCATCTGTTATGGAAGAACTCTGGTTGTAAAAAGGTGGGACTTCATAGAGCCGAAGATGCCACAGATTGGCTCCATGTCTGAAAGAGAACCTGTGCACAGCACCCTTTAAACAGCGTGATGGCGGACCCAGGCATGACGGGCAGGGAAGAAAAAAGTAAAAAGGGCACCAGATGCGGGTGATGAGACAGATGAGACAGCAGCAGACTTTTCTAACAGGTAGGGCAGCGTGCATGGCACTGAATAAAGTTTTCTCCACCCTAGACAGCACTTCATCATGTTTTCTCCACTGGAAGGGCACCCTAGAGCACATTTTATCACATTTTTTTGCACATTGTGCCACCACAGAGGGCCCTTTATCCTGCCAGCATAGAACAAATTTCCATCATTGGCTCATTTATGATGCCAGTAACCTCACTGGTTACTGTAATTCTACCAATCAAATTATTAGGAAATTTGGAAAGTTTTCATCTACAACCTAATTTAGATTATTTTACAGCCACAGCCCACAGCGGTGCCCTGCCAGTTTTCATTAATTCACGTAGATAAGCTTATGTGAGAAGTGCTTCTACAAAAGGAAACATCATGATCTGTGCCCACTTTGTATATTTAAGTAAATTACGTGTTTTCATTTAAGAAAAAGTAGAACAAGTACAAGAAATTGCTGAAGACAAGATATACTTCCTCTTCTCTTCACTCCACACAGACACGCAGACAAACTGCGCTGTCTGTGGCAGATACAACAGGAAATAGCTGGTGCTTTTGTGAATCAACTCAGGGGCATTAATAGTAGCAATGTCCTTGAGCATGATGCTAAAAAAAAAATTCCCAAAAAGGGTAGAATTTTAACATCATCCCTCTGTCCTTTGACCCGGAGGCGTGGCTGTGCAAGATTACCATCAAACTGCTGTCCATCTGTTATTTATTTATTTTTTTCTTGCAGAGAGATCAAGGGAATGACTTTTCTCTCTCTGCCTCATTTGGATCAGATCACCAGCAGGTTCCTTGTGGATCAGAAGGAGACATTTGAGGATTACAGTCGCTCCTCACTGCCTGTTTCTGTCAGTCTCTGTGTGACCACTTGCAACCCTGGGAAAATCAGCAGAAGTCACAGATGAGCAACATCTGATCCCGAGTGATCATTATATGTGGGTATCATTTCCCATTTGCGTGTCTGCAGGCGATGAGTCATCGTGACAGTAAGTCAGAGTGCCAATATAGACACCGAAACTAGTGACAACTGCCTACACTTATTCATTAATATAATTGTCTAAATATGTAAAAGTCACTTCATTTCTTCAGCACTACATCTTCATTGTTAATGATCAGTAATATGGCACAGTGGAACTGGGTGCTGTTTTTCATTTAGAAGATATAATTTCTCAATTATGGGCGTTGAAAGTACAATCTGATAAAAAACTCCTTTGATTTCAATAACAATACCCTACAAAAAAACTCATAATAGAGGCATTATGTTTTCAAGTTGTCTGTTCGTCTGTCAGTCCCGTTCTTGTGAATGCGAAATCTGAAGAACACCTGGACAGAAGTTCATCAGATTTGGCACAAATGTTTACTTGGGCGCAAGGATGAACTGATTGGAGTTTGGAGGTCAAAGGTCAAGGTCACTATGACTTCACAAAACACATTTTTGGCCATAACTGCATAATTATTATGACAATGACAAACTTTCACAGACATATCTAATAGGATAAGATGACGAAGTAATGACATTTTATATCAATGTCATTATAATTCCAATTTTGCCCAGACATACACATAACACCTTTTATTAAATTCCTTCAAAGCCTTCATTGCATACATGATATGAATCTGTACAAACATGGATGTAAACTACAACTTGACCAGTTGGTGTAGGCAGTATTTCTCATTTCGATACTATATTAATTAAACAAATTTCTCTGGGTACTTTTTTAACTTGCTTCTGAAAGTAACCTGAACTCTGTGTTTTATTTAAACTGTGTGTGACTGCTCATGCAGAGAGTCATCAAGGGCACTTGAGTTTAATGGTGACTTACACAGGAAACCCAAAAACAGATACAGCAGAGGATTCGGGTGGTGATAAAAGCCTAAACCTCAAACTTCCGTCGCCAAGCTCATGTTGTTTTTCTCTCTCACAAAGAATGAAAGAGCTTCATGCCCAGATTAGTAAATGAGGACAAGTCTATTTATCCGTGTAGCTCTCTTCTTTTTCTTTATTATAGATTTTACAATAAAGTCTATAACAAACCAAAACTGGAGGCTTTTGCTTTTAAAACTGGAGCCCCTTCTGTGAGCGAGCGCAGGGCATGTTTTTTTAAAAAAAATCCCCTTTATTTACTCTCCAGCAGAGTTTACTTTATGCTCGCCCCCCTCCGAGCCAATCTCCCGCTCAGCCATGCATTACACCCCTCAATTCTCATCACTTCCAGGTTTTCCTCCATTGTTTCCCCTGTTTTTGTCACAGCATGACATAGCAATCAATAAGCAATTAAAAAAGGCAACATAGCACAGGGCATTGCTTACTTAGTTCCAGTTTATGCTTAGCCTTTGCAGGGATGTGGTGCAGGGATGAGACCACTGGTGTGTGTTTGGGGCTTTGCAGTCACATTGTCTGACACACAGCAACCATGAAGAATAAAAACAGAGCTCAAAGATTTCTTACACATAAGTATTTCACATTTATAAAAGCTCACTGCGCTGCTTTTAGCTTTTGTATCTGCACTTACACGATTTAAAAAATGTTTTTTTTTTCTTCTTCAAAATATGAAGTTGACTGGATTTTGAAAAGAGAAGTTGAGGAAATTTTGTAAAGATTAAAAAAAAAGCTTAGGATATTCAGTTGAACCAACAGCTCATCAGTTTCTCTGACCAACGCGACAAACAAATTTGATTTCGTTTATATTTTCTCAGTTATAAAAGTTAGTTATTCATTTCACATGAAGAAGTTCCAGCTGCAGCTGCTCCTGTTTGAGCTACTTTGTTCCAGTGTTGGCACAGAGACGATACATGAAACTGCTCCCAGTCAACTTATTAAATTTTAAGTGTAAGGAGGTTGAGAATGATTTCAATATTAACCTTAATCATTTTTCACATTGTTTTTATTACTGAGAAAACAAGCAACCATGACTTTTCTCAAAGTGTTTTAGAGACACACAGCAAAGTTTTACCATATATGCTTCCTTCAAATTATAAAAAAGAAGGGTCTTAGGAGAGTTTTGATGCTCACACAGTGCATGCTGGGAAGTCCGCTAACATGCTGATCATATTTATTTAAAATCTTAATTTAATGAGGTGTTTGAACTTTGTACATCTCAAGGCAAACTCAGCAGGTTCTGAAGTGCTCTGAGAATAATTTCTAGTAATTTTAGGTTAATTTAACTTGACAAACTTAACAAACAAAACTTGTGCAGTTATATTAAGTAAATGAGAATTTCCTGTGTGATTTTTTAGTGCAGGAATGATACGTGAGCGTTTTTTTACATTACTGTGGTATTTTGCCACATTCTTGACATTTGAAGAAGTTGACGATGCAAGTTTCATGAATAACATTTAAAGCTCCGGTTTAATGATCAGTCTTAAAGGAGAGGAGGACGAGCCAGCCCAAGGTCAGACGATACTCAGCAGTAATCTTAACCAGGAAGAGATGTTGAAACCACCCATCCTGTGTGAAGGAATAGCTGCTGCTGGTTTTATAGGGAATTCACACGCGGCGGCTGCACCAGCCACACAGTTTTCCACCCTCTGATATTCCACTATCACTCTGCACCGCAGCCACCGAAGACGTTTACAACATTATCTAACAGAGTTGCACTGTGTCGCATGACACTCATCCCCAATTACAGCCATGCATGCTGTAATGTACACACCGACCTGACGAGCATACCAACTGCGTCACTTGACGGTTTAGACCACGCTGTCAGCTGGGTGGTAGGAGTAAGATGTGTTTATAGAGCAGGTTCTTTCTCTCCCTGCACCTTGTATGTTTCTGTGTTCACGTATGTGTGTGTGTGTGTGTGTGTGTGTGTGTGTGTGGGCTGTTTTATCACAATGCCGACACCTCATTCTATAGTCTTTGACCCTGACAGACAGGCAGCCGGTGCAGATGTCTCCCATCAGCCGTGTCCAGTCCACCCCCAACACCTCTGTGATATGACAGACCTGCCTGCCCGCCGTCCTGGATGGCTGTTGGGAGAGGCTTCAGAGGGTGTAGGTGTGTAAGAAGTGAACGTGTGTGTGTGTTTGAGCGTGTAGGAGGAAGGAGAGAGAGAGTATATGATATGACATTTTGTATTTCCTGGCAATGTTTGATAATATTTCATGCTTATTAGAGTTATTACTGCACTTAAAGGAGAAATCTGTAATAGATTTGCTGTACTAAATAATAAAATGACCATTATATTTCATCAGAGATTAAGAAAACATGCTAAGTTGAAATGCCAGCCTCTCTGACAACAATGCTACAGCAAGCATGTTCTCCTTCTCCATTTATGAGCCACAAGAAATAATTAATTATCTTTTAAAAGGAGTGTATATTAATATTGGTTAAATTGAGGAATATGTGTATTTTCAGAGCAGTTGGCTTTTGTTTTCAGGACGACGGGTGTAACTTTACATCAACAGACGACAGACATTCATAAACAACTGATCGACTTACAGTGTAGGACTCGTCATTGCCAAAGAATAATACTGTGCTCATCTTGTGCTCAATATTCAGTGTCCTTAATCTGACTTTCTGGATGTAGACTGTGGTTGTAAGCCTGCTTTTGCTTGTTTGTTTCATGCAGCATCCACTATCTGCATTTTCATTGTCCCTGGACAACAACAGCAACCACTGAGCTCGCAACCTACCTGCTGAAAAAAACATATTAGCACCTGGATCGCTAATGGTACAAACGTAAACCACCTAGCGGCTGTTACCTTTTATTTTGCTGTGATTTAGAAATTTCAGTGGTGTTGTTCCACCAAAATAAGTTCCCACTGGCACTATTTTGCAGGGTCATCTGCCTGGGCATCCTGGGCTTAGTGCCATCCAAAACGATTGTGATTGGTTTAGAGAAATACTTCACTTTTATTTGCGTAAACAAGTTGAATCAGTACTTGTACTTTTTTCGTACCTTTTTTAATACAAATATCTGTGCCTCTACTTTACTAAAAACTGTGTGTACTTTTGCCATCTCTGGTTTTCAGACGGTCATTTGTGGCTATGCTTTTCTGCGTTAAAGTGAATAATTCACTGTGTCTGTGTTCATGTGTGTGGTACAAGCCAGGAAAATGTAAGCATGGTATGTTTTGCATTAATGCAAGGGATGAAAAAAGCAAAAAAAAAAAGCAGTTGAAGTCCAAAAACCTCTACTTCTCCCCTTTTCTGCCTCTCTTCCTCCTCGCCTCCTTTCTCTAACACTCTCCGCTTTTTACAGGCTGCCATTTCCACTAAATTAGTGCCCAGGGTTTTAATTGCAGTTTATGAAGCTCATTTATTGGCGCAAGAGTCTGTGTTTGTGTGATCTGGCATCCAGCGAGGCAGGCCAGTCCTCTCCAAGCCTCCCTGTGGTTTTGCATTTCTTTTTTTCCCTCTCTCTGTTGTTTTATTCCTCCCCCCTTCCTTTCTTTTTAACACCAGAATGTTGCTGGGCTTAACCGTACATGCTGCTGTTTTTATAGAGAATTAGCACTTCTCTACCCAGCGCTGGCTGTGTGGCTCCACAGTGGAAGTGTTGCCTTTAAATCAGCCCTCCCCTTTAAAACCGCCTCGGCACGTGCCAAGAGCCACACATTTAGCATACAGAAGCCAGCATTTCTTATGACTTTAATCAAAGCATGGTGAACATTATGTAATGCTATGATATCCAAGCATGATGCACAACAAATGTACTATGTGTTGTATGATTGTTTTACATGAGGTAGGTTAAAGGGTGGACATTTGCTTTCATGACCCATGACGATCTCACTTTCTCTAAATTTCTGTTTCACTTCCCCTCTTCTCTTTCTCTCTCCCTCCACATCATCCCCTCCATGGCATTCCAGTGACACCCTGGAGGCTAATTAAGCCTTAATTACATTTGTTGGAATTGATTTGTGATTTAGTCTTTCCTCTGTTGTTCCAGCTCATTGGCCCCCATAGAAATGTCATTAATGCACCATTATTTTCACGGGCGGTCTAATTAAAGGGACATACTCTCTGGGTTTCCTCTGATGAGATGCTGGGAAGGGGAACATGTTGGCGACTGGCACCCCGATGATCCAAAATGGAAGACACGGCGGGAGGGAGGGGGGTGTAACATAACCTTATGTGTGGGTATAAAGGCGCTGTGCAGATGGAGGCTGCCAGGTGGTTCGTTTGGAGAGGATGTTTCATTCATGTTGCGTGACATGACATTATCACAAGATTTGTCTGTTGGCTTAGATGCCGAGGAGGTGAAGCCGAAGTTGTGAAGTTGTTTTCATTACAGCTCTGCTAGAAGATAAGGATCCATTTTCATGTCTGCACGATAAATATGAAACTACAGACAGAAGAGGGTTAGCTTAGCTTAGCATGAAGACTGGAAGCAGGGAGACACCAACATGTTCTCACTTCCAACTCGTCAAATATGTCAGAGCTTGGTCAGCTGCCCGATGCTTCAAAATATGATCCTGTCAGTTTTGGGCATGCAGGGCTACGCGATCAAATTAGCAATAATAAAAATGCCTGGGTAGACTTTCAAAATAAGTCTGCTAAATCTATTCGGTTAGGTTTAGGCAACAATATGGTTTGTGTTAAAATAGGTATTTTAGTCAGTTCATGTGCGTAATGTAACTTATGTAACAATGGGACATGAATCCCAGTGTCCTGAATGAAAGTCCTATCTTTGTTTGACACATCAATCCTCCCCACCTCCTCCACATGCAGACTTTCTCACTCTTTATACTATGTCACCTAACCTCAACGACCATACTTGCCCACCCTCCTGATTTTCCCTGGAGACTCCCATTTTTCATTGCCTCTCTGTATTTCCTCCTGAGATTACAGTTTTCCTGTACTTCTTCCAATTTAGGACATACTTTCACACCCTGTTTCTGGCCCGGCGTCGTTTCCACCTGGACAACGATACAGAAACACCAAACCAAACTTCCTGGAAAAAAAAAGTTCTTGTTTCTTAAGGAAAGGACAAGGGCATGTAATTTTTTTTAATCTGCTGATTCAATTGGCGAAAATAAATAAATGAAAGAAAACTGATGAATATTAGTTTATGAAAAAGAATTTAACATAAAAATGCTGTTGTTGTATACCTTGTAGTTTATTATTTTCATTCTTTAAAAGTCACTGAAGTGCAGCAAACATGATGCCACAGTGGTTCCTCCAGGAGTGGCACTAGATTTGATGTGCTGTTGAATTTAGTTGACATAGTATAAAGAGCAAGAATGTGACATATGAAGGAGGTGGGTGGATTAATGGATCAAACAAAGAGAGGACTTTGACTCCGGATGATGGGTTTCCTGTCACATGTAGTCAGCATCAACATAAGTTATGTTACGTACATTAACTTTCCTAAGTTACGTTGTGAAAATGATGAATATCATCTTTTCCACAAGATAACCAAGTAGTTTTGTTGCCCAAACCTTTTTACTAGCACCTCTATAAACTAATAATCAGTATGTTGTATCTCACTTAGATAAACCGTACTAAAACACAAATGTGATTAATTAGTGAGATGTAGATGTGCTAGCTAGGCATATTTTTTAACTTTTCCCTTGCTTCAGTTCTTTATGCTAAGCTAAACTAACTACAGACAGGAGAAGATTAAGCTAGCGAACTTAATATGAATCCAGAAATCTTGCTTAGCGGCATCTCTAAAACCCAGTAATTAGCATGTTGTACGAAACCACACATAAACAGAGATGTAAAACCAGAAAGTTGTTGTTTTATGGGAAGTTAAGTGATGAAACTAGTCCTTGTTTTTTAATTTTGAGGTTATTCAGGGTAGTTCTTACCCCTTCATTCAATTCTTTATGCTAAGCTAAGCTAATAAACGTCCAGCTTTAGCTTCATACTTATTGCACAGACATGAATGTTTCCCAAAATGTCAAACTATGTCTTGAAATTACCTCTTGACGTAGTGGTTGATATCCTGCACTCATTGTCGAATACTTTCTCATGCATATTCCACCTCCCCTACTGTGCACGAAAACAAAAAAGCTGATATTTGATGGGAATACTTGGAAATGAAAGACAAATATGACCCAATTGCACTACTAGCCTAAACCCATCATCCAGGCATCCAGTTCTAGCTTTCTATTTAATGCACAAACATGAAAGTGGTACTGATCTTCTCATATAACTCTAAAGAAAAGGAATACATGTATTCCCCAAAATGTTACAAATTTCTTTAAGTCCTGTTGTGACATCACTGTGGTCTTGGTATTTTTATATCCAGCACTTGCTGTTGTGCACTTTCTCATGCATATTCCACCCCCCTCTGCTGTACATTATACCAAAAAAGCAGATATTTGATGGGAATAGATGGAGAGGAAAGATATACAAATATGACCCTATCGTACATTGAGCCTAATCCCTTTTGGATCTGATCCCAGCCCTAAAAACTTGTTCAGGCTTAATGGGTGACCTGAGTAACAGAGCATCAGGCTGCTTGCAACACAGCACGGCTAAGGAAGCAAAAGCACGCTTGATTCCCCTTCAGAAATAAAAAGCAGAATTTGGAGTTGGCAGTTGTTTGTGCTTCTTTTAAAACACTGGTCTTTCCTTAGGGAGGCTTGTGGGAGGGAGGCAAAAAAAAAAAGGGAGAGGGGGTTTTGCGGTGCATTCACATGTGGAAGCTCAAAGCAGTAACAATCTTTCCCAGCCTGCTCTGGCCTCATATGGCCTATGGTATCCTGCTAAGAGCCTCGTAGCACAGGACTATTCCCTCTATCTCTTCTTCTCTGACTGCTCCTCTATCTTCCTTTGCTTGCTCACCAAGTGGCTGCCAGAGTGACTGCCTGCCACTCTCCTCTGCCCTCAATTTTAGTGCAATTCTATCAGTTGTCTGCATGTACCCTTTCTGTCTGTTATGATTGTGTATAATGGGACTCAGTCCAACATGCTGGCTGGCAGTCTGACGGGCGTGTTGGACAACTGCTTCACAGTTGGCTGGGCTGGTGAAAGAGGGGGAAGTATAGAGGGAAGGAGAGAGGGAGAAAGAAAGAGAGAAAAAGGCGGAGGGGAGGGAACGGCAGAGCTGAAGATAGAGAGGGAGAACAGGGAATGGGGTCACTTGAGTTTGTTGCTCATAGGATATCAAGCGGCTCACTCTCTCCACCCCGTTTAGTAGTTTGGCTCTTCTGTTACCTCCCTCCCTATCTCATCAAAACCGCCATCTTTGGGAGTGTTACTACAACAACAACGTCCTTCATAAAACGATCCAGCAACTCCGTTCAGAGCCCTGGCTTAATCGTACCATGTAAACAATGATGATGAAGTTCAAGTGAAGCATTAAGTAAGCTTTAGTCTTGCATCTCTTTTATATGGCGTTGGCAAAGCTCAGCAGACTATATTAAATGCCCTGAGAGACGTCGCTTTCGAGCTGATACACGAGAAATGTTCTGCTTTGTTACAGGTTGCTTTGCAGAGAGGGGAAAACGCTAAGAAAACAGTCTGTTGAGCAATGCCTAGAGAAGTTAACCATGTCGGGAGTAAGAATGGTTGCTAATAAAGGTGTTTTCCTTAACTTTGCCAGGTCCCTGCGATTGCTGAGTCATCTGGAAAAAGCAGCGCTCTTACATTCTTTATTCTTGGGTAATGCAGCATAAGAGGACTTCCATTTTTAGCTTTACGGCAAATTACATTAAGCCACAGTTCAGTGAGCCCTAATGCTTTGAAAGTAACAAAAATCGACGGAGAGGGATAAAAAGTTTTTTGATACTGCTCAGACTTTCTCCCGGCAAGGCCTCCTTTATACCTCCTCCCTGCCGCTGAGCGGGAAAAGAATGGGTTAAACCTGTCTGCGGCCCACATCTGGGAATCATTTGAAACATTCCACAAGGCTTACCACATGTTTTCAGATGGACTAAATCCTGCGAAAGGCTCGGCTGTCAGAGGTTTGAAAAATCATCTTTTTTTTGCCAGGAGGGGAAAAAATGAGAAAGAGAAAATTAAACTGTATAATGGCTTTTCTCTCTCGCAGGTAAGATTAGGTAGAGATGTGGGTAGGTTTGCAGGGCTGTCCCCATGTGTGGCTGCAGCACTGGTGGTAGTAGTGTGTGCGGAAATGTGTGTTTCTGCATCCTCTTGCATGTTGGTGGCATGTTATTCGAATGTGTTCTGAGTGAAAGCTGTTTCTTAACAGCCATTTACAGTTCAAAGGAGGCTTTGGGGCTTGGCTAACTGTTTCCATGCGGCTGATACAATCTCATCTGCGCTCTGTTTCTCCCCCCTCGCTCATTTCTTCTTTATACTTCACAACCTAGCGCCATAAAGTGAACCAATGTGAAAGCTATGTAGCTTTTCAGCACGCATGTCCAGACACACTCAGACACGGGTGGCACATTCAGCAACTGGCAGGATGGCTACTTCTGAGCATTCAGATGGCGATATCTTCATCTTATTGTGATATATCCAGAAAGGCTCTTTTAGTAAAGGGATCGTTCAGATTACTGGGGGAGTCGGGTGTATAAGGTACTTATTGATAGTCAGTGTATTACCTACAGAAGATGTCGGTTGGCACGGCTCCAGTTAGGAGACGCAGGGATGCATACAAGCACAGAAGCTAAGCAATGTACTGCTATGGAAAGGGTCAGCAGTAAAAGCTCCTTAAATAAGGTCCACCTAAAAAACTCAATATCGTTTAAGTGTACGCTATATTTAGAATATTTTTACAGCATTACTCTGCCGTCCAGAGTTTTTTTCCCATGGGAAATCACTGTGACATAAGCCAAATATCGCTTTTTCTAATCCAACCAAAGTCCATACGCAAAATCAGTCATATCACTGGGGGCCTGCTTACCGGCATCTACTGTAGCTAATACACTGACAATGGATACATATTTCATGGAAGCCCACATTAAATGATCCGAACGATCCCTTTAAGAACAATCGTGCAGCCTTCAGCCTCACCATGAAGTGCTTTCTATGGTGGCTGCATGACGGTTTCACCATTACACTCTACTACGGATGACAAGCTAATAAAGGGGAGTCGCAGAGTGATGAATGGTTGGCTGCTGGCAGTTCCAAATAAATATGTGGTTTCAAGAAGGCAGCAGCAGGCTGCATGAATTAAAAGTCAAGGGACTCTGTGGATGGTCATTGACCACCAAACCTTGGCACCTTCATGGTTCTCTCTCTTACACTCAGTCTCAGATCCTGTCTAAATGTATACCCAAGAAAGGCTGGTAGACTGCTGGCCTTCCTGACGTCACGCCCCTGGGCTCTCATGTTGCCCCGGCATGTTAGACGCCCCACTGTAATTGTCCACTGACATTTGGGGACCTGGAAATGTTTCTCTTGGGTGTGGGTGACACCGTGTGCAGAGGAAGGGGCCCCCTGCCTCTTTGCCACCCTCTTTTTTTTTTTCTGTGAACCAGACCGTGACATGTGGTATGTGAACCCATGCTGGGGAGGGGAGCATTGATCAGGCTAGCTAATGTTACCACACTTTGGAAATAGCACTGGACTTTCACACTGGACAGTAAATAGGCACCCGGCGTTCAGAGGCGGAAACTGAGCACCTGCTATGGGGCTCACCAGGTGCCTAGTAAAATGAAACATGAGAGAGACACTCCACTACAGTCCTGTAACAATAACCATCTACAGGGACCATTTTATGTTACGGTTTTCATGGGAGGGGATCACAGGATTAAGGCAGCTCTGTAAAGGACTGAGAATATTGGATCTTGTGTGTTTTAAAGCATCAAAACAGAGTTTGTTTTAAATAATTAAGTGATTGCCAATCTTTTCTGTTCTGGTGACAGACATACATGCATTATGTTAGTTAATGTTGGATGGTGCCAGACTAGCTGTTTTCACCTGTTTCCAATCTGTATACTAAGCTAAGCTAATGAATTTCCAGCTCTACCTTCATACTCAGTGCACAGATATGACTATAATGGACAGTGAATGAACCCAACTGCAGCACACTAGAAGATGGGAGCGGTTGGTAATGACCCTCATTGCGACACTTGCAAAACAGGAGTTTGAGCAGCAGAGAATAAAGTTTGTCACTCAGGCAAAAAGTCAATACAAAGTCTGTAGTTTCAGTTCATATGACAAACCAAAACTGGAAGTGGGAACGCGAGCGGTGACGTATGCCCATGAACCCAAACAGTTCAGTTCTTTTGCAGGTGGGAGCAGGCAGATATATGGCTGAGGCGGAGGATCTGGAACCAGGTGAGGTGGCGACCTGCAGAGAGTCCGTGAGCCACAGGTAAGCAGGAAGAAACACTTTGTTGAGTGGAGACACCGTTTAGCCATAGACGAACGGGTACCAAGGACACCAAGGCTTGTAGTCGGGGACGGACGCCTAGTGTGTTTACCGGGGATCAGACGAGACAGGTAGGTCAGAGACAAGCAGGGTCAGCAATGGAGAATCAGTCCAGAACGCTGGAAAGTCTTGAATACAAAGAACAATCTAGCAAAGAGTGAGTGAACTGGAGAGGTTTATATACAGGACTGATTGCTGATGAGCTGCAGCTACAAGACCAGGTGAGTGGAGTGGGGTGATGAGGTGGGAGTGGCTGGCAGGTGCTTGGAGATGTGTGCGAGCAGCTACTTTACACAAGCAGTTAACAAAAAACAAAATATACTCACAAATATATTCTTACATCTGTTTTCCTAACTAAACAAGAAAAAAAAAAAACTGTAAACCTTCAGAAGTTTCTTTCTTTTACCAAACTAATACAAGCTTAATTGCTTCATTGACTCATTGTAAAAGACACTCAATTCAAACTGAACAGAAACAAAATAAAACTCACCAAAACCACCTTGGTTAGTCTTTCCACTATTCCACCTATCAATAACAACTGGTTTGGTCAAAATAAACTTTTAATTCAGCGAGTTAGATGTGAAAATATTCTGGTTCTACATGCTGTTTTTCCACATAGCTGATGCCCGACCTTCCTCTTGCTCCTATCTGCTTCATGCCTCTACTGTCCCCGCCTGCCGTGTGTTTATCGTCCCTGGAGTCCTAGTCGCAGCTACTGTAAATCATCGTGGTACTGTGGTCGCTGTCATCAAACTGACCTGGCGTTTGCTGTGCTCACTTATGTTGCTCGCCTGGCTCTGGTGCTGGTGTCTATTCTGGTAGTGCTTCTTGCCAGCTGGAATCCCCCATCCTCATGGTGGTCCAAAGCTCCTGTATTAGTGGCGTTAAGACCAGCACACCCTCAGTACTCCCAGACCACTAACTGCAGCTGCCAATGGCAGCTACAGTTAGCAGCAGTTGATATGTTACTCCTTACTTATTCAGAGTATGAATTCAACAGTGGACAAGTTTTTACATATATGTCACAAGCTGTGACAAGTTCATTCATTTTTAGATGACTAAATTGATGAAATGATCCAACTATCCATAACAAAAAAGTTAATATAAAGAGACAGTCTAGAAAAAATGTGCAGATTTTTTATGTAGTCTATAGTTTTCTTCATTTCCTGTTAATCACCTTGGGACCCCCTCATACATCGTCTGACTCACTGGGGGAATTGGATCCTCTGCTTGGGAACTACTGTAGTAACAGATATAGCTGTCCCAATTTGAAAAGAAACATCACTAGCCAGTGGTAAATGTTCTGCTATCCAAAAGCATAGACAGATTTCTGTATGCATGCTGTACTTAATCCTTCAAGTCATCGTCAGGCTTGTCTGTCACTTTTAGTCGCTCCTTGAAAGTGTTGAAAATGGAGAAGGCAGCATTAGAAATCTTGGATCTTCGAAGCATGTCCAGACTCTGATTTTCTGTCTCTGTACAGTAGCCAGACACCAAGCTAATGCATGTGCCTCACAAGCCACTCCGTCTAGCCTGACACTCTGAAGGTTTGCTTGCATAGAGAGGCTATATAAAGCATTAAATGGAACATGCATCACATGGCTTTTCACTATGCTTAACATGTCAGTACATACACTGCACACTGTACAGTACACACTGAAGTGAAGTCTATATCTGCATCTCAGAGTAGAGGGGAGCTGTACTAGACTGGAAAGCCATTAAGATTCAACCCCAGTAACTTCCAGTGTAAACCTGGCTACAAGTGGAGGATGCAGCTGGGCTAAGGACACCCCAGAGGCCCTACTATCCAACATAGAGATATGTAGAGGAAACACAACACAACACAATACAAATCCCCACACTGACTACAGTGGAGTCAACGAGGGCGAGGCCATCCAGTTTACATGAACACATGCTAAACACACACATGCTGGGTCCCAGTTCCACCTGTCAGAAGGCAATGAAACAGAGCTCAACAGTGAAGTGAAAATCCCATTCATATACAGAATATATGCAGATTTAGATTTTAACCATCCAAGGTAGACTTAACTACGTGCTCTGAGATTGTGAAATAATGGTACATGTTACTGTAGAAGCCATACGTCTGTATGATATCAACCATGTTATAATAATAATACTAATATTACTACTACTACTACTACTACTACGACTACCACTACTACTACTACTACTGATAATAATAATAATGATAATAATGATCATTATGGTAATAACATTAATAGAATAATGAGAGAAGTTACATTTAAGAACAAACACTATCATCTTCATTAGTTAATGGCATGAGCAGCTTCTTTGCTCATAAAATAATTACGTACACGGTCTTGTACCCTTGACTTTTTTCCAAACTTTTTGTTTTGCTCCACTAGAGCTAACATTAGCTAACATGTGTTGTACTAATCATGTTGTTATTCTAAAATGAATATAATTTCAATATACACATGGCACAAATTAAGATATATTACAACACTGTTATTAACAATATAAACACTATAATGACAGGGATTACATTTAAGAAGAAGTGCTATGATTCGCAATGGATTATGGGATGAATAGTTCCTATACTATTAAAATAATTATATACCCCGATCTTTTTTTGCTCCAAATCAAATGTTTAATAGTCATGATTAATCTTGTAGTTGCCTGGATTAGTTCCAGGCTTAAAACCGAAGGATCTTCTGGGACGTAAATGAAGGGAATGAATGGGAAATTCACTTCTGCAACTGGAGATGTTAAAAAAAGTGGGCGCTGACTGTTGAGCTCTATAAGAGAGTGTCATCCCTTCAATGCTTTTCTTATGACAGCAGCTACTTCCACCTTTTAGCATACTACTCACTCAGTTCACAGTTACTCACATGCCTGTGTGTCCCATGTCACAACCACCCCCCCAGCACTGCATTCCTCACTCGTGTGGTGATGTGTGACAACTGACACAGCTTAGTGCCACTCACAGCTTTTGTATAAGAAAGCCTTAAAGGCAGCAGGGGAAACAAGGAGGATACTGTCGCTCGCACTCTCTCTGTAGTAGTGTCAGTGCTCCCAGGAAAAAAAAAAAGATGAAAAGCAACCGAGAAGGTAACATGGAGGCAAAGTATGTCACTAGCTGTCTTGTGGCCTTTTGTCCAATCATATGGGACAAGGGGTTTCACATCTACCACCTGTCAAAAAACTTTGCTTTCTGGGGCAGAAAGCTATTGAGTGTTGCAGTCACATCTGAGAGACAGAAGAGATCCTGTGCCTTCCCCTGACACGCACTCCTTCACACACAAACGTGCTCACAGATGTGCACTCTTCTTCGCACCTACAGCTGTATGCACACCTGTGTGCACAAACAAGCACGCACGCTTGAGCACATGGGAACACTAAAGCTGAAAAGGGTTAGGGTTAGGGTTATTTTAATTATTGATTTATGTATTTTTATGTTTTTAATTTTAAAAAGGGGGGGATACAGTGCACAATAGATAATGGTCCTATGAACATTTATTAATATACCAACATGTGACGTTTCAGGACACACCTTAGAAATGCCTATGCAAGACGTCACCTGACAGGTCATGTGATTACTAAATGGTAAACCAAAAAAAAAAAAAAGAAAAAGAAAAACAGATACATGTGCAATATATTCTGAACTATCTAAAAAATATGACAATAAATATCACATGGCGGTGTAAATATTCATGGGAGTATTATCTAGTGTGCGGACTATTTTTCTTTCTATCACCTAGTATTTATCATGATTAGATGTTAATGCTTTTGTGAAGACTTTTGTGAAGTATGTTTTTAATTAACCGATTATTTACATTTCCAATATACTGTGAAAAATAAGGACAATGTCAGTCTTAGAGCTACGGTTGAAGCATTTGTTTGATCAATGGTGACAAATCTAAATAGTTATCAATTTACAATATAAATAAAAGTAAGAATAGTTCATATTTTAAAACTGTAAATTATTAATGCATACACAGACAAGACTTGAGTGAGGGAGCCAGATCTTATGAAATGAAATCTGTATGAAATGTGTTATGTAAATAAAGTTGCCTTGAATGCAGTTCTGTGGTTCTCGCTGTTCATGTAAAGGGGTGTGGATGTAGGGCATGCAGCGAAATCTGGGCATTAAAAGAACCAAGGGCAACTTTGTTGGTACAAAAGAGCTGTTGAAAAGAATCACATTGTGCTCAAATGTAACACCATGACAAAAGTGACACCCTTAACACTAACTTTGTCTTAAATAATATCTTACATATTACACAAACAGTTTGGTTTGTGAGATTTTCTACTTTATTTTATTTAGTTTTTTTTTTTTCATGAGTCATATAAAAAATGCATTAGCTAGTTAAGACATGCAGTTCTTTTGCAGGCATAACAAAAACATGTACACACATGTCACAAAAAAGGAGAATAATGTTAAAGCATACAACAGAAGATCACGTCACATATTACACCACTATGTAGTTGTAGATGATAGAAAAATGTAAAAGTCAGCTTAAGTGTATAAAATGCTATAAAACACACTGAGTTGCTTTATACAAATAATGATTATAGTTTGGCTTTAAACATAAAAGAGCTGCAGCTCTTTGTGCGATCTGGGAGTTTGTCTGAGTGGTGGGTTTAACAGAAGAAGCTGACTGCCCAAATGCAGTGTGACAAAAGGGTACGGTACAATCTGTGATGGAAGATATTTTAGAGCCTTTAATGGTGTTCTCAGCAGGGTGGGGAGGCATAGTCACGCAATGGAGGACGAGCCAGATTGTTTAAATTTTTTATACAAATGATACATATTTGAATAAAATCAGAAAATTCCTCACTTCCTCTCAGGTGTCCTGTTGTGACGATATGGAGTTGACTTTTTATTCAGAGGTTTAAAAAAAATGGAAAAATACTGTCATACATGATTGATGAAAGATGCAATTTGGAGGTGAAGCCATTATTATTACAACAGTCTGAAATGTGTTGACTAGTTGATAGGCTCATATTCAGAATGTAGCCTTCTTTATTTTCTTTGCAAAAATAAAATAGTTTTTCATCTATGTGTTGCCAAAATTCCACACATTTTGAGGCTTTTGGAAATGTTGTATTACATTTTGCTGTGTTTTGCTTTGGCTTGCTACACTCCGTTGCAAGCTCGTGTTTGGTTGCATTACTTTTAGAATATCACGTTACATAATCACTGGAGACATGATTGACTTTAGCCTCACATTAAAGGTTAAGTACAAACTTGGGTCTTTTGAAACCGTGTCTTTGGCTAAAAGGCAGGGAACAAAAAAGGGAGTTTTGTGCATTTTAGTCAGTACATTTATTCAAATACTCTGTACAATTTTACTTGTACTTTCCTTGAGTATTTCCATTTTATGCCACTTCTAGGATGGCAAGAAAATGTTGTACTTTTTAGTCTACAACAAATCACTATTTGGAGTTGGACTTTTAAGATTAAGATTTTTACAAAGAAAACATGTGCCCATTTTATATAATTGACAATTATAGATTAAATCCAACAGTAGCCCACATAAGTAGCCCCACCTCCACCAGCTGGAACACGACAATGCTGTATGTGTGTTAAAGGGAGAGGTCACCCCCAAATTTTCCTCTTGGCCTGTAGTGCTATTCATCCATCTATATAGTTCTGGTCTGAGTTGCTGAGTTTTGGAGATATCAGCCGTAGATGTCTGCCTTCTCATGAATACGAACTAAATGGCCAAGGTCATGAATTTTGGACACTGCTGTTTCATTTTTCAAATGTTGTTTTTTTGGTTCTTTGAGCACCACAAGCCGAATGCTATTTAATTCACTGTATTCGAGAGTGAAGATCCCATTCATATTCATCTCTACAGGTGATAACTCCAAAACTCAGCAAATCACACCAAAACAAACTAGGGGAGACTGGGGACAGTTGCAACATGTTTTGCATTTCTGTCATCATTTGAACTAAACTTACATCTGTTTGCTAATTTAACCATGCCATTTATTCATAGTTTTGCTTTTTATCTCAATAAGGATTGTTTTACAATAATATTACAGTATTATTTACTGTATTCATACAATATTCTTCATCTTAAAGAATTTACTTAACAGTTACTGAGCTTTGTTTGTTTATGGGTAGAACATAGACTTACCTTGAGTCAATGTGCAGATGTTACAGATGCTATTCAACCTCTCTGTATTTCAGTGTGAGACAGACACAAGATTCCTGTGAGATTCTTGTGGAATGGGAGTCAGTTTTCACTATTTATCACAGTTTTGGGACAGGATAGGAAAGAAGTCAGCAGGAGTGGGCAGGCAAGCATCAGGATTTTTTTTTTTATATGTTCTTATTTGTTTTTATACCGTTCTAATAAGAATAACTGCTCTTTTCTTCATTTTGAAGATAATGCTAGTTGTTCTCTTGTCTCTTCTTTAATTTCTTCTTCATTCTATCCTGTCTGCTCTGGGGGCTGGTTGCAGACACCTGACCAGTGCATGTTGTGTGTGGACCGTGGATCAGCGGAAATGGGATGAGACAGGAGTCATTCTCTGAGACTGGGTCGGGACAGGAGTACTTTTGTGAGAGTGGGATAGGACAGGAGGGAGGAAGTCCACTCTCAGTTCACCCTTTACTATATACTAAACAAGTCACTTATAAGTCAATGAAACTAGGTTTCAAACTAAGTAAGTTTTGATTAATTAATGAAAAAGGTCAGGATTGTATGATAAAAATGCAGCTCATGATAAAAACTTTAATACCTCCAAAATAAGTTTTTTTTTTTTTGTTTGTTTATTTTGTTTCTCAAAAAAATGCAGCAGCAAATATTGAACGTGCCGCCTGTCTCCGGTAGGGAGAGGGAGTCTAACTGAGCATTTACGGTATGAGTATCATCATTTCGACTGGAGGAATTAGACTTGTTGCAACCTTCCCCTGTTACAACCATCCCCAGTCTACCCCACGGATAAATAGTGCTGCAGGCCACGGGAAAAATATGTATTTTGCTTGGAATGCTTGCAGTAATAAAATTTAAATAATATAACACTCTGAAAGGAACAATTCTGCCCTTTGAGTGCTTTTACTTTTTGCTTACTTTTATTACTACTTACGAGTGCTTCTTTCACCTCTGTGCACTAGTGCGGCATATTATAAAAAATGCTGAAACAGGAATGCAGTAGTTGCCTCGAATCATCCGAGCAGCAGAGCAGTGAGCACATCTGGAGAGAGCAGGACATCCACTTTTGAGGACTGGCCCCCAGAAAAGGAAAGGGGCGGGGTCAGAGCTGGTGTTGGATTTCACAGCCAGAGAACGTGACTGCAATGGTTGCCTCTACGAG
Organism: Lutjanus erythropterus; assembly: GCF_056507025.1. Classification (NCBI taxonomy): domain Eukaryota; kingdom Metazoa; phylum Chordata; class Actinopteri; order Lutjaniformes; family Lutjanidae; genus Lutjanus; species Lutjanus erythropterus. The sequence continues at coordinate 12,232,733 of NC_139333.1, read as the reverse complement.
AGCCGTGCCAAACTTGCCCGCTCTGTGAAAAGCGGCTCGCCGTCTCTTTTACCTACGGTTCGCCGAGGACAGGCAGCGGCAGGAGGGAGGGGTGCTAATGTCACTCGGCGCTGGTGAGGAGAGCCACCGTTTGCAGATTTGAGAGTCGGCGGAAAACTTTGAAAAGAGTAACCACCGCGGAGAAAATACAGCTGCGCGGCTGAACTTCCACCACCAGCAGCAGCAGCAGCAGCAGCAGCAGCCCGAGGGGACCGGGAGGAGGAGTCAACAGGTCCCAGGTATTACCATCCACTTGTCATTGACAGCTTGTCAACATTTGACAGCATGTGTCCAGCTCTCAGCCTGTGTAGGGGGTTAATTAACAGGGCAGTACTGTATTTAACTGTTTCACTTGAATGCGTCATGCATGGCTACGGTTGATGTGCGCGTTTGACAGGTTTTTAAACGGTCGTTCATTGTCAGATAAATAACTGGTCTGAATAACTGGAGTCAAAAACTCCTGTCAAGTTAATGCACGGCTATCAAAGCACCCGTATTGTCGAGCAGAAACTGTAATTGTGTTTGTCCGGGCGACATTAAGCTATATTTAGTGGATACGACGTCTGTTGGGGCAGCTAGCATGCGAAGCTAACGCTCCCGTGCTCCTCAGTGCAGCCTGTAAAGACATTGGGGACACACTGTATTTCAGCGCTGACACTTCTTTACAGTCAATTAGCAGAGCCGACCTGCGAAGCCAGTGAGCTTGACACTTCAGAAAAGTACCGGTGTGTGGGTTTAAAACATGCAATCCAGTGTGTTTGAGCGTCTGTACCCACTGCGATGTGTTTTTGCAGCGTCAGGGCAGCGGAATGTGCAGAAATATGCATTTCGTGACGTCGTGCATTTGCAGTTCTTTTGGTCAGTTCTCTGCTTTAGGCTCAAGATGAACTTTGTTCGAGTGCTGTTGATACCGATGATATCAGGAGCCCACTTCCTCTCCTCAGTGTGTTGTAAATGGATGAACAGGCAGTGCTCGCAGAGGGGCAACCACAGCCTGCATTCTTTTGATGAGCTCTGATACTGAGCTGGAAACTTGATGACCCAAAACACACACATGCAATCTGTCCAGGGCTGCAAACTAACGATTATTAGGAATGAACCACATGGATTCTTTTTTCCCCAGCCGAGACTGATAACCGATAATTACATGTTAAACTGATAAATTCACGTTTGCATTTTAAAACTAGTTCATATAACTTGAACATCAGAGGGCAAGAAAGGCTAAGATGTAGAGAGTTAAGATGGATGATTTGATATCTCATAACTTTTACCTAACTAATTTTTGCATCACGTTTTACATAAAAAAACAAAAAAACAGTTGACTCTCCAAATGTTCTTTTTTTCTTGTAAAGTGTATCAGAAAACTTAAACTCTAAAACTTAAAAACAGCCGTACTTAAAGCGATAGCTCACCAAAAAAATTTAATTTTGCTCAATATCTACTCACCCCTGTGCTGATGTGAGGATGGGTGAAACAGCGGGAAACAGTGTTGCAGCCAAATCCAGTACAATTTAAGTGAATGGTGACCAGTTTTAAGATGTAAAAAAGGCACAAAAACACAAAATGTCTCCATACTGCTTGTGTGGTGTAATCCAAGTGTCCCTAAGCTGTGACATTAACATTTGACCCAAAAAGACACCATTTACACCATGTTTTTAGCCGAAATGTCAACTGTAGCCTCTCAGACCTGATCTGCATGCACACGCCTGAAGTGGGTACACAGGCTCTTGCCCAAGCGGCGCGACACGAGATCTCGGGATACCTTCACATCTGTGTTTACATGCTATCTGGAAGTGACTCAGACAACAGAGAGAGATCTGCTCAGAAATAGTGACTTGTTATGCGTACAGTTGACTTTGCAAACTTTCAACAAAGAAGAAAATGTCCGAGGACTTCGACATAGAAGAGGAACATCATTTCTTTGCTGCAGCCACACTGCTTGGGCGAGAGCCTGTGTACCTGCTTCAGGCGTGTGCACGTGGATCAGATCTGAGAGGCTACAGTTGACATTTAGGCTTAAAATATGGTGTAAATGGCGTCTTTTTGGGTCAAATTTTAATGTTGTGGCTTACAGACACTTGGATTACACCACACGAGCAGTATGGAGACATTTTGTGGGTTTTTTGTGTTCTTTTTTTACATTTTGAAAATGGTCACTGTTCACTTCAATTGTACTGGATTTGGCTGCAACGCTGTTTTCCGCTGAAGAGGCAAGCCAAAATCTCAGTGCACATCTGTATTCATGTGTGCAAAATAGCCTCTATAACATGTTATCACGTTTATCCCTCTTATGGGTTTATTTTAACTTACTAATTCAAAATGAAATTTTAGAGACAGTCATATTACTCATTAAATATTTATTGACAAAATTATTCATTTAAAACTTTGTAAAATGTCACCAAAGCAGCAACACACCTCTTAGTCCTGGATGTTACCCACATGTGGAAAATAGTGCTCAAATCTCTCATAACATCTGAAGGTGTTCAACAAATACAGTGTGCTCCCTGTTTGCCAAAACCAAACCAACATGGAATCAATAACCACTAATGTGCAGCCTGGACAGAATTTATCGGAGCTCAACCAGCTAATGGACTTACACCTGGTAGCTTAACATTAGTCATATAAAAGCAGTTAAGATGTGAGCAGCTTTAAACTGTTTTCCATGTTTTAGACATCACTAAAATCTGTTTTTGCCAGTAAAAAAATAGGTGTTGAATATGTGTTATATTGCAGTTTTAATGGTCTTAAATTTAACTTGTTGAAACCTGCAGATACCCTGAACTGATTGTTTTTTTGTTTTGTTTTTTTGATCGACTGATCGATTCCTTGACTAATTGTTGTGGCTCCACTTCTGTCACGAAAAAATTAAGACTCAAACTACCGCCGCAACCTGACAGAGATCTCCCCTAATTTGTTAACACCCCTGATTAACCCCTGTCAGGATAATGTGGCAATTTGAGGTGTCTGGATCCCAGCAAATTAAATGTCAGTACTGTGTTATAACATTTGAGTTACGTACCCTGCAGCATCACAAACCTGCAGTGTTGCCGTATAAAACGTTGTCATGTAAAACCACAGATTACAGTGTTTATTATTACCCTCTATTTAACGCTGTAACACGCACTTTCTATGCGCTTCCTTTTAATTTGAGTTAATCTGTGCACTTTATGCGTTTGGCACAGTGTGATTTGTTGACTGATATTTTATGATACTACAGATTTATGACACCTCACTCTCAGATATGCAGACATGGCAGCAGCGCAGACTGATTTTTCTGTTGGGTGGGGTGGGGAGAGGAGGATGCCCTTTTCTGTGACAACCTGTGACATTCAGAGCGAGATGCATTTGAGGACGAGCCTCTCAGTGGGAAATTTGGTATGTCTGAGGGTTTTCCCACCTTGTCACCTTCTCTCTTGGTGTGATTCACAGTTAAATGTTGCACCATCATAACTGGGAGGATTGTTTACTTGCCCACTAAACTCTGACATATGATAATAATCATTCTTTCATCTGCTGTCTAGCCGTCTTGTGAGATCTGATTCCATGTCATGCCCATTATCGATTTCTAAAAATATAGCTCCTGTCACAATGATAGGAATTAGGTTATCTGAAAGGTATAATGTTGGCATTCAGGATCTAGTGAGAAAAAACTGGAGAAATTAGGTCATCACAGTGTTGACAGCGGCTGTAGCAACATGTTTTATGCGTGCAACAGAACAAAGTGTGTGTTTTTAAAAATGTCAAACTACCCTGTGTTGAACTGTAAAAATTCAGTGGTGCTCTGTTATGTAACAAAAAGAGAGAGTTTTTTGTCATACCGTCAACCCTCTCTGACAAGCGCCAACGGGAAGTCAGTTCTCTCCTCGTGTGAGCGGTGCCAGTTAAAGGCCTTGCACGCTTTGGTTTCACATGGCACTAAATGTGTCATCATCGTTGAGGCTGTGGTGGCACACTCACTTTGTCCCTTCACATCCCCCACCCCCTCACCATGTCCCTCTCCTTCCTCTGCAGATTGTAGAGTCAAGTGTGAATGACACTGGAAAGGAAATTTTGCCATCTTTGTTCTTTAAAAACTCAGTAGTGGTGAGTCAGTAGCTCCGAGCTCTGACAGTTTTATTTGTCACATTTGATAACAGTTTCTTTTACTCATCATCTCGGGAATGAATGACTGTACCAGAAGAAAAATGATGAGTTATTAAAGTTTGGTTGTCCACATTTAGAGGCATTTTTGTGCAGGTAATTGGGCACCGACCAAATTGTTATTATTTTATTATTTTCTTTAAAGGGACAGTTCACCCCCAATTCAAAAAATGTTTTTCTCTTCTTACCCGTAGTGCTGTTTATCCATCTAAATTGTTTGGTGTGAGTTTCAGAGTTTTGGGGATATCGGCTGTAGAGATGGCTGCCTTTCTTCTGAATATAATGTAACTAGATGGCACTTGGCTTTTGGTGCTAAAAAAGTGAACAGCTGTGTCTCTTTCTAGAAATCATAACCTGATTACTAAAGATAATCCACAGATCTTGTTGTTAGCAGTTTCATGTAGGAACTATTTTCTGTCTACTAAACTACACCTGCCAAACATAGTACAGTGCGGAAGGAAACATGCATCCTAGGTGGTCCCCTGTTATCCCTGCTTCTGGTTAGATTTAATGAATTATTGAAATGAATGGACTGAACTGTGAATGGCTCAAACTCTCACATGTAACAGTGGTGGTGATGACTCCAGCTCCAGAATCCAGTTCCATTGTCCCTACTATTGTCAAGTTAACTAGTTAATGTTTTGTAATGGTGTGTAGTGGTCTCCACACAGCCCCAAAACAGCAGCCTGCACCCCTGTTGTTGACAAGTCAGGCTGACTCACGAGGCTGTGGCTGTGCAGCACAAACTCATCAGGCACTGACAGACGAGACATGCTCCCCACAATGGCAGGGCACCCTGGAGATGTCACCCAGCGCTTGCTTAACGGTAAACACCTCTACCCAGTCCCACCCACGCACTGTCAGATTTTGACTTCTAGTAGCTGTTTTTCTGGAGTAGGACATACTTAAAGAGAAACACCATACTGCAGAAATTAGAGTTTCATTCACTGCAAATAGGAAAAACTAATAGTCTAGCTTTTTAGAATTAGTTTTGATGTGTACATGTGATCATTTACTAATTTACTGATGTTGCCATGAAGAATAATTTGCTTTAGACTGAAGGAATCCCTTGGATTATTTAATGTGGGGTTTTAAGAAGGACATAGTAGTACCATCACAGAAGCTAAGCAATGAACTGCTGACAGGGTCAGCAATAAAAGGTACTTCAGCCACTTAACAAAAGAGCCATCTAATAAAATCAATATCAGCTTAAGTGTACACTATATTTAGAATATTTTCACTTCTTAACTGAGCTGTCAGACAGCTGTTTTTGAAGGGAAACTGCAAATATTGCTCTCTCCAAACCAGTCAAACTTCATGGATGAAATCAGTAATTTTACCTCACGGAACACAGAGGTTGCCGGTCTACTGCTGCCTCGATCTGTCAGTTAGTTCGTGTAATTGTGTGACCTCTGTGTTTTGAAAAGTTAGTTCGGATCCACCAAAGTCACACAATGGCAAACAAAGAAACAGATCGAGGCAGTAACAGACCAGCAACTGTCTCCTGTGAGATAAAATGAGTGATTTCATCCACGGAGTTTGGTTGATTTGGAGGGAGCGATATTTGGCTTAAATAATGGCATTTTCCCATGAGAAAAGGTCGTCTGGCGGCAAAGCAAAAGATGAAAATATTCTAAATATAGCAGACACTTTGTAAGTGATTTAGATTTTTTTTTATGATTATTTAATGTGGTGTTGTATGAGTACCTCATATAACACCACATTAAATAATCAGAACTATCCCTTTAATAGAGAAACAGTTACTTCTAGAAATGGAGTCCAGTGGAACCAAGCAGTGTAGCATTACACTAATAAAATCAGCCTTGACCTAAATGAAACAGGCCCCGACTCTGTCAGAATAAGTAGAAATAAATTGGGATATTACAGTGGTTTGGCTGTGGTGCCCAATGACGTAGTCATTGCCTTAGGGACTGGGGCGAGTGTGGGAAAAGCAGGAGAGAAAAAGGGTGGGAGCTGATACCAGGAGAGTGTAGCTGAAGCCGAGTGGGATTTTTTTTTTTTTTTTGTTGGAGGGGGAGTTCTGGAGCCGCTGTGATGTTGGGATATGGGAGCTCCACTCACATCGGCCGGCGGCAGTTAGAGAGGCCTGCTTTTGCATACTGATTCTCTCTCCACATAGCTTACTGGACTGCCAGGCCCTGCCAGCCTTGCAAGGGTTAACTACACCGCCTCCTTTTATTCCTCTTTTTATGGCTTTGATGGTATTAAATAATCTTTACGTGTCAGAGTGCACAGCTCCCAGTGTTCATGTCGGGAGAGCGAGAGAGCAATTAGGTCAGAGTGGTAGAATAACTTGGTTTCATCCCAGCCTTAAAGCGGCAGGGTACCTCACTTCAACTCGCTCTTTATATTCACCTCAAACCTTCAGAGTGAGATTTTCAAAGAGGTCCAAGGCCAGTGGGGTTATCAAAGCACTCCAAGAGAGAACTTTGTATCTCTCTGTTGTATAGTCTCATGATAAAATGTCCCAGAATGGATCATCGGTTGTGATATTTTAGGTTCCTCCCTATGTTAATTTGCCTGAAGAATCAGGCCACGTTTGTCTCCTTTTTTCCTAATGAGGCTGAGCTAAAGACTCTTATAACCTATTATCCTCGTTATTGATCTGGGATGTGTTTCGAGCTACAGATTGTTTTTGTAGACCTTGAAATCATTGGCATTACAACCCTAATTCCAAAACAAGTTGGGGTGTTGTGTAAAATGTTACTAAAAAAGGAATATAATAATTTGCAAATAATTTTTGAATACAGTACAAAGACAGGATATTTAATTTTCAAACAGATTTTAAAAAAAGACAGTTGTATAAAGGTTACTCCATGGGCTTGGGAAAATTGTTGTCAGTGAACACAGTTTGTTGCTGCATCTACAAATGCAAATTAAAACGCTACCATGCAAAGTGAAAGTAATATCCTATATCAACATCATGCAGAATCACTGCAGACTCCTCTGGGGCCCGAGTTCATCTGAGACAGACTGATGCAAAGTGGAAAAGCACGCTGCGGTGTGAGGAGTCAAATTTCAGATTGTTTTCAGAAATTATTGATATTGATATTGATATATACTAAAGAGAAGATCACTCAGATTTTTACCAGCGTTAAATTAAAATGAATAATAAAATAATAAAAATGATGGTATGTGGGTGTGTTAGTACATACACGTTTTGGAGCAACATATGCTGCCATCCAGATGTCTTTTTCAGACACGTCCCTACTTATTTCAGCAAGACAATGCGAAGAGACATGCAGCATGTGTTACAACAGTGTGGCTTTGTGGTGAAAAAAAAAAAAAAAAAAAAAAATTGGGTACTAGACTGTCCTGCCTGCTGTCCAGATGTGTCTCCTGTGTGGTGCATTGTGAAGCTCAAAATACAACAACAGAGAACAGCTGAAGTTGTATATCAAGCAAGAATGAAAAAGAATTTCATTTTCAAAACTTAAACCGTTAGTGTCCTCAGTTCCCAAACATTTACTGACTGTTGTTACAAGAAAAGGTGATATATGGCAGCGGTAAATATGTCTCTGTCACAACTTTTTTGGAATGTGGTGCAGGTGTCAAATTCATAATGCTTGTATATTTACAAAAAACAATAAAGTTAATCATTGTGAAGATTAAGTATGTTATGCTGTATTCAAAAACTTTTTTTTAAAGTTTTACACAATGTCCGAACATTTTTGGCACTGGGGTTATATTTATCTGCAGAGTACGGCTTTTGCTGCAGATTTCAAGACACACGCAAAACAATAATAAATTGAAAGCCTTGTGTTTCTGTTTGACTTGCTCTCACATGATCTGCGTTGTAGAGTTTCCCATAGCACTGTTGTCTCATGTTTGAGATTGCATTTCTAGCATTTGGCATGGGAATGTTCTGGCCCGTGTCACACTGTTTCATTGCCCTCGTCACAGGGTTTCATACTATTTTCCACACTCATTTTGTACCTTGGCTTTTTACGAAAGTGTCTCTGCCCAGTCGGACAGTCCCCCGGCGTGACGGCTGACATTTCTACTGAAAGAGCCCTATTGTTGGTTCTTAATCCCCCTCCACCCTCCTCTCCATAAAACAATGGTATCAATTGCTTCCACTGAGTACATCCACAGCTCTGAGTGAGAGACAGACTGGCCGGGCCTGTTAGCTAGCCTGCCAGCCGTCCTACCAGGCGGCCAGGCCGACCTCATCGTTCCCAGTGATAGCTATATGCTGTCCACAGATTCCACTTCGGGCTTCTGCGCTAATATTATCTCTGTAGCATGAGAACCTTGATCGCGGCTGCATCGCCACCTCGTAAATGCACAAATAATGGCTTGTGTATATATTTATTTTCCCAGAGAGACAGTGGAGCAGGCCGGTGGCTTCGACACACCCCCATCCCCCACCTTCTTAATGAATGGTCTCCATTCTATTTTCCTTCATTTTCCCCAGGACACTGCCATTAACTTTGACAGATGATATGTTCTTTCACTGAAACAGTGATCCTGAGTACACTGTCACTGGAAATTGGATTCGCACACCCACCCCTTTGCCGCTTGCCTTTTCTCCATCTCTCCTTTTCTCTCCGTCCTCCTTTTTCCTGTTGCTCTCTCTCAGTCTGCACTCAGGGACATGCTGTTAATATTCCTTTTAGAGCTGCACTGTATGGCTGAGCTGCCAAGTTAACCCTCTGCTGCCATGAGTCAGACAGCCAGCCAGATAGCTGGTGTCACTTACACACATGTCTGACCAGCCAATCTGTCCTTAAGCGCTCCTTGATAATACCAGCACTGCTCTGTGCCCAGAGTGTGTCTGCAGTTGGTTATGACATTGCAGTGATTTGTGGTTGGTTGTCCAGGAGAACAAAGTCTTCTATATTCATATTTACTTTGTTGACATTGATATAATTGTAGTCTTAATCTTTTTTTAGGCAATTTGAAAATTGGAAAATAGAATTACAGAAACACTACTCAGGTGCCAGATCGAGAATATCCACCAGATCAGACCTGTCACACTGGATGGCTCCAGATTATGGCTGCCACTAACAGTCATTTTCATTATCATTTAATCTGATGATTCTTTTTCGAATCTGTCTGTTATTTGTTATGTTTATAAAATACTGAAAATGTCCATCCCAGTTTTCCAGAAGGTGACGTCTTCAGGCGTGTATCAACAGTGCAAAACCCAAAGGCATTCAGTTTACAGTTACAGAAAAACAGAAAACCCTGAAAATATTCACATTGGAAAAGCTGCAACTTGAGAATGGCTGTTCTTCTGCTAGAAAACAGATTTAAGGGGATAGTTTGGATTATTTGAGGTGGGGTTGTATGAAGTGCTTATTGATAGTCAGTGTATTACCTACAGTAGATGGTGGTCAGCATAGGAGAAATCAGTAATTTAACCTTGCAGAACACAGGAGTTGGTGTACTTCTGCCTTGATCTATCACTTTGTTTGTGTTATTCTGTGACCTCAGTGAATCCAAACTATCCATTTAAAACACCAAAGTCACACAATAACGTAAACAAACAGATTGTGGAAGTGGTCCCCCAGCAACTCCCATGTTGCCATGCTCCCATGAGATACTTGGCTCAAATAATGATGGTTTCCTATCAGAAAAGGAAGTTTGAATGCAAAGAAAAGTGGTGAAAATAGTCTGAATATTAGGCGGATCTTGTTTAAGTGGCTAAAATACCTTTTGTTGCTGACCTTGTCCACAGCAGTATCTTACTTAGTTTCCTTCACTGTAGGCTCTTCAAACTGGAGGCCTGCTGACCAGCATCCACGGTTGGAATTACACTGACTGTCAATAAACACCTCAAACAACCTCACTTCAAATAATTTGATCTATATCTTCAAAAGAATGAATTAGTATCAAACAAATTGACTCCAAGTTCCAACAAGAATCTCTTAATAAGACTGTGGTGTTTGCTTATCAGCTGGACTGATCTTCATCCTAATCTTATTAAGACACATGTGAGTGTCCTAAGCAACAGCCATGTCCAGTTCCACTACACAAACCAAAGCATCTTAACACAGATTTCAGTGGAACAAATCCCCTCTATTGTGCCTCCTGTGTGGGCGTTTGTGGCAGTTGACAGTGTATTACCCAGCTGCTGTGGTTGCAGCTGCTTGCACATTAGCTGGAGTTGCTTGGCCACATTTATCAGTGTGAAGTGAACACCACGGTGGAGAGATAATGGTCCTGAACAAAGATGATACCACTCTCTCTGCTGCTAGCTCAAACGGCTAGCCAGCCGTAAGTGGCTCGGCCCATAGCATCGTTATCACACTGCTCTGCTGCCTTGGCTTGTGCCCGCCAAGTCTATGTAGCTAGTGAGCCGCTGCTACTTATTCTGTCTCCATGGGCTGTCATCACAGTGCAGAAGAGCCATCGCACCAAATCACTGTCATGCTTAAATGTTGCAGCACAGAGCCTGCTAGATGGCAAGATGATTCCTGTGTGTGCAGCTGCAGGAGTGGATGCCGAGCCAAAGTTACCCACAAAAACAGTGCAACAAAAGATGATTATGAGCTAATTGTATTTACCTTTGTGTAGATTATATAGCACTAATTAAAAAGAAATCTGTAATAAATTTACTGTAATAAATCATAAAATGACCATGATATGTCATCAGAGGAATGACTGTTTTTGGTTGCGTGTTTCATGTTAATTAGTTTATATTAAGGCTGAATATTTGCTGACTGAGTAAATGTCTGTTTATGAGTCATAAGAAATCAGTGGTAATCTTATAGAAGGCCTCAGTGTTTGTAGTGGTTAAATTGAGCAATATGTTTTCAATAAGGCAGGCAGTCACTGTGTGTGGGCTTTTGTTTTACATTGATTGTTATGAATGGATAATCAAACTACGTTCGTAATACGCTCGTAATTGTCAAATTATTATGTTCATTCATCTTGTGCTCCTGCAGTGTTCTTGCAGCCTGCCTGAGCTTCCTCAAGTCTGGGGAAGGCCTATTTAATATGGCTCCAACTTGCTATTTGGACTGCAGTGCTCATTTTTGGACATTATTATTGCTCCTTTAATCTTCCATGTCTTGTTCCTATAAAAGCTAAATAAATATTTGCTGTGTTGGTAGTTTATACATAAATAAATTGCTCGTGTAGTACATGTTTTTGTGAACAAAGTAACTCAGAAAGGCACCCAGCAAACTAGGCCTGCAGATGCTTGTCAGTGAGAAACCACATCTCATGGATGTAAATGATACTCATTCAGTCAGTGAGCCTGTGAGACACTATCAATAAAGGCGGATCCTTTGATTGGTTTTGTACTTCATTTCGTGTCAACATAATTTCCATTTTTCTTGGCTTTTTGTGTCGCAGTAATAATTCTGTAATATGGCGCACCAGGCAGCATATGGCTGCCATTTATGATCAACAGCCTCTGTAAAGAGGTGACTGGAATATGCAAATGTCTGCATGCTAATGGAATAGTAATGTAATGAAGTACGTTGTAGATGGCCAATAATGAGCTCTGGTTATTGAGTGTTGATGGCTTCGTCTCTGCCAGCCTTTGTTGTTTCACAAGCTGCAGCTTTCTTGTTTTTTCATCATGGCACAGATACACACCCAAAACACATGTGCACACATACGTGTGCACACACTCTCACACAGACTTAGATACATGAACATTGCTTTGTTATTGATTCATGGCATTGGGTGAAAAGCATATTGATAAATACCTGGAGTACTTGCCCATTGAAATTGTGAAACTAAATTGGGCAGAACTGAGACAGATGCGGTGCAGTAAATTAAACAAGCAATCTTCTCTGTTGGGTGACAGCACAATGGTGATTAGGGTTTCATGTGAGCTGCCCTACATTATTTATGGCAGTGCTGTGGGCTGCCTGCAGTTGAATAAACCCACAGTCCATTGACTGGGCACATTACAGGAGGCCGGCTCGTAGCGAGAGGGGGAGTTAAAAATGGCTTTATTTCCTCTTGAGGAGGTCCATTTTCATCTAAATGAAGGTGGAAGCCCCAAGCGTGTTGTTTCCAGGCCCTGCGTGTGTGAAATGTGTTGACTGTGTTCCAGGAGGCTTCTCAGCAACACTCTGTTACGTGTTCCAGGGAGATTTTTACAGGACCTTTCATTTGTACACATCAACCATTCCTAGTTTTCTTAGTCACTGCCTACTCAACTTGGTGACCATTGCCATATCATAATTTGGCTGTTGTTTGTCCACAGTTTTAATTAGAGTTGTTTGACCCCAGGTGCCATTTAAACGCATAGTTTGGATTATTTGGAGCAGGGTAGTGTGAGGTACTTATCAATAATCAGTGTATCACCTACAGTAGTTGCTGATTGACACGCCCCCCGGATAGGAGAGGCAGACAAGAGTACCAGCACAGAAGCTATTCAGTGTACTGCTGTGGGCTGGGGCAGCAACAAAATGTATTTTAGCTACTTTTAGTCAAAAGTTGTTGTTGGTCTGCTGCTTTCTCGGCCTGTTAGTTTGTCTGTGTCATTGTGTGATGTTGATGAATTTGAACTAACCCTTTAAAATACGATATGTGGCTTAGATAATGGTAATTTTCTATCAGAAAAGGCTCTCTAACAGCAAAGTAAAGCAGTGAAAGTGTTCTATATACAGCCCACAGCACTACATTGCTTAGCTTCCATGCTGGTGCCCCTTTCTGCATCTGTTAACTATTGACAAGTATCTTATACAGCCCCACTTGAGGTGTTCTGAACTCTCCCTTTAATATCAAGTATCTGCTCTCCTAGTTTCATATGAGAGTTGTGGCCTCTATTGTTTTGCATGGCATCCACAGAGGAAAAAACTGTGTATCTTATGTTTTTATAAGGGTATGAACAGGATCTACATATTTGCTCCTCATCTGCAGCATCAAATTCAGTACCGTTTCCACCTGCAAACTGGCACTGAAACAGAGGCAAAAATAACTTCTTTTTTTTAAAACCCAAACTGGCTTTGCTTGCTGCCGCTGGCCGTCTGTTTGGAAAATATTAATTGGGACTCCTGGCTTCTGTTTATTTGTTCACGCTGCCTTGCAGGTCACTCACTTCAAGGAACAGGTTCCAGTGTTTATGGGAGCACAGTGGATTATGATAAACAAAGGATCGGAAAGAGATTGAGCTTTATATAATCCATTAAAAAAATGCCTTGATGGCCTCAATCCCCATCCTACAGATCAGCCTGGGACACACCTAGTTTAAGCTTGCTAAAACCACAAGCTATGTTTTTTTTTATTGCAACAAAGAATCAAATACAAACTGGATTAGACTACAACTGGACAGCCTGTTGGAAAATATCAATGCAACTAAACTGATAAGTGTGATCCCTGTTAGTGTTTTACTGATTTAAACCAATAAATAAATCAGTGAGATTTTTTATTGATGTTAGTTTCTTTGTGGATATTACCTAAAACCAAACTGAGTGGGAGAAACCAAGCACGACAGGATATGGTTGTTAAAAAAACAGATCCACACAATCGTGAGTATATAAGACACTTATCTTGAGTGGTTTGTACTGCTTTCTTGTGAAACATTTCTAGTAGCTAACATAAGCCCCTGCAGCAAACATCAGCCGCCTATGTCAACAGAAACATTGTCAACACAGGGATGTAGGCTTGACTCGGAGATTTGCATTGTTTGACCTCATAAAACATAGTGAGTATTTCCTGTGGTAGACATAGGCAAAGGTAGTAAAACTATAATGATATATATCAGCAATAGTAAAATTGTTTAATAAAACGGTCAATAATGCATTAAAACCGCCATGAAAGCACATAACAGATACACATACAAATCACATCCCTTGATAATAGAGGGTGCTATGAGTGACCAACAAACAGTCAGTTATTTATAACAAATGTGTTGTTCAGTTGCACCATCGTCAGGTGACACAACAACAGACACAGTGTGGAGTGAGAAAGTGATTGCAGACCGTGAGGAAATTATTAATGAAAAGGACAGTTCAGCCCACCAGTATGACAATTTTTTGGTTGTTTAGCTTATTACCTGTGTGATACCTGACCTGTGATTGATAAATAAAGTGGTTAAATTCAAAGTAAGTTGGTTAAATTCAATCTTTTTCCTCCTGGTCTTTATTGAAAATAGGTCATTAAAATGCAATAATTATCGATACTGAAATGAAACATGTTATCGTGATAAATTTTTTAGCTATATCGACTAGAACTATGTAGCTATATGTGTAAAGCAGTAATTATTGGTATATGAGATCATTTACAGTGATATTTTTTCCTGGTGTCTGTTGAATAGAAGCCTCCAGGAAGAGCGCCAGGCTTTGAAGTCAGTTTGACACAGTTGCTTTTTTCCACATGTAAAAGAAGCAGCGGTTGAACATTTTTGAGTCTCACAATCCCTGCAAAATTAGTTTTTTCACTGTCAGAATTCGATTCAATCAGTCTGATAACATTTTGACAGTCTAGAAGAGCTGTGTGATTAAGCTACCTTTTTTTTCCCCCATTCAAGTTTGCAGAGGCTAAACCGAAAGTCAGCCGCTCGACCAAAGGAAGTCTTTACTGTGTGTGTGTTGATCTATGCACCGCACAACGTGGCTTCATGAATAGTTGGATTTCCACCTCCAAGGCTGTATTCAGTTCTCTATGATACATCCATGGTTGAATACCAGCAGTGCAACTGTGAGTGTGTAGTAGATTTGTAAGAAGAATTTATTTCCTGTCTGTCCTGGACGATATTGACCTTTTTCACTGCAGGCATTTTGACACGTCAAATGGCTGCATTCCATTTAGTTTAACCAGCTCACTGGTGTGGCTTACTGGAACAAAACTGAACTGAGCTACCATTAGTGTTATTAGTAACACTTTTTGTCATGGCCTTTTTTGCCATGACAATTGAAAATAATGATGCTGTAAAATAAAAATAAAAAAACACTGTACAGACCTTGTTGCTGATTTCGATTGCTCTCCTTCCGTCTCTCCTCCGAAATTACACTGTCTCTCTATCACTCCCAGTTCAGAGAGGTGACTGGTGCGGTTCAGCAGTGAACACAGACAGTGGTGGAAGTAGGAATGTGAAAAATGAGGTGAAAACAGTTTGCAGAGCGTTTGGAGCTCTGCCCATTGTTGCACCTATGCACATGTGAAAAAACTGCTTTACTGTCTTTTGAGTTTGAGAACTATGTTCCATAATATTTCAGGGGTCATATTATTGTGTTCAGCTCTGTGTTCATCAGTTGTATTTCACTAAACTCTTAGCAGACAACAGGATAACAGTGGTGATGATAGAATGTCTCTATAATGTTTTCTTTGTTCGGCTTGTGCTGTTGTTGCAGGTCATCTGGCTCGTTAAATGACAAATTGAAAGCAGGTGTGCATTGTTTCATCATCTGAGTGCCGAGCAAGAACTGTTGTTGAAGGAGGAAGGGTAAAGCTGTTTGTAGATGCAAATCTGTGAAAGCTTTTGTTCTCATACTTGAATTTAAATATTAAACAACTATAATAGGTGTATGTTTTCTTTGTTGTTGTAGTCTTTGTACGATTTTCTTTGTTTTACCAACCCATGTCCTCGCTGTTCTCTGTTGGAAAGATATAGCATGCTGTGAGGCTGTGGGTTTAAATTGTTCATTTCAGTTCAGCTTTGAGTTGTTTTTCTGTATCCCTCCCTGGATTATATTTAGCCTCTGTTCCATTATATTTTTAGTTAATAAAAGCCCATCTTTTTCAAGGATCCCTGCCTTCCGTTGTTGCACTGGACAGCATCTCTTTCCTGTTTTGTTTCAGCGTCTGCTAACATCTTCTGCTCTGTGGGATGCTGGGACAACAGCACCTCTTAAACTGCGGATTGAGGGGTGTTGATTGTCAGATTGTAAATGTCAGAAATAACTTTAAACTGCATTTGGACTGTCCAAATGCTCGAGTGCTTTGAGTGATTTGGAGAGAGTGCTCGAGAGTCTTGGCTTGTGTTTGCAACAGAAAACTGTTAATCTTCTCGTGCGTTGGAGGTGTGGGAGATGAAAATGGGATGCCATCTCTAATTTGTGTTTTGTTTGCGTATTTCATTTCTAGTAGAATCATTGTGGGTTTTCTGCCCATGCACACGTTATGAAATGGCTAACAAGAAGGCTATGTTTGTTTTATTTGAGAAATTAAGTGTCATCGCCTCTTTGATGGATGTCTGTTGCGTGAGTGTATCCTAATTGTCCTCCCGCACAACAGCGTATTTTCATTCTCAGTTGGACTCTGGCCAAGGATACCCACTCCAACTCCGGTCCACTTGTCCAAAGCACCAAAACAATGCAGAGCTGCCGTGCTTCTTCAGAGAGCCACTGTCGGGCAGTCCCCTGGGGGTGGAGTGTTTTCTGATAAGTCTTTGCCAAATCTGTTCCCCGCACTCAATTGCCTCTTTGTCGTTTCCTCCATGTGAATGTCAGTGCGGCTGAGCTGTGGCTCCATGGATTCCCTGTGTGCAGATACCTTGCATGGCTTTCATCAGGACATAGACAGCACTGCTCGCCTCCCCCTCGACCACAACCACAGCCCCTTCATCCTCCAACCATTGTTTTCCTATCGAATGAAAATTATTTTTTAGCCTCTCTCATGAAGCGTGAAATACAAGCTTTTATATTGGCATTGGCAGGTATTTAAACTTTTGATGTGGTCCAGGCTGCACTCATTAAATCGTCAAAATGATGTAACATTTCACTGCTGCTGCCGTGTGCCAGCATGGCATGTTTTTCCACTTAGGGATTCCAATATTTGTCTCTGTCATAAACACGGGGCATCTGGTTGCCAGTAGTGGGCCCAGCATTTGCACACTGACATCGAAATGCGGCTGAATTCTTCAGAGAGAAGCTGTCTGGCTTCTCATTTAGCAGCTTGCGTAGGTATGATAAATGTAACTAATCACCTATTGACCCCAATAGGTCAAGCCTTTGCCCTGTTGCCCATCACCCTCCTCCTTCCCGCTGGCTCCACTCTGCCTCTGTTCCCCTTGGATAGCCTTTATCTTCCTCAGGCAATAGTTTTTCTCCCCAACACAGCTTGTCCACCAACAGATACCAGGCAACACAACTATGCACTTTCCTTGTTTGCAGTCAAGTGTGAGATTTTTCCCCCTCCTGATTTATCTTTCCAAAAATATCTATTGTTTGGCCTTGTGGCCTCAGAAATACATTTATGTTGTGAATGTGATTAGATACAGCAAGCCAGAACAGATATGCTTTTCTCTCCGTGTTCCCCGCTTTGGTTTTGACCTTTGCTCTTCTAATATCGCAGCCAGTTTTTAGGACCTTACTGAGGAGATAAGTAAATAGAAGAAAGTGTGAGATTATCGGGGAAATAATCTTCTGGAAGAAATGAATTTGGTTGAAATACCAAGGACACAGCGCTGTAAATGTGTATGCACACACATACTGAGTTTCTATGCTGGATAAGGTTTCTGTTCAGTGTTTTTTTCCACTGGCAGTGTAAAGAATCGCAGAGAAGCTTTTGTTCTTTTGAAAATCCACCTGATAATGTCGGTAGCTGGCGCCTTGCCTGAGCTGGTTGGATTTAAAAGACGAAACAGAAAAAAAAAAACTCCTAGTCTCAAGTGCCCAGCCCAGTGTTACACACTTTACAAACCCAACACAGTGGCCCAGATTCTCTACAATACCCCAGTGAAACAGCTCTTCTGTTTGGAGTGTTTAGAAGTGGATGGCGAATGTCATTTTCAAGGGGGAACCCCAAGAGTTGAAGAGTGCAGCGCAGGTAGTGAAAAAACAATGCAGGCAACACAATAATGACACCAGCGTGATGCCAAGTTCTCTGGGTTCACAGATAGGCCTTCACTCCATCCTCTTCCCCCCCTTCCCACTTAAATGTTCCACATGAGACTGATTGAGCCATTTCGTATTGCTAAGCCGCGTGAAGAGTGCTACTTTTATAATGAAAGAATACTGCTAAATCAAGGCTTGACAAATCTACTTTCTCCATGTCCCCATATTGAGGGTTGGCGGATTAGACTCTAATTTTAGTGCCACTTATCTCTTCAGCTGCTTTTAAGAATTAGTTCCAAATAACAAAAAAGTGTGAAAATGTGAAGGGTTTTTGGGGGTTGGATGGGAGGGTGGTGGGAGTTGGGTATTGTCAGGGAAGCGAGGCTGTGAAAAAGAGATTGTCTAGTGGCAGCGAGAGCCTTTGCATACGAGTTAAAATTTACATACAAATCTGCAGAAAAAAATGGTATTTTGTGGCGGTTAGGCAGAGGGCAGTTGTTAAACGAAAGTTTTTCAATCACTATCGCTCCCACTGTGCGCCGTCTCAAGTGGCTTCATGAGATCACAAAGCTTGATGGAGTTTTCAAACAACCCAGACCATGAAAAATTTAACAGGACTTCTTTTTCACCTCTCAGTTTCTCCCACTCTCTCTCTGTCTCAGTTCAGTTTTCCAGAAACTAGAAGTTTACAGAAACTTTTGCGATAGAGGCCGAATGTATGATGAATGAACAGTTAGGCCACATTCAGACAGAAGCAACTGCTGCAGTGAAAACACCACGAATCTCAATCACTTTGACCCTGGTATTTTGTTATCTAAAAGCTTGTATTATGAAGCAGCAAAATCAGGAAATGTTGCATTTTCATCAGCAATAACATAACATGACTCCTGTACAGCTGAAAGCAATGTGAAACAGTAAAAAAGGCATATACCTGAAAATACAAACAGTGATGCAGGAGAGAAAACTAAATTTCAAACCACAGAGATTTAGTTAGAAGCTACAAAAGTACAGAGAGCTGAACTCACCACTCCTGCACAGACATGAGTTGCGTCTCGGCTTCTCAGCACATATCTGACCAAAAACTCATCTACTGTCAGTGGAAAATGGGTTAGTTGCCTATTTTAGCAGGTTTAGCCAGGTTTAAACAACCCACATATACATGAAAGCTTTGGTGTAAAAGCAGTCTGTGTTGCAAAGTTGCAACTTTGGTTTGTTTCCATTTGTTTGAGAGAGCGCACAGCTGTGGTTTATCAAGGTACAGGTACACTGGGGAAGTGAAAGTGCTGATAGCCGGGAAAATAAAACTTTATTTTCTGATTGTTGCTTAGCGCACACCCCCACACTGCAGCACAACCCTCCGGCAAAACGTGACAATGCCTCTTTCTGTCTCAATGTGGCCTCAGTCAGAAAAGCCACTGTGTGTTTGTTTTAATGGTCTACTTTCTAGTTGACTTAGTGCAAGTCAGCAGTAAGTTCATCTTGTCTAAACAAAATCACTTTTCTGAACCTACTCTAATGTCACTAACACCCTGATAGCTTAAACCTTTCCATCTCACATGTATTTGGCTACTGTGGCACGTCATCAATACTAAACAGCCATCAATACTCCACTGGAGGCAGTTGCATTTAAAACAATGGAGGACACTGAGACGGTGTGCATTCAGCACTTTTGAATAGCCGTCAGCTTATTGATTCTCCTTCAAGGTCGGCATCAATTCCTCTGTGCCCCGTCTTTTCTGTTTTTTGACAACGGAGGGCAAATGCATGTTAAAAAAACTTGCCGTTCAATTGAGTTGGGAGGGGGTCAGACTCATAAAAAAAACCACCATGGCGGTTTCCACTCAGATTTCTCTTGGAGAGGAGCCGTTTTCGTTGCGGGCAGTGTTTGGGTGTGATTATGTAATCCATCAGGGTATTACCATAAATGGGAGGGGGGCAGGGTGTCGAGGGGTTGGAAGGTAATAGCGGTGCTACTGATGATCATCGTCTAGCAACTGCCCAAGGGCAGGAATGTTTTGTGCGCCGATGTGTCCGACAGGTGGCTAGGAGACGCTAATTGATTAATGATCAGGGTGATATATGAGCCCCCGCGGCCAGGCTAAACATAAAGGCTCAGAGCACCGGTGTCGCTCTAAATCATTTCCAACCAGGCCAGTAAACCCAAAACAGTTCCCCCATTAGCATATGAAAGACCAATTGGGAGGGAGACTGTGCCTTCCAAGCCCTTTGTAGCCCGCCTATTGTCAACATCCCGAGTCTGAATTAACAGGCTAGCATTTTATGCCAGATGAATAATGACAACAAAGATGGTTTTATGATTAAGGGTCACTCAGCGCTAATGAATGATTAACATCACCACAATCTAAGCCTTTGATAGCATTTGGATTCTACCTCCTTTTTTCTGCCCGTGCATGGCTTTGACAGAGGGCTGGGCTATATATCACTATTATATTGATATTGTTATATGAGACCAGATATTTTCTGAGATTTTAGATATCATTTTATTGTAATATGGCATAAGTATTTATACATATTTTCCTGGTTTTAAAGGCTGCATTATAGTCACAGAATATATATAAATACTTTATACAGAGTATAATAGACAGAATGTAGAAAATATTAGTACATATGTAATAGGGGATATTTTATAGTTAAACAATAAACTGCAGGGCACTGCAACAATAAACTTTCAGTGGTATTTATAATACTTAGAAATAACTATAAAACACAAATAAAGCAAAATATATGTAGACCTATATCTTAAACCTTAATTAAGAAAGAGGATCAAATACACATAAAGCTAACAAATGAAAACAATTTGCATTATGTTGTTAAAAAAAAGTATAAGGCGCAACATAAATGCCAATATATGTAGCTGTGATAGGTCAGTATTGGCCTGGTAATATTGGTCACCCAGTATATCATTTGGACTCTACTAAAAGTTATTGAGATATTACTTCACTCAGCCATAATTTGACAAGAGCAACACTCACCTAGATAACTGTACACAAAAAAGACCCACTGCCTCCTGCACTGCATAAGATGTAATTTGCTGTTATTCCACTTCAGCATGTAAAATCTGGTTATAAAACTCGAAGTTGAATGGATGTGTTTTCACCATGTGTTATAGTAACTATAATTCCTTCTACCTAGAGGTGAGATAATTTACATTCTTTCTTTACATGGCTGTTTTGGCTCTCTACATCATGGAGCTGACGTATTTTCCATTCGAGCAGTGTCAGATTCTTCTTGAGTGATTGAACATTAGTGGAATTCACCTGCCCCCAGATGATCATATTTTGCACTTGGTGTTCCATATAACACAGTCATTGTCAGTGGATTAGTCCTCTCTGAATCTCTCTTCCTCTCTGACTCTCCCTCTCACTCTCTCTGGTTATTTACCATTCCACAAGGGGCCTTGCGTGACCCTCTTCATTGTTTTATTTGGATGACTCTGAAGGACAATGGCAGTCTGGAGCCTTGGCCCGGCACTCAGCGTGTGTGAATCTGCATCTTTCCATTGGGAGTGCTGTCCTCCGATGTCAAGAGAGGTTATGTGATCTATGTGTGACTGAAGGGGGTTTCCACCACTGAGACTCGCAGCCTCAAGGAGAGGGGTTTATATTGTGTGAATGAGCGTGTGTGTGTGTGTGTGCACGCGGCCAATGGAATTTTATAGGACCGAGCGAGTTAAAACAACACATTGTGTCTGTTTTAATGTGAGCTCATGACTCTCGCCACAGGGCTGCCATTCCCAAGTAACCTCGCACTTGGATACTGCTGGTCATACCCGCAGTTTTTTTTTTTTTTATTACACATTTGTACTGAGCGGCAGTGGAGGGGTGCTGCTGTCAAAACGTGTAAGTGAATGTCTCAATGCTGGTGAATGATTCCACTTGAGAGGTGGACCGCCTCCCATCAAACCTTTGTAACCGGCAGCGCTTGAGCCACCCAAATTCCAGTCCCAGGTGCTGATGCTAGGCCGTACATTGAAGATCAGGCAACCCTGCTGTATTATTGTTTCAGGCTCTTTGCTCGGTGAGTCTGAGTCCTGGAGGTAAATTGGTAAACCTAACCCAACTACAACAGCTTCAACTAGTTAATAGTTAAAGTACTAATAAAAGCAAAATAAATTTTGATTTCGTATTCTATATATCCTTCAAATTCCAGCTTCAAATTCCACCAATTCCTTTCCTTTGCAGAAATACAATCATATTTGCTAACCTGAGGAAGGGCTTCTGTCATCATCATCTGTGTTTTTCTCATCCCAGATATAAATCAAGTCATCAGACATGTTGCATCTTGTCATGGGGTCACACAAGCAGTTGAGTACAGTGCATCCCTGCGCTCTCAAGTGCACCCCATGTGTTTTGTGCAAGTCCCGCCCCTTTTTGGTCTGTGCTCCAGTAACATTTGTGCAAACGTTCTCAGCAGAACTTCGGTCAACTGTACTGTACTGTACTTAGATATCATGTGTGCCAGGCATGTTGATGTTGAAAAGAAAACTAAATTTTGAAGACAGTTAGAAGATCTTGCTGGGGAAACTGTAAAAGCAGCATTTAGTCACATTTTAGGTAAGCTAAAAGGCTTAGCATGTAACGGATGTAAATTAGCTGGCTACTTAACTACAGTTTTACTAATATTAGTTATCAGATGTCACTGGCTAGCTAAAGATTAACCTAGATTAGCTAGGTAGTGAGCTTTTGCTTTACAGGAATTGTTTTTAAACATTTGTTGGACATCCCGTCCACTGCTAGAATCCTTTTCAGTGAAATACAGCCACACTTTAGACCATTTAGCTTGGCACTGAAACATGTTTGCGGTAGCTGTTAGCCAACGGAAGGCTAGCTGGTGTCAGAGCCATGAAGAGTGAGTACTGCTGTAATGTTAACTAGTTGTTTGGTGATGTGTTTGTTATGTTCGCACCAGAGGGCAACTATTTTAATCAGCAGCTCAGGCATGTGGCCCAAAATGTGTCACTGTAATCTGCGTTGTGATTCGGTCCAGTAGGTAATGGTCAAATAGGAACCGGTTTCAAATAGGTTTCAGCACCAAGTTTCGGTACCCAACAGCATCGAAGATTGGGTGACCTTGCTACATTATTGTTTCAGGCTCCCCCCTTAGAGAAACCGTGGGTCCCTGAGCAATCGAGGCCTTCTAGACGCGGTAAATTGAGTTCCATTTTAAAGGCAGATGGACCTGTCTGGCAGGGCTCCAGCAGTGAGGGCCCCTTCTTCTACTGTGTGTGTATGTGTGTGCCAGAGAGTTGAGTGTCTGAAGTTAGTTGCTTTCACCCATCAGCGAGGATAATGACGTGATTACCCCAGGCTACTCCTGTCCACTCTCATCAGCGTATAGGCTTCAGGCTCGCACATGCATGCCCACACACACAAACTCAGGAACATGTGCATAAACTCTGTCCTCATCTCATCCCTACCTGCCCTTTTATCTGAATTAGGCCGCTCTTGGCTAGTGGATCAGTAAAAACACACAATTCAGGTCCACAAACAGGAAGTGAGGGTGTATAATAAGACAGGAAGTGAAATGAGGAATCATTCAGGATCTGGGCACAGGCCAATTGATTGGCTGGTTGTCAGGCTGGAATAGATACCAGAGGGAGCAGCACAGAGCCAAGAGTCTTACTCCCTATCCCAGTGTCCCCCCTAAAGCCTTAAGCCCTGTACCATCACAGACTTAGCTGATGTCACCTGGTAAGTGTTGGTGAGTGGGAGAGTCTGCAAGGGCACAAAATGGTATAAATAGGAATGGGACAGGACTTTGCACATAATATCATGTTACCTTGTGGGCTTGGTGCTTTTTATTTTACATTTTTCACTGTCTTCACGGCCAAGACCTTGAATGGACACACTGCCTGATATGAACGTCTTCCAGACTCTTGCCTTAATAAGTGGATGCGAGGTAATTGTCATATAATCATTTTATATTTAATTTTTGTCGAAACAGCGTCGTACATTTACATGTAAACTTATTTTTTCTTCTAGTTGTTCCTGTTTTTTATTTTTATTGAACAATTGCAGTTTACAAACTCAAGGAGGGAAAAGTAACTTGTGATAGAGAACAATAAATGCAAGGCAGAAAATATATATGTATACACACAAAAAACAACAGAAAATAAAATAAACGTTTTAACACTTAACATTATAACAAAATGTAACCTTAAAGAATGTAGGCAACAAGGACTATAACTTGATAAAATGAGACATAGGCATGACTCCATATAATTTAATTTATTAAGAGACTTCTTAATGGATAATAAATTGTTTTTATGCTCATTTTGAAAAGATATTAAGGAGGATTTATTGTTTGCATTTGCATTTATCTTTATGATAATTACCCAGAATGATATGATTGTGTTGTTAACTTAATCTGACACCTTACTTGAGGGATCACCATATAAATAAAAAATAAATCAAATAAATCTAATGAAGGATACACATACAGATACAATGCTTCCATCCAAAAAAATGTGGACTTAATGGAAAGTATACACAAAGGGCTCAAAATGTCTGTGGGGGAGCCTTCATGGACTTGATGATTTGACAGGGGACAGCCCTAAGCCCTGCCACCTCACAGTTCATGAGTCTGTGAATGTGGACATTGGGACGGGGGGCTTACATCTTTAAGTGTTGTCAGCTGGAGGAACAAGCGGCATCTCATTACCAAGATCACGTAGTGGGCTGGTTAGCTTACAGCTAAACGATACATACTGTATTAGACTGAGCTGCAACATGCAGAGCAAAGCCATGATTCACTTCTGAAATTAGTATCATTACACACACTTTAAATCACTTTTAAAGGCACAGCAATGGCAAACAAGTTCGAGTGCATCATTTAGTTGGCTTTAATTATAACTACAACAAATGGACCTGAAGATTTAGAGCTTATTGAAGAAATATTTAGTCCCTGTGCAGTTTTTTAACTTTGGCAAATTGCACTGATACATTTCAGGACACTATAATTAGCAACCATTCATGCCAATGTCAACGGGAGAACGGCAACACAGATTTCCCAGTCTTATAATGTTCAATTTCCTCTATATGTCGTCTGTTGGCCATGTAAGAAGTCAAATCTAGGGTCCATTTTGAGGCTGTAGGTTGTGGTGTTGTATTGGATAATACAGTACATTATATTTTAAGCTGCATTATTGTATATTTTGTCCTCCCCTGCATGAAAATGGGAAGTACAACCCATGTCGCAATACAAAGCGATATTTGTTTTAGGGCTAATAAAAATATGACATTGTGTTTTAAGGTGTTCATGATTTAAGTGTGTCCACACCCTGTTGAGAATGGGCTTTGTGGTATTAGACAGTACAAATATTGCATGATATGTGTGTAATGCATAGGTCTAAAATTACAGTAATTTTAGGATCAGCAGAGGCACCACTTGACAGTCGTGTTGGCTTTGGATCTCTTAAGTCTGGTCTTTCCTCCACATCTTTATCAAACAACTTAGGTGAGTTTACAGCCATGTGAGCCACATTGATTGATGATTGCACAGAAACTTTAACAAAGCTTGTTGTATTCATCTGACAAACATGGAAATGTGATTTATCATTAGCATTGAATTGACCTTTGGAATTGGGTTGTGCCAAAAAAAACAGTTTTTCTAGTAAAACTTATTATTTTTGTAAAAATGCTGTATTTGGATCTTTGCTGTTTGGCTGTCTTCGGGAACTTGTGGTAACAAATTAGTGCGAAATTCATTTGCTGCTTGTAAAATGGCTCCAAGGCCACTTTGGCCTGGAGGGAGGGGATTTCTTTTGTAGTGGTATCATGACCCTTCTAAAGAGCAACTATTGCCATGGTTGTCAGGAAAGCTCTGTACTGTTGTGTATTTGCTTTCTTTGTTACCTGACGTATGGCAGCTTTCTTGCTCGCTGTGACAAGTGCATAGTGAAGTGAAATAAAACCAAACAGACCACAGTTTTAAATGTCACTGGTTTCTTTTGAGCATGCTTTTGGAAAACCCTGGTCCACGGCTCTACATTTTATGGGAGCTGGAGGGACCGTGCAGTCAGAATATGCTAGAAAGAGATGGCCTCCTCAAAGAGAAAGACAGGATAAACTCACTGCTTTTGAGTGCTTCTGACACAAACCAATTTTCTATTCAAATATTATTGACCATGATTGTGCAGTTTGGCATTCCTGTTGAGTCCATGAAATCCAACAAAGTGCCTTTTAACATTTTGCGAACCATCCTGTAATTTTCATCCAGTTGTTTCTGGTTTAAAACAATCCCACAAAACATTTTCCATGCCTTCTGCCGCACAAAGGTGGCATTTATTGGAGATCTTAAGTACGATGTGACTCCTTTAATTTTAATCTGCAACTAGACATAGCTGTTGGTAAACACTTCTGATACTTTAGCAACATGCATAAACAAAATGACATTGTTCACACGCTCGCTCCCAACCAGTGTCACTAGATCCATGTCTGCGGCAGCCATTCATCTGTGCAGCACAGACCGAGCTGTCTCTTTATGGTGAGATGACACGACACTTTATATTTGTCTCTGTCTTGGCAATGAAGGCGCCTCTGTGTTCCTATTTGTGCATCAGGCTGAGGGGATTTCTAGGCCGCCACCTGATTCACATTGCTGTAATTGAGTTGTGGCCATAAGCACTACTGTGCCTGCCTAGGCCCCAGGTAATTCACACGCCACAAAAGCACTGTTTTACTCCACTTTTCACATGATGTCTGGGGCACAAATGCAGCGAGTGAGAAAAAGTCCAATCTATTGGAAAAGGGCGGGGAGATTACAGGGAGTATGAGGGTGAAGGAGGGAAAAAGAGTGTAAGAGTTTTCGTGTAGTGAAGCAGTTCTGTTGCCAGAGAGGCGAGGGAGTCACTGAGTCTGCAGCACGTGGATAAAGGACCACAAAGCTGTTGGTTTCAAATATCTTTCTCTCTCTTTCTTCCTCTCTCCTCAGAGCTTAGGAGCTGCAATCGATTCAAGGGGAGATTTCCTTGGCCAAGGACAGGGAGATTGACGTTTTTGGGGTAAGCCCGAATTTGTCGCTCCTGTCAACTCTGGATAATTGGAGTCCTCTGCACTCCACACTTGTGTCTGTGGGTACCAAACACCATCTTGCTCTCTATACAGTAGAATTGTTCCGCATCATGTGACCGGCATACTGGCTTTGTGGTCTTATTAAATGTGTAGCTCATGATTCTTTTGTCTTTTGTCATAAATTCTGCTTCTTGCTGCAACTGTAAAAGTCACTTTCTATGTACAGCTAACCTGTGGAATCATTTTCACACATGCATACACAGAAACACACTGTATACGGTTTAGAGGAGGTACTCTTGTCTTGTGGCCTGCATGCCGCCAGTGGTAAGATCAAGTCTAATCCTGGGTCTGTTGCATCAGAGTTGGAGCTTGGCAGCAGGGAGATTTGCTCCGTCATGTTCAAGCGACAAAGACCCAAACAAAAACAGCCATTCATCATTAGGAACTGGCTCGAAGAACTTGGATCATCACTCTGTGAATATAAGATGATTTATTGAGCCTGATTCATCTTCCTTGTATCGGCTGCAAAACATTGTGGCAGCAGAAAGAATAGTTATGTACTATTTATTTTGTTCTGTCATTTCTCTTTCTTTCATTTAATGTTGTTTTGTCAGAAAGTTGCCACAGTAATGACTGGCTGAAAAGAAAGGAGCTGAAACAGTTGGTCAGTTGACCCTTCGTGCAGCCCCACCCTTCTGGTTACTGTTGTTACGACAAGCACTCCATTCTCTCACTGCACTTACGCAATTGACAGTGATAATGGGAGCAGATTTTAATTTCAAAACTGGGAGTAATTTTTGAAACACTCTAGTCTTCAGTTGACCCTTTCTAAGTCTCGCCCCTTTTTGCTCCATAAAGAGTTGAGCAAACTTGGTACCTCTGTCACATCTTTAGTTAGCTAATTTTAGCAAAACTCCATAATACTATGCTAATTCCCAGCTGAACCCTAAGCCTAACCCTCACTAGCAGATTTCACAAGTGTATGTGGCTAATGTAAGCTAACGCTAATGTCTAGACAACCTCCTTGAGTCAGCTGACAAATTCATCTCCAGCCGACTGTCTAATGTTTCCATCTGGCACATTTTATTTGCATACATATATTAATGTTGGAAAGATAAGTGCATGGAACAGCCAGACTGCCATCGCCAAAGGAAGAAAGTTTGGCCTGAGGTAATGTTACTGCAGGTCGAAAACTAATTAGTCGGATGTGCTAACATTTACAATGTACATTTGAGCCGATAAAGATGTAATTCAATCTATTCTTCACATTTGCACTTGTAGTTTGTGTTTTTGAAAGACAACAAAAAAGACACCACCCTCCAAACTCATGAGACACAGAGTGGCACTCTTTTTAGAGCCCAGTGCACACCACTTCAACATGTAGAGAAATGGAAGACTTGCGGTATCTAGTTACTGTTGCTAATCTATGATTGTATAGTTGCTGTTTGGAGGAGAAGCTTAGTGGATGGTCAGTTCCTCTCAGCCAGCCACAGTCCCTGGGAATGTGGTTTCGTTTGTCCTGTCCTGTCCTATTTGGTCTTCTCCTGCCTGTACACACTTGTGTTTTCCTGTCCTGTCCTGTCACGTCATGTCTTGTCCTGCCCTGTCCTGTCCTGTCTTGTCCTTTCTGTCCCTTCATGGCCCTGGGGAAAGGTGATCTCTTCCCCCTGATGAACACCATCCCTCATACCAGCCTCCAAGCTAAAGCAAACAGAATGGTATGTGCACCAAGATGCCAGCCAATACCCAGAAGAATGCAGACTCCCTCTACAAATCGCCTCCGTCATTGGCTGCCCACACCAGAGAGGGTTGTGTGTTTTTGTGCACAAACACATATTCACACCCACAGAGGACATCCATGTGTCGTAACTGAGGGTGACAAGTGGTCTGGCAGACTCTTCCCTGTTAGCAGTTTGGCATACGGGTGGCCTGATGGATGAGACTAAGGCTGGCACTTTGGTCTTATATGCATACAACTCTGAGTTCCTCTCTTTTCTTTTGTCTTTCCTCTCGTTTTGATGTGTTTTTTTCTGGGAAAGTTATCCCACTGTGTTGACTTAGCTTTTGTGGGGTTAGAAACTGGCAGAGGCAGCCAGAAAAACATGTCGGAATTAAAGTAGGTCAGTTTTCGATTCAGTTTGGCTCTCCTTTCAGTTGTTTAGAGGGTATAAAACCTTACTCACTTCATCTGTTCATGACGAAATGTCACACTTTCTGGAAATCATGTAATTATTCCATTAGCTGCTTCATTTATTTATTGCTGTTTTTATTTTGTGAACTGGCAGAAGGTATATGCAGTGCTTGTACGCAGTCATTTTTCAGTTTCTCTCCCTCTCTGTCTCTGAGTTAGCAGGTTTGGGGTTTTCATCTCCACGTAAAGCGGTATTTAACCCTCCCTTTCCCGTCATAATTTAGACCCAGTCTCATACATGGGCTGGGAAGCGGCCCCTGCAGTTGATGTGGAACACATGCCTCTAATGATTCACACTCTGTGTGCGGTAGGTCGGTGGTGGCTGCCGAGCCCGCTGCCTTTCCCTCTGTCTAGAATGGGACTGCTGCATTTTTTTCTTTTTCAGTGTTGTGTTTTTTTCTCCTCTCCACACATGGAAACTTCAGGGAAGTCGAAATGTGTTGTTTATGCACAGTTGTTCCTGTATAATAGCACTTCTCATTCTCCTTAAAGGCCGGACAGAGCTGAATAAGCAGTGCTTGACACCTTTGTTGTTTAGCCAGACTTGGTCTTCTTTATGCTATAGCAGCTTTTGTACCCTTCTTTTTAGATTTCCCCATGTAACATTAAAACTGCCTTCCTCAGTTGGCTGTGCCAGTTTCTTTGAAACTCTAATGGCTCTTGGGTATTTTCTGCTCTTTCATTATGATAAATTTGATAGTAGCAGTCTTGCCATGTGATTTAGAGTTGGACAGCATAAATGGTAGAAAGTACACTGGTATGAATTTGTCCAGTAGTATGAATTTTGACTACACTGTGCCGATGGTGTAGGGATGAAACAGTCGGATGAAGTAGGGATAAAGCAATCGTTTTCCTGACGATCAGTATTATTGTTTCAAATTAAAATTAACATGATAACTGCAACAGTCCCTCAGGCGCAGACACAGCAGCAACATGGGTTTGTTCTGCCTCAGTGAAAACACTGACATTGCAAAGGACATAATGCCATTTCAAATCATTGAGAGGTTTTCATTAAAAAAGGGATGGTGTAATGGTGGAATAATCTCAGTGTGTATCAGTACTTTTTGAACATTTTCAGCACTTCTGAGATAATACTTATAACTGATAATTTTGGTTCTGATACTTGTGATATGCAACTTTCATATTGTTTCATCGCTAGTCCCAAGATTTGTCATCATCAGCCCGCTTCAGCTAATCGTCTGGAAAACATCAGAGCCCATGCTGCTTCATCTTAAAATATCTCAGAGTAAAGGCATGGGAAATGCTTTGCAGGAGTACACTTAAGAGTACAGTAATAGTTGCCACGCAGTTGCCATATCACTTTGTTGCACCTTCAGAAGCATTACATTGAAATTTTAAGAAAAACAAATATATTTTGATATGTATTGTTACCGTTCATGCTTCAAATTATAGAGTGATATAAATTTTAAGGCATACTGCTCGGCCCTAGCACGATTGTGTGGCACGCTGGGACTTTCCAACACCTCCACCTTTACATGAACCAGTTTGATTTGCCAGATTTACACAAACCCCCAAATGTGGAGAGTAACGGTTGAGTAAACTACTTCAAGCAGAGTTGGTATTTTGTGCTTCTGAGCTCATTTATTGTAAGGCATTTGAATAGCAAGTTATTGTGTGCCATCATACTTCCTCACCATCAGCAGAATAGCAGAAGTGTGCTGCAAAACCTGATGTTCAATCGATTTGAGGTTTAGGTTTTGAGTGTGCTGTGCACTCCACCCACAGCGAAAAAATTTTGATTTTTGACAAGTCCTCATGAATCTCATTCAAGCAACTGCAGCCAGTGCCTTTCCCCCACGCAATCATCCACTCAGCCATTGGTTTACATCTCATTGTGTGTGTGTAAACG
Source organism: Lutjanus erythropterus (assembly GCF_056507025.1). Lineage (NCBI taxonomy): Eukaryota > Metazoa > Chordata > Actinopteri > Lutjaniformes > Lutjanidae > Lutjanus > Lutjanus erythropterus. The sequence continues at coordinate 12,201,755 of NC_139333.1, read as the reverse complement.
GGGAGTTTCTGGCGGTACAGTCACAGAGCAGTGAAATGTGCCAGCACGTGACAGGGAGTGGGCGCTGTCCCGCCATCCAAGCTGACATAAATGGCTTCCTGTTTTTTGCTTTCACCCAGTCCCCCCCAACCCCAGCCTACATCTTTCCATCCACGCTTCCATCTTTTGTTCTTCCCCTTTTTTCTTTCTATCTCTTCCTCCGTCTCGCCATCCTGGGTCCCACGCCCCCTTGCGTGGCCTTGTCTGACCTTTCCTTCCTCCACTCACTCACACATACGCACATCTCCCTATCTCCTACCACGCACACACTGACTGGACATTGCACGTGCATGATGGTGTAAGGACAAACGGCTCATGTCCTTGACATAACTGCAAGTGAGCGTCTCTTTCCTTTTTGCAAACTTGCGGGTGGCCACAGCACTCAAGATAGAGACCAACGCACTTGCTGACCTTGCTTGACAGATGGTCTCATATGCAGTGGATGAGTCAAGAAGTGGCATGTATACGCCAGGCTGAGGAGGCATTGTGTTAATGTGCAACAGTGATGCAGTCATTGTTTCGCTGGCAGTAATGGATCGTGTCTTGTTATGGTTCAAGGAAATGTTTGTGTGTGTTATTGGAAGTCAGAATGCTTTGCTCTTTTGCATTAGTGGGAGAGTAATTTAGGTTTAGCGCTTTTCCCACAAGTGCTTGACTTAATGCCCACGAGTTTACCAACCCAGTTTACTGTGTTTTTATGTGGTGGTGCTCAGCTTTTACAATACCCATAATCCACAGCATAACAAAGTGCCACTCGTAAAGCATTGCTTTAATGAAACTATGCCTTTGTGCTGTTTTATGTACTGTGTTTTGAGTAAATTGGTGTTAATCTGTTTGGGGGTCGTAAATTAAGCTTTCTGTTAGAACTTGTTTTATTAAGTTCTCAGCTGCTCTCAGAGCTGGTTTTGGAACAACAGAGTGAAAGCTTGAAGTGTGTGTGTGAGTGCTGAAATTGATGAAGAGACCTCCCTGGATTTAAGTGTTGCTACAAAGCACCACCCGATACTGTATGCAGAAAGCCCCAGCCACTCTAGGCGAGAGGGCGTAGCTAACTGTACTGAGTAGTCTGCAGTTCCTCTTTGGGGCGCCTCCTGACAGGAACTTGGCAGCGAGGAAACATAAACAAATTCCCTGTGGTGGGCTGGCAGGCTGGGCGGCGCGGTTCCCCCCTGTTACCATACATGCACAGCACAGTGCAGCCCGGCTCAGGCTAGCCCGCTCAGCTCAGCTCAGCACCCACAAGCTGTGAGAAATAGATCTTAAAGGGACAGGTGCCGCCTGCACGCCTTAAAGGGGCACTCTGTATCTGCAGCCTGTTTTCCTTGTCGTGGTCACAGTTGCATACGCTGACATGTTTGCTTTCCACTGTATTGTTTCAGACTGACAGTGATGTGTGTTACTTCTGGTGCACTGACCTCTTAGAGGTTTCCAACAACACCATTTAAATGCTGCCTTGGGGAGGGAATCTGCTGCCAGGGGTCCCAAAATGGTTGTTTGTGCTGAGGTAGCAAAAGGCTGAGGCGATGATGATGTAATGATGGAGGTTGGGGAAATCGGAGGGAGGCCTCGCAATCTAGTATGGATGGGAGAGAGGGTGTGGTGCACTCAGCTGTCATAATACACATGCACATGCTCACCAGTGTTCATACGGGGGCTGGAAATCCTTGAGAACACTTGTATTTGACTATTTTCAAGGTTTGAAAAGTGCTTGACGTTTCAATAACCTGCTTTAAATTGCCATTTCATTACTTTCATACTATATCCATACCTGACTGAAAGGTTTTCAGTCAGATATTGTATAGGATGCCAAGTCTACTTATATACAGGTGACACATTTTGAAACCTGAAACTTTGCTTATGTTCGTTTAATTTGTCATCCCTCTGTATACTATCACAAAACATAATTTTGGTTGTTTATCGCACAGCAACTTCACATTTAAAGGAGCAATATGTAGCAATTGTGTATCCAAAAATAGGTAGAAATCCTACGTAATATGTAATTTATGGTTGAAATGAGTTGTTTTGCCCCACACCCTCCTCCACAGACTAGAGGAAACTCAGTCAGGCTGTACGAATACTGCAGGAGTGCAAGACAAGTGCAACATGGTAATTTGACAGTAACAAGTGATTACGAATCCTCTGCTGTAAGTTGATCAGCTGTGTGTAACTGACACTTGTCTGTTGATGTAAAATTAAGCTCATTATCCTGAAAACAAAAGTCCACTACTCCAAAACTACACACTCTGGAGTTGGAGGTCAGTGACTGCCTGTCTTACTGCCTGCCAGACTCTACTGACATTCAATTTGATTTAAGAGCATTAATGATTTTGTAGGACTCATAAACAGACACTGACTCATTCAACCAACATTCTGCCTTAATTTGACCTCCAATTAATGAGGAACAGGCAAACAGTAACACAAGTTACAGGCTGGAATAGAAATGTCAAAGGAAGACACTGCGGTTGTAGCATTGTTGATAGGGAAGCGAATATTTGTTTTCTTGGTCTCTGATGACACGTCATGGTCATTTTATGATTTATTACAGTTAATATATTACAGATTTCTCCTTTAATGTGATGAGGAAGTGGAATGTTCATTGTGAGTATATATTTTTATATATATATATATATATATATATATATATATATATGTATAAATAAATATGTCATATACCACAGCTGTAGGTGGAAAATCTTTGAAATGCACCTTGAAAATCCTTTAAAAGTGCTTGAAGTTGACTCTGAGCCAGGGTTCCTACACCTTTACCACACACACACACACACACACGCAGTATTCCCACAACCAAAACATGGCCAAACATACATGCTTGCGCACACATGCTTGTTTATACATATGTGTGGACATAAGGACTCACATGCCTGCAGTTTTCTCTTTCTCCCTCTGTCTTTCTCTCTCCCTCTGCTAACACAGTGGTGTATTGTGCAGCCTGACCTGGTCCCCGTCCAAAGGCAAAGAGAACCCAGATTGCTGAAACAGAGGGCCCACTACTAACAGGCCGGCCAGGCTGTAGTTGTTATAGCCTGCTGTAGCCTTCCAAACCAATGGGGACTGCTAGCTGAGCCCAGACACTGTGTATGTGTGTGTACACGCGTGCACTTTCTTTTTGATCAGCCACAGAAGGGTTTTTTGGACAGCACTTGCAGGAGCCGACATGGCACCTCAATGCAATTTCATAAGCACTGGTAAAGGCATTTGCCTGACTTTTAATAGTCGTTCGTCTCCACAACATCGTCCAAATGCACTATTTTCAACCGTCCTTTAATGGTAGTGCTGGTGGAGAGGGCCGCAGAAAAGAGGGCGATGGCGAGCAGGAGGTGCAGACCCTTCTCCTCCTTCTCCAATTCATACTAGCAGGATTTAATGTGAATCTCTTTTTCACTTTTTTCCTGGAGTGGTAATGGATGCAAGAGCCAGCTTGCAGCCCTGCCTCATTGGTTTCAGTCGCCTGCCTGACTGGCTCATCTGTGTGTACTTCCATATGATTAGTAGCACCTGTATGAATGTGGTATAGTTACAGAGTACAGTGCTGTAACAGGCTCAAGTTAAACTGTTGGAGTATAAATATTTGGTAATGGATTTTTTTAAAATATGGAAACGCTAACGCTAGGATTTATCCGAGCTGTTTGTAAACACATCAGAAAGATGGCTAATTGTTGAGTCTCATTCCCAGAATGTCAAATACAGATGTTTTGGGTTAGAAAAGCTTCCAGAGGACCCCAAAATAATGAGAAAATAAGGAAATATAGGCTGAAGGCAGGGTCTCTGCAGATGCAGCCACCACCATACACTTCTAGAGAGTCATAAGAGATGATTGAAAGGGATTATTTCAGTACAGTATTATGCATATGCAGTATATACACACCACTTAACATATATATATGGGTATATGTTAGAAATGACAGCTGTGCCATTGTTCCATTGTTAGAATAAAAAGTCTGTATGGTATCAAGTGTGATATAACAGTGGGTAAGCTTTGCTGTCTTGAAGTGTTGGTTTTTTCTTCATACACACTCAGGATACCTCATGTAGGTAGAGGAGACAAAAAATACTGGTAAATTATGATTTTTGGAATCAAAAGTTCACTTCAGTCAATTTTTGATTGAATATTAAAAGTGTAAAACCTGCTGCTTGTAAGAGCTGCTCCCCTGTGATTGACAAAGCACTACAACAGTGTGTCCTCAGTCAGATCCAATCAGGATAGAGGTCAATGCTTATTCTCCCCAGCTCCATGCTCTGGTCCAAATTTGGTAATTTCTGGCTCCAGAAAATGGCCAAAATGACAAACTTGAAGCTTCAAAATGGTTGCCCACAAACAGATGGTTTTCTTTTTACGATGACCGCAACACATTAGTATCGTCCAGCTAATCTAAATACAGGACATCATTGGCTAAAGTTGTATTCATTTCCTTAAGTTACACTACACCTACTTCAACTGAGTCCATTTCCCACAAGTCATTTCAGCTGTGCAGCTGCACTGGACCATGAGGAAGCCTTTATGCAAAATCATCTCAGATGCCTCAAGAGCATGTAAAACTGGAAGTGTTGGTAGATTATGTCACTGCCAGACATTTTGTGGAAGTAACAATGCTGCCGTTTCCCAAAGTCTGTGTGTGTGTGTGTGTGTGTGTGTGTGTGTGTGTGTGTGTGTGTGCGTGTGTGTGTGTGGGTGTTTGTGTAAAGGAGAGAATAGAACAGTCAGTGCTCTCTCTGTGAGCAGCAGAGGAGTGAGGACGACAAGAGGGTGACAGAAAGTCTTAGGATCCACTGACAGAGCACAGCACAGGCAACTCTGGTGACACTGCAGCGCAGAGAGAGGGACAGAGGAGAAGACGGCACCAAAAGTGAGTTAAAGAGACAGAAAAGAATGCCACCCCCCACATGAAGATTGTAGATGAGGACACTGAAAATGGGAGATTAAGAGAAGGAGACGAAGAGGAGCACTCCTGGTGTTGCAGCAGGTCTCCTGGGATGCCTTTAGCTGATGTGTGCGCGTGCGTATGTGTGATCAAGTGTGTGTGCAATACAAGACGTTCTCCATTAATTCAGCATGTACTTCATAATGCACGTACATGACCACGTTTCTGTTGTGTGTGTGTGTGTCCCAGCACTCACGTGGAGTAAAACCTCCCACCAATGAGGTAAAGAAGACAGCATCGAGGGCCCAGATGTATCCACCCCCCACACCTCTTCTTCCAGGTCCCAGTAGGCACATCTCTGTAATGGCCCCCTATCGATCCTGAGGCCTCCTTGTCCACACTCAATGCCCATCGATCGGCACCTCGCAAAGAGTCTCAGAGGGCTGCTTCACATCCTGTGGCTCTCTGTGGAGATGGTGTGTGTGGTGTGTGCACGTGTGTAAAACTGCACTTGGTTATATTTTAGAAGAGAAGCCTGTTTACGCATGCCTCCACCATTCATACATCTGTATACACTCTTAGAAATTAAGGCGCTAACTAGAACCATATAGGGTTCTTAGGCTTGTTCCTAGAGAAGAACCCTTTTTGGTCTCTGTTAGAACCCTGTATAAAGCTTCCATCTAGAAACCAACATAAAGGGTTATGCCTAGAACCATTTTGTGAAAGGTTCCACACAGAACCCCCTATGAGGGGCTCCGTAGGGTATCCTTCTATTCTGTAATGGTTCCATCCAGAACCCTCTCTGGGGATTCTGTCCATAACATTTCCATCTTTTAAGGGTGCCAACAAGAACCCACCTAATGAGCTCTACCAAAAACCAATTTATATGCAAAGAGTTTTTTTGGAATCCACCCAAACCCCTTTTTAGAGCTCTGGTTCTTTGGTTTTGAGTGGAACCACTGCAATCAAGTATCATCATCCACAGAGGGTGTTGCACAACAACCTGTAGAACATGGCATACCCACTTTGGTTCCCAAGGAAAATCTGCTTTTTGGTTCTTGCTGGGAACAAACTTCTTGGGTTGTATTGTTGGTGGAAATGCTCTGAATGGTTCAAAATTAGATGCTTGAACCAGAATGGGATTGGTTCTATGTTGGTGGAAAAAAGCTTATGAGAGAGAGCCCTTATATGGTGTAATGGAAATGCCATTTATACGGGTTTCACCTATCACGCTCTTGTCTTCTGAGGGTTCTACAAAGAACAATATTGTATTCTACAGATGATGCAAAAGCACAAGCAAAAGTAATATTAATTGATTATCCATTTTTCACATTGTATTTTTAAGTGTGGATGTATCTGTAATCCAGATCAGATGAAGATAATTTATTTATCCATCCACATTTGAGGGTGAGGATCATTTAACACCCATGCTTTCAAACAAACTAACCCTTTCTTCAAAAAATAGCTAATGGTTCTGGGTAGAACCCCAGGCCTTTAGAAAGAACCATTTTGGAACCTTTATTTCTAAGAGTGTACCACTTTGAGTGTGTGTGTGTGTGTGTGTGTGTGTAGGAATGTGTGTGTCCGTACCTTTCCAATAACCTTCCTGGTACCTGTTAATGTAGCCGGAAACCTTCACTGAAATTGTCCCGTGGCACCATGAAGCGAAGGCCCGACTCTCATTAAACCATGAACGATGCAGGCCTCCACGTCTAAAACCTTGCAGCATAAAGACATAAACACCCAACATAAAAAGACTCACTCAGCTGCTCCAGAGTCTCCCACAAGAGAGACAAGACAGAAAAAGAAGAAAAGACTCCCTCGCCTCCCATGTTAAAAAAAAAAAAGCCTGATTAATCAGTCAAGCCACATGAAAACTTTGCTTGTTATTGTTGCTGCTTGATTTATTGAAGGCCTGGATCTGGGTCAAGCATCCCCCCTTCTCTCTCTCCCTCTCTTCTCTTCCGTCTTTCTTACCCTCTCTGCCTTTTTTTTCTACCTAAATAAGGGCCCACCCCCCATGTCTCTTCCCTTTGTCTCTCATCTGGTTTTCTGTTTTTGTTAAAGGACAGTTGATTAATGGTGCCATAGACAAAGCCCGCAGTCTGCTCTCAGCCCGGGCTCAGATAGGGCTCCACTCTAGGTAAACCAAAACACATGTGCTCTGGACAGCCACTGGGAACCCCTGAGGAGACAGAGAGAATGGGAAAGAGAGAAGAAATTAACGACAGTAGTCGCTGATGTATTATATACAGTGATATAGGGTCCTTCCGGCACTGGAAAATGTGCAGCGAAAGGAAAGGGAGGAAGGATGAAGGAGAGTATAATAAGTACAGAGCTGGGCTGCATGCTCAGGGTGTGGCCTTTTACTCCGTTTGTGTGTAACTAAGATTTAGTTTCTATGTGTTCATTAAAAGAAAAAGTTATCCGTCTGCTCAGGCTTAACTTCACCTCTTCACAGTGTGAAACTGCACATATTTACTGACTTTAATGCAGCAAAGAGACATTTCAACACCTGAGTGTTGTTTCTTGCCTGCAGGCTCCTCAGGAATGAGTACAGTGCTGCTGAGAGTCTTGTAGAAGAGAATTGCTTTATTGAATGATAAAGGAACATATTACTGTGACTGCATTGAGAGCTTTGTTGTCAGTTGTCTTCATAATAGCAGGGCTCCACATTCATGTTATACTGTACGGCTACACACTGCTGTGTTTGTGTACGTGTGTGTATTTATGTTTGTATGAGTTGACATGGCCTAATTGGCTGTGCTTACTGCCTAAGGTAAACATGTCTTATGAGGAATTATTACCCTGAAGGTATATTGGTTAATAACCATTATGTGTTGTGTTATTTTACTGTATATGGCACTGACCAACTGAATCATTCTACTCTCCTTTTATTTATAGCCAACCCCTTTAACTATCTATAAGCCCATACAGACAAAATATAGGGTTAAATGTATCAGGTTTCATTCTACCTCCTACCACTAAACCAAATTCCATTCTCAGATTCAACACTTTAAAATTTCTTTATGTAGATGCCACTGCAGAGTCATCAAAGAATTTGTATCAGTGACTATGCATCGGCATAAATTAAATTCAATGCACAGCACTTATTTAAAGCTACGACAAGGAGCTTTAACATTGTCTTGAGTATGGAGGCCCTTGTGTACAAAAGCTGTACTGTTTCTTCCACCATAATCAAAAATATAATATCAAAAATATAATTATCTAAATAAAAATCTCCTCCTTATTCCTCTTAATTGGCTATTGTACTGCTCACTGTAACCTTGTCTGGGAAAATGTAAGTATAACCATATAAAATTAGCCAATCTCCTCACTGATGGTCTTGTTTGCTTATGTAGGTCATACAGAGGGATCAGTGTTAAACTGAGACTGTTTCATAACTAGTTAAAACTCATTGTAGTAGCTTTAAAAAGAAAATACATCCCTTTTATTGCTGGTTACACATGCCATTTCTTTCTTCCAAAACAGTGGTAAAGAACACCAGGAGCTAATGCCAGATGCTCGGTTTTCATTAAAACAAAATTATGACTGGTGTGTTAAATGTATGCCAAATTAATCAGAGCACACAAGGCCAAATTGCCTCATAAGTTTCCATATGACTAGTTGCTGACAAGCAAAACATAGTCCTGCTCAGTGCTCACTCCACATAAAACACACGGGACTACATTACATGACTTGTAGGAAACTTAACAGAGAACAATGAGGGCAAAACAGCATCAACGATCTGTTTTAGCTCAGCTAAAAACACAGAAACACCAAATCTGTTAGCATGTTAGCGTGTCATTCACTACCAAGCTTGTTTGTAACTGATAGTGACAACATCACTTCACCTGTCTCTCCTCTTCTCCACTCCAGGTGTGTTATTTATACTGAACTGTCCCCTTTTAATGTCTTTTTGCTCTTAACTTTAAGGGTCTTGTTATTCCTGTATGAGGACATGTTATGAGTATGCAACACTGTGGATTTGCTCAATGTTTATGCTGCATTCATTCGATGTGGGTAATATGGGAAGAACAGAAAAACCTCCCATCATTACACATTGTAGTGTACATGCATGTTGCTTTTGTGGTATGATGAATTTGGAGCAATTTGCAGAAACAAACATTTAAAACTTTACTTTTCAATGAACTTGGCAGCTTTGCAGAGATTTTGCCACGCATTTGTTGACACTTCTGCAGTTGTTTTCATCAAGTGAGAGAAATCATTGCTGTCAGAAACCTTTTCCCTCATAACCTGCTTTTTGTAACATGAACTGTGCTACCACCCAACCTGCAGTATTTGGTGCCAAAGCAAGCAGGGACTGAGTGTTGTTTTGGAGGCAGACAGATCCAGAAGGAGTCTAGCTGGTCAGCAAGGTCACCGTCCAACAGCAACACCACCAGCACTTTGCAAAATTGTGCACACCCATAAGAAGGATGGAGCTCTGCTGAAGAGTTTGTTGCAGTCATCCACTGCGTCTCACCCAGACAATATGTGCCTGCCAGCTTCCTGTCTTTCCCAGCTCACACACAGGGATGATCCCGAAGCCTTCCTCTGGGTCTATGAGGGATTAGCAGTGGCATGTGGACTGCCGGAAGAGGAGGCAGGCAGAGAGCAGCCAAGCAGTGACTGTAGCCCTGGAGCTACAGTGCTTTACTAACAAAAATCTATTTTCCATCTCCTCCATCCTGCCCCCTGTCCCATCATTGGTCTGGATTTGTTCTGAGTCCTCAGAGAGAAGTGCTAGTTAAAGTGTTGACCCAGACACAATCCAGTGCAGCTGGATGGGTATTAGGCAATAGAGCTGGATGACTGGATGAATATATCAGCGACTGACTGGTCCGTCAATGTTTTTTTTTTGGGGTGACATTTGCCATTTTATTTTGCTGCATGAGTGAGAGCCTCTGCTCAGCGACACCCTCTCATTCAGCTGGAAAGTGCACACCCACTGAGCTGAACGATGAGTGAGAGCCAGAATATTTGCACACTTAATGTGGTGAATTAAGGATTTACTTCAACCAAACCAGGGCTAGTGGTTGTTGGAACAAGGGTAAGACTAACCAAGATGGTTTTGGTGAATTTTATTTTGGGGGGTGGGTGCGTTACTTTTCCAAAAGAAAAGGGGGCCGCATTTCAGGCAGTCCTCCAGCAGATCTTTTTTAACTTTCCTGTTCCAGCTCTGCATGTGAAGTATAGAGTGGACTGTACCATAGTGCTCGCTTAAGTTTGCTTCTCGGTGCCCACGCTCCAGCTACATATGCAATAAACTTGTGGTCAAAGAGTCAGCAGAGTCTCTGCTGATGGGTAGAAACCAGCTGAGATGAAATCTGTGCAACACATTTTTTTCTAGTAGTTCTTTATTTGATGTACATCTTAACTAAAGTCCATTAAAAGCATGACTTGCATTGCCATTGAGCATGGTGTTGACAGAGGAGAGACAGATGTGCAGTGAATCCAAAAATCAACACGTAGCCCAATGCAACAGTTCAGAGCCCTGCACGGGTCCAGTTCATGTTACCTCATCCATGAGCATGATTTCTGCCCAAGTCATGTGAGATTTTCATCAGCTTTGGTGGTTGTTTAAAAGTGAAGATAACACAAAGATCCTGTGCCACATCACAGTGTCGTCAAACCACATCTTCTGTTATTGTTTTCATGTGAGAGACTCCTAGCGGCAGAACATATTGTTCATTTACATGTCAAAAATACTGTAGTCAGTTCAATTTCTGATTTCTCCAGGACATAGTATAAAAAATATTATTATATTGTACCTGTGATATTATTGTTCTCACATGCTGTCCATCCACAGTTAGCTCATTTTCAATCATACCTGTGCATGCGACTTTGTATAAATATTTTATTTTTTTGAGGTTCACCCGGTAGGTACTCGAAACGATGCAGGACTCAGCAACAGTGTTTTCCTTGATAACCGGAGCAATGTTCATGGCAGTGGTATAAGTGACATGTCACTTGTTGACACTGTAACCTGCTGTGGGGCCTGAACACTATAGTCCAAACAAGCCTGGTTGTCTACTCTGATGAGCATGGAGCCAAGTGGCTCATCCTCACTTCATTAGACCGTGTGCCTGTTAATAATTCATGCACCGTTTTCCCTGGAAGCAAAACCAAAGGCTCAGCTGTGCCTGTCTGTCCGTGTTCCTTGTCACTGGACGTTCAAGTCTTTTCCCATTTTGGACTAGGATTTATTTACTCACTTACCCTCCACTCCCAGTCCTGCACTGTGCACCTGCCTGGATGAGCAGATGATGCTGTAGTGCCAGAGGCAGAGGTAGAGCAGTTTTGACATACAGTATATATATTTTTGTCTTTCTTTTTTTGTTGGCTTGTTTTTTCTCTGTCATTGCTTTCCTCCTCTCCTCCATTGTTACTCAAAGATGATGTGTATCCAGTACCCAATGTACTCGTTCTCCCTCCCTCCATCCCCAGGGAGTGTCTGTTCTCTTAATTTTAGTGTTGTTTTGCCTGTTTTTTTTTCTCTCCCTGCTCATCGTCTCTTGTTGCACTACGGTGTCAGATTTAGTTATGTATGCACCCCATGTGTTTGATCCCCCCTGCACTCCTGCGTTGTGTACATTGCATAACCACCCGCTGTTAACCCTAGAAGTGTACCTCAACTCCCTCTCCCTCTCTCTCTTTCTCTCTCACACACTCTCATTCCTCTTTTTCTGACACCCCCACATCCTCCTCTTGCGTCTTTGGCAGCAATCCAGGTCATCACTCCTTTTCTCCCCCCTCTCCGTCGCCCCTTCTCTTCCCTCCCAGTCCCAAACCTTGAAAGTTGGAGCCTCTCTTACTCTCTCCATGCATTTGTCTTTTTCTTACTCCCTTCTTGCTATCGTTGTTCCACTCCTTTTACCTCGCTCTTCCTTTATTTCCCATCCTCTCCTCTTCTCTCTCCCTGCCTCCCGCTCTCCACTCTCCCAGTGGTCTCATTAGGCGTGAAGGAGGCTGCCTAGTGTGTGTGTGTGTGTGCGTGTGTGTGTGTGAGTATATGTGTGTTCTCTTAGGCAAAGTCTCACTTGACTGAGCATGCCACTTGCACTAGCAGGGGCCTGGGCTCCATTATTACCACAAAGCTGTCACAAACAGTATATAAAGTAGCCTCCTGTTGCCGAGTTGTGGGTGAACACAGGGTACTCCCTTAACAACAGCAGCTACCACTGCTCTGCCTTCCCTGTACTATAGGCAAGCTACTGTTGCCATGGATGGAGGAATCAGTGTGCACCTTCACAGACAGACACATGCAACCTGACCGTAATTTTGGGTTGCACTTTATTTTACAGTACACTGATAAGATGTAACAAGCTGTGCTTTGTATGTAATCAGACAAAAACTAGAAACAAAAGCTCTGTATTAGACTTTATTAGAGGGTAATTAGGGACACATTACAACAGAACTGCACTATAAATTAAAGTGTATTATTTCGCATCGTTAGACCCTTATTAGACCTTATTATAGGATAATCAAGGACATATTATGACAGAACTGTACTGTAAACAAAAGTCTAATATTTCCCATTGTTACCCCTTATTAAACCATATTAGATGATAATTAGGGACACATTACAACAGAATTGTATTGTAAACTTAAGTGTAATATTTCCAGTTGTTAGGCTCTTATTAGACCTTATTAGAGGATAATTACAGACACATTACAACATAAATGTAGTGTAAATAAAAGTGAAATTTCCTATGTGTTTCCTTCTTCTGATCCTTATCAGTGTACTGTAAATTAAAGTGCGACCTAATTTTTCTAGCACATGTTGCTCCTGACACTCAAAACCACATAGCGAACATCTGTCTCCTCTCTAGAATGACATCCCACCTATGTGGTCCAACCTGTGGGATGTCTGATGCCCCTCTGTCTTCTTTTTTACTGAGTGAGTGAGTGATTATGTGTGTGTGTGTGTGTGTGTGTGTCTACCACTGTTTTGCTAGTGTCTAGTTACAAGGATGGGGCCATGTGCAGGAATGGGCCCCTCTGCTGCCTCGCTGGCAGGCCTGACCCCGACAGGTCAACGTCCATTACCACATGAAAACTAAATGTCAAGCACGGCCCCCTGCTATAGCCATTTGTCTTTCTCTGTGGGTCACTCGGCCTGGACACTCACATATGCACGCAAACACACTCACCTGCTCTGACTTGCACAAACATCCTCCACAACAAGGAAGTAATTTGCCGATGCATGGGTTTATTTGAATACACATTTGATGCAGGTCCCTGCATCAGAGGATGAATAAATAGTAACATCCCTCTTCACAAATACCAGGAATTCATTTCCTCCAACAAGTTTGAACTTATCAGTGCTATTGACTGACTGACAGGCTGACTGGACACAGCTGTTGGCCAACACTTGTTTAGCTTTAGCTTATCTGTGAGTGGACTGAATAACCCTCAGTGCTGATGATAGCCACAAAGTCAGTGCACGGACACTGAAGGCAGCATGCTGTAGATTAGTGTTGTGCAGTTTTAAAATTTTGGTAAGAAACAGTCTGATATTAGAATTTCCCAATGTTTGGTACTTGTTGTTGGTCAATATTGGTGTGTTCAGACAGCAAGTGAAGTGAATTATCAGGAATTTTTGCACCAAGGCTGTGTGTTTGTGTTCAGTTCAGCCTCTGACTGAGCCTCGCACTAAAGAAGCTGCGGTTCTTTCTGTTATCTCCTTCAGGTGTCTCTTCTTTCTCCTCTCTCCTCTCTGTGTGTGTTCATGAAGTAAAGTTCATTGGATTAGAGCAGAATCCGATGTGACTTGCAGTGTTTATTCCTCCAGAAGCTCAGACTCTAACCCCAGCTGTGTCCTCCAGATCTCAGCTGCTGACTGTCTGCGAGCTGCTGCTCTGTTTCTCCCCACACAATACTCTGCAAAGCCCTGCGATACACTCAAAGTTTTCACTCAAGTTGAATATTTTCAACTTGCGCTTTCAGTTTGCACTTAATACAGTGACGCTGGTGACAGTGCATTAAGCTTTAGTCATTTGGGGGTCTCATGCTTAATAGCTGAATAGCAGGACTCCTAGATTATCTAAAAGTTTATGTTTTGACAGTTAAACAAGGTTTGTCAGAGTACAAGAAACTGTGCAAAGCATCAAGGACAAAAAAGATTTAGCTCTTGGAGATCATTGTCTTTACTATAACCTTTTTATGACAAGTTCACATTGTGAGAAAGACTCATTCACTATTCAGATGTGTTATCTTGGAGGTGATTAAGCTGGGGAAACATCTTGGAAAAACTGAATGCCACCTCATTTTTCCACTCTCACCTCATGCATTAAATCCTTTTCAGTTCTCTCGCCACCAGTCAGTGTGGAAGAAAATAATTTTTTTCCTCATCTGTTAAACAACCTCAATCTCTGTATACAGTGATGAGCCCTAACAGCCATTATCAGAAAGCACACAGGCCAACTCCATCACTTGTTCCCCACATTACTGAGCAACAGCCATCCATTTTAATAGATAACGGTCGCGAAAAGCCTGTGGAAGCTTCAGTGAACGTCCGCACACACACATGCACATATATAAACACACGACTTGTTTACAGGAAGCTGTCAGCCATGTGTCCTTATGATAAATAAACAGGGAAGCATCCCCTTTTTAATGATGGCGTATACAGGCCTGCGCGCTGAATATTGACGGAAAGATTGAAAGCGTTCTCAAGGGCCTTTCCAACATGACGTATGGCTCTTGCTCTGTATTTTTTCTCTGCTGCCCTTCATTTTTAAACCCCCCCACCCCTCTCAGCTCTCCTTTTATTTATCTTAGACAGCGGCTTGTGCAAGGGTTTTGTAGACGTGAGAGATGCCATAAACACATTTATCAAGCAGGGGCTGCCAATAGGGAAAACATCAGGAGTATGAATGAAAAGAATGTGATAATAAACGCATAGAGAGTCGCATAACAATGCAAACTGAGCTCCTCTGGGATGGCAGAGGACATCCACAAAGTATAGAGCCAATAGGGAGCAGGTTGCTTGTGAGTTTTCGTAAAGCTGCTCACAGTGGCGGCCCAGGATACCACAACAACAATGCCACCTGCATTAGCAGTCTGCCCGTGCAGCAAAGAAGATGCTGTGCTCCTCGCTTTGATAAATGTTTCATTGTTTATGCTGTCTCCGTCTCGCTTTCTTCTCTGTCTCTCTTTCTCTCCTCCTCCTCTCTGTCTTGCGTGTACAGTGGTGAGTGTGTTCAGAGACCGGCAAGCTTTTTTACCAAGTGTTGTTTCAGTGTTAGTCAAGCGTTTGATGTCTGTCTCAATTGTTGTTCATCGGCCTCCCCGGGCTGAGATCACAGGCAGCGTTTATTAATTTGCAGGTTCAGGCTCTCAGCTAAGGGACCGCTACCAGCAGGTCCTCCACATGCCTTTCTCTCATTTTTCCTATGTTTTCTACTAGGGCTGCTCAATTAATCGCAATATTATTGAAATTGCAACATGGCCAAGTGCAATATACAAACCACAGAATCCTGCTGATCTTTCCTGATGAGGAAAAATTTGTGGAAAAAAAAATTCTGATGCAAAAATGATCATTCCCACTGATGGAACTTCATATTTCAATTGCAATATGATTTTTTTTTTTTTACCACATCATGCAGCTTTAGTTCTTACTTCAAGAGACAGTTCACCCTCAAAATGAAAATGCTTATTTTTCCTCTGACCTGTTAGAGCGATAGAGATGGGGCCGATTCGATCCAATATCAGTATCAGGGTCCGATACTGACATAAAGCATTCATCGAGGATTGGACTTGCAACACCGATCCGCATTCTGATCTAAATTCCACAACACCTTGTATTTGCCATGTGTTTTCTGATTGTAAACACAACCTTGAATAATGCAAAAAGAGAGATGAATCCTACTGTGCCCTACAATGGTTGAAGGATGCCATTACACAAGTTACATTTCACAAACTACACAAACTTTCTAGACTGAAGTTCAGTTTCAGCTGCATGTAATACCACCACTACTACTACTACTACTACTAATAATAATAATAATAATAATAATAATAATAACAGTGATGATACTAATAATAATGATAAACATCAAGAGAAATCAATACTGGAACAGACATTTCTAGTTGATATCTCTAAAATTCAACACCTCACACAAAAACAGTCTAGATGGATGAACAGCACTGCAGGTATGACATGATACAGGACGAGATACTTTATTAATCCCCTAGAAGGGAAACTGGATGTCACCAACATAGGACATACAAAAACATACACATCTCAAGGCAGCACAAGATAAGTGGAGAGCACAGCGGCAAGATAAAGTAACCATCAATGAGACTGCAGCAGTACATGTTAGTGATTGTATGAAACAATGGTAAGAGGAAGAATACGTATTTTTGATTTGGGGGTGAACTGTCCCTTTAAACACTATATGCTGCCCCCTTTTTTGACTATTAGCAATTGACCTACTTTGTGAATCTAAAGTTAGCTGCACTCAAGGCAAAGCAGTGAGTTGATCGTTTTGCTTGTGAAGGGGGTTCAGGGTGTTATCTGTGCTGCGCAAAGACACGGGGTTAATTGATGCATGCTGGTGTCACTGTGCTGATTGTTGGCTTTTTTGCCTCGTTGGCTTTTTTAGGATGCTGTTTAACCCCATTATCTGATTAGCTGTATGTGTGGAGGGTTCGCAAGTATTTTTGTGTGTGTGAGAGTCCTACTTGCCTCACAAAGATGAAGAGCTCTCTCTTTACCTAAGGGGGATGGGGTTTGACAGTACTGTAGCGCCCCCACCCACCCTCCATCCTTCTATCGAAGCCCCCCCACCCTCGCCTCGCCCACCATCCCCCCCACTGCTGATAAATGTGTTTTTCTTAAAGGAAGGAGGTGGTTGGTTGAGAGGAGTCTCTTTTAATGTAGCTTTTTTTTCTGTGTGTGTGCATGTGTGTGTGTGTGTGTGCGGCTTGCTAATGCAGTGCAGGGCCGTGCTGCGGGGCTACAGGCAGGCAGACTCGAAGGCAGGCCCGCAACCTCGACCCCAGCATCATTTGTTTGGACGAGGGCCGTCAGCGCCTGTCGCGCGGCCCATGATGAAGTGTCAGTCGGTAATTGTCCCCGCGAAGCATCCACATCTCAGGGGGTGATGGGGGAGGGAGGGAGGATGGGGGAGGCAGGGAGCTGACAGAGAGAGAAATGACACCCTGGGCTCCTCCTATTCTCTCCTTCTCTCTGTCCTTTTCACTCCCCCTTTCTCTCCAGTTTTTCTCCCCAGTCTTCCTACAGCTGCACCTCATATGAAGGTTTGCTGTGTGGCTGGCTCAGACCAGTGGCCCCCATGGAGTTTCAGCAGGGGCCCAGTAGCAACATAATGTGTTTGTGCATCTACTGTACAGTCGTGTGTGTGTGTGTGTGTGTGTGTGTGTGTATGTGGGTAAAGCTGCTCAGAGCAGGACAGTATGTCTCTGCCTCTGTGTGTGCACAAGAGAATGTATGTTTAAAGGGATAGCTGGGGCTGTTTGAGGTGGGTTATATGAGGTGCTTATGGATAGTCTGCGGTAGATGGTGGTCGGCATGCCCCCAGTTTGGAGAAGCAGAGAGGAGTCCCAGCATGGCAGCTAACCAATGAACTGCTGTGTACTGGGTCAGCAACAAAAGGTATTATAGCCACTTAAAAAAGGTCCAGCTAAAAAAAAAAATCATAATCAGTTTAAGTGTATGCTATATTTGGAATATTTTCACTGCTTAAATTTGCCATCAGCCAGAATTTTCTGATGGTAAACTGCTGTTATATAAGACAAATATGTCTTTCTTCAAATTAGCCAAACTCCATAGGAGAAATCAGTAATTTTATCTGGCAGAAGGTGGAAGTTGCTGGTCTGCTGCTGCCTTGACTTGCTTATTCGTTTATGTGACTTCAGTGAATCGGAAACTATCTTTAAAAGCACAGAAGTCACGCATTAACACAAACTAACCAGTCAAGGCAGCAGTAGATGAGCAACTCTTGTGTTCTGTGAGGTAAAATTAGTGATTTCATCTGTGGAATTTAGTTGGTTTGGAGAGAGCAATAATTAGCTTATATTAAGGTGGTTTTCCGTCAGAAAAGGCTGTCTAATGTAAAAGTAAAGCGGTAAAGTTCTCAGTACATAAAATACACACTTTCCACATCGACAAAACAACTACCCACAATCCTCTCTGCTTCTTCAAACTGGGGGCTAGTAGGTACTGTAGGTAATTCAGTGTCATTGATTAGTACCTCAAACTTTCCCACATAAACTAATCTGAACTAGTCCTTTAAACCTTGTGTTTTTTTCCTTCCTCTATTATCCATCAAGCACTTCTCCTCACTCAGTCCTCCATTTTTTTCTTCCTCATACTCCCCACATCCCAATTATCTCTTGTGCCTTGTACTTAAAACAGGCAATTTATTTTGTTAAGAGTCCTCTTGAAACCTCTTTGGTCACAACAGTGCCCTGCCTCCGCTTGCCCAATCATCTTGAAAATACATATATATTTTTTCATCCCCCGCTCGTTTTGGTAATTAGATTTAGCGCAGGGGCTTATATTGATTGAACGATATCTCTATGTAATGAAAAGCTTTTACAGGACGCACGGCAGCTATTTATAGCACGATCCATAATGGTGTTGCCGTACAGCGGGGGCCCTAATGCACATCATGCAGGCTCCTGTGCATAAATCGCCAGCGGAGGTATGAAGTCAGAGCCCAATATAAGTCCATGATGGAGGAGTGGGGGGGTGAAAAGACAGATAAGAGGGGAGAAAAGAGAGATGGAGAAGAAAGAGAGACAAAGGATCAGTTGAAAGAGGGAGGAAGGAAGGGGCAAAATCTGAAAAACAGAATGAAGGAGGAGAGGATCCAACATGGACGTATAGAAGATGAATACTGAAAGGTGGGCAGGGCAGGAAAGAGGCGAAGCAGCCAGGAGAGACGAGGATATGAAGGAAACCACCTTGAGATATGAGTCCTATATTTCCTCCATAAGACACCACCTCTGCGATGATGGGATGAAAACTGTAATGCATGCCAGATCAGTGACAGGTTTCCTTATAGAGGAACAAGTGGAGGTGAGGAAGGAAGAATTAAAGAACAAAGACAGGAAGGCATGTGTCTGAAGAATGAAGGATGAAATAGAGTGCTGCAGAAATGAGTCCTAAAACATGGAAGTGACTTGGCATATTAGCACTTTGTCATCTCGTCTCAAAGTCAGTGGGTTTTTTTATTTGCCTGAAATAAGGTATGAAGTTAACACAAGCTGAAGGAAAACATTTTATTCTATGACATAAAATACGTCAGTAAAAATTTGAAGCTTCATATGCAATATCAAAAACCCATGTTGTTTAACCTAAGGAAGCTAGTGTCTGGGCTGCCTTAAAATTTAAATTGACTGAATTTGAAAAGACAAGTTGTTGATTGTTTAGCGTCATCAGGTCGAGTACTAGTCACTTAGTGGAGGTGATGTTGAGTCATGTGACTGTGGTTTAGTTCGTTTATAGCCATACGCTAGCTTTTATTTCTGGCGATTGCATTTACATCTCCAAATTCATAAAAAATATTGTTCTTTTGTGAACGTTATAAGAAACTTTGGTTTACTACAGGGCTTATTTTCTGCACTAATCCAGAACCCACTGGAATAATCCCATTGGCTTTTTGTGGAGGGAACCAGAGCAATACTAACTTCTGAGTTGGTCATACCGAAGTAAGGCTGGGTGATGTAGCTGAAAAATATATCACGATAATATGTTTTATTGTAGTCAATATAGATAAATGTCGATCACTGACCTATTTTTAAGACCAAGAGAAAAAAAGGTTAACCACCCAGGTAAAAAAAAAAACTGCCACACTGGCAAGGTGACCTGTCCTTTTTTTTATTAACAATTTCTTCACTGTCAGCACTCATTTTCTTTCCCCACACTGTTTCTGTTATGATGGGCTGTTTATGAGCCAGGGCATATTTGTTATGTTATTTAATGGCAGTTTGAATTTTATGCATTTAAGTAAACAATTGAACATTTTATTAATAATTTTCTTGTTGCGACTTTCTATTGTCCACACATATCACTATTGTGTCATCAACTGGGCCGAGACTGAAGGAAGAGAGGAAGAGTAAAAAAAACATGATGTAATATAACAGACCAGAAGATGGAGACTCCATTATTTTGGTGTGTGTCTCCCTATGACACCCCGAGGACAGCAGGTGAATTAGGAGGGGGACAGATGGGAGGCCTCCAAGTCCTCGTCCCACTGTCTGTGTGTCTGTCTGTTGGTTGGCTGCAGGTGGGACACAGCCTGCCACGCCTGCTGTCTAAATGAGGAGCCCCTCTCCTCTTTCTCTTTTCACACACACACACTCACTGTCTCTCTCTCTTTCTCTTTAATGGGGCACTGGCCTGGGGCGCTAAACCAGCTCCCTCTGGAGCAACACACACACAGCATGCACACACACTGATCACACATTACAGACACTCCTGGATGCCCTTGTGCATGGTGTGATACGCACACACACAGAGAGAGAAAGGGAGAGGCAAGGGAAACCACAGCCTCCCAAATTATGCCCCAGTCTGTGAGATGATGAATCTGGTTGGTGATTAGTTAGTTGAGGAAGGAGGCGCACTGCTTAGGCCCTTTAATGGGCTATAATTTGGAAGATAACTGTATTGTCCTATCTCTCTTGACATTTAAATCTAATCAGACCCTGCTGGTTAGCACTGTGGTCCAAGACGAGGGAGCCTGGGAGGGATGAAAGGCTGCTAGCAGAGAGGGACTGGCCCATAGTGGGGCATTCATCCCTCTGGGCTCAGACTAAGCAATTAGAAAACAAGGCCCAGCCACAGACATTATTTCCTGCATTTATTTATTTATTTTTCTTTAACTGACAATCTCTTACTTTACACAGCCTTGAATTCAGTCATAGCAGAGGTGGAAAAAGTACACACATTCTTTACTCAAGTAGAAGTACAGATAGTAAAAACGTAAAAAATCACCTTCTGAATGACATTTTACAAGCAGTTTCTGTGCAAAGCGAAAAAAACCCTTTTCTCCACGGTTGAGTCTCTTTCTCTTGTCTTTTACATCTTTTACGTATTTTACATATTTTCAGTCTTTTTCATCTTTTTTGTCTTCATCATCTTTTTATTTTTCATCTTTGTGTGCCTTTTTTTGTCTCTGGTCTTTTTCATTTTTTTTTTTGTCTTTCTCACCTTGTTATGTCGTTGTGTGTGATATGCACTAATAGATACACCAAGGAAATGTCTTTCCTGTGTTACTGTCCCATCATCCATTTAGGTTGAAAGTCGTCTTGATAAGAAAGCAATTAATTAATACATTAAAAATGAACTAACAAACCTGTTTTGAAAATGTGAGGAGTAGAAAGTACAGATTTTTATGTTAAAATGTAGAGTAAGAGCTGTCAGAAAAATAAATACACAAGTAAAGTACAGTACCTGAAAACTCTGCTTATGTACAGGAATGAAGCATTTGTACTTTGTGAGTGGTATCAGACTAGCATAGCAACAGATACATACAAACCCACTTCCCCTTTCACACACACACGCCCACATACACACAAACACCACTAGGGAGTCACTCCAAGGCCTCTCCTCTGCTCCTTATTACCACAGATGAGATGCTCAGTTTGATTAACACTTCTCTTTCATCCTCTTCATTAGTGGAGGAAAGCCACTGCAGCAGCCGCAGCCCATGAAAAGAGGGCATGAATTAGAATCCACTTATTCCATAGACTGCCACTAATTCCACACAATGGCGGTTAATGGTGGGGAGTAATAGGAAAAGGGTGTTTCTAATTGTTTCTTTGGATGGTGTGGTGCACGCTGCAGCAGCTGTTTCTGTACACCAAACCAGAGAGAGCCTGAGCAAAGGCCAAGGCCGGCGTTGGAGGGCCCGCGCGACTCTGTTCGATAGAGCTCATGAGCAATAAATGCGCGCAGACGAGCCAATTTCCTCTGGCGAAGCGTCTTGTGGAGTGGAGGAGCTGGGCCCCAGTCAATGAGAACCACCTGGTGCTGAGGGAAGTGATTAGGGTTGGCACCACAGCGAGCGAAGAGCTGTTTTGTTAAGGAGGACCGAGATGAGGAGGAAGGGTGGGGGGAGCTCACCCCGAGTTTGGTTTGTTGGAGAAATATTGACGTTAGGTTTTTGTCACAGTAAGATCTGAGGCACAGTGTTGTTCTGTTGGTGCCCAATTAAAGGGAATTATTTTGGTTGGAGCATGTGTTTTGGGTTTTGACGCTGGTGCTGATTGCTGAGCGGGCTGGAGCGTGGGACATGCCACAACAGTGAGGTTGTGGGTTCGGCTTCAGACTGCACGCATACCAAGTTAGACGTCAGAATAGTTGAGATGGTGGCCAACATGGAGAAGATGAACACTTTGTCTGCACTGATGGGACTTTTATTGAAACCACAAAATTTGTCTGTAAATGCACAGAGAATGGTGATAATATCTGGATCTGTTGCAGCAGCCCACCCATACTGCTGACACAGTCTGGATTAAAGACCCATCAAATGACAGTCAGTGTATTTTGCTGTACTGTACATCACTGTAAAACACATAGAAACTGGACATGGCTGATCTCAACCCTATTTTATCATATCAAGTATTCCAGGGTAGACAGAAAACATCACTGTAATGAAGTACTGTAGTGCTGCATACATACCTTGGCCTAAAGATCTTGCTGTTTGTTTGGTACCGACCCCAACAAATATCATCTAATTGATTTTAATAGTTTTTTGTTTTTGTTTTTTTTTCAGTAAAAATGAAAATTTTAAGGCAAAATGATAATGATAATGTGGTTATTTAGCTTGGCTCAGTAGCATGCTGTGTGGTATTTGCACCATTCTTTTATTTGTTCTTGCAAATTGCTTAATTTAAATTAAGTTGTTACGACCCTGGACTCCCTGGTACAGTAATGGTATGTGCTGTGAATCTCACCTCACTGCCCACCACGCAACTTTATGGTCTGAACAAAGTAGCTGCTGAGGGCCAGTCATAGTTGCAGAACAATTTTTCATACATAGCTATATTGGCATGTCTACCAAATAAATTTGCATATGGCAGCAGCACAAACACACACAACAACACACAACTTTGCCACAGCCTGTGGTAGTAGCCACATTAGCCGTGTGGCGTGCTATAAACAGGCTATCCTACAAAATAAAGACTAAAACAACATAAACATGGTAAAACTTACACATTTTTGAAGCATTGATTCATAGGAACATGGTAACATTGCTACAGCAAAGTTGGATGGAGCAAGAAACAGTCAATCAGATGATTGTTGTCAAGAAGCCATAACAGTACTTGGTGTTTGTAAATTACAGTTTGGGTACTGATTTTAATACACAGCCTTCGTCTTCTCTCCTGGCTAAACTGGAGGTTTGTTTTAAAGTTCTATAAATATCTAAATACTCATGTCTTTGTCTGACTTCTGTTTAGTGTTGTGGCCACATTCCCAGATCTCAGCAATTAACTTGGTGAGTACAATGTTCTTATTACCCATAGAAAGAGCAGCCAAAACTATGAAATAGTTGTAATAAACCAGAATTATCCTTTAAATTAAATAATACATGATTATGTCGCTCCTCATTTTCTTTGAGACAACCCCCCAGAGCTCAACCTCTGAGCCGAGCCACGGCACCATTCATCTGAAGGCTCGTTCACTTTGATGTTATTTAATTTATTTGACCTTTTAATTTAACCAGGCATGTCAGGTCCCTCTCTGCTTCCTCGGCTGCTCGCAGCGGGCTCACACCCTGCGTGTGTATGTGTGTTGTGGTCAAAAGGTTCAGTATTTCGTTGTAGAAAAGTGTCGCTCTGTGTGTGTGCGTGTGTGTCTGTGGGTGTGTGTGTGTGTGTGTGTGTGTGTGTGTGTGTGTGTGTGTGTGCGCCTTCCCACAGGGGTTATCATGGTTGAGTGAATGTTGGCTCACGGACAGTAGCGCTGATCACATTTGATGATGGAAATACATACCACAGAGGATTTTGAGTGTGTTTATGTGTTTGTGTGTGTGTGTATATGTGTGTATACAAAGGCAGGGCAATGGAAGGCAGATCAAGGAGGTCATGATAGTCCTGGTTGTGTCTCTTACTGGAATTAATCCTTCTGTCTCCTCTTGTTTGTCTCTTTATTTCCTGCTGAATCGACCTTTGTTGCACTACTACGTTCTTCTCCTTTGTATTTCTCATTTTCTCATATTCACCTGTTCTGTCATGCCATTATCCATTTCCTTTAGCATGTCTACGTGCGTCCATCATTCTCCATGTCTTCACGTGTCTTCTGCTGTCCTGCTCCCTGCCTCTGCCTAGTGTCCTCATTGTCCCTCTCTCTCTCTGTTTCTCTCCTAATCTCCCGTCATCTCTTCATCCCTCTCCAGTCTGGATCTTGGCATTTAGGCCTCTAATTGAGCTGGCGTCACTTGAATACTTCATAAAGCAGGAACAGCAGAGAATCCCGTCATTGTTTTCTGTGCACTGTGCTCAGGGAGAGTGGGCAGGCCTGCCCTGTGCGTGTGCGAGAGAGAGAGAGTTAGAGAGTGGGATATAGAGAATATGAAAAATTTTGTAATTTTATAAATGTCTATTGCATGTTCATTTGTATTTTGCTCACGTGTGTCCATCTCACAACCACAGCTTTGTACCTCAGATTTCTTCACTGCAGGTTTGTGTGCTGAATGCGTTGTTGCAAATGATAAAATATCTGTAATAACCATTATAAATATGTCAAGGGGATAGTTCCAATTATTTGAAATGGGGTTGTATGAGGTACTTATTAATAGTCAGTGTATTACCCAATTTGGAGATGCAGCAAGAGTACCAGCATAGAAGCTTAGCAATTAACTGCTGTGGACAGGGTCAGTACAGATAATCTGAACTGTCCCTTTGATAATGTATTTTAAAGCAACATTCTGTAACATTTTCAGAGACTTGATATGTCTCTTGAGCTGAAAAAGTTAGTTTGATTAATTGATCAGTCGATCAACTGAAAATTAAACTGTTTTTGTTATCATGCATCAAACAGACCTGTCAAATAAATTGCTTTCAGTTTGCCCAGTGTGAAATTTGCTTAATTATAAATCTAATGTCTTCAGGTTTTAGATCGTTGACTGTACAGAAACAACCTAAACAACTGACTGATTAATTGAAAGAGAAAAAGTTAGTTGCAGCTCAACAAGTTAGATTTTGTGTTTCTCTGTGTGTTTGATATGATGTCATGAGTCAGCTCATAGCCAGTTCATAAGCTTACAGCCAGTCTCTTTAAAAGTCTTTGCTTGGAAAAAATAAGTGACGTGTTTCACATTTTCATCTGCAGAAGCAGATTAGATTTTTTTTTTCTCAGCTGACACACCATCCCCACCCCCATTCCCAAAAAGTGAAATGAAGCAATAGGCTGCTCCTTTTCCAAAATGTGTTTGACAGCTACTTCGGCTCTCCACTAACAAATCCCAGCACACTCTTCTTACACACACACACAGACACACACACACACACACATACCTTGGAACAAATCCCTGGCTAGCTGCAGAGTGCTGCAGAGGTACTGATCAATCAGGGTGAGGTTGTGTGGTCTCCCCTTTTTTTGATGCAGCACATAGTTGTAATCTTCACCTTTCGCTTTCTGCCTGCAGGGCCCTGGGGCAGAGTGTGTGTGTGTGTGTGTGTGTGTGTGTCTGTGAGAGTGAGAGAGTGAGAGAGAGAGAGAGAGAGAGAGAGAGAGAGAGTGAGTGTGGTAGAGAGAAGTAGCTGTACCTGAGACTCAATCTTTCAATGAGTTTGCTTTTTCAGGTAAGAGACAGAAAGAAAGAGTGTGTGAGTGAGAGAAGAAGATGGAGGAAGGTAGATGGTCTGAGTTCTCGAGTTGCAAACGGAAAGAGGACCCACTGCAGGATGCCCTCCAGGCAGCTAATGTAGCTAACACACACACACACACAGACACACACACACACGCAGAATAAAATTGATGGAAAAAACTGAAATATGAAACAGTGGCAGCACACATCAGCACATACAGTAAGAGACAGAGAGCCCACGCGCATACACACACTGACATGTACACCAAACTCTGTGTGTGTGTGTGTGTGTGTGTGTGTGTGTGTGTGTACATGTCTTTGTTCTGTCTGGCTGTCCTCTTGGCACGTAAATCATAATGGATCTCATTATCCAGCTGGGCTGGCTTGGTGGGGCCTGTCTGGCGGGAGATGATAGCTGGATGGCTGAGGGGTTGCCACCATTCATACACACACTCATACAGACACACACACACACAGATGCACACACAGCTTTATCCATGTATGCATGTTATTTAGCTGGCATAGCTCCTACACTGTAGGGACATATATGTTTCATTCTGACTTGTATACACTCTTAGGAATAAGGGTTCCAGGTGGGTTCTTCCTGAACGACCCCATAACGATTTGTTTCCATAGAACCTTTTTTTAAAGAAAAGGTTTGTCAGTGGTTCATTGTAATACTAAGGAGGTTCTCCAAACCCCTTGAAATTTAAAGGTTTCTTGATAGCCCCTCCCCCCCGGGTGGATGCTGGATAAAACCCTTCTTGGTAGACCTCTCTGGGTGGGTTCTAGATGAAATCCTTGGAATATAAAAAGATTCCCGGTAGAACCCCCAGGGTGGGTGCTCAATAAAGCCCTTGTAATGTAAAGCATTTTTGGTTCTTGCTAGGTAAAACATTTGGAATATAAAAACGTTCTCTTTACTGGGTTCCAGACAAAACCCTTTGAATATAAATGGTTGTTGGTAGAACCTTTGGGTGGTTTCTAGAAAAAAAAAACTTGGAAAAATAAATAGATTCTCTGCAGAACCTTTTTGGTGGGTTCTTTTTAGCATCATTAGAAGGTGGCAAGGTTCTGGATAAAACCCCCAGACAAGGCCCTGGCCCAGAACTTCTGGGTGGAACCATTACACCATAAAAGGATTCTCTGTAGAACCTCTCAGAGGGGCTTCTGGCTGAAACATTTCACAGATGGTTCTAAGTGTAATCCCTCATTTTACAATTACAATTTATGCTGGGTTTTAGGTAGA
This sequence comes from Lutjanus erythropterus, assembly GCF_056507025.1. NCBI lineage: Eukaryota > Metazoa > Chordata > Actinopteri > Lutjaniformes > Lutjanidae > Lutjanus > Lutjanus erythropterus. The sequence goes on along the minus strand of NC_139333.1, from coordinate 12,174,801 downwards.
ACATTCTGAAAGGGCTTCAAGTGGAATCTTTATAAAAGGTGCTACCACAAACCAAAAAGGGTTCTCCCATGAGGACAAGTTGAAGAACTCTTTCTGGTTCTAGTTAGCACCTTTATTTCTAAGAGTGTAGTATCAACAGCAGGACACACACACACACATGCGTGTGTGTTTGCAGCCCATCCAGACACAATGGACATTAACGGCTCAGCTTGCCGTCAGACAGAAGGGGAAGTGATGCAGAGCAGAGGGAGGGACGGATGAAAAATGGAACTTATCCTCTTACTCCCTCTCTCTTGTCATCTCCCCCCTCTCCTCCCTCCCACCCTCCTTCCCTTTCTTTCTTTCTTTCTTTCTTTCTTGCTCCCTGTCTCCTATCTGTCACTTGTTTGGAGGACACCGGCAGATGCTGGTTTGTCCCTCGAGGTGAGCGGGGCTTGTGCTGCCATCTTTTTCCTCCTTATCACAGCACAGTCTCCCACATAGGACGCAAGCAAATCATGAATCACCCGTGCGGGCCATGCACAACACATCGGCTGGGAGGTGGTGAAGAAAAAAAAAAAGTTGTGTCCCAGTAAATCACATGTTTTGTACACAAACACATACACACGAGGCTGCAGCCATCCGGTATCCGTGCAGTGCTGGCTTTTGTGCTGTGAATACAGGCGGAGCAGTTGGTTGCTCGTAACACGGTTAGGGCCTACACCATTTGTCTGGACATGACCATTACCCAAGCCAATTACTGGCTGGTGTACAGGCGACTCGCCAACAACCTAATGTTTTCCCGTCATGCCTGCCCCCCTCCAAACCCCTCCCCTTACAAACACACACACACACACAAGCAGAAAGAGGGGGTGAGGATAGGGAAATAGATAGAGAGGACGGATGGAGGGCCTGGGGCAAAACCCCCGCCCCACCCCACCCGAATGACTGACTGATACAGCTAATAAACTTTCATTTAAGCTAATGTTGCCCTTTTTTCTGTTTTCTCTCCCCCTCCTTCCTTATCTTTCTCTCCTTGCTCTCTGTTCTTTCACTTTTCTTTTCCACTCTCTTCCTCTCTCCATCTTTCTCTCTCTGTTTTCCTGTCCGTACGCCAGAAGAAGGGCTCATCCGAGCAATCGATGCGGGCAGTCCACCAGCCGGAAGCCCAGTTGGCCGAACAGCACACCACTCAATCAGTCTGAACAGCAACACAAAAGGGCTGCTGGCGACCAACAGAGGTAGACACACTCTCTATATATACAGCAGTAGATCCTGAACTGAACTTTATAAATCATGCACACACCCTGCAACTAGGGATGGACAATATTTTTTGTTTTTGCTGATTTCTGATAGGCTGATATTTTCCAACTCACCTCGGCCAATTGCTGATACCGATATGTGTGATATATGCCATCGAGTCTGTCCTGTAGTGACTTAACACACTCACCCACTCCTGCTGTGATGGCCCACTGGCAGATGCAGACATAAAATAAAATGCTTTTCAAAATAAAGCGCAATGGTTTTGAAAATAAAATACTGTGCTCCTCAGAATTAAAAGCAATGCCAATAAAATTCACTTGGCAAAATAAGAAAACAACTGCTGACCCTGTTTTTTTAGCTGTTGCCTGTTTCCCTTTCTTCTTCACAAATTAGATATACTGATGAAGATGACGGCTCTTAAGATGGACAGTTGAATTTGTGGTGTTGGAGGAATGATTTTGCTCCTCCTTTCATGACCGACCCTGAGCAATCTTTGAAAATAGCAAGTTTGATATCCGTTTCAGACACATCAGAAAACCTTCACACCACAGACATACTTGCACCACGTGTGCATATTTTAAATCATATTGGCAGAAATGTTGCTTTTTCAAGCCAATAACGATATTTCGTTTTACAACCTATACCAATGACGTGCTGATAATATCTTGCATCCCTCCCTGCAACAGCAGTAAACACAAGTTTTATTTATCAAAACAGAGCCAACAACAACACATCAAAGATTCAAACTCATCTTTAAAATAGCTGCGACTGGCCGGAGTGGTTTGGCTAACGTCTCCCCGCCACTGCCAGCCCTTCTATCTTTGAATACTCTAGGTGCTATGCTAATTAAACTTTGAGACAAAGCAACTGCAATGTTTCTCTTCTATTTATAGCAGCTGAATGGGCTTTGTCTGAGACCACATTTGGCTGAGTGTGTATATATGTGGTTTTCCCTGCGCTGGTTACCGTGTCAGTATGTGTTGACAGTGGACACGCTCTGTACAACCACACCGCTCGCAGTTGCTGTACTTTCACTGTTTTGCTTGAAGGGTATCTGCAGCAGATGCAGAGCGTGTGTGTGTGTTTGTGTATGTCTGCAGCGAACTCTAGGATTTGTGTGGGGTTTTATTGCTTTGTGTAGCCTGTGTGCATGCTCACATGTGCTGTATGTGTTATCAGTAAATCTGTGTTTAAGTGTGTGGTGGAAATGGTTTCTGCTCTTTGTCTCAGTATCAGTTGAGCAAGGAAAGGATTTTCCTGTTTTATCTTTTGAAACCATTAATTGACTGCAATATAAGTAAGCCAGAACTACACTGAAACAGCATATTCAGAAAGGACAGTGTTTGTTCAAGGCTTAACCCTATGTGTCCCGAAAGTGAAGAGTAGATGTTAAGGCTGTAATTTAAAGCAGTAATAATGTTGTAAATTAATGTCAGAAATTAGTGAAAATGCCCATCACAAGATTGATATCTTCAGATTAGTTGTTTTATTCAACCAGTCCAAAACCCAAAATGCATTCAGTTAATATAAAAATATAGAACATACAAAAATATAGAACAGAGGAACTCAACAAATCTTATTTTAAGTACAAATGAAACAGCACTTGAAGAGAATCTAGTAGTAGTAAGTGTAAGTATTACTGAGTAAAAAAATAAATCTTAACTATGTGCTACTAAAAGGTGAAGACTGTTTGATGGGTGGATGTTATAATATTACTGGTTGAAATTGGTTGGTTCAACGTCATATTTAGCTTTACAAGAAGAAGACATGATTGGATTCTGATATGAGACTAAAGAAATATTGTTAAATAGATGCAGAACATGATGGGATGTGATCTAAAAGGGTTAAAAAGGCATTTTTCATTTCATCTCAACTTTAATGGGCTTCTCTGTCTGCATTCTTTCCCCTGCTTTTCTACAGAAGCTGTACAGATGTTAGTTTTATCTGGTGTAACACCTTAAATGTTAATATTGGTCCTTTTAAAGTTCAACATTTTTATCAAAAGGGGAGCTGAAACAAAATCAACCTTGATTTCTCACCTCAATCTGATTTTAATTGGTTCCTCGAGACGTGCATGTATAAAAGGTGCCATAGTGTCTTTAACAACACCCTGAGCCTCCCTAATTGAAATCATCTCTTCATGTGCCACAAGTCAGGATCCATTAAGACAGATTAGGCCACGACGAACAGTAGACCAAGGCAAATCAGGGTCATCAGATGGCATGGACAGCCGGAGGAGAAATCCCTCTGCAAATGCTCTCTCTCAGCAGAAGGACAGCCAAGGTGTGTTGTCAGGGAGTGAGTGGCCTCAGTCTGGCTGTTAAGTACACTATCCGGCTCACTCCTGTCAAGGACCTTTGCTAGCTTGTGATATGTGAAAGGAGAGTGTTTGATGTGTTGAGTGCACGACAGCCTGAAGTAGAATTTCCCTCTTTTACCCACTGACCTACAGGCGAACACACACCCCAGTCACTCCATGTTCTCTTTTTCTCTCACTGCTCTCTGAATTGTTTGCGATGCTTAAAGTGAGAAAAGAGAAGTGTCACCCCTTCCTCTAGAGAGGAGGTGACAAGGGGGGAGAAAAATCTCCTGGGCGTGAAATAATGTGTACAGTGTTGCTGCGGGTCCCTCCCTGCAACCTATATGTTTAGCAGAGCCAGATTTGTGTGATCTGAGCAGACTTCAAATCACTCCCCCACCCTGAATCCATACAGAGAATAGGCAACAACATCATGGCGCACTACATTCTGGGTAGCAGTCGCCACATTTTTGGACAAACTCTCATTTTGTACAACAGCCATGAACACACAGGGTCAACACATGAATGGACTGGCTGAAGATCAAGTTAAAGGTTTCTCACCAAGAGAAGCTTGCTTTGATTTGTTATGTAGCTATGCAGCCAGCTAGCTTTACAAAGTAAGCTGTATAACATTAGGAACGAATCAGCGACAAACAACACAGCGTGGCTACCCTACGCCATGTAAGCTGAGCTAATGGTATGACTACATAATAAGTTTGTAATGTGCTTTGATTATAACTTACCTGTTCTATCAATACACCTAAAGATGTGCACTGTCACCCACAACCTCTGATTGGCTGACAGACTCAAGCCAAGGAATCGTGGGATTGCCAGTGGGTGGTTAACAACATGCTGACAACAATGGTTTTCAAGACAAAAAAGTGATTAATAACCACAGAGGACATTCAGTGTTCAATTTACCATTACCTCCAAAAAGATGCTGCAGTTCAAGGCTCGATTACAAAACTACAAAGGGACATAACGTTAAGTTACAATGCTAGCATTTGCGTTACTTTTAGCTAAACATTAGCCATTCCTGTTTTCTGTTCTGCAGGACCAACCCAGCAGGTGGGAAACAACAGATGAGACTTTTCTTGGTCTTGAGAAGCTGCAGCATTTAGTAACTGACATAGTGTAATCTGTACTGTACATTTACTGCCACAGTGACAACTTACGGCTCTGCTCCACTCTGCTGGCAGCACGGTTACCCTCAGTCTGCAGCTTGATCTCCTTCACTTGAACACAAACCAAATGAACAAAATTATAAAGGTTGTCACGGTAAACCGCCATTCTGCAGGAATACGTTGCATTGTCACCATTGTAAGAGAAAAGCTATACCATTATAGGACTAATGAATGATTAAGCAATGGTAGCTGATAATACAGCAAGCAAGTCTCTAGCTGCTGTGTGTTAAAATCCCACTATGTCTTGTGTTGCTCACTGCCGCTCACGTCGCAGTCCCATTCTCTATAGGTGGAGCTCTGCTGCGTGCTCATCCCTCTAAAGGTCCAGGGTCCTATATGCTCTGTCGCTGGAGGTGTGCCGCTACAGTAGGCGCGGCAGACAGTCTTAGTATTTTTTAATAAGACAGCAATAACAATAAATCCTACAGGCTAATCACCCACTCGCCACTCTTCTTCTCTCCTCCACCAAACCCGGAGCGATGCAGCATTACCCTGCTGCCGCCTTCAATTACGCCATTCATCATGCGTCTTATCTGGCCGCTGGTTTGATTGAGTGTGCAATGGGAGGCGTCGCAAAACCCCGCATTCTCTACACCACCAGTGTGTGTGTGTTGGGAGTGTTGACAGGAATGGAAAACTGCATTTGGGGGGCATGTGGCGGCAGGCGGGTGTATATGGGATGTATTGGGATGTATGAGTGTGTGTAGAGAGGCTGAAATGCAAGTGTGTGTGTGTGTGTTTGTGTGTGTGTGCACGCCAGATCTACAGGAGTGTATAAATCAAACCAGATGATCATCCCCCCACTCTGATCTGCTCTGTCTCAGCAAGCACATTTCTCTTTTTTCCCCTCCTACTGTCCCTGTACTTCCTTCCTCCCCTCTCTCTCCCCTTCCCCTCCTCCTCCTCTTCTTCTTCTTCTTCTTCTCTGGAACAGATTTGTCTGGGGGCCCCTGTCTAATCTCCAGCAGGGCCGGGTGTTGGGAGACGGGCGACAAATTTTAATAAGCAACTGGGCGCTGTAATTTAGCAGCCTGGGAGGGAGATTAGGCTGATTGATGCTGGGCTCGCCTAATGGTCCAGCCTACGGCTCCCGGCCCAAATTGGTGGTAATGAAAGTTTTGTGCAAATTGAGATGGAGGAAAATAAGGCATCCTCTCATCTTCCCCTCACTCTCTCTATCTTCATTCATTCTTTGTATTCCCCTCTGTGTTTCTGTCTCCCTGTTCATTTTCTCCTCTGCTCTCTCTGTCTTTTTTTGACAAGGTGTGTCTTTCTCTTCTTTATCTATTTCACTTTCCCTCTTTCCGGCTGTCTCTCATTTTCTCATGCTCTCTTGCCTCTCCATCTTTCTTTTCTTTTTTCATGCCCACCGCTCGTTCTGCCTCTTTACCGAAATCGATTTGTCCTCATCTGCTGTCTCTCCCTTTTTTCCTCTCTTTCACCGTTTTCCTCAGCTACTCCTGAGTCAGTTTCTGTCCCTACTTAACTCCATCTAGTAGCTTATTTACTTTTACTCACACCTTCATCTGCTCCCTCCCTTCAGGAGGTGTGTGTGTGTGTGTGTTTGTGTTTGTGTGCAGATGGGTCAGGAGGTTGTTGTCTGAGTCGCTCCTGTGTTGTCAGGACAAATTCGTCCAGATCTGCAGAGAGATGGGACGCCAAGGCTGATGACTGTCTCTCCTTCCACCTCCTTGTATTCTTCTATCTGTCTCTCTTTCTCTCTCTGTGTATCTCCTGCTTTTTCTCTTCATCCAACCAAATCACTTACAGCTGGCCTGCCACTCTGACGGGTTCCGTCTGCCATGCATTATTAGACTGTGGAGATTTCCAGGCCACTTTTCAGGATATGGTGAATGTGTGTCGGTGTCCAGCACCTTGTCCCACTGGCAAACTCCATATTTTTCCGTGTATCTGTCAGACTATTTTACAACATTGCACATTCCAGTAAGTTATACCAAGCAAATCGCACTTTAGTTATGGTTATTTTTCAGTCATCTGTGTAAGGTTTGAATTTAAAGTGGAAATAGACAACTTTTTTTGCTTTAATTTATCAATATGAAGTAAAGTTGATTGCACAGTGCCATGGCTGTGGAATAATAACATCTTCCACATTTAGATTCGGTCCTTACTCTCAAATGTGTGCACACAACCAGATTCAAAAATAATGTGCATCACATACTACAGGATCTTATTAAGATTATTGTGTCAGAGGGAGCACGATCTCACTCACTGGGAACATGATTTCATGTGATTTCATGTTGTGAAAAACAAAGGCTGACGTGGTGCAACAGCTTGCTGTGGTAGTGCTTTGCAGTGAGACAATAAACCAGAATGCTAGAGGAGTTTGAGAAAATGTGTGGTGAGATGTGGTCAACACACGTTGCTCATTATTTAGTGAGAACTGGAGGCGCAATTTTAATGTTAATGTAATTTAATGTGTGTGAGGTGAAGTTTATTGTGGTTTGGCAACACTGCCAGCTGCTCTGGTTGTCCTGTTACTGTCACAATGACGTAATGATCCAGATTTTAACTTGTAAAAATCAAACATATTTGAAAATGTGGCTGGCTTTATGAGTCTGCAAGCAGGTTGGGAAGTTTAAGAATGTATCTGTAAATCCCTCACATTACCAGATAATCTGGGCCAAATATCTGTACCGACTGGGGTTGTGGCCCAATGTTCTACGTTGTTGGGAGGGGTGAGTCTGAGGTAAATCGGGCCAAAACTCCTGTCATCTGAGCCCTGCTTAAGCCTTACTTTCGGTATCGAAATCTTTCTTTCACTGGCTGTAATATTTCCTGGGAAAATAAAGGCTTGATATAAAGACTAAATGAATAAACAAACTCACGCTTTTCTCCTGTTTTCTTCTGATGTTACTCCCCTCTCCACTCTGACTCCAACCCCTGCTGTAGTTACTCGTTTATGCCAAGCAATAACGTTCAAACTACAGTCTCGATTATAGCTCTGAACAGACGTGCTCAGAGACAGCTGCAGACACCATGGATGTCTGTTGGTTTTGTTTATACTTTTTGGTGTCTGCTTGACACATTGCTCAGTAGATTGTGTCTATAGTGGCGTGGACAAGCCTACAGACAAGTCTGCTCGGTCACAGCCAATCAGAGGTACGCAAAGCTCACACAAAGCTTACACATACACCCTCTGATGACATGGAGCCTAACTGTCACATACTTGTCTCATGTTATTACTATACAATGCAAATCATTACATTAGTTTTTGCCAGGAAATAGTAGGGACTGCAAGCTGAAAAATTGTTTGTCTCGACTTTTCCAAGTTTGTTATAGATGCATTGCTGCTCTCTGTTGCTGTACCAGAAGTTTGCTTTGAAGTAGAGGTGTTTTAATAAACCTGTCATGACGATAATCATGATGTTTTTAAAAAAAGAAAGAAATACTGATGTCATGTCAATGATACACATATAATAATAGTGTTCAAATAATACAGTTTGTCTTAAAAAGACTATGCTCTTAAATCAGTTACGGTTACAGACTCTCACTCCACTTCCCTGCACTTGTATTTCAAGTGTAATTCATTTGCCAAAAAAGAGAGAAAAATGAGAGTGTGATTAATTTGCCAGTAAACAAAGATAATTTTCTCTCAAATTTACTCAGGATAGCGTGATAATATTGTTATTGTGAATTCTGTTGGCCATGATAATGGTGTAAAAAAAAATCTGATAGTGTGACGGCCCTACTTACTTACTTACTTGAATAAATAAAAGAATAACAATGATAGCTAGAAAAGAGTATCACTTACAGAAACACAAACGGTATAAACATGAAATTGAATTAAAGAGAGATTTTATCACAAGATAGTCTATTATTGAAGTGCTACAGCAATGAGTGCTCTGCAGTAAATATGTCAAAATAAAATCAGTGTAGATTTCTGCCTGTGTGGGTGTATGTAAGTTTGTATGAGGCACAGGAAACTGAGGTTTCATAAGTCAAGCATGAGCAAACGTGTGTCTTCACTGAATCTCCAACTTCCTCTGACCACCACTCCCTTAAGAGACAGAGGGACAAAAGCAGAGAGAAGAAAAAATTATGAGTACAAACTGCACAGAACTAAAGACTGGCCGTGGGGAAAAAAACAAGAGGGAGCTGATGGCGCAGAGGGTGGGCAGCGCTAATCCAGCAGTAATAGAAGACCACAGTACTGAATGTTACATTTGATATTAGAAAATCCCCTGAGAATGGATGTGATGGCGTAAACTCACATGGGATTTCTAACCCTCTAGGAGTTCAGCCTATGACGTGTGTTTATGTGTACTGTGTTGGAGTGTGTGTGTGCGCGGGATGTGTGTACATGAGCATGTGCATTTTGTCATCGTCTATACAGTCAAACATTTCCCTGTGTGCATGCGTGTGAGTGGGTGTGCGTGTGTTTTAGCCAGCTATCCAGCTCACATTCCCCAACAACAGAGCAACTGTCTTCTGGCACTTTTTCAGTCCCCCTTTCTCTTAACTCCCACACAGCTCTCTACTTGTGGTATTTTTTTTTTTTTTTTTTTTAAAGACGATGCTGCCGAACTTGTCCTCCTCCTCCCTTGCTGCCACGTTGAGTTATGCACTGATCTATCATTAATAGCTTCATTAGCATTTTTTCCCCTCTGAGGTGCTTGTGTATATAGTTCAAACTACAGCACGGATGCTCACATCATTAAACAAGCGAACATCCTGAGTTCTCTCTGTGACAAAAAACAGAGGTGGGTAGGAGGAGGTAACAATGCCGATACACTTGGAGAGTTCCCAACATAAAGCGTGTACACAGTCCCCAAATAAGCATTCCCTCCACTGTTCCCCTTCAAGGCCTCCTGTAAAGTGTGTTTCCTAACTCATATTGCACAACCAGTGCCCTTTTGCAACATCCTCGACAAATGTGAACAAGAGGAGCTTTTATTCCAGACCTAATCTGCACTCCAACCAAGGCTAGAGAAAAAATGAGCGAGGCGACCAGTTTGATCCGGCGGAGTTGGGTTGCTCAGCCCGTAAATGAGTGGCAACCGCCTGTGAAGTTTATCTTGGCGAGAGGCGGCCCTTGTTGATTGCTCACCAAAGTCTGTGGTTGGGATCCCAGACAACACAATATAAGCTCGCTCCCCGAGTCCCGACGACTGCCGAAAATGCAATGTGGTCGAAGGGCTGGTGTGGGTAATTTCAGATTGGATGTGGCCTCTCTCCACAGGAGCTGTTAAAGCTTTGTAAGGTTCACACTCGGCTGGCCAAAGTGGTTTGTTAGAGTTGATTGTTTATTTTTCTCGGGGAGGGAGGGAGAGGGAGGTTTGTATGTATGAGATGGATGACGGAAGCACAGAATGTGTCTTGGACCATAAACTCATGGGAATTCTTAGTTCCTGGTTTCCTTTTTACAGTCGTAGCTTGTTTAAAATGTCCGGTGGTCAGGCGTGCAGTAATTTGGCACTGCTCAGCACGTTGCACAAGTGTTTATGCAAGCCAGTACGCCTAGATGTTTCTTGGAGAGGCAGTAAGACAGAGCCATTTTAATAAATAAGCCCTCGGGAGACCAGGAACAATGGATAATGCTTGGCTGCTCCCTTTACTATTTTCTCCCCTGCTGGATTTGGTTTCAGCACGGTTTGTTTGAAGGTTTTTTAAAGATATGGTGTGATCACTTTGATTATCCACCTCCTTGTGATTATCTACGTCCCATGATACAGGCTAGTGGAGGAGCAATAATGCAAGAAAGCAAGAGCATATGAATAGCCTCTGTTTGCTGAATGCTCTCCTCCCACCTCATAGTTTTATGGTGGCTGATGCTGTGAGATATTAAATGGGCTGACGGAGCGCTTTGATGTTCCCCTCCATGTGATCGTGGGATATGCCTGATAGTATGGGCTGTGGGGTAATGGAGCTGGGAGGGGGGGTTTGTCAGTTTCTCTGACTGGTTGCAGAGACTTGAAGCAGGGTGGGGGAAAAATGAGGGCCGTATGGTGGAGGTGGAGGAGGGAAGGAGCAGGGCAAGGTGCTGATGGGAAAGAGACGAATGGCGTGCCAGTGTCAGAAGTGGTCATGTGCTGAGGAAAGAGTAGGGGAGAATGAGAGGGAGGATGGAAGGAGGGCTTGACTGATTAACCTGTTTACCTCCCAGAAAACGCTCTGGGCACCATTCTGATTAAAGTTCAGTCTTTCATCTATCATCGCCATGGCCAGCTTGAACCTTCAGAGCTGCCGATACCAGACGCTGTCAAAACGATCGAGCGTCCAACCTGAGCCACCAACATTCCAGCAGCCAACATAATACTCACGACTTGTGACTTCATTTGCATCTCATCAGCTCTTGACATGTCAGGAACCCCACGTCCTTAAGGCACCAATGGAGAATGAATGGAAGTATGTTGGAGTGGGGGAAAAATTGATTCACTTAAATATCAGGATTCTTTTTTCACAAGTCCTGAATCAATTTTTGGATTTCTGGATGGATTTGTAGATAACAAGCACTTTGCCAGTTAGCTCAGTACTAAAACATAATAGGAGTTATCATTAATGTGCTAACGGAAATTACACTTGCAGTAAGTAATATTACCTTAACAATCACATCCATTTGACTTAGCATGTGTAGCATAAAACAACAGGTATATGTTTCCTCTGCTCTGGAAATGAACTAGTAGCTGCTGACTTCACATTGGTAAGTCTGTCCGTTAGCCTGGCTTCAACATGCCACACTAAAGAGCTATTACTTATTCTTATGGCACTACCTTTATGAGCAGAAACAGCTAAATGTAGCAGGTTATATCAGAAAATATTTAATTTACTACTTTTCTAAGCACTATAACAATGATACTGCTGAAATAAAATTCAGAAAGACTGACTGACTTGACTTGCATTGTTTGTGTAAATATAACTTGTGATATACTTTTTTGCCATGGTCTGCTGTTAAAAAAGTGAACACAAATCCCAATAAACTGCAATCTGGAAAAGCAATGTTCAATTCTTATACTTAAGAATCATAGTACATATCAATGTGGTGCCCGAGTATTGTGATGGTATCAAATTGGGAGTTAAGCATATCGTCCCAGATCTAGAAGTATGTGGGCAGTGGCAGTTACGTTTTTTGAAATGGATGCTTCTATTTTTGTAAGTAAAGTAGGCATAAATGAGCCTTTATGATTCTGTTCTCCCTCATATGTTGAGTTTGTATGTATGTCTCTATTTATCTCCTCCTCCCGCTCTGCTTCTAAGCTTCTTGCTCTCAAAACTCACTGGGAACGGTGCTTGTGTGTCTCATCCCGTTTCCTCCAGTGACGTGCTTTCCCAACTCAAGGCTTTTAGCACCTCCAGCATAATACGATTACACCCGTTTGGGGACGTGATATTGTCAACGGCTTTCTAAAAATATCCCTTCAGTCCGGTCGCAGCAGCGCAGCAGCGCTGTGAGTGGACTGAATGCAGCGACGAGCAGAGGCACCGCTGCACACAATGTTCTGGCCACTCAAGCACAAATGTTAGCCCTTTAAAAGCTTTTTGCACCGTCATAGACTCGGTGTGTGTGAGGACAGCCGGATGGTAAAATAGAAGACGGGTTGGCCATTTACGTCCAGGCCATGGCCCATAGGGGTTAGTGAAGGCAACACAGGTGCAGTGGAGATGCAGACCTGAGACTTTGATGCAAAATAAACAGCATCAGTTGTTTCAGCAAATGTTGGCCTCGACGATTTCGATCTGTTCCCTCCAGTTTCGACCTTCTTAGATCTCTATTCTCCCTGCTTCTTGGCGATGGGTGGCTGAAAATTAGGTCAGTGCTGTGTTTGATCGTGCTTTCGCTTGTTCCCGGGGAGCCACTCCAACCATTTTTATTTTAAAAATGCTCCTTTGTTTTCCTGCTCATTCTCTGTCTCTTTCTCTAATCCTCTCTCACTTTATCTTCCATGTTCTGTCTTTCCTCCTGCCAGCAAAAGTTGACTCAAAACACATGGGCATCGGCCTGCCTAGTCATGCCTCAGCACACGATCCTCGGTGTCAGTCAGGCCAAACAGCAAAACACAACCAGCTTTCACCGAAGTTATGCTTCTTGCTCTGTGTTTTCAAAACACCAAGGTTGATGTGGAATCCATTTGTTTGGCATTTTAGCAGTTTGTACTACATGGAATGGATTTGTTGTAGTATTTCCCAGAGATATGAGTGGCAGGATGTTGTTTTAGGTTGCTTGATACGTAAGGATATCTTTAGAACAGCATTTCCCATTTTGGGTTGCAACCAAAAATGGGTCGCAGATTTGTTTTTATTGGGTGACCAATTGGTAGAGTAAAATGTATACCATATTTCCTCAAATCATGACCAGCAGCACAGAATAAGAGACAGAAAGCCATTTTCTGTGACGACAACCCTTAAATGACAATGAACACAAGGGTCAAAAACTTTTAAACATGGTGCCAAAATACAGCTGGGGTTAAAAAATGTAAGCCACCTCACTAATGACTAAATCTACAAACTAGCACAAAAATTACATTCAGGCTAATGATATTAACCACGATGACCTGCACAGAACATGGTGCAAACACTAAGAAAAGAAAGACTATTTTGGAACATGAAACAGCTACAAAAAAGACCACTCAGTCAAGGCATGATGGGAAATATGGGTTGTCATGACAATATTTTAGCGTGATCGTTCTTATCCATTCTCACTTGCCTTGTTAATGTTACTGCATTATGCTGTTAATACAAACTCAACAGTTCGTTATGACATGGTGAGAAATTACACTCAACAAATTTGATCATCGCTGTAATTTAAATTCATAATGAATATAATTTAAATTGAAAGTATGTCGTGTTCTTTTTGAGTTTCTAAACGTAGATTTTCATAAGTTTGGGTATGGGGAAGACATCAAATTTGGCTTTGGGGTTTTGAGCTGAAAAGGTTTGGGAATGCCTGCCAAAGTTAAATAGATAAAAAAGGAAGTATACTGCACATGACAGGGTTTCCCACAGAAAAGTCTTTTGATGAGGGCCACTGGCCAAGTGTCTTTTTTTGACATTGTCCCGGCATGGCCCAGCAACAGACTGATGACAGTAGTGCCCTATAGTTTCTGCAGCAACATAATTACAGCCAAAATTACACAACTGAGCATTTTAAAAAGTCATAACACACATTTCATAGGGTAAATAAGGTCTCATGCGGGACACCAGAAGGGGAGGGACTTCTTCTGTCTATAGTGCATTCATGTTTTTAACCAACAAATGCTGCTGGTGAGTTTTCCAACCACTACATCTATGTTTCCAACTTAGCCAGTTCACTGTAACTGTTGTTGAAAAAATATTTCTTAAGATTACATCCCCTGAAAATAAAATTCCCAAATGGTTAGGCCCAGTGGAGGGTCAACGTAGTCTGATGGGCTGGTGATACACTGGGGAAACCCTGTATGTTGTTGTTTTTAAAGTGAATATGATTAAGATTGGATAGAAAACATTTGGATTTTCACTCATGTTTTTGAAGATTTGTGAATTTTGCTGTTACATGTCTCTTCAAACTTACATATAAACACAAATGTGGCTTGCTTTTGTTCCATTCTGAGCTGATGAGGGCATATGTACCCGTTCGTGCACATCTGTGTACACAATATTAGCTTAGGGAGTGCCATTATTGGTCTACATGGACCCTAACCCTGGGGGCAACAGGAGAGGTTTAGGTGATTTCACTTGGGTGCAGACAGCCTATATGGTGTTCCAGCAGCCAGTGATGGACTGATTTAATCCTACTGATGGTGCTCATAAGACACAGGAAGAGGGTTAGACAAGTGTGCATGTGCACACACACACACACACACAGAGTCACCCTTCAGTCATACATGTGGACATAACAGGAATTGTGTGTGTGTGTGTGTGTGTGTGTGTGTGTGTGTGTGTGTGTGTGTGTGTGTGTGTGTGTGTGTGTGTGTGTGTGTGTGTGTAAAAAAGAGAGGTCAGCAGGGCTAACACAGTCCCCTGGCTGTTCTCAAGGTTAATGTGGGACTGACAGCAGCTTCTATTAGCGGCCTTCAGATGGTTTCCACCCCCCATATGTGGAGCTGATTCATCCCGGTGGCAGCGGTGCATTAAGATGTAACAGCTTCGCTCCCAGGTGTCACTCACCCCTTTAGACAGGGCCTACATCATAATTTTACATTTCCTATTAACTGCTATTGTCTTCGTTCAACCACGATGGTCCATTAAAGGGATAGGTGCTGCCGTTACCACCTCATTCTCACGTGTCACTCAACTCTTCCTATATGTCATTATTTCATGTCGTCCCATTGTCTGTTAATTGAAATACCACAGACATTGTCTATATGGTCCATTAAAGGGACAGGAGCCTTGTTCCTAAGTGTCACCACTGCTTTAGGTGCTATCTCATTAATTTTCATAGTCTGTGTTTGACTTGCACGTGCGCAGAGAGGTGGGGCTGAGGAGAGGGGAAAAAAACGCCATCAAGAAGAAATGCACACTGGCATGCATGTTGAAGATCACCCAAACCATCCAAAAGCTCATTTACATTTTAATTCAAAGACATTAAGCAGATGCTTGTATCAAGTGCAGGTTGATGTTTAGTGTCTTGCTCAAGGACGCTTAGGTGAGAAGGGTTGCACAGTTAAATGAAAACAGTCAGATAAAGCCATTTTCTGTTTTTCATGGTTAATAGTCACATTTTGTATTTAGTTGCTTTGACAGTCCCAGTGTAGGGTTTTTTTTGCAGTGGTTCCATTATATCTAATGACCAAAGTGGAAGCTAGCACACAGATTGGCAGGCAGCTTTGTTGGAAAAGACTGGAAAAAAAAAACCAACTGCATTACAATTGGAAAATTGTAGCAGAGTGAAGTTAAAAAGAGCAGATACAGCCTACAGTTGAGGGGAAAAAAGTCATCTCCTGTGCTTAGATGTGTAAGCACTGTTTATTTTTTAAGGTGATAGTTCAGATCATTTGAGGTGGGGTTCTATGAGGTTCTCATTGATCGTTAATGTATTAGCTACAGTGGGTGATGGTCAGCAAGGCCCCAGTTTGGAGAAGCGGCAGCACAGAAGCAAAGCAATGAAACTGCTGTGGACAGGGTCAACAACAAAAGGTTTTATTTAGGTTATTTTTATTAGCAATTTAAAGCAAAGATGAGAGTTGTTGGTCTACTGCTTGCTCAGTCTTTTAGTTTGTTTGTTATTCTCTGACTTTTAAAACATTAAAGTTACAAAGTAACCACAAACAAACTAACAGATCGAGGAAACGGTAGACTAGCGACTCCTGTGTTCCGCAAGGTAAAATTACTGATTTTGTCTGTGGAGTTCGGTTGATTTGGAGAGAGCAATATTTGGCTTTAAACTGATACTGACCTTTTTTTCCCTTTAGGTGACCGTTTTTTTAAGTTTAATATCATTAGTTGTTGACCTTATCCAAAGCAGTTCATTGCTTTTGTGCTGGTATACTTCTCTTCTTCTCCAAACTGGGGGCGTGCTGACTTCCATCTACTGTAGCTAATACATTGACTACTGATAAGTACCTCATAAAAAACCCTAAAATTATCAGAACTGGCTCTTTAAAACAGATTATCTTTGGTTATTTAGAGATACTGGGTAGGACAATATCTGTGCAAAGGTTTGTCTTACAAATGTATCTGATTCCCAAATTAGCAGCACGAAGTATTTAAATGTTGCAAAGGATCATAATAAGCAGGACTGGTAGAGTGTGGATGTGTGTGTGTGTGTGTGTGTGTACGTACGTGCCTGGGTCCATATGAAGAGTGATGATGTTGTTGACTCACTGTCGGCCGGATGCCAATCAATCAATTAACCAATCAATAGTCATCTTGTGAGCGCCTAAGGACACCGGAGAAAATCTCCCAGAAACACTCGAATCAATTACTTTTCGCCTCAGCCCAAGACTCACACACAGGTGACACATACACACACGTACGCATACACAGTTTCATTGGTACAGTTATATATTTATATCTATGCAGGTTTACATGCTGAAGTCACTGCCCCCCCGCCTCCACATGCCCAAACGCGCAGGCATCAGATTGCAGTGCCATGGGAAAAAGAAAAATGAGTAAATTCTGTCTTTCCCCTCATTCCTCATCCCTCATCCCCCTTCCTCCTCCCTCTTCTCCCTCTCCTCCTCCTCTTCTCTCCCTCCCCTAATGGAAAGCAGCATTCCCTGGCTGCCGTCAGCAGCTATAGCCAGCTACACTATAACAGAGTTAATAGATAGGCCTGGCAGCTTATGGAGCCCATGCATTTTTAAATGTGAGTTTTATGACTCCTGGAGAGCAGGCAAGGGAAGAGAGGCAGGAATATACTTGATATTTGTTCCCGGAGTGTGTGTGTGTGTGCCCGAGAGTGTATCTGTATGAAGAAAAGAGAGAATATGGAGGGCAGACGCAGTGGATAAGACAAGTATCACAATTTATTCTTTATTTTTCTCTCTTTAACCCCTTTTACACTTGACAAAAATGCACCCATTAACATCTACTCCAAGCTCCAGTTGGCTGTAATATAAACATGTTTTTGCCCCCCTTTTTTTTATAGGCAACGAAGACTATTGATGTGTCTTTTTCCCCTTTTTTCATATACATGTGCTGGCTTTGCCTGAATTGGTTTGACCTGGTGCATCACCCCCAGCACGGTGGAGTTTGCACCTGCTTAAAAGTGTGTATTTAATGGATACTCACTGGTCTTTACCTC
This sequence comes from Lutjanus erythropterus, assembly GCF_056507025.1. Lineage (NCBI taxonomy): Eukaryota > Metazoa > Chordata > Actinopteri > Lutjaniformes > Lutjanidae > Lutjanus > Lutjanus erythropterus. The sequence continues at coordinate 12,157,397 of NC_139333.1, read as the reverse complement.
TTTCTCTCTGCTCTCCTGTACAAACACGAGTTGAATCTCATCTTTCCAGCACAGATCAGAAAAAAAAGAAAAAGGAGGCAGGCAACTGGGAATGGGAAAAGGGTCAATCTTCTATTTTTAGCTAGTTTAAGTGGCATTTAAAAACCTGCATATGCACCAATTTTTATGTAAAAACTTTTTTTTTTTCTTTTTTCTATTTACCACCATATTTCCCTCAAATTCTCTCCTTCTCTTGCCTTATTAATTTAAGATGACGTACACACACACACACATGGACACATCTAGAAGGTCATTCTGGTCATGAACCCTGTTACTAAGCAGGATGTGCATATTTATAAGCTAAATCCAGCTGTTGTTTTTGGATTTGTTCTTTCTTTTGCATGCTTCCAGATGTCAAATGGATTTATGTGTATACTGTGTATATATATGGATATATATTGTGTGTGTGTGTGTGTGTGTGTGTGTGTGTGTGTGTGTGTGTGTGTGTGTGTGTGGCTAATGTATCTTCTTAATCTCTAAGCTTTGGTATTTGTGCAATGACCTTTGGGCATCGTCAGGCAACTCAATCTCTTTCACATACACACATGTTATGTGTTAGCTTATGCGTGTGTGTCCTAGAGAGGTCATAGCATGTTGACCACTACCCCACAGTATTCATCTGTGTCTACTCTGACCCACAAACCCCCTTCACTATTTCATATAAACACAAACACACGAATACACACACAAACACACACGCACACACAGCTAACACGAGGTGCTGTAAGTGACCTCACTGTGCCCCACATACTGCGCCTGTTGGCCTGCTTGTTTTGCTGATGGCACCAGTCGGCAGCTATGGAAACATGCATTTCCCCTCCAGGGGACGAGTGACATGCAGCATGAAGCAGAGTTTGCTCAGAGCCATTCAGCACAGACGCTACCACAACATGCAGCAGTGCTGGATGGTGCAGTCATCTGACATGTGTCCACACTGGTGGAGAGCTGATGATCACACACACTGCAACACCAAGCTGACATGGAAATTTCATCCCATATTGATATGTGGGGAGAAACATTACTGACTGCTGAGTTACAGCAGTCTGCTGATACTGGCATGTTTTATAGCTGTCGCTTACATTCCCACACGTCTACAAATAGTGTTTTCATAGCACGTCATCAAGCTGGAGGTCGATAGTGATGGAGGTACTGAACGTAAATGGTTTTAACCACCTGCCACAGAGCCCTCAGCTCCGCACATATCCCTCACCAGTTTGTGATGTTTCCAATCAGGATGTTTTCTACATAAGTCTACATTTTAAACATAGTTAGTCAGAACATGGTGTTGATGATCAGCAGGCCTCTGTGACCCTGCAAAGGATAAGCAGTTATAGATAATGGATAGATTGGTGATGTTATAGAGTGAAGGATTATTATTAGTGAGTTACTGTTGTTATTGTTGCTTATGTTGGTAACAAAGGGAAATTATAGATGGGCATCTAGGGCACTTGGCATCTCTACGCACTGGGTGCTTCCAAATGTCTGAAAACACTGCCACTTTTGCTGGTCTATGATGAGTTTTCACCAAAGGATGAACTTAAGTCCTGCATGAAAAAGGGCAACACAGTTAGTTTTGGCAAGACAGAGTTTTGGGGCTGTGCGTTTCTTACGACTGAACATGTGCATCATGTTTAGGCTACTTCATGAGTTTTGGTGGGGATGGCTGAGCATGATGAATGCAGATGGATATATTTTGTGATTGTCACCGCCTGGCTTAAAAACTTAAAATTGTGATGCATCAAGATGCAACGATAATCATTTTTGGAAAAGCTTGAAAACGCACCTTAAAAATACTTGAATTTGACTTTGGGAAATGTGTGGGAACCCTGAAAAACAAACACCCTAATCAAATATGTGCAAGCAAAGATTCCAGAGAGATTACTTTGCAACATGAATGCCGTATTTCTATTTCTTGCTGGTCATAACAAAGAAAGATTAAATGATTGTCACTACAGTAACCACCAGCTCGGCCTGTTGCATTGTTTTAACACATGGTTATTATTTCTCTGAACAAAAGACAACAGAGGCAAGAGGTGTACCAGTGGTGAGTTCACTTCTTTACTGCTTTACTGGCGCTCTTAACTGCATTTATTTTACATATATTGTTTCCCACAAACATTTTACCCACTGCAACTTCAAGCCAACATCATCAGTGTTGTGAACAAAAGGGCCATGTAGGTGTCCTTGGCCTATTTAGAGCCACTGGTTTAGTAGTGTGTGGTGTGACATGGGTTATCTCTGGTCAGCCTTCATGCACAATAGCGTTTCCCTTCTTTGTCACTGTCAACCAGATGAAGCCCCATGAATATGCAGATCCACAGAGTTACAAACACACGATGTAGAATCATTCCAGTAATTGAATTTAGCCTTCTGTAAACACAACGCTAACAAGCCCTCTGGAAATACAATGACATTTACGCTGGTGAGTCAAACTGGCTTTTTCCTTCACAAAATGCCTCATACCAGCATATTCACAGTACCACAGTTGTGGCTGCAGCATACATGGATTCACATGTAAACACACAGAAATAAGTGCTTACGAACCCTAATGCTCCTCAATTAGACCTGCGTTCATTAATTCAGGTTTTCTTATGCCTTAATAAATCATTAGTGTTTAAAATATAACATCCTCCTTTTTATGACGGTGCTGTTTGTTTATGTGCTTGAAAAATACAGTACTGGTATTGAGTTGCGTGGTAGAACCACAGACGGCCTCTTTTTAAGAGGGCACACCCGACCCGAGGAGCAGCACTTGTTTGATCCTCCAGCGGGCGAGTGGCGGCATAAACAGGAAGGGGCCCTGCGCTTTAGTGCGTCATTAGCTCTCGTGTCATCGGATCTTCTGTGTTGAAATGTGCTGAAGTGTTTCGCATAACATTGTTAGCCTGATATCCTGGATAGGTACATGACAGTGACACAGCCTTACACACAAAGACACATGCTGAAGTGGTGACTGCACACACACACACACACACACACACACACACACACACACACACACACACACACACACACACACACACACACAGTTGCACAGTTGATTAGTGTGTGCTGGCTGGAGGAAAAATGAAACATCCTTTTGAGCCAGCTGTGTTCTGTTCCCTTATGAGAATAGAGGGTGATGTAAATGTCCTGCTAAAGGTGTAGGCACCCACCTATGTTTATGCACATGGAATATGACAGTTTAAGTGTTTTGACTGTAGATATTCTGCCTGTGTGTGCGCATGTGTGTGTCAGCGGGTGGGGTGTGCTGAGTCTGTTGGAGTCCTGCGCAGAAATATGGACTTCATTTGTGCCGGGCCTCTCCTGCTAACTGGAACAGGGTTGGAGGTGGACTGAGGGAGCCACCCCACTCACACACACACACACACACACACACACACACACACACACACACACACACACACACACACACACACACACACACACATACGCACTCCATTCTCTTGTCCAGCACAGTATATTGTACTGTTACCAGCTTGTAGACAAATGGACTCTCTACCATTGATAACTAACCTCCACTCTCTGATACTCTCAATGGAGACTGTCTTTTATGTGCATAATGCAGTGTTGCTCTCACATCTTTTTCATTTTACAACATTAGGAAAAAAAAACAAGCTGCCTATCATTATTAGGGAGGGGAATCATCGAAAAAATTACTAGAATACTTAATTAAATAACCATCATGTGAACGGAAGCATTCCTGAAATAATTCTTCAGCACTTAATTCATTTATTTTTATCAGACAATACATGCCATACTACATGTTTTGGTGGCATCTTGGCCACTAATAGACTGTATGGGCTGTAGCTGCTGTGGCAGTGAGCCACTCGCACTTTGCAATAAATCAGAGAGCACATGCGGCAAGCAAAGTCATACAAATCTATAATTTTCTTCATCTGGGTACAAAATATTGTGATGGATATATTTTCTGTCATTTCATAACCAAATGATTAATTAAGAAAATTATCTGCATTTTGATCAGAAGAAGGAACGCAGTAATGTCACTGTCCTACTGGAACACGCCTCCTCAGTCAGACCGAGCGACAAAACATTCAGCAACATGGTCGTCTTTAGTAGAGTAAACTGCAAAACGGGGAGTAAAACAATCCATCATCTGCTTAAATTACAGGCAGTCAGACTCTGTAGTAATCCTTACAATTTACCTCAGACACAGTGGTTCATGGACATCAACATCTGTCCAGGAATTGGGTTTCCTGACATTTATATGCACCTGATTTTGACACTTGAAGAGATACACAAAGCAAAGATGGCATAAAAAGGACTGGATGTTGGTCATAAAGTTATTTCAAGGTGGAATTTGGCAAAATTAAAGTGATGAGGATACTTCTTGGTTGGTTAATAGAGATATTTTAATTTTATCACATTTTTGGAGGGATGTTCACATTCAGCAGTGTTCATGTTTGCAGTTGTGTTCAGAGAGACGATGCGAGATGCGTGTTTGTAGAACAAAAGACTCTGTTACACGAAATGTAAATTAAAGATGCTGAATGTTTAATTGATGGGTAACGCTAGTAATTATAGTATATAACTTTAAGTATGATTCTACCCAAACATTTCAGTGTCTGGATCACAGCAATCTATTTGCTTCTCTTTGTTTTGGCTATTTGTAAAAGAAAAACAACGGCTCTTTCCCATTTTCATAAGTCCAAGTAACATTTCAAAGAAACTTCCTAGCCTGAGGTTTTGTCAGATAAAGTGTTAAAGGAGGTAGGTGAAAGAACTGAGGAAACAAGGCTTTGCCAGGACAGTACCCGAGGGTTGATGAGGCAGGACTGAGCGAGTGGAAGCAGCGTGTAACTGTTGGGAAAGAATAACATGCACTACAGACCCCAGACCGCAGGAGGCATGACTCCCTCACCACCAGGAAACCTCAGGGCTTTCTGCTCCATGTTCTGTTTGCTCTCACTTTGCTCTCGTCTCCCCGGACCTTCTGTGTGTGCTCTTCTCCTCCTCCTACATTTAGCCTTGTTTTCTCTTCATTACTGCATTGTTGACTTTATACTTTATACTGGGATGCACCAACAGAGATTAATTAAAGCTGAGATGGGTTCTAATCAGTTATGCAACATTTTAAAAATGAGTAAATCCAGGTTTAAAATTAAGCAGAGATCTGTTGCACAATTAAAAACTCATCTCTGTTAAGTAAATCCAAGTTAAGCGATGTTAACTGAAATTAATCAAGATGGACAAGCTTGCTCACTCAAATTAAAATGAATACATAAACAATGAACTTGAGTGCTGCTGGGACCTGGTAAGTATAAAAGAGTGGGAAACATTCAATTTTGCTGCTCATAATTCCTTAACACAACACTTCATTGTTTGCTAGCTAGCTAAAAAGTTATAGAAAAGTCTGTTTTTTGTTAGCTAGCTAAAAAAAATAAAAACCAAACAAATATGACATTGTTTACTAACTAGAAAACATTACATTATTTGCTAACTAGCTTAAACATGAGTTAGCCTACTCATGATGGCCACGCAGAGAGGCTTCAATTTCCTCTCTGTTGATTGTTTTTCTCAATTCATTAAGTAAGTTTAAAGTTGATGGTTGATGGTGTGAGAGACTTAGATTTAATCTGGATCTAGAGTTAAAACTAAACTGAGGTTTAAAAGGGAGGTTTAATTCAAGTAAGTTTAAAAGTTTGGTGCAACATAGTTTTAGTTAAACCATGATTTGATCAGCTTTAAAAATGAATCCTTGTTGGTGCAGCCCAGCCTTAGATTATTTGCCACCTCCTCTCCCAGTACAAGTTTCTCTCTCTGTATCTGTATTACTCACTTCCTAATGTCCCCCGATCCAGAGCACATTTCTTCTTTAACTCCCTCTTTGCAATGGCCTGTTACCCCCCACCTCCCACCCCTCTCACTTGGCTCCTGTCCCTCTTTTCTTCCCAGTTCTCCTCTCCCTCTAACCTCTCCGCTCTCTTCATATTTCATATTAAGCAATCCTTTCCATGGAGCCAGCTGTGTAAACAATAGGGACTGGCCCTCCATGTTTTCTCAGAGCGAGAGAAAAATGCCGGAAAAACCTGGACGCAAGGAGCTCGCCGCACGCCGTCCTCACCAATGATCTATGGCCCTTTGTCTTTCCGACCTCCTTTGAGCGCGAGTGGGACTTTCTGGGCAGAGTGTTGGTTTTTGTGCATGTGTGAGGCTGAGTGTTAAGTGTACGGGGCAGTGTGTTTATGCGGGTGTGGGAGCTTTCTGTTACCATAGCCCCCTGCAAATATTGACCGAGCTGAATAGCTACAGTGAGTAGCTCAAAAGCAAACACCGCATGTCATGCTCTGCCAGATATGCCCGGAGTTTTGTCACTGACTGCATTCTGACCGGAAATCATTTGGCTTGCTTAACGCAGGGTTCTTACGGGTGCTGGAAATCCTGGAAAACACTTGACTTTAAATGCAGTGTTTTCAAGGTTTGAAAGGTGCTTGGATTTTATCTGACTGAATAGTTTGCTCTGCAGATAAAGAAATAAGATAATTCAGAGATAGCCTAATTGCTTTTGCCTTTCGAAGAAAAACAACTCCGCTCAAGCTTTGCTTGTCACTCTGCACATGTTGCTATGTAACTTTGACGAATTACGATTACATTTATTTTGGAATTTAATTATATGTAACTAGCTACATATAAGTAGTTACTCGCCAGCCATACTCATATCCTATAAGATATTTGTGCAAATCTTGTCATAATTAGTGTATGAATTCTTGATTTATGGCCAAAAACATGTTTTGTGAGGTCACAGTTCAAAAATCTCCAAGTGTTCTTGAGGGTTCATGTTCACGAATGGGATGGACTTATAGTCACAGTGACCTTAGTTTCTTCTCCTTTGAAAACAAATCAGTTCATAAATTAGTTGAATTGGTCATTTGTGGCAAGTTTGAAGAAATTCCCTCTCTGCCCTCTGAGATATTGCATTGATAAGAATGGGATGACCCAAAATTATGTCTGTTGCTGGTGTGGAGGCATAAAGAAAGTTTTTCCAAAATTGCTTATGCCTTGGGAGATAATGAACAGGTTTGAGTGAAATTTTAATTATTTGTCTACTGATTGTTTGAGTGATTATTTTACATCGGCCCAGCCAGGTTGTACAGAACAGAATTCTATAAAATGCTATCATGAAACATACTCTAATTTGTGTGTTTATAGCTTAGTAACATGATTTAAATGGGATGAAGAAGTGAAACAAACATTTTGTATATAAATATGTTATTTCCCACAGTGGTAAGGTATTGGAAAAACTTGGAAATGCTTTAAAAATGCTTGACATGCTGGAACTCTGTTAACACAAAATATTCGCCAGAACACCAACTTCCCTTGGTTCTCAAGTTTTGATATTGATGAAGAAAAAGTCAGCCATGCGTCACATAGCTGACCCATATTTCACAGACGCACTGGCCCCAGCTACCCTTCTATCTATAGGTCTATAATCTGTCTACCTATACTGTCAGCAGCCTATTTTCACACACGTGTTCCTAGAAGTTGCTGATGTTCCCGGGATTTAACTGTCTTCATCTGATACTCTTTATTTAAAGGGTGGGGTGGCGTGCGACTTTAGTTGTAGGTTTTATTGACTTTGGTTGGCACAGTTGGTGTGTGGGTGTGCATCTGTCAGGGTTTGGCCATGAATGTGTGTTTATGGGTATATATGCATGCATGCATGCAGGTGGGCAGATGGTCCAGTTCTGCACGGACAGCCACAGTAGCGCTCATTATGTGAGAAGGAAACAGGGTACCATCTTATCCTGACACACACACACACACACTCTCTCTCTCTCTCTCTCACACACACACAGAGCTCATCCCTGGGTTTATTTTTTGCAGGTGCAGTGCTTGCTGGCATTTGAGATAATTAAAGGCTGACCTTTCTGAGGTGAGGCAGAAATGTCACCCAGCCGGCTTCACTGACAAGTGGATTCACCCCACAGGGGGCATTGGCAAAACGGCTGAGGATTCTCACCGCCCTGGATGTGCACTTAGCACCCTTTAGCCTTCTTGTGCCACACTTTCTGGCTGTCATTGAGAAGTAGCTCCCACCTCCTGCTCTCTCACCCACAGTGCCTCAGCTCTCTACGATTCTGACCATCTCAAAGCTACACAGGTGGAAGGAGCACTGAGGTGGAAGAATTGTTGGGTCAGATAGTTGGAAGAAGTCTGAACGCTTATATTTCACTTGTGTCTCTGTAAGGGATTAAAAGCATGGTTCCCCACAAAATCAGGTATTATTTATCCACCTACATTGGTTTGATGTGAGTTGCAGAGTTTTGGAAATATTGGCCTCTCAAATATTATGGGACTAGATGGCACTTGTGGTGCACAAAGCAGCGAAACATATGTTTGAAAAACTAAACAGCAATGTCTCTTTCCATGAATTATGACCCAGTTGCTCAGGATAATCCAGTAAGCAGTTTCATGTAGGACCTACTTTGTCTGTATCATAGAAAGGCTGCACTGTTTCCCCAAAGCTCAGTAACTCACACCAAAACAATCAATATGGATAAAGAGCACTACAAGCCAAAAGAAAAATATGTAATTTTGACTTTGGGGTGAACTGTCCCTTTAAGAACTGCAGCAGTTATTTTAGTTTCCTTAGTTTAATTAGACAAAATGGCAAATGCTGTATGCGTTTATAAAGTCCCTGGAGGACGACAACCTCCGAGCTAGCAACCTGCACGCTGAAAATTGCAAATTTGCATCTGCGTCGCTAACGGTACGAACATAAACAAGCTAGCACCTGTTAGCTTTTCTTACATTGTGTTGATGTAGATATTTTAAGAGTCACAGATACTCAAATAAGGGGAGTGGTGAACGTCTGATCAAGGCTGTGATTGTGTAGGGCACCGAAGTTGAACTGGACACGAAGAAAGCATGAAAATTCATAGTCACTTTCCTTAATTCGTGCATGTATGACTCGGCCCTAATGCTAGGGCTCACCTCCTGAAGCGCCACCGTCACTGCATGCTGGGCTTTGCACTGCCCAAGATGATTGTGATTGGTTTAGAAGAATACAAACAAGCAAGAGTGTTTTTTTTACCCGATAACAGAATGATGATTTGTGGAGCCAAACCTTTCCCCACAGTGCTCAGTGATAGGTCTGACTATGCGAGACTAACTAAGGGATAGAGTGGGTGTTGTTGCAATTTGGCTTGGTGGTTTGGGCAGAACTAATTAAATTATTCACTCACCAAAGCCCAGTGACTGTACTTTAGTTAATGCATTACAATTTTTGTACAGAAATGTGCATGGAAAACCTGTTTGTGCTGACATCTCTATTGTTAACTGTTTTTTATTATACATTTTTAAGTGCTGCAAAATGAGAATAAGAGCTCTGAGGAAGAGGGTGATTACATGCAACAGTTTTTCTGGATTAAATTTGAACCTTAGTTCACTGATAAAAGTCACCAGAGTATGTTATTAGATGCTGCTCATGTACTGCGGAAATCAGGGATCTAAGAATAGTAAGAAGGTAATCCAGGGTAAGGTAGTGAAACTATTAGTGCCCTTGTCTGACTCCCAAACTTCTCACTATCCTTGCGTGACCCTCTCTGGCACATTTCTCAGCTGGTGTCCTGTGTTAGTGACTTGTCAAAGTGTCCCTCTCAGCCTCCACCCCCCCCACCCCCTTCACTCCCCCGCAGATGTGGTCTACTCTTTATGCAAAACCCATCCCATCTGAGCTAGTAATGTACAGTAAATGCAGTGTACTGTAAGACACTCCCCCAGGGCAGTAAGATGACATGCAAATGTGATTCAGGACATGACTTGGGCACGCATTAACAAGCACACATGTACGCACACACACACACATACATGCTGCATGCACGACCGCACACAACACCCTAAAGCTCAGACACTTGTTGATGTGCGCGCACACACATTTGACTCATGCATGTACATCGCTGCACATACCAACACACACGCATGCTCTTAAATGTGCAGCATGCACACAGTCAAGCGTGCACAGAAGCATATTCGCTCCCGCAATGTCACATCTCACTTCTGACGTATACATCCACCCACACTGCTGTCCTCATAAAAATTTCAGTGCATCGTGCTTGAGCGACTTCCATTATGTGTAACACTGCAAAGCCATACAGGCTGCAGTCGGAGCCCACTCTGTGCTGTTAAAGACCGACAGCCACTCCGAGCCAGCAGCCTGCGGAGAGGGTTTTGTACAAATCCATGTGGGTTTTATGTTTAGGCCATTATGGAGAAAGTCCCCCTGTCTCTCAACCTTAAATGGTGAAATATGTCCTCCTCACGGTGGAAAAACCAAAGACAATTACGAGCATAAGTCTGTATGAAGCAGCATGCCTGTCATTTGAAACAGCAGGTGAAACACATTGGTGATATTCAAATGATATGCCTACAGGAAAGGAATAACATTCATAAAGTAGCAGGTATCATATAACAACATGACAGCAATTGACTTGATACTGTGTTTATTGTTCTTCAATATTTGTTACCTCAGGCTGTTGTGAGCTGAACTACATTTCACTGAGCACTGCCATTATCATCAGTTCACTGTAATGCACACGTTTTCACTTGCTATGTCTAGGAGAAATAATATTGGCAGTGTTGTCTGAGGAGTTAAAGGGACAGTTCACCCCAGAATACAAACCATCTATTTTTCCTTTTACCTGGACCGTAAAATAAGCAAACTTTCTCTGTCACTGTGTGAATACTAAGCTACTGTTGTAACCACAATAACTGTGTGTTCACAATAACACAAGACAAGCTAGCATGGCTAACCAGTTGGCTTAACACTTGCCAAAGATAATTTCCAAGCAGGCTAACAACTGAAACAGGTCTTCACTGACTTGACAGCAGCACAAAACACACACTAAACATTGAAAAAACAGTGCAATATCATGAAATACTGAGAGAGAATCGAGTTATTGTGCTGCATGAACCTGACAGCACATTGTCTGTGACTTCTGCACCGTAATGCCAGACTCTTCAAAGAATGAACGGAAAGACAAGGAATGTGATGAATTCACAGCATGATATTATTTGACATATTTTTCAGACCCCCTTGAAAATGAGATGCTACATCTCAAGGGGCTATCCTTCAATAAATTCCAATTTCAGGTAGAGTGTCCTCTCAGAGTTGCTGAAAGGTAGCCGTTGTTGGCAAAGTTATATGAAGAAGAAGAAGAAGAAGAAGAAGAAGAAAGAATACCTTATTAATCCCCAGGAGAAATTACATTTTTCACTCTGTTGTAATTTTTATATACAAATAGACCCGAAATACACACACATGCACAAACAGGACCTATAGACATGCATCAGAGAGATGTTAGAGCGAGGGGGCTACACACATACATATAATTACAGTCAGGTTGACTGAGCATTTAGGGACCTTGCTCAAGGGTGCCTTGGCATTGCCCAGGAGGTGAACAGGCACCTCTCCAACTTCCAGTTGAACTGGTGACCCTCCGGTTCCCAAGTCAAGTCCTTATAGACTGAGCTACTGCTGCCCCTAGTATGTGGGAGATATTAAAAAAAAGGAAAAATTGTGTATATATTTTTTCTTTTAGGTTGAAAACTGCTCTTATTGGCAGCTAAAGGACACACGCTAGATGAAACTATCCTCTGTAATCATACTGTAGGATGTAACATTAACACAGCCTTGTGACTAACTCCTCTGAACTGTAGTATTAGTAACACATTGAAGTGTGGTGCTGCTGCCACTGACCGCCAGCTGCTCTTATCAGAGAGATGTGTAGCACCAGCAGCACCCGCATCATGGATAATTGGCCATCAGGAGAGATATAGATTATAGATGGTGTGTATGCATGTGTTCATACTTGTGTGTTATTATCTCAAGAGTCAAACTGTTTTTTCCCCCAAGCCTTGACAACAACCAGTGTCTGTTGTGCTTTCTGTCAGGGACCTTTTTGAACTTCGTACGTGCACTCATCCCTGCATGTGTGTGTGTGTGTGCTCAAACGTGCATCACGTTCTATTTATGTACACACCGGCGTATCTCTGTATGTCATGCGTTGCATTTGCCGTCCCCCGTGGCTGTGTTTGTCGTGTTGTCGGTCCGTCCACCTTGACCCGACGCTGCCATTTGCTTTTTCCGATTATTAATTCAGCGTTTGCTGTCACAACCGATTACAGTCTCTCACACCTCATGACCTCTGACCTCCCCCCGTTCTCTCTGCCTGTTACGTGCCAAACACAGAGTTAAGACCAAGTGACCCAGATTGTTTGTTTACTTGTCCTCCTCCTGTAAGTGATCACATGCATTCCCTCAGGAGTTGCCCTCCATACAGCACCTTGTCTGTTTGCTCTTGAGTATGTTGAAATGTCTTTGGCAGATATGGGCTAGCTGCAGCGTATAATGGCATAAGAGACAGATAACGCTTTACAAATGGAGGCTGCGGAGGCATTGTTAGAAACTCTTTGAAAAGGCATACATTAATGGCTCCATTCCAGGCCCCAGGGCCCCTACGCACTTCTATAGACTACACTATTGCATCATATCTCAAACTTAGACGACGCTTTTTCTGTTTTTAGACTATAGTAGTCCATGTTTCAGTTGTGTAGGTGTAAGTGCAGTACGTAAGTGTGGGAGTTAATTTTTAATGCCTGCATGTAACACCAGCGTACAGCTCACATTCCTGTTTGTTACGCTTGCTCTCTCTTGTGTCTGTTATCGTCTTCTGCTTTACTTATGCATGTTTATATGAGACATGTCTTGTCGGCCTTGACAGTACTTGAGCACATCTATACTACAATGAAGACCAGCAACCTTGCAGGATTATGCACACAACTGCTCCCTTTTCTTCTCCTCCATATCAACGACCTTGTGTGTCAGCCGTATCATATAGAACACATACATCATACGATGGGAGGCACTCGGAGACAGACAGAGGAATGGAGGGGAGATTAGTGTGTGTGCGTGCGTGCATTCGGGAGTGAGAGAATAGAGATATGTGTGTGAAGAGACAAGGAGTAAAAGACAATTATGGATGTCTGTTCTTGTGTTTATATGTGCATATACTTTACATTAATGTAGAGCCAGACAGATATATCGAGCATCTGATATAGAGGGTGACACAGGAGTAGGTTTTCACTCCTCTCCCATCGTACTCCAACAAAAATACTCCTGTCCCGTCCCAGTCCCTCGACAGACTGAAAAAAAAAAAAATACTGACCTGCACCAATCCCAGAAGAATGACTCCTGTCCCAACTCATTCCCATCAATCCAGTCAGGAGGCTGCAACCAGCCACAGCAGACAGGATACAATAAAAACAGAACAAAGAAAGACAACATAAATAAAGAAAATAGCAGTTATTTATATTAGAACCACATATGTAAATACAAAAAACTGATAGATTGTTATTATGATTCCTATATTATGATATATATATATATATATATACATATATATATATTATATTATATACATATACATATATTTATATAGAGAGAGCCTGGTATAGGATATATATAATTTCACTGTATTAATATGAATGAATAATGTGTATGATAGTATAAAATAGTTGATAATATATAATATTGTATATGTATTATAAATAATGACAGACAGTATATTATTGTAATATATGGTGTTAATATCAATACCAGCCCCCACAATCCTGTCAGGCTCAACATACATACATGAAGTATACACAGATATGGATGCCCCATCCAGTGCAGGGTCAGAGTACACAGCTGTTTGTGAGAGCTTTGATTGGTTTGTGTACATTGACAGGAAGGAGGATGCCGAGTGCATGTCAGCAGCTTTACCCTGCTTTGGTGTTGCGTGTGCAGTTTTCACAGCAGATTATACGGGCCCTCAGTTGTGCCTCGATTCCTCATTTAGCGGCGTGTCTGATCTTTGTGCCACTGATTGTGTATGTGTGTGTGTTTCGTCTTTACTGCTGGCAGAAGGATTATACAGGTGCTCAGTTATGAGTGTTTGTGTGTGTGTGTGTGTGTGTGTGTGTGTGTGTGTGTGTGTGTGTGTGTGTGTGTGTGTGTGTGTGTGTGTACTTGCCTGGATGAGTGCAAAAAGGGCTACAGATTGTAAAATGTGTGTGAGATGCTTCAGCTGCATCAGTCATACATTGTTGACATGCATCGGAAAGTGTTTGTCTGCTCTCAGCTTCAGACACTCATCCTCATTCATTAAACGCTCCTATGCAAAGATTTTTTTTATATGTATGTAGTATGTATATACATGCATGTATATATATGTGTGTATGTGCGTGTGTGTGTATGTATGTTAAACAACATTTCTAAAATCATACAGTGTAAGCCCAGCTTAATGTCACTATCCAGTGACCTTTACATAAAAGCCCAACGTCTCTCTCTAAACAACCCTGATATTGTGCCATACAGCTGAAGGATGCTTTTCGGTTTCTAATTTTAAATCAAAAGTCATGTGAGTAGAAACCTTGAATTCCTTTAGGTCCTACTATTTTACTCCTGTCCATCACAAAATGTAAGAACAGCTGGTTGTTCTGCAGCCACTTTCTTTCTAGCCAACAACAATATCCCCGTCTGTTTACTGTGACATCAGTAAAAAGAATTAGGTTTGGGTGTACAACCAAAAAGGTGCTGCGGGTGCAAGTGCATGGTAATGTTTGATGTCGGTTATCATTCAGAACGGCCTCTTATGGTGCCCACACTAGACGCTGTAATGATAATGGTGAAGGAAGTGGCCCATTTCCAGCCTGTGGGTTCTCTGAGTGTCCCAGTGAGTTGTAGTTCCTCATTGAAAGACCCAGTTCAGCATCTGTGGCCTCTGGCTGTTGCATTAAAATATATATGGCTTTACATCACTTTAGTGTGTATTTCTGACAATGCTGATGCATTTTACATGATCGCACCAATGTGCAATGTAGAGTGTATCAAAGCCGCATTTCATAATGGTAATGGTCGTGTGTAGTATTATAGAACCAGAAATGATATCTTACAGCCCATTGTTAGTATGTTACCTTAAATCTTAACTCTCCTTTGGTTTAATAGGTGGCTACTCAGTGGAAAAAGGGACTTTCAAAGCAAATAAAACTATATCCAACTCCCCTAGGCTTTAAAAAAAAATGCTGTTAAAGCTTTCGGCCTAATACAAGCATAACCTCCAGCCCACAACCCCTGACCACCACACACACCAGCTCACTGCGACAGGGAGACTAGAGAGCACTTTGGCAACAATCAATAAAAATAAGATGGCTAAGAGAAGACCATCAGCTTTCCATATGATTTCGAGACATATCAAGCCTCCATATACACTATATACACCCACAGACAAGCATTCTCACTGTAGTTTTGTCCATTCTCATAAATTATTACTAATTTTTCCTGCATGCATGTACAGAACAGCAGATACAGACACAGGTTCAACACTGAGCCGAGAACAGCTTTCTGATAATCACACCAAAGAATGTTGTACTGTAATCAAAGCCGTACAGACAAAGACTCACACCACCAAGTGAGAAGAATCAGACACCGATTGAAGATATTTCAATTTTAAGAACAAAAGGGAGGAGAGTGACAGGAAAGAAGGACACGAGAGTGCAAACTTAGCCATCAAGAGGCCATGTGTTGTTTTTAAAGTACAGTTTGTTGTCCATCTCCAGGAATGATGTTGGCGGAGATGATTTGACAGCAACAGTGATTCTGAACCCATGCAGATAAGCAAAGTCAAGTTTATAGATGGACAGCTAAGAAAAGAAAAAACCTCAATTAATGAGTGGGAAACCAAGATTGCAGTGTTTTAACGTATCAACGTCAGTTCAAATCTAACCATATCCTGACCTTAGCGTAGACACACGTTAGCGCAGACTCAATATACAGGTGGCAAGTATTGACCTTTAAGTATTGATCATTATGTATATTATTGATCATGCAATTAATCTCAAATTGAACTTTTTGGCACTAAAATCAATGGCTTTTTCATTTTTCCTGGTGAAGTCAGCAGAGTCCTGGTCAGCGGGATGATCAGTGTCTGCTTGACCCATTTTCCTGCAATAAAAATGGCTGAAGTGAGATTGAACAGACTGAAAACTTTATCTTATTTGATAAAAGAGATGTTGACAAAGTTTTCCTTCAAATACATACTTTGCAGATTAAAAAAGGTAATAAATAGCAATACAAAAGTATTGTTACCTAAGTATTGTGATAATAACTTATTGTGGGGCTTCTGCTGATTCCTGCCTCAACAGTTGAACTCCTATGGGAGATTTTGGACCGATCTGCTAGACAGCACTTTCCACCACATCGTTAAAATAGCAAATGAGAGAATATCTATTGGAAAAATGGCACCCATCCTTCCAGCAGAGTTCAGAGACTTGTACAATCCATGCCAAGGAGCTCTGAAACTGTTCTGCCTGCATGTGGTGAAACACTTCATGTCAGTTTTTCCTTTAATTTACCCATCTGGACATGACCACCACCAGTGCGCTCCTCTCACCTGTCATATGTCAGATGCTTTATGTATAATCATTCGAGTGGGAACAGGCACACAAACATGTCTGACTTGACCCCTCTCTCTTTGCAGGAGTTCATCCATGATGTCCCGGTGTGATTCATGCTAGAGTGCCACATTCCTGAGCAACACTGTTCATGCAAAGACACATTCCTCCTGCTTTTTTAGTCCGGTCTGTGTGTCTGTGTCGCAATGATTTTACTTTTACTGCAGCACATTACGTCCACTGACTCATAAAGGGGTCATTACAGTAAAAATATATAAGTTATGCTCATGTTATGACAAGCTGTTTTGAAGAAAGAGTTTCTCTCTTACACTTGTATATATTGTGATGCTGGCAAACCATTTCATGATAATTGTGTTCTCGAGGTGTAAAATTGTCAGTGCCCTTGTGTGTGCTCAAGCTTTACGCAGTGGTTACAGGTCTGTTAGTACACGTCTTGCTCTTAATTTGGAAGTAAACTTCGCAGCAGTAATCTCTAGTGGTCCCAGATCGGCGCCTTGGGTCTCACCTCTGGCTCCTGCAACTGGCGTAATTAGCAAAGTTTTCTTAAGTGCCGCTCTCCTCATTTATGTTTTGGCTCGTCTCCCACAGTATTTGTAGTCTGTCACTGTTAATGAGCGTGCGTATGAGCACACAAAGCTGTGAGGAGACATCACACACCCACTGCTCTCTTCGCAGTTTTAACACTTCATTAGATAATTAAGGCGGAGGGGGTGTTTTTGTAACGTTTCAGATGAGACATTACCATTAATTAGTGTCAAAAGAAAAGAACTGTTTTGCTCAAGCTCTTAAGTACAAAGGGAAACTATCTCTTTACCTTGTCATTGAAGCACTAAATGGATCTCTCTCTCTCTCTCTTTCTTTTTTTTTTTTTTTTTTACAGGCAAAGGCTGTTCGACTGCAAAGAGGAGGCCCGTCCAAGGAGAAGAGTTTGTCTTGGAATCATGTGATCTTCCCTAGCAGTGCTCCGCAGTGGAAGAGTGAATCTATGCTCCCTTGGAAGCGTCACAACCACTAGCACCCCTATCACCACTATCGCCACTCCTGACTGCAGTCATCAAAGTCACCTGTTCTTGACTCAACTTGCCTCCTGACTCCTTCGCTCCCCCTCCTTCATCTTGAAGATAAGAAATGGTTGTACGAGTTTCCAGCCTCCCCGTTGCCTCTCGCAAATAAGGCCTTTTCAGCTTGTTTCACAATACCAGAGAAAGGAAGGATAAAACACTCCACGGCCCGCTTTTATACTTCCACCCTGTCTCCTTTTTATCTTTGTTTCCTTAGTAACTCAACCCTCGACACACACATTCACTAAACCAACAGGATTTTTTTGTCTCGGTGACATCTACAGCAGCACTCAAGTTTTCAAACCATAAGGAATTTTCTTTTTACAAACTCCGCTTGGAAGTATTTTGGAATATCTACTCCTGCAGTGTACCTATGGGGGATTAAATCCGCACAGGAATCCACACTGACTCCTCTTTTCATTAGATCTTGTTACGGTGGTTTTTCAGCGAGATCTGTTTGCGACTGGAGGTGGACTTGAGCCGTCATGGCGGGGAAGGGCAATCCGGTGCCGAGCCCCCACCTCAATGGGTTCCCCATGCCCACATACTCCTACTTCTTCCCCCACATGTTGGGGAGCCTGTCGCCTCCGGCCCTGCCAGGACTGCCCATCAGCGGGTACAGCACGCCCTCACCAGCCAGTAAGTAAACTTTACATTTCTCCCATTTTTGTTTACTCTGTAGTGGCACAGGTTTGGGACTGTGCCATGCTCTGGCTATTGTGCAGGTTGGTTCTTGAGTGACAGGGGGTGGTGAGAGGAAGATTTACTTTCCTTTGTGTGTGTCCTGGTTTACCTGTGCGGCTGGAGCACACTGTTTTCCTGTGTAGCTCCCCTACTGCGTGTGTGTACATACGCTTGTGCCTGTGAGTCTGCTGGTAAAAAGGACTCTTTCATCTCATCCTGTTTAGATCATTCTTATTTGAAAGATGTGTGTGTTGGTAAACAGAGAGCAGCAACCACACACATACACACACACACACACACGCCCACACACCCACATCGCCTCCAGCAATGTCCTTAATTTACAAGCCCACACACATCAGCTCACACACACATGGAAATGTCAGAGTAGATCACAAGGAAGTGAGGTAGGACAGCCAGAAAGGAGCATTGTTTATTTGGGGAACACAAATTTGGCAAGCGCTCCTAAAATAAATCTCACAAAAGCTATCATCGTAGCCAACCTTCATGCTACAACTCCTTTATACAATCCATCAAAAGCTGCAGAAGTGACTCGCAAAGTCACTTATTTAAGTCAAACTAGGTGAAAAGTACTTTTTCATAAGGAGAGAGAAGCTGTTCTCGAGTGTATTGATTTATGCACAAGAACATCTGTTTAACAATGAACAGTGGTGGAAGAACTATTCAGATCCCTCGCTCAAAAGTCCTTTTCAAAAGTTTTAAAAGTTCCTTTACTGCATTATAAGTGAAAGTCCTCCTGGTTATGTACGGTGGCTCCTTTCAAAATGTTTAATATTACTGATGCATAAACCTGTGAACATTTTTTTTAATGTTGTGCCAGGTCAAGCTTGTTTGAATTTATTTCTGCGCTGTTGCATATATAGTTTAATCTGTAACAATACTTCATAGTTTGTATTCTGATAAGAGCCTGACTGCCAGCACGATTTTGGCCTGATATGGGCCTAATTGGCGTTAATGTTTACTGATATGAACACTTTGCCTTTTTTTTTTTTTTTTTTTTTTTTCCCAGACTCCAACGTCTGTGTTAGGAGGTTGTTCTATTTAAAATTTAATTAAAAAAAACAAAAACAAAAGAAATGAATGTGGATTGGTTCATTTTGGGATTGTGAACTTCAAAATTGTCAACTATGAACATGAACTGCTTCATTTTAATCCGTGTGAACTGAACTTTGAGCTTGTTCTCATGGTAAGAACTTGCACAACACTGATTGCATGTTATGCATTGTGAGAAAATCTCTATGTGAAGTGCAGAAATCTGAGTGTGACGAGATTTTATATATAGGAGAAGAAAGACACCTTTTCACATTGAATCTGATTTTACATAAAAATTGTGTGGCATTTTAATTTGCATTGGAACACAATTGAAATGGTCTCACTGCAGTGGGATATTCATTTATTTTAATTTAACACAAGACTATAAGGACTTAAAAAAATTGTGCACTGTGTACAGTGTCTAAAATCTTAATCTGCAAAGTTACTAGCAACTATAGCCAACATACTGTATGTAGTGGAATTATAGTAAAACATCCCCCTCTAAAATAGTATTAAGTAGAATAAATAAGAGTTGTTAAATTGTTCAAATTCTGTGATTCTGGCTTCTTGAATGTGAATACTTTCTGGTTTCTTCCCTCCTTTGACAGAATAAGACATTTGAGGATGTCACCATGGGCTTTGGGCTTTATCTGCAGCCCTAGAATATATATAGGTAAACACACCTCCTGACTACAAGTCGTAACCCCAGAAGTGCTTTGAAATTCAGTTAAATTGAATCCTTGCACAACCCCTGCATCTCACGGCAGACTGAGGAGCATCGACAAACAACTAGATAATCAATTAAGCGGCTGTGGCAGCAGCAGAAATATGAACTAAAGGAATCCAGCTGGTGGTGGAGACGTCCAGTCAGTGTGTGTGTATCGGTGTGGACAGGCCTGTCAGAGCGCGGCCTCGCTCTCACAGGTTCAGAGGGGGTCAGCGTATTGACTTTCTATCTGCTGGAGTTTGCGTTGGCAGCTGGTGTGGAGGGAAGTGAAGAACAGTTAGTGCCCAGCCCAGTCACTCCCACTTCCCCAATACCAGATACCCCACCTCACTCCCGTCAGATTCCTCTTTTTACACTGTTGCAAGTGTGTGTGTGTCTGAATATCTGCGTGTGTGTGTGTGTGCGTAGAGCCGTTCTCCCAGTGTTTGCCATGTGGGGCGGCAAGGTTCCTTCCCTTTTGCCTTGGACAAACATTTCCTGTCTGTAAACACTGGAGAGCCAGGGACACCACAGCTTCCTGACGAACACACACACATACACACGCGCACACACACACACACACACACACACACACACACACACACACACACACTTAAACATAAACACAATCTTTGCCCTTCATGCTGGCTCACTTTCTCTCACTCTTGCTCCTCCTTGCATGCAGATAACTGCAGGCATAATTCACACATGCTCTCTCTCTCTCTCTCACACACACACACACACACACACACACACACACAGAGCAGCAGAAACACACGTGTCTCCTTCCATATACTATAATGCAAACACACCACCTTCACTCCTTTCCCCTCCTCCTCCTCCTCCTCCTCCTCCTCTCTGGCAGATCATTTCTCTCTCCCTCCCTCTTGCTCAAACACCTCTTTTTTGGCTTTTCTTTCCTCTCACATTTTCACACACACATGCTCCGGCTAAGCCCTCACAACCCCATTCAACGTCGACCAGTGACGAAAGAGAGAAAGAAAGGGAGGGAGTGTCGATGGAGGGAGGGGAGAAAGTCAGTTTGTTTGGAGCTTGAACGAGAGGGATTTACAGAACGTCAGACTGGAGGAAAGAGAGCCAAGCAGAGGACTTGGTGAATTTGCGTGTGTTCGTGTGTGGGTGCCCTTGTCTCTGTTTAAGAGAATGAAAAATGTAGCTTGTAGATTGTTGATTTTCTATATAATTGTCCAGAAGGATGGTTGTCCTTGACAGGCCATATTTTAACATGAAAATAAGTTGTTAGAGTGCAATTATAATTCATATCTGCATTAGATTCAGAGCTGTAAATGAAGGACTCTTCACATCTTGTGTTAACACAGGCCACCTTTACACAAAGTGTAATGGATTTCTTTTTCTGCACAAAATATAGCTCATGTTGTTACTTGTGGGTCGGAGGGGCATTGTATGAATGCCTGTTTTTATTTCTTTATTTTTGTTCAGTCTAATCCTAATTATGTTGCAGGTATAAACTACAGATGTAAAAGGGCATTACTCGCTGTTCCCAAAGTGAATCATGTTGCGTAAACAGTCCTGAAGCCAGGCCTTGTCATTTTGTTTTAAAGGGTTGGTTCAGATTTTTTGAAATGGGGTTGTATGAGGTGCATATCCGCCTAACCCTTTCCAATGGGAAAATGTTGTTATACAAGCCAAATATCACTCTGTCCAAACCAACCAGACTCCATTTGTAAAAATAGTCATTTTACACAAACACACAGACAAACAAACTAATCTGTTAAGGCAGCGCTAGATCAACAGCTCCTGTGTTCTGCGAGGTAAAATTACTGTTTAAGGAAAAAAGTCAGGCAGCTTTAGAGAGAGCAATATTCATCTTATATAACAACAGTTAACAACAGTTTCCAGAAAGGTAATGACGAGAAAATATTCTTACTATAGCACCTCAATTTAGCTATTTTTTTTCGGTGGCTGAAATATGTTGACCCTGACACAGCAATACATTGCTTAGCTTTCATGCTGGTTCTCCTCCCTGCTTTTACAAAGTTGTGGCAAGCTGACCTCCATCTACTGCCGTACCTCATCTAACCCCTCTTCAAATAATCCAAACTGCATCTTTAATGCTGAACTTATTTGCCATGAAACTCCTGCTTGGTTGACCGTCCCTCTTCTGGTCTCTTTCCTCTGTCCACACTCATCCTCCTCTACCCCATCCTCGGAGCTGTCCAGCTCCTCTGCCTCAAACCACAATAGACCAATTATTTGGACCAAGCAGAGCAGAAGGGTTAATCAAGGCCTCTCTTTGTGTGTCTCTCCAGCTCGAGCCTCCTGGGTTATGTCTTCACATCACATTATCTGAAAATCATCAGGTTAGGTTACGCACCGGAGCAGATCAGTTGCAGATATTGATATTACATTTATTGCCTGCAGCTTTATTAGTTAACTGAATATTATCACCGTGGATTGATCACACTCACACGCCCGCAAACGTGCACGTCGCGGCCAAATCCCCACGTCCAATAGAATGTCCTTATTACACGCACACTCGCACGTGCACAACTTTCATTAGTGTTTTCGATTAAATCCTTAGCCCCACACACCCGCATGAATATGGAACTATCTGGCAATAACACCCCAACTATTGATCCTGTTATTATCATTAAAGCCTTCCGCTGTCTGTCACCCGCTCTAACACCGTGCTATTACATTAGCACAGTGTTATGAGGGATCATAATGAATGGAGCCAGCTTGCTACCTGCTGCCACGACGGACTAATTGGCTTTTCCCCACAGAGCGCTCTTGTTTCAGCAGCCACAGTAATTGCTTGGTACAGGAGCGTTTCCTAGGACGGCTAACACACACGAGCACCATCTCTTCTGACTTATTAGGGGGCTTTTATGGCATTTATGAATGTACTTTTGGGCCAGAAGGAGAAATATGAAAGGGTATTTTCAGACCTCAAGGAAGCGTGTGTATGTGTGTGTGTGTGTGTGTCACCTACCCCATTAAGCAGCCCGTGGTGGAATGCACTGACCATGAGTAAATATGGATATGGTAATGTTGGGCAAAGTGTGTGTGTTTGTGCTGGTTTCTGGACAGACAGGTGGTTCCTCTCTGCCCTGGTGGTCTGCAGGAATCAAGGGGGCATGTCAGTACACTCCATGGGTGGCAAAAACACACACACACACACTCACACACTTTCACATACACACACGGCTTGTGTGGTAGGGATAAGGATAATGACAGTGAGAAACACTTACGGTGTGTTACCTTTTGACAGCAAGCCAAAGTGTGCATGAGTGCGACACAAACACACAAGCCATTGACTGGAGAACTTTTTCTAGCAGGCTGCCAGGTACCAGCCATTTATCCACGTACACACACACACACACGCTCACAGACAGAAACAGTACCTCTGGGGAGCTGGTTGTCATTATCGGAAAGCCATTTGAGGGGTGCCGATACTCTGATGGCGAGGATGCGGGCTTATTAAACATGGCGTGTAAAACACATCTAGCATGGCAGCATAGCACTCATTCACCCAGGCTTAACGACCTTGTTAATTAACTGCAGAGCACTGGGAGGCTGAAAAATGAGCACAAGGACTGTCCTATTCTTACATTTTCAAAGAAGTAATTGATGCCACTTTGAGATCCTCTGCACATCGCAGGTAGTTGGAGAGTTGTATTCTTTGTATTTCAACCAGTTTGATGCATTGCAGTGCAAATATAGAACGTGTACTTAACGTGCAGATGCATTTTGTTTGCCACACCCTAAAATGTCACACAGCATGTCCTTCCTTCACATTCCTTAAGCCTAACAAATCTTTGAGAATCTGCAGTTAGATGTAGGTGCAACTCTCTCCACAGGCTCTTTAAATGTGATTCTGCTCCGGCTTCTCTTACTATAACTATTTCCTTTTACTGTGAGCTTTTGTCTGACTTCTGTCTGTGCTTCTAGCAGGTTTTGATACACAGGGACATACAGAGAAATTGTTATTGTGATCACTGTTTACAGAAACTGGAAAGGAAAATGTATGACGAAACAATGTTATAATGAAGTAATGTAGAGCCGCAGAGATGCCCTGGCCTTCAACTACTACATCATGATTTTTTATAGTTTTTTTTTCAGTGAAAATGAATGTCACTACCACAATATATGTCAAAATAATTGTAATACGATTTCTTTACCATATTGTGCAGCTGTAGTGAATGTACTGTTAACATTTCTTGCGCATTGACAGCATATTATTATAGACAGCAACCTTTAACACCAGGAAAGAACAACATTAAGACATATTAAAGTTCATTTACCCCAGATTTATATAAAGTAGTAAATAAAGCTTGCATTTTAAGAGTGCATTGTTCAAAAACATGGGGAAACAAAAACTTTATTAGGGCTGCATCTAAGGATTTTTTTTTTTTATCATCGATTAATCGACCGTTTGTTATTTTCTTGATTAATGGATCAGTTGTGTGGATCTCAGATAATGTCAGAATAGTGAAAAATGTTGATCATTTTTTTCCGAACCCCAAGGTGATCTCTTTAAATGTCTTGTTTTGTTCACAGCTCAAAGATATTCAGTTTACTGTCAGAGAGGATTAAAGAACCAAGAAAATATTCACTTTTGAGAAGCTGGAATCAGAGAATTTTGACATATTTTATTAAAAAAATGACTCAGAACAGTTAATTGATTATTATCATAGTTGTTGACTACTTTAATAAGTGATTAATAAGCGATTATTTGATTAATAGTTGCAGCTCTAAACATTATGTTGATACCTGTCAAGTGGCCATAGTGCAGGAGGACAATAGTCGGTAGACAAAAACGCTAATATCAGGCAATTTAACCCTGAATACGCTCATTAAATGGCAACTACAGAATGGTTAGGGAAAGATTGTGGTTACTGTCAGTAACCGCAATCTTTCAGCCTGCTTCAAAATGCAAACTCATGTCTGTGGCATTAAAATCTGATTCACAACATGCCCATCCAGCCCACCACCCGACACACTCATACATTCTTCTTTGCTGCATTAAAGGAACACGCTGGCATTGGATGTAAGTCGTAATATTGGAAGAAGCCAATGTGAGCGTAATTCCTAGGGATACTGACCTAAGGCGATTTTCGAAGGTACTGGTACCCATGTTAATTAAAAAAATAGTTAAAATGGGCAGAGTAGGCTTTGGAGAGAGTCAAGCTCAAAATAGAAAACAAAAAGATGAGCGAGAAAGACAAAGAATCAGAGAGGGATAGAGAGACAGAGATGCAGTCCTTCTGTGCAGATGTGACAGAAGTGGGAGCCCCGGGCACACACACACACACACACACACACACACACACACACACACACACACACACACACACACACACACACACACACACACAGTGGCTTTGGCAGCACCCATGTGCTGTGCCAGCATAATGTGCCAAAACACCAGCAAGCTTAGCCAAAAGGAGCTCCCACAAGAAAACCCATCAACCCTCTCTTTTGGCCCTCTGGCCTTCCCTTGTATCTTCCTCACTCCCGTTTTTTTTTTTTTTTTGGCCTCTACACATCTCTTGTTCCCTCGTTCTCATTTCTCCAGCTCCGTTCTTCTTCCCCCACTCCATCACCACTCTCTCCGTGGGGTTTGTCCGTTCTCCTTACCTGAGCCATCCGTCCCTGTCCGCTCATCTCCTTTACACTCTCATTTTTCTTTCGCCATACCTGATCATCGCCCCCCACACTCCTCACTCCCCACACCTCTGTCTCTCCTTCTCTAATGCCCTCCTTTCCTCCCACCCTCCCTTTCTCCACCTTAGGTCTTGACAGAGCTATCATTACCCTGCCACCTATTTACTCGCAGCCTGTTATTTTCCATTTGCTTTAAGGGGACCTGGGGCCAAATCCCTGCCCAGAATACTTGATCCTAGCCACAGGATTTATCCCCGAGTGGCTTGGCAAGTGTGGTCCACTCCCCACCAGCCCCCCTCTCTTTCTCTCTCTTGTTCTTTTCCTCTCTCTTTTTCTTCCTCTATATCTTGCTCTCTCATTCTGTCTTTCTTTCTATAGGTTTTTTTCACTTCCATGGCCGCTTATGCAAATACAGGCCCTCCTTTTCAAAGAGCTGTCTACCCATAATCCGACGGATGGCTCCATTTTCGGAGAGCTACACACACTTACACACACATTTTTACACACACACACACAGAGGCAGAATGCATCACACACTCTATTAGGAATACAAGGACACATGCTATCTCGCATAAACATTCACACTAACTGGCACATACATGCACACATGTGTACAGACACACACACACACACACACACACACAAGCAGAGAGAAAGCCCTCCTCTACAGAATGGGTGTTATATTTTGAGCAGCGAGCGCTTTAAGCTGTAGTTGGGCCATAACAACTTCAAAACCAGCAGGCTGTCGCCAGCAGCCATGCAGCACTCAGTTGAGTAAACACTGGCATAATCTAAATCTCTCTCTGATGTGCCAGCACAAGTATCTTTATTTCTGCTCTCTTCAAAGGCCCCGCAAGGAAGTCAAGACAAGGGTAACGCGATAAGAACTCCCCCTTTTTTCCTCTACGGCTTCCCTATCCTTTCCTTCAACCCACTCTCACGCTGACCCCCTTCTCCTTCCTTTTATCTCTTCTCTTTTCCCCTCCCCATGCGCGCACACACACACACACACTATCTCACACACATGCACATATTTCTATCTTCTTATGCCCTTTTTGCAGCACCCATAATTCACGCTGCCGCATACATTCAAATGTCAATGACTCTCTCACAGGCATCATTCCTCTATTGTCCTTTGATAAGCGGTGGGGATGACGGCATCTGTAAAATATAGGGCAGTTACCTAATGGAGGAGACGAAGGAGGGAAGGAAAGGAGAGAGCAGAGGAAAGGTTCAGAGAGGTTGTACGGGTCTGCCCTGCACAGCTCGGAGAGTGATTGAATTATCAAGCAGAGCTTTGCTTGTTGTCCAAGGGGGTTTCAGAGGGAAAGCCCTTTTCTCAGCAGCTAATGCGCTTTTTCAGCCTAGCACAATGGCTAGCTGTGTTGTGCAAAGGGGCTAAGAGAGCTCTGTTCGGCCAGAGCTTATGGGGCCACCAGCTCTCTCTTGGCACCTCTCTAAGGGGCCCCTGGCCACACTTAACCTCAAGCCTGTCTGCTAGCATTAGCACATTGCCTCCTCAGAGTGGAAAGATAATGCACTGGTGACAGCATTAACACATTACAGGCAGCGGATAACTAGTGCACAATGATTTCTGCTGTTTTTAGACATTCATTAACATTCCAGAGATTTATTAAAGGTGCAGTATATATACACCTCACTAGGTGTCAACAAACAAGTACAAACAATTACAGCCGAACAGTCACTAAAATATGTTTCTGAAAAAACATGTTAAGCAAGAAAAAGGCAATGCAGTAACAGAGTCTTGAGCCATGATAAACGCTGCTTAGTTTGATCTGAGTTTCGGGAGTCTCCACTGGAAACCACAGCCGAAAGATGTCTGCAAAGTAAAGTAAACAAAGTGTGCATTTGTTTTGGTCTGAGATGCTGGTGGTCTGTTGCAGCTACTCAAGAGAAAGGAAATGTTGTATACAGCACCTTTAAAACCCACTTTTAACCACCTTCTTAGTCTCTCAGGTGTATTATTTGCCATTTTAAAGTTCTGTTCTTTGTGAAAGGGGGAGTGTTTGATATTGTACCTGTTTATTTAATGTAGTGATCTGCTGCTTTTTCAGTCAAAGCTCTGAAGTATTGCATAAAGCTGAATACTGAACATTTGAACACTGTTATAGTGCTGAAATCTTTTTTTTTTTTTTTTTTTTTACAGTTTTTCATTATGCTGGAATATAGGAAACCCTCTCAAAACAAATGAAATGTCTCATTACAAATGTTTTTTATCGAATAAAAGTTTTTTTCTTCCTGTAAGTCAAATTGGTTGTGGTGGAAATCATTTACGAGTGTTTTGATAGCATTTTCAGTGCAAATGCGAGAAGGGCAAGAGCAAAAAATAAACTTAAATCCCATCTGGAGCACAAACAGTCTGCTGAGTTGATAAATTCAGTTATAGGAAAAGTGTTTCCTTGTGCACAAAAAACTAAAATGCAAGTCGGCTGTCTGGGTAGGACTCAAACTATGGAAGGACCACTGAGCGTGCCAGAAAAATAGTAGATATTTGGGAGAGTAATTACAACTGGTGTAGAGGGAAAAGAAACACAGACATATGCGCTCCAGATTAAATCACCGATCAGCACATGTAGTATTAAAATCAACGAACCGCCCTTACATAAATAAACTTCATCTGAAAAGTGCATCCTGTCTGAATGTGCTGCACGAAACACAGATGTGGGCTGTAAATTCTCAAATCATATGAGGTCCGCTGATAATTCTCGTCCAGTGGAATTAGAGCTCATGACTTTTGTTTTAGCACAGTCAGAAAGAAAGTTGTCAAGATACCAAAAGTTTAAACTTTGGTTCAATACTAGTATAAATGATAGTCTATCTCTTGTCATACATGGTAAAAAAAGAAAAAAGTCCTAGGCAGATAAAATAGTATATCTTTTTTTTTTTTGCAAGTACAGAATAAATACTGAACACTGTCTTGTTTTTGCCAAATTTCAGCAGGAACAGGAATGGTGCGTCTTCTCCTGTTAAGTGTAGTACTTTATAGAATTAAGGGACTAGAGCTGCAACCATTAGTCAATTAGCTGAATAACTGATTGAAAGAAGATTAGCTCCCAGCTATTTTGATTATCATTTCATTCATTTTCCAAGCAAAAATATCAAATGTTTGCTGGTCCCAGCTTCTTAAATGTCTTAAATGCTGCTTTTCTTCGTCATTTATGATTGTAAATGTCTTTAGGTCTTGTAGTTTTGGTCGGTCAAAATAATCTATTTGAAGACATCACTTTGAGCTCCGGGAATTGTGATGAGCATTTTTCACAATTACTTTGATAGACCAGACGATTAATTGCGAAAATTATTCAGTGATAAAAATCATGGTTAGTTGCAGTCCTAGAAGGGGTTTGACACAACAGCCGATAAGAAGAAATATTCTTTTTGATTTTATGTATGATTTGTGTGAGTCAAACTTACCACTCTTTCCTTTTTTAATATATTTTTTTAAACTTTCAGTTCCTTAACTTCACCTTGAAATGTGCTTGACTTTCATTTCTGGCGTGGCTGCCTTTTCTTTCTTATTCTCCTTTAGTTTTCGCAATTTTGCTTTCATTTTTCATCCCCCTCGTCTCTCTGATCTCTCTTTTCTCTGCCTTTCTCGCGGCCTCTCTCTTCTTTCTTTTCATCAGGAGTGAACAGCTGTTCAGCAGTTAGCCTGTGATCAGTGTCAAGAGGCACCTCTCTCATTCTTCCTCACTCTTTCTGTCACTAACACACACAGTTTTATATTCTAATTTTTTAATCATCACGTCCCAGTCTTTTCTCCCCTTCACAGAGACATCCTGCTCACACTAAGCAGGCAGAGAGGATATGATTAGTGGCACAGCTTTGCCCTCCATTTGAAATGGCCTTCTAAACAACTGGTGTGCATTATGCCTTGATTAGTCCCCTAATTTGGTCTGTCTCATGCAACAAACAGATGTTCACACTCTCACCAGACACTAAACTGTGTGCCAGGAGTGTGGCAGTCACAGCAGCCATTTTTGCCCTTGTATTTTTCATTACCCTCGCTGTCATAGCCTCATTATTCTGAACTATTTAACAAAAAGTCAACTGGCCGTGGTATAACACACCGCAGAGGGATATGAGTCAACCTGAAATGCGGAGTGGTAGCCTCTCCATCATGGATTATGTCTTAATTAATCTCTGCCTTTAACCCAGCTTTGTGTTAGATGGATTAGACTGTGTAGGATTTTCAGTGTTGTTGTTACACACAAATTGTTGATGGTTGCAAAACTGGTCGGGTCCGTAGGAGTTACTGAGGAATTCCACAGTCAGTGACATTGACTGATCAGCTACTGCCAAGATAAAATCTCTCTCTCTCTTTGGCTGGACACACACACACACACACACACACACACACACATTGCAAACACACAAAGACCATGCTTGCACTGACTGTAACAAAACATTTCCTTTGGCACAAACATGCAGGTTTCATTTGGGAATGCACTATGAATTTGTCCAAATTTGTATCGTGGCGGACGTGTCAAGTGGTTTTACGGTTCTTGTCTGCCTCGGTTGCTGGAGCTTACACAATACACATTTTCACAAAGCACCAGCGCCGCACAATTACACAAGAGCAGTCGAGTCTTCTGATTAGCCGTGTTTTTTGTGTACGCTGTGTGCTGAAGACAAACCTAAAACTGACAAAATATATCCCACAGCAAGGCACTCAGAGAAGTTTATGGTTTGTCATTGGAAATACCCTTCTGTGGGTCAGTAGAGGCCAAACCACCCACTTTTACATTTCCACATTAAATTGTCTAAAAGCGACTAGATCTGTGTTTTGTTGTACTTATACGATCCCAAATGTTTCCAGTCCTGTTCAAACCCAGAGAAATCTGTCATTTTATTCAAGGTAACGGTGCATTTCATTTGTTCGCCTGTTGCTATTACACTTTGCTTAACGCAGCCGTCTAAAAAACATCATGTTCAAACTCTGAAACAAATATTCTACTCCCATGAAGGAAGAAATACACAGCTTCCAACTTCATCCAGTTATGCAATACTGCTGCTCCATTCTACTTATTTATTTAACAGCCGTTTTGATTGGTTAGCAACATTCAAAATTAAAGTAAAATGAATTGCATAAATTTGTACGTAGCACTCATCAGCGTTTGCTTTTTTTTCTTTCTTGAGCTCCATAACTCCACACAGCCGACATGGTGGTAGGTCTCACTCGCGCATTAGCTACTGCTCACATAACACATGCAGCTCATCTGTGTTACTTGTGACACATGTCTCTATATGGCATGTGGCTCAACGATTAGTTAAACATTTACATGATAGTTTAGGCTAATGGATAGTATGGAATTGTACCCTTTTTTCCTCACAATATCCAATCCAGTGAACTCCCATGATCCCACGCTACTTCACTACATCATAAAACTATGTCTTTTGTTATTGTTTTGAGGGGAGGGACCGCTAGGAGCAGAAATTACGTGCATTGCAATACGCACTTTTGCCTACAGACAGAACTGCGATGTTCTGCACGCATACATCCACCTATTTATGTTCCAGCATAATACAAAATAGGTTTTAGTTTTGCAGTTTGGACCATCAGACTGAGATCTCAGATTGCAGACACAGTATATTGCTACAGAGAGATGAGATGGGCCAAGAAGCCAAATCAGTCACAGTCAGACCAAATTATCTGGAACAGAAAACTGTAAAATTATTACCCAAACTTAAACTTGGCTTATTCTCAACCTGTGTGACTCTCTAACCAAAGCTAAATTAACTAAACACACACTGTGACTCATACATACTGTACACCCACATATTCTCTGACTCTGTGGTGAAACACCATGAGTAAAACATCCTAAAGGTAAAAAGGCATTGGTGGCTGTTCATGCAGAAAGAGACAGAGCGACTCTACATACCTAAGGTCAAATCCAAGACCTCCCTCTCTGACCCGGAGACCCGGCTAATCGCTCATTCTTTGAAAGAAAGAGACAAGTCAGAGGAGGAGGTTAGGAAGAGGGAGAGAAAAGATCAAGAGAGGGGGAGAGTGAAGGAGGGAAGTGAAGGGCCCCTGCAGGCATCTTAAATCACAGCAGGCCCAGACATACCCTTCACCAAAGAATCAGGAGCAGAGTCACACTTTCCACAAATGACCGCTGACTTAAATACCTGCAGCGAGGTGCAGGTGAGGGGGTTAGCAGCGAGAGACTGTCCCTCCTTCAGATTTCTTCATTTCCCCTCAATACTGAACTGTGTTTTTCTGTTTGTATGGGATGCTGCAGATGCAGTTTCACTCATGTCAGTTGATTAGTTTCATAAACTTGTGTTTATGCCACAGAATGAAGGTAAAATGTCTCTGTTTACTGTTAACAGAGAGACAGAGAGAGAAACAGAGGGAGGGAGAGGTCAGGTGACGCCAGAGATGGGATTTCGCTGATTCAATATTTACTCATCAAACAGAACTATTTCCTGTAAGCACTTGACCAAACTCTTGCTCTCACCACCTTACTCTTTCCCTCGGAGTCTTCTTGTGTTTTATCTCTCTCTTTCTTTCTCCCCCTCAGGTCGTCTTTCTGGCTGGTTCCCTTTCAGTGTTGTAAACTACCAGAATTTGTTTTCTCTTTTCAGCTCACGTCATTCATTTCCTGTGTCCTCTTTCTAAAAATTTGACTTTCTCTCTCTTTCTCTCACCGCTGCACTCATCCCTCTCTTCCTGTCATTTCTTTGACCCTGCTATCTCTCTGTCTTCATGTCCCCCATCCAACAGACATTAGACACTGACTAGGCAATGAGCAAACATCCACCCACGCATCTATCCAGCCATGCTTTGAGTTTCAAAAAAGGGCCGATGATCGGGCTGTGTGCACAGTGTGAGTGAGCAGGTTTGCCTGTAGTTTTGTTGTTTTGAATATGATATTATCTGATGTTCTTATGGGTGTGTGCAGGACAAGTGAGTGTGTTTGATTAGCATTAGCATTTGATTAAGTCCGGGAGATGTCCACACCTTTTTTAATTTTCTGTGTGTGTCCTTCTTTGCCCCTGTGGGTTTGTCAGTTAAGTAAATGAACAGTTTATTTCTGTGTGCACATATATAACAGCCGAGAACAGTGCGAGGGAGAGTTGTCACGATACCAGAATTTTGAACTTTGATATAATACTAAAAAATTATACTTGCTACACTTGCGGCACACACATGATTTTTCTTTCTTTCTTTTTTTTGCTGCTGTTCTGGCTAGGCATTATGATTTCAAATTCTAAACTGAAAATAGATGGAATTGAGCTAAATCGAAAATGGATCGAAGTCAAAGGCAGACTCTGCAATTCTCTCAGTACTTTTTTTTCTCTCCAACCCCTGCTCGCAGGCATCTGATGCATGTCTGAAGTAAAAAACAGAACAGAACATTTCAAAGACAACATTGCGTAGCTTATTCATAACATGCACCTGCACATTTCTATTATTTTAAAGAAGAATTTGAAATTGTAAATGGCAGCTGTCAGGGCATAAAACCAATGATGTGCTGATTAAATCGAGACTTCAATTAAGTCTCCATTTGGTCTCTGTTAATATATTACCAGAGACCAAATGGAGACCACAACATCTGAAGGACGCCAAGATGGAGGAAAAATTTTAACATATTCAACTTTAACATAATGCAGCAGAAAAATAAACAAAAGGGGTTGGAGATCTGGGTGGGGCTTCACACCCAACCCATTCCCCCTATGTGCCTAAATAAAAAGCCTTTAGCCTCCTTTTGTTTGCTCTCTGTACTTTTCCATGCTATTAATTCGGTCATACAATTAAATAAAGCTTGATTTAAAATTCTCATATCTGATTGCGGTGTCTTTTAATATGTTGCAGTCTCCATTTGAGTCATTGTTTGTTACTGTACTGTTTTAAACTATTGTATTGAAAGTATACTTTTGACCGACTTAGTGTAAGGATGGTGCATGTGTTTCTGGAGATCACTGGGTGGTTTTCTGCTGAGAAGAAGACAGCTATATGGCTTCTCTGCTCCCTGCTCTCTCCCTCCAAAACTGAAAAAAAAGAAGGCCCTCAGTCCTGGCAGATGTGCTGTCAAAGCCGGCGTCTTTTTATGTCAAAACCAGCTCACTTGGACTGAAGGTACACATGGAAAGAAAGCAGTGGAAGAGCTCCAGGGGAAAACGTTTTGAGGGGAATATTTTAAGTCTTTATCATGAAGGTAGTCGTCTGTCTGTCGACACGTTTGGTGTGGCTGCTTGTACTGTGTGCCCAGAAGATGACGTAGTTTTCCCTTGTGGTGCTGGTGCGTGTGTGTGTGTGTTTGCACACGTGCATGCATGCGTGTATGACCATTTCTTTCTCACCGAGTGTTTGGCTGTAGATTCAAACCCATCTCACCTCAAAGCGTGTACATTTGGGCCATTTTGCTGGAGCTGAATTGACGCGATGTAAATGGGCCTCAAACCAGGAAGAACATCTTTGGTTATTTATTGAGGTCTCTCATGTCCTCACGGACATTTTCCCTTTCTTTTCACAAACTGATTTTGCTCCCCGCTGAGGTCAAGTGCTATTATTGCTTTTATGTTCAGCTCCCATTATGATCTCTTATTGTAATTGTCTGTATTTGGAGGGGGTTTGGGGCGTCGTTGCTAATCTTTTGTTCCATCTCTTCCATGTTCAAAAGCATTCTTAGTCAACGGACTTGTATGCATTACACATGAAGGATACGTATGTATGAGTTGCAGAAATTTTACAGTTTCATCTCTCTGAAAACATACATGCAATATGTTTTATATATGCATTTTTCATGCACTGGTGTCACTTGTTTGAAAAAGCGCTTACCAAGGTTCTATTTTTATGTAATTTTGTGGATTAGCTACACCTCCAACCCAATTTCTTTGGCCAAAACCGATGCTGACACCCCTGGCATTTCTGTTTCCCCTCCAGTGAGTAGTCAACATGGAGGACAAGAGGCTAGTTTATGATGTTCAGAAGCAGTAAATCTTATATGATCCACAGCACCTATTTTGTAAGGATATCCTTAAAAAGGATAGAAAGGAAAATGGCTAGCTATTGGGATTTACAAGTAAGGAAACAAATACATAGAAACAAGACTGACTTAAAAAATTACATTAGCTATGAAGAAATAACTTACACTTAATTTACTCATCTGCAGAAGGAGAAAACATGGTGCGGCTGCCAAATATGTCATATTATATCTGATATATCATATTTGGACAGTTTTTCGTGTTTGTGCGCTTAGTGCATGTTAGGAAGCAGTGTTCTCTGCCACACTTGTCTGTTGTGCAGGTTTATTTAATAGCCACAACGCTGGCAGTGCCATCATTTCATTGTCTTTATTGTTTTCTGTTTTATATGCCAGCACAGCTACATGCAAAGGCCTTCACAGGGCTCTTACTTTTGTCAGGAGTACCTCAGGTGTTGTGTTTCAGGACTTTGAGAAGGCAATGGAATGAATGCTCCCTCCATCACACACACACACACACACACACACACACACACACACACACACACACACACACACACACACACACACACACACACACTGAGTGAAGTTCGCTCCTCACTCCGCAGACTTCAAAGCTAGCTGTCCCTTGAGGAACTTCAAACGCTGGGGAGGCCATTAAAAGACAAAAATTATTTTCTGTAAGGTCGTGATTTATTTGATTGAAAAATGAAACCACTAACCCAACAGACATTATTTTTCCTTCCCAGGGCCTGCTATACCAGGCAGAACCTAAATTGCTACCAGGTGGGAATCCTCTTAAGAGCAGAAAGGCTCAGCCTGAAGAGCCGAAGCTTTCTGCCTTGCTCTTGTCTTCCATGCGCTCCTTTGACTCCATATCTCATTTAGTCTCTGCCTGTTTCTCTTTGTCCTTCTCCATTTTTTTTACAGGATGTCTTTCCTTCAGTAACGAGTAATAACAAACACACCCCTACACCAACTAGTCTCTTAAGCCCATATGTTTGGTGTGGTGTACATGAAGTCGTAGCCTGCAGTGCTCGCAAACAGTCCCTCACAACCATCAGTCAATGAAGTAAAGATAAAAGAGGTGGAGAAGAAGTGAAAATAAGCAAGCAGGGAAATTCAAGCGCTTGAGAGGGTGATAGACTTGATGAATTGTGTGTTGTGAGACAGACGGACAGTTGAAAAGTTTGAAGGAGTGAATGAAGAAAATGGGTGGGTGAGGAGTGTCCTCTCAGGGAGAAGAGAAGACAGGAGGAAGACAAGGAGGAGGCACTTGAAAGAGATTAGAGATTGATGGAGGCAGGCAAACAGACAGAAAGGAAAATGTGGATGATTACGGACACAAGATGTTAAATTGAATCCTTGAATATTAAAGTTGAATTTCAACTTGAACAATCATAGTCATACTGCAACAGAACTCAAAGGAGCTCAGAGCTGTTTGGAACGGGTTCACGTTTCGTCTCTGGGGTTGAGTAAAAGGTATTTAGGGGAAATTTAGGAACTGGGGTGCACACCAAAAATGATATCATTCATCATAAAACAGTTGCTGTAAATCTCATCACAGATGATATTATATGATATACATCAGTGTAAAGATGTGTTCAGACATTTTTCAGCTTAAATTTATTGCACAAATATGACAGATGGACCATTTGCAGTCTTTGTTTTATCGTCTGAAATAGTAAATGTACTGGCTGTCCAGGCGTTAGCTGTAGCTTGCTAACAATGTGTGCACTGGATGTGTATTGAGTGTGTACAGCCACGGTTCCACCCAAGCACCCAGAACTTTTAGTCCCAGGCACGGCTTTTCAAGAAACTAAAAGATTCCTTTAGCCCGTTGTTGTCTGTTTTCATTGCAGCCTTAAGACCCATGAAGATTAGGCAAATTGAGCTGGGTTTCCGGCCAAAGTACTTAGAACTTTTAGTCCCAGGCACTACTTTTCAAAGAACTAAAAGGTTCCTTCAGTCTGTTGTCTGCGTTTCCATTTCAGTCTGAGGACTGGAGAAGTTGAGGCAAATTAGATGGCTAATGCATGAAAATGACGGTCATTTTTGCGTGTGACTAAAACAACAGTGACAACATGAAATAAAATGTCAGATGTACCAGTCAGAAATATTCAGTGCAGCAAGCCCCACCCCCAAATGTCTTATACTTTTGGAAGGTACTATTCCCCGAGCAGGGACTTTTTGGGGAACTTAATTTAGAGCCTGGTTCCTGTAGTGTAAACGCACTGCAAGTATGTGTTTTTGTTTGGCTCAGCCTTCAACTTCAACTCAGAACTCACCAGGAACACAAGTTCTCTGTTATTTTCTTCTGGTTTCTCTGTTTGCTCCCTCTCTAATTACTGCACTTTCATTGAAGTACATTCATAAAACTGTAGGATTTGTTGCTCAAGTTGAAACATTTGATATAGATGAGGGCATGTCTTCACCTCGGTCTCACCGCCAAGAGTATACTTGGTTCTGTTCCCGAGCACCTACAACTTTCTATTGACTTTGTATCAAATCAAATCAAGTTTATGTATAAAGCACATTCAATAAAAAACTAATTTGACCAAAGTACTGTGCAATATACTAACAAAAGTAAAATACTATAACATGGTAACAACAAAAGAGCAGTGAAGATAACATCAACAGCATCACATACACAAATAGTTAAGTAAAAAAAAGACATGGAAAATATAAAACACAGAAAAATAAAAAGTGAAACATAAAACCTTTAGGACACTTAAAAGCCTTAGAAGTATCTGCAGAGGGGGGAGGCACTTAACTGAAAATAGGGAACCTTTCCAAAGCTTTAGGGCAGTTATTGCGAACGCCTGATTACCCTTACCCCTTAGGCTGGAGATATACTTGCTTTTAACTATATGTTCGCATATACGTCATGGCTGCCTCGTGCATCCTGCATCCGTTTGGAGTGATGGCTGTGTACGTCCTCAGAGATTAATGTTATGTGTGCATGAACACAAACACATGGTTAAAAAGCAAGAATATCTCCAGCCTCAGCCTCGATTGAAGGACAGCCAAGAGTAGCTGGTCTGAGGATCTGAGAGATCAGGGGTTGGACAGGCTGGGTTATTGACTCTGTATGCATAAAATCACTAAATGTTCTGTCTGAACATACCTTAAGAGCATCTTAAGATGGACTGGACATTTAATTCTTGGGGAAGCATCTGCTGCAAGACTTCCTGTGACAGTAAATCCAGCCATCGATGTGAGAACCAGGCATTTCCAGTGACAGATTGGATTTAATTAGTAGAAAAGTAATCAATGTTTGCACTTGGTGTATATATATATATGACAGAGATGGTGAAATGCGGCTTAAACACCAATAATACCAGTAAAACAAAATGATGCAAGATGCTGTATTGGTGTGGAATTGTTAGTACAGCGTACAGGTAAAGAAGATATTTGAGTCACAACCCCAATTCCAAAAAAATGCCATTTTCTGCATCTTGATAAGCCAGAAAGCTGAATTTTATGTGCACATGCACATACTACATGTATTTTTCTGCAGACAGAACGGGAGGGAGTTGGTGTTTTCTGTGCCTGTTAGTCGGGGTTTGCGTTTCTCTCAGTGTTGTCTTGGCTGTGTTTATCTGTTTTTGCTTGAGTGAAGGAAAATAGAGACTGAAATGTGTTTTTCACAGCTTAGAAGCTGATACTTTCACCAACTGTCTGGCGGTTTCAGTGTCAGCGTTTTGGCCACTCAGCACATGAATCACACATTGCAAGTGATTTCGTCCATCCATGTGGATATTCCCACTGTTTGTTTATCAGTGTGTCTATGTGCTCCTGTGTTTGTGTGCTGCACCGATGAAACTGCGTCTTCTGCTCCTCCACCACCTCCTCCTCTTCCTAATGTTATCTCACTTCCTCTGGGCCCCTGACAAACCCACCAAACAGGGAGAAAATAGAGCGCTTTATTGGGACGCCTGTCAGGACTCCCCCTGGATTTATGGCCAACAGACAGTGTTTATCACTCAGCCGAGAGAGGCAGAGTAAAAAGGGTTGGGAGGGAGGGAGAGGCGGGGTGTCAGAAGAAAAACAGGGTAACAGAACAGAGCGATCCTATCCGCCATTTGCATATAGAAGCGCTCAAACTGACTGGAACCATCACTGGAAAAGGATCATTAGATTATTGCACTGTTAACATCTTGAACACATTCACAGGACAAACCAGTGCCACTGGAGATGTTTGTTGAAATTATTATGTCAGCTGTTCAAGATC
Organism: Lutjanus erythropterus; assembly: GCF_056507025.1. Taxonomy (NCBI): domain Eukaryota; kingdom Metazoa; phylum Chordata; class Actinopteri; order Lutjaniformes; family Lutjanidae; genus Lutjanus; species Lutjanus erythropterus. The sequence goes on along the minus strand of NC_139333.1, from coordinate 12,118,550 downwards.
GTTGCAAACTAATTGCACATTTTTGCTTGTTTGCAAAAGGCAAAGCCAGTGGAATAAACATAATTTCTGTTGCTTTGATTGATCAACAACGGATGGTGACAAGGTGCTAACAGAGAGTTGAGTCATGCTCTTTTTCCCATGTAATTAGCATCTGTTGGGTATTATTGTTGTATTTGAATGCTTGGAAAGGTTTTTGTCTGCCGCATTTTCTCTTCGCTTTCTGTTTACGTCTTCATTTTGGTCTTGGAAGTCCCAGCAAACAACTAATTCAGTGCAGGCCAAATGTACATTAGTGTAATCTAAATCACCATTGTAAATTATTTTGTTTTGGATGTTTTGCGACAATGTTGTGTGTGCTGGAAATTTTTTATCCAAACAACATATCTGAACCTGACTGAGATAAACATGTTTGTTTTCCAGACAAACTCAGCGTCTCATTAATGGGGTCTACAGTACAGTGCTCTCCCAGCCCTTTTTTGTTGAATCAGGACAATTTGGTAGAGATGTTTTCCTCTCTCTCTTGGTTCTGTTCCGCAAACCAGTATTGAGCTGAAGTTAGACATAAGCCCTCTTTTCTGAATTATAGCAGGGCTCTTGATAGCCATGATACAGTGGTAGCTGATTTGTACTTCAATTACTCTGCTGAGCAGATAGCATATATCTTGGTTGTTGTTAATGATTAAAGTATATTGTTAATGTCTAGTTGTTAGATTTTGTGGCTATTGTATCTCTAATTATTTTTTTGTGACTTTGGTGCTAATATTTTATGTGGTCATACGGAGCTTTCTTTAATTATTTGGTTGTTATTTTGTGGCTGCTCAGCTGTTGTTTTCTAGGCACTGTCCAATCAGAATGTAAGAAAAAATACTGATACACCTGATTATTGCAGTATTATAGTCTGTGATACTTTATAACTACAAAGACTTGTGACAGTGGTTTATCTTGTATTGTGATCTGTATCATATCACAATATAGATGTACATTTATTAGACGAAAGTGATCTAAAACTAACATAATAAATTTGCTTACTAATAATTAGAATCACCAAAAGGTATTCATTGTGTCTTTACTGAGTGGTTACTCGTAAAAGTTATGTGTAACGTAATATTATGTCTGTACATATCCGCATATATGTAAACGTGAAGCTTAAACTGCATGATTATGTGGACCGTACAGTTAGACCCTCGCAGCTCAGACATCATACCTCGACAGGGTACCTTGCTCGAGAGCACCACCCCACCAACTATGCTAGTAAACCTGATGGTGCATATGTTGGCTCGCTAGGATTAGATGGACTTCTGCTACATGCTAACTAGCATACAAGAGATGCAGGAATGCCACATGTCGGTCCATCATGGTGACATTGCGACGGATACTAATGACACCAAGGCACATCACTGACATTTGTAGACAAACTGAGATCTTATTGACAGAAACTATTTATAAAAGAGTCTCAGGAGAGTTTGCAGCCCCTCATATTCTACCTTCCCTTTCCGTCTCTGTCTGCTGAGAGGATGAATTAGGGATGACAGAGCCTCTGTACGGGCTTTTAGTGAAGGGGAAAGGAGGAGGGAGGGGGAGAAGCGGGTTAACGGAGTCATTAACACATGATGATTTAACTGGTTTGATTTAGTGCCGCGCTACGCTTTTCTGGCATGTGAGGCTATCCTCCTGTGGATTGGAGAGGAAAGAGTTTTCTTTTCCTTCGCAACATCCTTCCTTCCTGCCCCTGAGGAGTTCCCCTCTGTGTGTGCTCTTATACTGCCTCTCCTCCTTCACCTCCTCTCTTCTTCTCTGCATCTTCCTCGTGTAACACAACCCCTCCCTTTTTTTTTTTATCATGTACCCTCCTCCTTTTATCCAGACGCTCACTTTCTTCCTCTCATTTTCTCCATCTCCTCCCCAGTGTTCATTTGTATTAAGATTTAATGCCCCCAAACAAGCTTTCTGTGTCAGCCCACTGAGAGTGTCAGCGGGGGCGCTCTGTTCCCCCTTCTGTCTCTGCTGTGAGAATCGCTCTCAAAGCTGCTTAGGCACACACACACACTCACGGGGCGCTTGTGTTTTCGGCACAAAAATACACACACATGCAGTCTCACTCACTTTGGAACACAGGTTTTCCACACACTGCGCCTGAGGACGGCGTCACGCAGGGTCCGACCAAGCCTCGGCCCTAGAGGAGCACTCCATGCACTGTAGGAGTGTGTGTTTGAGCGTGTGTGTATGTGTGTGTGCTACATCCCCACCAATCAGGTTTCATCTAACCCATGGTTCCCTTCTCTCCAGGAGGCAGGACTCCCTGCCTGACCATCAGGAATTAGATCAAGCAGCATCATGATTGGATATGAGCTTTGATACACACACACACACACACACACACACACACACACACACACACACACACACACATACACACACATTCATATTCACACTCCTGCTGCCTCAATAAGCACCCTGAAGCCTCATCCCAGCAATACACATGCACATGTTTGCATTCACGTAGTGCTCGCTGTTGTTACCCTGCCTCTTTTCCAGCGATTTCCTAACCTCATGGGTACCCACATTAGGGTTGAGTACCAAACTTTTAAGGGTACCGATGCAATTACATGAGTACTACAGAGCACTGATTCATGTTAATTTAACTGGTGCTAAATTTCAGGACCTGAGAGTGCGTCTGGGTGAGAAAGTAGAAGTATAGAGAAAATAGACACAGTGGCGTTATTCTTGCAGCTTGTGTGACGCCCCTCCCACAGTCTGCCTCTTATCCTGGACGAGCCCCCATTTATCACAAACTGGCTCAAGGAATGTGACAAGAAGGGAGTCCACAAAAGAGTTTTACATAAAAACAAGAATATTTTACAAAACTAACGCAAATCATAAGGCAAACCAACAGACAATAATGAGAAATTCCACAGCAAAATACTTGTATGTGAAAAACTACTTGGCAATAAAGCACATTCTGGTTCTGATGCTGATTCTGAAATTCAGTTTCTCTTCATATTTAGCATGCTACAACATAAAAAGAACAGTAGTACTGATATCTGCACCGTATCAGTTCAAATGTGATCCAGCTCTAACCCACATACACTTTGACACACACACACACACACGCTAAAAGCTAACAAGAACTAGGGCAGGAGGTGTAGCTCTAATCTCTTTCTACATCTCCTCTTTCTCCCTCTTCCTTTATTTCTTCTTTTTTGTTTTTTTTTCCTCCCTAAAGCCCTTAATCAGAGGGACCCCCTGTCCCTCCCTCTTTCTACCCGCGGGGCGTCCCAATTCACCAACCTGGTGAATAATTAATTCCGGCAGGCCGAGTTGATTAAAATAACACATCAGGTCTCCTTCATTGAGAAGAGGCATGGCTCTACTGTGATATTGTATAAGCCACAGCAGAGGGGAGACTTATTCTTCATATTAACCTTGATTAAGATTTTATGGGCGTATGACCATATGTGGGCCCATGTGGTTTTCCTATTGTAGCCACTTATGGTGGTTTAGACAAGAGTGGAAAAAAAAAAAACATTTATTGCAGATTAAAACCGAACACATACTGGATTTTTCGGCCGATACTAATGGTGTTATGAAAGTGTTAAAATGTCTGATAACGATATATGGGCCACTATTTATTTTTTGCCTTAAACGTATAACAAACTTTTTTTTTTTATCTCTTAAAGGGTAGATTTTCCAACCTGGACCTTATTTTCCCATGATTTTATGCCTAATTGACTAATGGGAACAAGATTTTTTTAAATTGGTCTAGTATTGAGGAAGAGTGCTGCAGCTGGCAGAAGTGAAACTCAGATACCACTGACAGGCTCGGACTGTTGCGTGTGTTTAAGCAGAAACAGCTGTTTTATTGCTCTCGCCAAAATAACCAACCACCTTTGCAGAAACTCACCAAAAAACGTCTTGGCTCACCTTTACGCTGTTCTGAGAACTGCCAAATCTGGTTTAGTTGAAATAAACTCTTTTTATTTCCTGCGTTACATGTGAAATATCCTGGCTGTCCACGTCATTTTTCCTTGCTGCTTCTCTGATGTTGAATCTCCTTCTCACTCCTCTCCCAATATTTAGGGTTTATTTTGACCAAATGGGAGTCGAGATTGTTAGAACGGTAGAAAGATGAGCTGAAGCAATTTTTGGTACATTTTGTTTTGTTTCTGTGTTTGAATGAAGATAATGATGAGGATATCTCAGTAGCGATCCTTCCCATAATGTCAGATATTTAGATAATGCACAATTGCCTGGACAGGTTTATGTTATAGCTTAATTTCACTGCAGAGCTAGTTAAAATGCTGCAATACTGGACAAATTTCAAAATTGTTGTCCCCATCAGTCACGTCAAAAGAGAAACATAGGATAGGGTCCAGATTGAAAAATGCTGAAGTTTAACCCTTTAAATTTGGATATTAAAGACTTTTGACCTCAGTTATGTACAGTGGGACATTGCATAGTCAAAATCTCTCTAAATTACCTCAAACATACAGAATCTTTATTGCACATAGCTCAGCTTCTTGTTACGTAATGGCCAACAGGGGCCAATAACCCATATATACATGTGACAAGCTAAAATCAATAAGGACGGATGTTTTATCACATATTTCTTCTAGCTTCCTGCCGGCGCTCACTGGATGTCTGTCAGAGGTGCAGTGTCTCTCTGCCTCTCTCTGTTCATCCTCTGTTCGTAAAGTTTTAAATCGAAGCAGATGGCATTCATGGGTGACACATGATGCATGTTCATGTTCGCTAATTATGTCTTTGCCGTGCCGTTGGCCTGTCTGCTTTGATTCCCTCGCTCCAACAGCTGTACATTCGCTATTGTCACCCCTCACCACCGCCGCCCTCCCTTCCTTTCAAGCCCCTCTCACCATCTCTGCTGTACGTTTTATTGCTGTGGCTCCAATAACTCTGTCAGAGCCGTCTCTAAAGAGAAGACTGCAACAAATAGAGTGGAATCAAAGGTGCTGCAGACTTAAAAAGAAATGGATTCCGATTGTGCATATGTGAGCGTGTCTACGGCTTTAATAAGGCATGTTCCCTTTTGAAATGTCATCTCATACAGGCGGAGGCAGGTTGTAGTGTGTGTGTGTGATATTGTTGAGTGGGTGCTCAAGTGGGCTTGTTTACCATTCTTAGCTGCTGTGAGAGTCTGACTGGCCTAACACTCCTAATGAGCTCTCTTCAACACACACACTTGTGTCTCTCCTAGACTCCACTCTGAAGCATCGCTGCAGCCACTGGGGGTCATTGTTCCCCATAGCTCAGACTCTGTTGTCATAGTTCTGCTGTTGTTCTGGTGTGTGTGTGTGTGTGTATATATATATGTTTGTGTGTGCGTGTCCATGCCAGTTTTTGTCACCTTGATGGCCTGCTAACAGCAGATTTACACTACACATCCAAAAGAGGTAGCAAAAGTACATGGATTCTTTACTCAGAAAAATAGTGAATAACTCCCCCCAAGTGCATTAGAACTAGAGTAACAAGCCAGTTTTGAAAATGTACAGATTTTTGTGTTGAAATGTAGGGAGTAAAGGAAGTCAGTAGTTGTCAGTAAAATAAATATGTAAGTAAAGTACAGATTCCTGAGAAGTCTACTTACATACAGTTTTTAAAGGCTTATATTATGAAGCAGCAAATGTTGGGTTTTTATCAGCAGTAACTGAACACAACTCCTATCTAGCTGAAAGCGAACATGAAACAATTAGATACCTGAAAATAAAAACAGCAAAGTAGGAGAGAAACAAAATTTCAGACCAAAGAGATTCAGTTAGAAGTTGCACACACACAGACTTTTTAAAAAGTCTTTCTCTGTGGTCACCTGCACACACGAGTTGACTCTTGGCTTTCCAGTAAACACAGAACAAAACGAGAGGCAAATTCATCTACAGGCAACGGGACAGGGCCGATTGTCTATTTTTAGCAGGATTAGTCACATTAAAAAAAAAAAAAAAAAAAAGGTCTGTGAAAGTGGTACGCAATGATGCAAAATTAGAATGATCAGTCATTTCCCTTCAAATGCATTGAAACTAAAGTAACAAGTCTGAAAATGTAGGGAGTACAAAGTACAGATATGAGTGTTAAAATGTAGGGAGTAAAAGTAAAAAGTTGTCAGAAAAATAAATACTAAAGTAAAGTACAGATACCTGAAAACTCTACTTGATTACAGTAACAACTTTGTTCCTTCCAAGCACCCAAACACTTTTGCACCTCATTTGTTAATACATAAGTCACATTAATCCACAAAGTGAGACTGAGACACGTCTGAGTAAAGGAGGGAGATTGGGTCACTGCTCCCCTTCAATGACTTATTCATTTGTGACCTTGTTTCCCAAAAAGCACATTTTTGATTCCAGCAAGTAAGCATCTTTACTTTTTTTATTCACAGTGGCACTTCTTTCCTCTTTTGTTGCATGTCTTTCTGCTTCAGATTGCGCTCCATCTGTGTGTTTTCTCTCATTGAAATGCAACATCTCACTGATCTTTTCCCCTCATTACCTATTTTGCCTCACTCTTTCATGCTTCTCCCTTTTGTTCTTCTTCTTCTCCCCTTTCCTCTAGTTAGCATTCTCTCGCAGAATGAATTTCATCTGTGTTGACTCCCTTTGATGTTTTTTTTCTCCTTGGATACAAGTTATCTAATTTTAAGCTTGTTCACTGCTAAATTAGCACTGTGTAAGTGGTGGTTCTTGGTATCTATAATTCTGCTCTTGCTACCTGATCCCAAACACACTGTAAAAAACCATACTGTACTGAGTTCAAATAATTTGCTCAATTCATTTTTAAAGGAACATGATCGGCATGCATTGTGTGAGAATTACAATTCTCCTGAGTCCCTCCTTGAAGAAAATGAAAACTTGCTGTGTCTCACTAATAAACTTACACACAGATAAGAAATGAAAAACTGACTCTTAAAACTGAAAAAAGGATATCAAATTTGTTTGTAATGTCAGGAAGTATGACTGAAGAATTGTTGGTTCAACTTAATATCTGAAGCTTATTGAACATGTTTTCTCAAGTACAACTGTATCAATATCAGTTTATTTTACTTGAATACGTTGGATTTTTTTAAATTACAAAATAACCTCAACTTGTTTTTTCAGATTTAGTTAACTTAAAATTTGAAGGGAGACGCAGACACTTTTTTTAAAAGTGGAAAACAACTAGTTTATTTTTACAGTGCAGGTTTGCACCTCTTCAGGTGAGTTGGAAGGTCCATACCACCTATTAATGGGATTACCATTTGACCTTTGACCCTCACAGCTAGCTAAGTACAGAGCAAGCACATGATGGCTGGCGGATTAATGCCTGATCCCTGGATATACTAAAGCTTGTTTGGTCAAGAAACCAACCCTGCAACTGCCTTGTTCATATGGAGCACACAGACTCACACACACACACACAAATAGCTGGCCAGGAGGCTAACCTACATCAAGTGACCGTGTGTTGTTTTTACAATCAGCTCGCTCTGGATTGCAGCTCAGACAGCCCTCCTCCCCATCTCTGTCTCGCTCTCTCATCACAAAGAGCGGCTGCTTTACGACGGTCTGGCTGCAGTAAAAGCCAAGGGTTGTAAGAAGAGGGGGTGGGAGGGCAGGGGTGGGGGGGGCACAGAAGGCTGTCGGAGAGGATGTAAATTACACAAATAAAACTCCTGCACTGGCACTGTGCTTCCCCCAAGAGAGATACAGGGCGAGGGAGGAGGAGGAGAGATGTTTGCCAAAACTTCAGAGAGAAGGGGAACAGCACAGACAGAGGGAGGGAAGAAAAAAGAATAAGAAGGTATGCAGAGAGGAGGTGATAAAAGAGAACAGGAGAAATATATGGAAAGGCAAAGATTCGGTCTGTGTGAAAGTAAGAGAAAGAGAGGAAATAAGTTTGTAGAGAACCATCATTCACCACTCAAATATAACCGTCAGAACCCTGTGCATGCACTTCCTGGACACACTCCCCCATAGCTATGGCAACTGTCTTCCTCTCTTGCTCATCATCACCTCCTCCCATCCTTCCCCAGCATCCCTCCCTTCCTTCTTTCGGGGGTTTTCCCTCATCTGCTCGTCCGTGCACCCTCACACCCAATGTTCAGCGCGCCACTATAAATATAGACACAACACGCTGCCTCGGCCCAGCAGATCTGGGTGTAGGAGTGGAGATGAGATATGAGCGACATTTGGGCAGGAAATTGGGTGTGTGTTGTAGCGCAGGCATTATTTTGTAGCTTGGCAACATTAACAGAGAGAGGAAACTGGACTATAACCAGGGTTTCCTCTCTGGGGCAGCATGGGTATTGCCAAAATAGTCTTTCCCTCTCATTTGATTACTGAAGTATGTTTAAATTTCCTGGTGTAGTTTTAGGGCTGCGACTAACAATTATTCTCTTTATGCATCATAATGTTGTGAACACGCTCCTTGTGCTTGCTTGTTAGTCCAACCAACAGTCTAAAACCCAAATAGTGTAGGTCAATATGGTAAAAATTTTAAATCATCAGCCCAGTGCTTTACGATTGAAGTGCTGATATGTTCCCACGGGTGTTTGAAAATATTCTTACACCTATTTTCCTTTAAGACAGAAAACTCCAACCCTACACTTTCTGAATCCAACTAAGAGGAAAGTAATTGCCCTGTTAACTCTAACTTTATTCAAACTCAACAGAGGTATAAAACCTCTAACCCTAACTCAACAAAACCAGCTTGGTTAGTCTTTCCTCTGTTCCAACAATCAGTAAGTCTGTTTTGGTTGAAATAAATCCTGAATTCACCATGTTATATGTGAAGATTTTCTGGCTCTATTGTGCTGTTTTCCTCACTCAGTCAGTGGGTTTGTACAGTGCTGCTGAAGGAGAGTCTGTCGCTGGGCAGCATCTCTCACTTGTTCTCGGGAATCAGACCATTAAATTATAAAAATAACACAACAAAAATTTCCCCAAAAGATTGCCCAAATAAAACAACTGGTAGTGGAATCAGCAGCAATCAAAAGTTTGAGTAGTAAAAATAAGAGAAAAACAGCAAATGCACACATTTGTATAGCTGGAAACAGAGAACATTTGCTAGTTTAGCTTAATTATAGACAAATGTTTAATCTGTTATTCAAATTGTTGGCAACTAATTTTCAGTCCATCAATAAAATCAGTGAATCAAATAAAATGGTGAATGAAACATCAAAAACTGAATATGAAAATGCAAAAAAAGAGACATGGTCGCTATTGTTGCTTTGTGGAAATACTGCATAGATATTATATGCATCCACTGAAAGACAACACAGACACACTTGGAGATTCTTTTATTAGCTCCTCAATCAGTGTTACCACCCAGAGACGTATATGAGGGGCAGCTGGCTCCTGTCTCACCGCCTGCTTGGACCTCTAACTGCTGCACCGTGCACGATAAGCCGAGGGAGCAGCGCCGTGTGACCAGTAAACCTCATGGCAGCTCGACGTGGTGGCAGACGGCAAAGCGGTTAAGTTGATTATATAGAGTTGTACATTTCCTCAGAGAGCTAAGGAAGGAACTGAGGCATGGTGGTATGAGGGAGATCAATTGGAGGGGAAAGAATCGATCTAGTGTAAGATATGCAGAGAGAGAGAGAGAGAGAGAGAGAGAGAGAGAGAGAGAGAGAGGAGACCAGGGACATTATGTGTAAGAGATGAGCAGAATTGTCCAAGACAGATACAAAGGGAGAATGAGAGGAGGGTGAGGTATAAAGCGGAGAGGAAACAGCAAGAACTTCTAAAGTCTAAAGCAGCGAACACAGAATGGTGTGGTACAGTAGTGTAAAGTGAACCTTTTTACAAGTTTTGCCAGAGCTAAAACCAGACCCAACAAAGAAACAAGACCTTGAGGGATGAGGTCTGGAGCGCACAGTAATAGTTAAAGCTTTTTGACTAACAACATACTCTGATGAAAACATGCAGTTTGGACTTTTACACGAATCCCACATTCATCATTATTCACATTGAGATGAATGTTTTTGACTGTTGGTTCATTGTACTTGGATGTTCACATAACCGGTCTATTTTTCTGCCCCATTGTGCCCCAAATCTCTACTCCTCCATTCTTGGAATTAAGTGCTTATTTCCTTGAAAATGGATTTGACCACCAAATTGTATGTTTTCAGGCATTTCTCTAATTGCATTTGTTACCATGCCAACAATGGTCTTTTACATGAAAGAAAATATTTGTTTGGTTTCCAGTACAGTGTTTTTCTCCTGTATCTAAATACACTAGAGCGTTTTCCAGTCTGACTGATATTAGGACATTAGAACATAGACCTTGGGGGCTTTGTGTGGAATAATTCAGTTATCAAAAACAATTAGATATACATATTTTCTGCTATGTCTCACCAATCAGAAAGAAATGAAAACATATTTCTGATTAGCAGGGATTTGCATGTATGATATTTATTTGTTAATTTTGCATGATTATATTGTCTTCATGTTCATATTATCTTGATCACTGCTGCCCTTTGGCCCTATTTTTGGTTAATGCGGTTTGGATGCTCACAAAACCAGTAGTTTGTGTTTCCTGTTGACTGTACAAAACTTGAACAAAGTTCAGAGCAGGTGAATGAGTGTCACCACATTCAAATACCCACAGAATGTTAATGTGTTAAAATTGTCCTTCATATCCTTCACATGCTTTTTTTAAAAAATATGTCTAACCAAAAAGAGATCGTGAGAAATCAAAACAACTTGTGTTGAATCTACCAAAGATAATTTGATGTTGAGAATCTGTTTAAAGGTGCAGCAAGTGATAGAGAGACAGAGAAAGATAGTTGATTGTTGAGTCTGATATGTTTTGGAAATGAAAATCTTGCCGACCTGTGATTGACCAAAGTCTCCTGTCATGGGCTAGATTTTCTGAAGCCTGAAAACTGAGATGAAGCCGTCGTCCAGTTTTCTGTCAGACCACTTGAATTATGTTTAAAGGCTATTATTGAACCTTATACACTAAACTGCCTACCCCAGTTTTAAAATTACAAACACTTCGTCTCACTTTCCCCTTCCAAGTGTATAGGAGAAACTACAGTAGCTGCTAAACTCGTAAAAAACATAAAAGGCCGTACTTAGAGTCGGTGTTTGGTTTGTCCGTTCTGGGCTACTGTAGAAACATGGCTGTGTAACATGGTGGACTCCATGGCAGAGGACCCGCTCTCTCTGTAGATATAAGCAGCTCATTGTAAGGCAACAAAAACATTGATTCTTGTTTTCAGGTGATTGTTAGGGCTGCATCTAACAGTTATTTTTCATTATCAAACAATCTGCTTTTTATTCTCACCTTTAATTGAATATTAGTCTGTAAAATGTAAAACTGAAAATGCATCACATTTTCCCCGAATCCAAAGTGACATCTTCAAGTTGCTTTTATTTTCCAACCACAGTCCAAAACACAAAGACTCTTCATTTATATTAAATAACAAAGAAAAGCACCTCCTCACATTTAAATGTCGGCAATGGTGGCAACTAATTATCTTACAAATGATTATGATAATCAATTAATCGTTGCAGCCCTGTTGATTATACACTAACGAAAATATTTAAATATATAAAATATTGTATTCTATTTCTGCCATACTGTGCCAATAAATTCCCATAAATCTTACACACCAGACCTCTAAAGCCATCAAAACACACATTTTTCACTGGGTGAATTAGGCTCTGTTGTCGCCATGCCATTGTCGTTGCATGTGTCAGCCATATTGTGCGGCTGTGCTTCGGGACAACAGAAATACCCTGGATGATGTGTCTCACTCAGCTGTTTTGCCAGACGACTGGATTTTTGGCACAGAGAGAGACAGAGAGAGAGAGGGAGAGGATGGTGGCCATTGTTGTCTGCTTGCTGGAATGATCGTGCACCTGCATGTTGCTGATGGTGGGATTTGCTCTACGTATGTGTGTGTGTGTGTGTGTGTGTGTGTGTGTGTGTGTGTGTGTGTGTGTGTGTGTGTGTGTGTGTGTGTGTCAGTGGTGGACTGTAACAAAGTACCCTATACGGCTTTATAGCAGCCGGTATTTCCAACTCTAGTACCATAATCTGAGAAAAAAATAAAATTAACCATGTGCGTGTGTGTTGCCATGTGGCTCAAGTCATTGATTGTTTGCACACATCTATTGACTCAACCTGTTTAATTAGCTTGTGTCTGTCTAAATACGTGGAGCTGATTCTATGACTGTACAACTTGTGTGTGTGTGTGTGTGTGTGTGTGTGTGTGTGTGTGTGTGTGTGTGTGTGTGTGTGTTCCAGCTCAAACAGTAGAGGCACTCTGCTCATTCATCTGTTATTAGGTAGCAGCAGCTGCAGGTCTAAACGGTGGGTGTGACACACACATGGACATCATTGGTGTCATTACATTATTGGCCATTGTTATTCAGCAATTCAGCTTCTCTGGCACAAATTATGACTATCACTCCGAGTTCAGCCCGGAGCACTCTTGCTAACTGCCTGGGTTTGACTGTTGAACCCTGAGGTGCAGTCTAGCAACTCCCTCAGCATCAGGCCTGCAGGGCATTATACTGTATGTGTGTGTGAGTGTGTGTTTGTGTGTGTGCTTGTGTGAGAGAGAAAGGGAGTGTTTTGTGTACAAGCTGGCTGGCCGACCTTTTTTATTGCCTGATCACAGGGTATAAAGTATTCACACATGCACAATTTATTTGAATCAACTGAACAGGTATTTGCATACCACACACACTGCATACATGTTTGTACAGTTGTGTATGTTTGTTTGTGATGCTGCATGCATTTTAATCATATAGATGCACACGTGTCCTATGCTCTTACAAATAAAAATGGTAACTAGGACCATAAAGGGTCTCCCCACAGGAGAACCTTTTCCACCATTATGGAACAAGCCCGGTTCAAGCACCTAGTTTGGATGCATTTTCTAAAGTGGTTTGTAACCCAAAAACTTGGTTCCCAGCTCGAACCAAAAAAATAGCAGGTTTTCCTGGGAACTAAGATGGGCATGTCATGTTTTACAGTTCATTGTGCATTGTCCCTTATTGATGGCATCCTTGCTCACAATGGTTCCATTCAAAACAGGTGGAAACGTGGGCTGGTTCCCTAGATAGCACCAAGGTTCCAGAATCTTGAACTGAACCAGTTAAAGAACGAGAACTGATTTGGTGGAAAAGGGCTTTCTGAAGATTTTAATAATTGTTGAAGAATTCTTTCAGTGAAAATGAAACCCATTTCTTAATGGAACACTTAGTCCCTGAGCCTTGAGGAACCATTTCTTCAAAAAAAAAAAGTGCTCTTCAGGGCCAAATGGTTCATCGTAGGACCTCAGCCCTTCAGGAAGAACCTTTTGGAACCCTCATGTCTAAGAGTGGATTCATTTGAGCGTGTGTGGTTGTGTACACACCTGTTTTGCATCCGAATACTCACGAAGGCTTTGTTTTGTGGGTGTGTGTGTCGCTGTTTGGCTTCCATGTGCATGTATTTGCATGCTGCTCCACACTAACGGGGTTATTTAATGTGAACATTTTTTTGGGACAGCTGAATGTCAGCAGATCCATTATCCTTTATCTGAACTCCCCGGAGCAGAAAGAGTGAAAGAGAAAGAGATGAGGAGTGGTTCAGCAGATGGACGGATGGATGGATGGATGAACGTCAGTGTCCTATGACACACTCCTGTTAACTGTCACTTTCTGTCCTTCATGAATTATTCACGTGCAGTCTCTTCATGTGTCATAGTCGCCATCTCCTCTCTCTCACACACACATTCAACACTTTATACTTCTTTTTTTATACCAAAGGCTAGACAATAATTGACCTTTATCAATACACGGACCCAGTATGGCACTATATTCCCTTATAGTGCTAGAGTAGAGTGTATTCATCCTTTATTGTAGATACGTTTATGATTAAGATTCAGTTAATGTGAAACATTCAAGGGTTAAGTTTAGTATAAGAACACATATTAGGTATTTATAGGTAATTAAAGGTATTTGTGCGTTGGTCTTATTAATGTAAGTGTGAGCTGCAGAGCATTTGGTCCATCATATTAAAGAGCTTCAGCCAGTTCCTGACATCTTAGAGTTAGAGAACAACTTTACTATGAAAATCAAAAAGAGGAGGTAACAATGACACTGTGATCTTGACTGTGTTGGCATCTTTTACCGCAGTGACAGTGGTTACGTGCAAAAAGCCCATTTGACATGGATATCAGCAATTGTGCAACATAGAGAAGTTACAGTAAAAGGAAGTAGGTGTAGAAACCATTCGTCATTACTGTTTAATGGGTTATAACATCACTTACTGTATATTGCTTCTGCAAGGTCACCACTAACTCTTGTGTCAAAGTTGCCACAGTTATCAGAAGTTGTTGCAAAATTGCAAATTTCAAAATGCTGCAATTTGTAAATGCAGAAGATCAGATGTACCTTCCTTCTTTATCTGATAGTAGCTTGGCCACTCTACATGACTTTCACACAATCCAACTTTCTGACTTGTGATCTGACATCTTGAAGTTGTTGTCCTTTGCACAATCCATGACTAATCAGCCACAGAGGCTCACACATTACAAGATCTTTCGCCTGAGGAATCCCAGATGACTGTCTGCTCACTAAACTATGTTTTGTAACAAAAACACATACGCAGAGTGAAATTAGATTATTAACTCTGAAGCATCATCCTTGCTGTAGTTTGATGAATGGCTCTCTGGCCTGCCCCCGACTCCACCAGATATCTTTGAACAGGTTCACACATTACCATCGTTGCTCATGAGTGTGCAGCGATTTGCCCCAGATCTGGGATATTTTATCGACGATCACCAAAAGCTGTCAGTGGAAAATCGGGGCTAAAATCCTGAGATGTGAACTCAGCTTAAGATAAGTCAAGCAGACACAACACATGTCCAGAAGTCTTAGGTTTTGGGGGGTTTTTTTAATCACAGAACTATTAAACCTCCATACCTCTTCTACTCAACCAGCTGTCAAAGTATTTCTAATTGCTTTAATGTAGAAACAGCAACTTCCTGCCTCCCTTGCATGTCTTGAGTGAGATCTAGCTTTAAAATAGCCAGATGGCTGCTGCATTAGTGGCTGATTTTGGGACCATACATCCATTATATTTACATACTTGATCACAGAACAAATATATACTGATATATAGACTAATTTAAACTGACATTTCCTCTTTTATGACCTTGAAACAATTTGACCCATTTTTTGATACTGTTGCTGAAGTCATGTCCTCCTCTGTCATTTTATTGTTTTATTTTCCATTTATTTATTTTTCTTCCTCTATATATAATAAGAATAGTTTTGAAACAAATGTGTCATGATTGTTACCCTTATCTGTGGTAACAGCTGTATTGGTGGGGCTAATGTTGTGGACCAGGATGCTGTACAGAGGGAGAGAGTGATGAATGATCCATCCAGAGAAAGAGGGAGATAGAAAGAGATGGGCTGTCGGCCAACTAGGTTAGAGGTTTTATTGTTAATGTCTGCTTGGTTGCATAGAGACTACCTCAGATAAACACACAGACCTGAGAGCGTGCACACCCCTGGTCAAACACACAGTCTAGACAGCCTGACGCTTAGCTGTGTGCTAACTAAAATATGCATCAAGTCGTATTTATTCACCGCACGCAATGATGTTTGATGATGCATTTGCATAAGAGGAGGGGATAAGAGAGGGGACTGACATGGGATCGCTTGGATTATTTCGAGAGGCGTTGTATGAGGTACTTACTGATAGTCACCACGCCCCCAGTTTGGAGAAGCAGCAGGAGTACCAGCATGAAATCTAAGTGATGTACTGCTGTGGACAAGGTCAGCAACAAAAGAAATTTCAGCCACAAAAAAAAGGTCAGCCTAAAAAAATCAGTATCATTTAAATGTATGCTGTATTTAGAATGTTTGCTTTACTTTCCCATATGTATTCCTGACAGGAAACTGTTATACAAGACAAATACTGCTTTTTCCAAAGCAACCAAATCAGTAATCAGTCATTTTACCTCATAGAACACGGGCATCGCTGGTTTACCACTTCCTGGATCAGTAAGTTTGTTTGCGTTATTGGGTGACATCTGTGATTCAGCAAAGTCACACGATAACACCAACTAATGAACAGATTGAGTTATAGACCAGCAACTCCTGTGTTCTGTGAGGTACAATTACTGATTTTGCCTATGGAGTTTGGTAAGATGGGAGAGAGTGATATTTGGCTTATATAATGGCTGTTTCCTGTCTGAAAAGGCTGTCTGACTGCAAAGTAAAGTGGTGAAAATATTCTGTATATAACATACACTTAAACTGATATTGATTTTTCTTGAGTTAGACCTTTGTCTCTGTCCTTTGTCTTTGTCTAAAATACATTTTGCTGCTGACCATGTCCACAGCGGTTCATGCTGCACTGTATTTATACCTCAGCTTCTCTTCAGGTTGAGGAAATGATGTGAGAGGATGGCAAACTGACTTTTTATTGACAGGTTGTGGAGGATGATTTTGTCAACTCCTGATGAGCTCTGACACACCAGGCTTCCCAGCAGCCCCTGGCACTCCTGTTCTCACCTCCATACATGAGCAGGCTCATCACACCCCCCCCCCCCCCCCCCCCCCACCTTTTTACACATTTCACTGTGGCACCTTTTTTTCCGATTAAACATGCAAACACTGATACACAGGGATCCATGCCAAAACACCCTGAGAGGCACACACTCACACGCAGACAGATGCACATATGCACACAGGCCAACACTTTTCTTACATTGTCACTGAAGCTTAGCCTTCACTTTTCTGCAAGGACTGTTGGCAGCGAGGATGGAAAGACAGGAGAAGCTCCAGAGACAGCGGAGAGAAGGAGGGAAAGAGAAAGGGAGGGAAGAAAGGGAGGCAGAATGGGGTTCTCCATCATGCTGTCAGTAAGGTGCAGCTTTAGCGTTAGCAAGGAATAAAGAGTGTTTTTAAAAGGTGCTGCGAGGTGCAGCGAAGATGAGTCGGATAAATGACTTCTCTTTTTCATTCAAAGAGCCCGGCAAAGCCCACAGGGTCACCGTCTGTGTGTGTGTGTGTGTGTGTGTGTGTGTGTGTGTGTGTGTGTGCGTGCGCGCACTCTTAGAAATACAAGTGCTAACTAGAACCATATACGGTTCCTTGGCTTGTCCCCATGGGAGAACCCTTTTAAAAACATTCTACTTGGAACCCTTTCAGATGGTTCTACCTAGAGTCCAACATGAAACGTTAAACCTAGAACCATTTGTGAAAGGTTCCACCCAGCACCATCTCTGGCTTTTATCCAGAACCTTAGAAATAAAGACGCTAATTAGAACAATATAGGGTTCATTGGCTTTTCCCCATAGGAGAACCCTTTTTGGTTCCTGGTTTAACTTTTTTTTAGGTTCCACCCGGAACCTGTTCAGAGGGTTCTACTTGGAACCTAGTATAAAGGGTTATACCTCGAACCATTTGTGAAAGGTTTCATTCAGAACCCTCTATGAGAGGTTCTACAGAGAATGCTTCTATGGGTTCTATCTAGAACCTTTTTGCCCTCTAATTGTGCTAACAAGAACCCAGACAGGGAGGTTCTACCTGGAGCCCTTTTATATTCTTGGGGTATCATGTAGAATCCACCCTGGGTGTTCTATCAACCCATGAAATTCCCTTTCCACAAAAAAAGGGTTCTTCAGAAGCAAATGATTCTGGGTATAACCTCAGCCTCTCAGAAAGAACGCTTTTGGAACCCTTATTTCTCAGAGTGGAGACAGAACCAGAGAGAAAGCGTGTGTGCAAGTATGAGGGGAGAAAGTGTGACGGCGTGCAGTTTGAGCTCGAGAATGCATGCAAAACCCAGACTTAAGCCATGGCCGGCTGACGTTTTTGTTACTCCTGACACTATAACATATTATTTTTTTTCTGGCTGTTGCCGCTCTCCTTTCACCACTGAGTGGGAAAAGTAATGTAGTTCAGAGGGGGCATGTAAGGTGGAACAATGGCTCAAAAATATTGAATAAAGAGTGAAAGGGAGTGAGAGTCTTACTGACAATGGGCCAGAGCTGGGAGTGAGGAGTGATGATGTAGGGGGGAGGAGAGTCCAGATTGATGATAGATCTCCGCTGGTTAAATATTATCAGGCTTCTTTTTTCATGTATCAACCCCCCTCCTGTCCTGGTATCACACAGAGAATGGTAAGATGTGGTCGGCTAATGATCTGCCCATCTGAGCCATTCACTTTTTGTATTAGCCCATTTACTTACTATTGAGACACTCCCCCCTCTCTATGGGTTCACAACACAGATGGTTTGGGTAGCCATAGTGACTGCCGAGCTTTATTTACATCAGTCCAAAGACATTCTGTGATGTTTTTTTTTTTAACTCTTGGCAGTTTTGTCACAGATGGAGCGCTGAATTGAACTGCAAAGGTGGAAAATTTAAAGCATTTTTTATTCAAGCTTTCTGACATGAAGGCAATTCGACATAAGAGGGGAAAAGTATTTTTTTTTTAACTTAGTTCCTATGAAATTGAATGGATGGAAAGAGCTTATGGGTTCCTCGGTCGTAACGCTGTCACTTCTGCACCTCTTTGACAGTTATATTTGCCGATGCAGATGTGTTTATTTGAAGTCTAGTCTAGCCCGTGAAACTCATGTCATTGAGATTGCCAAGATATGTTTACACTGAAAAAAATCTTTCTTTTACTTCAACTGCTTTACAATTTAAGAACTGAATTTAAACAGATGAGTTGAGCGGATTTGTAATGATTCAAAACAAATGAACTTTTCTAGTCAAATAAAGGTGATATTAATTCAGTTGTACTTGAGAAAACATGTTCAATAAGTTTAAGATATTAAGTTGAACTCTTCAGTCACACCAACAAAAATTATAAACAAATTTGATTTCCTTTCACATTTTCTCCTGTCGGAGATACTTCTGGGCCTTTTCCACCAGCGCTTTAAGCCACGCTGAGCCAAACTGTACCATGCCAAATTGCATTTCCATTATCACTTTCAGCGAACTGAGCTGTACTGAGCCGTGCCCGAGAAGGACCTACTCTGGAGTGGGGCCAAAGCGAGCCAGATCCTCCTCCAAGTGGGCTGCGGTGACATCTCGCTGCCTGCTGGCAACCCATGATGACCTTCCTTTCATGTGTTCAGGAGAGCAGAGAGAAATATGTTTCTTACGGTCAGCTCTCAGTACGCTTGTAGCTTCTAACTGTCTTTATGTTTTGGAATGTATGTATAGAAAAGGGCCATTTGTTCCAGCAATGACACAAAAACAATATGTGAAACTGCTCCCAGTGATTTTATTCAAGTAGTTAGCAATGTTTTCATTATTATTAAAACAAGCAGCCAGGACTTATCTTAAAATGTGTTAAAGTTTTTTTGAACTATAAAAAGTGTTTTGACACAATGCATGCTGGGAAATCTGCCAATATGAAGATTATGTTTCTTTAGAAACTTAAGGCTATAATATGTAATAATTCTGGATCAAAAAGTGTATAAAAACTCTCAACATATATATTTTGTTGAGCTGTGTACTTACATTATCCCAGATGTTTCTAAAACTGTTCAGACCCAGAGAAATTCATAATATATTTAAGGTAATGATGCGTTTCCTGCTAACTATTGCTATCTAGTTGCTTGTTACTATAATGTCCAGAAAAAGAAGGGCCACGTCAGACACATCAGAGAGTGAGGAAGGAAATCGGCAAATGTGAATGAACAAAACGTGAATAAGGCTTTAATATGACCTCATCCATGGACATGATTTCTGCCTGAGTCACGTCAGAAAGACTTTCATCAGCTGTGGTGGTTGTTTAACAGTGAAGAATACAAATCTCATGATCACACACTACTTCACAGCATCATCAAACTACATGTTTGTTATTTTAATGTGAGAGAGACCCAGAGTGGCAGAATTTACATAATGTGCATTAAATTCAATGAATTTATTGAACTCTGTACAGTACATTCATTCAACTGATCATTTCAAGTAAAGATTCAAGTTAGATGAACTCATGAATAAATATTTCTATTAAGTACATAGGAAAATATTAGAGGATCCCACTAATTGCTTATGTTCAGCTCTCAGTACGTTTGTAGCTTGCTTTTTTACAGTGTAACTTGTTAAGCAACAGCACAACGGTTGTTCTGTACTGAGAGATGCAGACACATATTTTGGCATATGATAAGTCATGTGATGCTGGTCATGTTGTCAGCGGTTCCCTATTTTCCCCAGTGTTTGTTTTTGAATTACTGCCTAAATAAGAAGGCTGAGACAAGCCAGGGCCTGTGGGCAAAAAGTTTGACATTGTTATCAATTTTCACAGCAGTTCTCCGGGTTTGTTGTCTGGGTCTGACAAAGGACGACCCTCTTTCCTGCTGCCTGTGGCTAAACCGAGTAAACCTTTTGACTGCAGAAGCAACCACAGTGCGATGAAAATCTATGCTCTGATTGGGCGCTTTTCACTGTCAGGGTTGTCCTCGGCACTCAGATGAAGTTGACCCACACGCACCTCTGGGACTTGTGGGTAAAAAGGTCTGCCTCTCATCCAATTAACTCCTCTCTTTCATACACGTAGATACACACACACACACACACACACACGCTCACACGCACCAGGGCTGGACAGAAAGGGAGAGAGATGGCAGAGAAAGGGGAGTAGTTGCTCCATCTACATTCCCTGCACCCCATTCTTTTGAAATGCTGATGACACCTCCTCCCTCACCCTCATCGCTCTGCTCCCTTCTCTTTTAATGTGGCGGAGTCATCCATTCCATTAACCCTCCTCCTGCTCCCCTCCCCAGGTTAGAATGAGGCAGATCCCCCACCGCCCGGCCTCCCTCCCACCTCCCTATAAAAGGCAGGGTAACAGGGGCCACAGTGGTGACGATGGCAGGGGCATTTGTCATGCTCTGAGCCGCGGCAGTCTGTTGCTCTCCCGTGGGCCTTTGTTGTCCTCAGCTCCCAACTTGCTGGCTAAGCAGGGGATTTCACATGTTTCATTAACATCTGAACCAGCTCGGCACTTTTGTACATTTCACATCGCTTGGTGGGAGTGTGCACGAACACAGACGTATACAAACTCAAAAACACTGGCGGACTTAGGCTGTCTGAGGGGCATGGGCAGGAAAAATGAAAAGGGCACCAGTTGTATGCAGTGGGGCTTTATTTGCTAACCACAAGACCTCAAATAAAGGAAGGATTTTAAAACGAAAGCCAGGGGTACGGAGGTCATCCTCCAGGAAGTTTTGAGTTTCATAGACTTTGTTCCTGCATTCGGGTGACTTTTAAAGAATGAAAATAACAAACTAACAGATGCCTACAGATGATGGTTTTCCCTGTTTGAAAGGGCACTTTAAAGGGCACTTAATTATGGTTTCTCCACTGGAAAGTCACCTTAAAAGGCACTTTATCATGTTTTCTCCACTGGGATGGCACCCTAGAGGGCTCTTAATCCATTTTGTCCATTGAAAGGGCACCCTAAAGGGCACTTAATCATATTTTTTCCGCTGAAAGGGGACCCTAAAGGGCACTTTATCACATTATCTTGCACAGTGGGCCACCCTACAGGGCACTTCATTATGTTTTGTCTACCATAGGCACATTCAAGGGGGCACTTTTGGGGTGTTGTTTTGAACATGGGCTCCACCCTTGACTCCACCAGTGCTCAAAAACATGAAAAGCAGGATGCAACAGGCGCATGTTCACAGGAGAAAGCAGTCAGTTTTATGAAAGAGCAAGGGCAGGATTAGAGCCCTCCCACACACATGCACACACAACTGTTTCGATGAGTGTTGACTGCACATTCAGCCTGCAGTTATCCAACCTCTGTGCGGTTCGTGGCACACATTCGGTCTTTGTACTAAGCACAACAACCAGCGTGCCCTGCCCGGCGCTGGTGTTAGGGGCACCACTCAAGTGGAGGTCACTCGCAGAGGCGTTATAATGCTTTGGGCTGGGCACAACACCACTGAGGGCAATCCACTTAAAGCGAACCACTAACCCCCCCCATACACACACACACACCTCCTCTCATATCCCCTCCAGGCCACCCCGTGCATCACACTTCTGAATGGAAAACGGGAAATCGGCCCTCTGCAGCACTTCAAAAACTGGAGAGGGAGAAAGTAGCAAGAGGGAGGGTGGGAGAGAGGAAAATACTGTGGGGGACAGCGTGGGGGGGGGGTTCATGTGAGTGATACAGAGCTTCTTCCTTAAAACGGTGCCTCAACTCCCAGACAGAAGTGCCTAAGATCTCTGTTAGCGGGAGATGAAACAGCTTGAATCAGGCAACACAAGCAAAATCAAAGCTTGAAAGACTGTTTTCTGTTGAGGATTTTTTTGATTTTTTCCCGCCCGCACATTTTTTTCGCTGTGTCTGTCATACTTTTTTGTGAACTCTAAATAAGGCCATGAGGCCAAGGCTGCGGTCAAGAACCTGGATGCAGGAAATGGAGGAATGAATGGTATTGTAGATCGATAAATAAAGTACAGCCTGAGTTGTAATTGCATCAGTGATGCCAATTTCGGAGTGAGTTTTGGCAGAGTAGAAATGTGGACCAAGCTCTGAGTTCTGCCAGCCCCTGTCATCCTCTTCCTGCTCTCCTCATCACCTCTGCTGGCTGCTTATTCCTCCCTCCCTCCCTCTGCTGTTTTCCTAGAGCAGATAATCTCTTTGCCTTAGCCTCCTCATACTACACTATATTAGGGACACACAATATTGGATTTTCGCCAGTAGGCGATATGCTGTTTTTTACATTTCATTTTTTCCGATACCAATACCATATGCCCATATATGGACATATTTTTTCCACCCAATTGCAGAGAACATCAAGTCTCTCCTGTAGTGGAATTAACACATTATTATGCCCACTCTTATCATGATGCTTCACTGGCAGGTGCTGACAAAAAATACAATGCTTTCCAGAATGTTGACATTCACTGTGCAAAACAAGAAAACTAATGCTGACAGTATGATTTTGCTGGTGCCTGTTTTTCTGTTCTTCACAAATGATCAGGATGACAGCTCTTAAAGGACTAGTGTGTAGGAATTTGTGGCACCTAGTAATGAAATAGCATTTTTCAACCAACTCACCCGCCAGATATGTAGGAGAAACTATAGTGGGCACGAAACTTAAATTTCAAGTGTTGAAGGAATGTGATTTGATTCGTTCTTGCATGACCGTGCTGATGTACTTGTGTTGTGTGTGCATAATCAGAGTGTCATCTTATTGGCTTGACATTTTAGCAGAAATGTTCAGTTTGGGTTCTTGATCAGCTGATACCGATGAACTGCAGATATTATCATACATCTCTATACTAAATGCAAGCTTCTTACTCTTAATCAGTCAGGTAGGTTGCTCATTTTTTTCATTGTCAAAGTTTTAAATGTCTGTTTCAGTTTTTTTCTCACTCAAGCTGCATTTTCACTGCATGGGTTGATTTTATTCTAGTACCTGGTACTTTCTTTCACCTCAGTGAAACAAGCCAAGTTGATACATAACAGATCACTGATGTGTCGCATGACACTGGACGTCCTGCTTGTCCCAGCAGTTTAAATAGCCAAGCAAGCTATAGAAGTTTTTTAATTCTCAAAAATGCCAGCCAACAAAAGCATCCTGTGGAGTACTGACAAAGTGCAGATGTATCAAGAATGCAAGAGGAGCATAGGAAAAGGTGAACAGTGAAGTTGTCAATCTGGGATTAAACGTAAACTGACGACTTTTAGCATTAAGTGATGAAATTCAAAATATATGATCTTCATTCTTGTCAAACTCAGCTTCTCTTAATGTAAGAATCTTGATCTTTGTAAAACAAACTTTGTCAATGTTTCTTTCTGTCTCTTCTCTCGTCTGCTTGCCCGCTTAGTCACTCCGTGTCCTTGTGTTTCATTCTCTGTCCCTCTTGTCTTTCCTAATAGAATTAGTGGTGTGTCCATCCGTTTGTACTAAACATCTCCCCGTTTCTGACAGATAATGGGGGCCATTTCAAGTCCGGGATGACTGATATTGAGATATCCTTCCTCCAGGGTAACATCCATAGCAATTTTCCCTTGATTTGCTGAGTGATGGACTTGGTGCAAAGGAACATAGACCTAATGATCATTGCAGAGATGGGCCCTCTAACTCAAGGCCGTAGAGTGTGGACGATTACAAGCTATACAATACGCTACGTCTCCACCCCCCTCCTCTCCCTCTTTCTCTCCCTCTGCTGAGGCATTTCCAGAATGCCGCCGGCCATGATGGATTTATGAGTAGGCCATACTTTGGTAAACACCGATGGTGGGCAGCTTTGTCCTCCCCCCTGTGATATAGTGAAGGTCCCCATAAAAAATGGGAAAACCAGGTTACGGCCACCATAGAGCGGGGCTAAACAATAAAAGGCTTTATGGGCAGATATAGCCCTGTACCATAAATGCTGGAATCTGCTGTCAGAGGGACATTAAAGGGATAATGACGGGGGGGTAGCTTTCACAAAATCCCTGCAGCCACTAAGAGGGTCTCTTTAGAAAAGACACACTCACCCAGACGCACACACACACTTAGGATAGCAAAGCACAGATGTGGAGATCTATAGAAACGTTTAACTTTGGGTCAAGCTGTGTGTGTGTGTGTGTGTGTGTGTGTGTGTGTGTGTGTGTGTATCCAGTAGATTGACAGAGAGGAGAGGTGGAAGCGGCGCAGTGTTCATCGATAACTGCAGCTTGTTCTCACATCGAAGGGTCGGGCCCTCATTACACATTGGCTCGCTGTCGGAGAGCACAGCTGTTGGGTTTGGCTGGTGCTGCCTGTACGGGCTGCACAAAACCAGCTGTGCAAACAAACACACACATACACCCACACAGAAACCGTGATGGCAGTGAGGGGAACGGAGTGGTAACAGACATGTCAGTGGAGTTTCAGGTAAAAGCAAACATGCACTTCGGCACAAGCACACGCTGACATGCACGTGGGGGGGTGAGATCCTGGTAAGAGATTGGCATGAGGAAGTTGGCTGCTGGGACTGTGCCAGCACTAAGAGTAGGGGGTGGAGGGGATTATGGTGCTGATCATCACAGTCGTGGGATAATGCTGCTGACTCGCAGACAGCGTGTTTTTGCCCCACAGCGTGACAGAGACCTGGACATCTCCTTGGGGGAGGAATGGCACTTTTTACTGCTTCCTAACAGCCCTGATTGGGCTCAGAAAGAAGGAGAGTGGGGGCAGTAAAAATAGTTTGACACCCTCAAGGTCCAGTCAGCAATCTCCTCTCCGCCCTTGCCCATAAAACTCTTTGAATTCCCTCCTAAAATCCCTCTCCCTCACTCTACCCCCCCATCTCTCCCCCTAGTTGGACTCTCAGTTCCAACTTCGAAATCAAGGACGCTATGTTTACCGCTCGTGGTATCCCTCTATTATTTGCACTTACATAACCATCTATTTCTGCAAAGCCTCCTCATCTGAATGGTGCTTTAATCAGGCCTCTACATCGGTTTGCCTGGACTTTATGCAACAACACTTTGAAGCCCAAGCTGTGCAAACCAAGACTCGCCTCTCAGTGACAAGTTAGGGGATTGAGACATAATCTCATTCTGTCTGGCATTGTTCCATGCCAAAGTACTTTTCCATGTTCTAAGGAGTGTGGTGCTTATTGATGCTGGAACAACAACAGCCACCTGGAGTGGTATATTAACCTGGGCTGAACCTGCTGTGATTCTTTTATTGACTTAACACGGGCACGGAGATGCAATAGAGACCACACTGACCACTCTCACTTCCTCCACATCTTTGGCAACAAGTCAAGTGTGCATATGGGCAGTTAAATGCATATCATGTCTGTGTGTGTGTGTGTGTGTGTGTGTGTGTGTGTGTGTGTGTGTGTGTTTGTTTGTAATGACTTAGACCACAGTTTGGTCTCTAAACACTTCGCTAAATAGAGTCTAGGGCTGGGTATCCTTCAAAAGATGTTAACAGTACTCTTGCTGTGATACTACTACCAATAAATTACTTCATTTGAAACCTTTCATGTAACTTGTATTCCCAGTTTTTCCTGAAATAATTCTTCTGCATTTTATGGATAGTGTTTTATCAGATGCCACAGGGTAGTTGTAGGGCCTTGCTTTCGAACATTTAGTTGGCATGTCAGCACACTGAATTTCAACTCCATCAAACACACTGTTCTCAACTTTAAGACCACAGTCTGTATGTAGCTGCTAGCTGTAGCTGCGGTAGTGGGCCAATCACACATTGCATAAAATCAAGGAACACTTGTGGCAATTGGCTGCAAGCAAAACCATGCAAATAGTCATGTTTTTGGAGATACAAAAAAGATTATTTCACGTGTCATCTAACCTTGCACTAAACCAGCGCTTAATTTACCATTAATGTATTTTCATGCATTAAATTCCTTAACTGTTTATCCCTTGGAGCACTATGTTCCCTCCTGTGAATATAAAAATTCCACATTTATTTAATCTTAGATTCTTAGATATATTCAGCCCTTTTCAAGAATGACAAAGTGACTCTTTATTTTAAAATAAATGTTATAAAGCTGTCTAATCACATCTAATCTTGTTTTCTTCCCTCCCCCTCTGTAATAAGCAATGATCAACAATCTGTTATCTCTTTGCTTGTTCTGTGCTATCAGAGGGTATTACCTGAGGATGAATGCTCTCCCCTTGGAGAAGAAAACAGAGCCTGTGGAAAATTAGCATTTTCTGACAGCCATTACTCATAGGGCTAATCCTGTCAAGGAATGTGTGGCTGCACTATCAGTGCAGGCGAGGGGTCGCTGTGGCCCAGGCCTGCACACTGGGCTCTTATCAGGCAGCGTAAACACACTGGGGTCTGCATTAAATAAGTGTCACAGTCAGTGGGGGCGGAGCAGACCAAGCCCCCCTGCCAGGCTCCATGCAGATAATCCTGCTCAAAAACTGTGTTGGTCAGACCCAGCTGTGGCCTACGGCTCAGGTGTAGGGAGAGTGGGGGAGGAGAGATATTCAGGCTGTGGTGTAGATTACAATAGAAGTCACACAGGTTTTTGGTCATCTCCACATTAATGCAGATATATTTGAAAGGGATTTTTATGGAGCAAACCATTTGAATTGACACATTCTTTTTAAGGTGAGTTTTAAAAATGGATGCATCCACACTGTGACACCAGAACAGTATAAAAATGCTTAAGATTGCACGTCCAAACAATGGGATAGGACAGATGTTTTGCAGACACAAACCTTGTTTCCACCGCAGACAGACTTGCAACCTTTGGAGGAGCTTGTTTCCATGACTCTGGGATCAGAGTCTAATGTAAGTTCCAGGGACATTATTTTACTCCCCAAAAAGTCCCTGCTCGGGGGTAGTACTTTCCAAAAGTGCAGGAATTTAAGGGTGAAGTTACAGTGCTGAACATTTCTGATCGGGCAAAAAACTGTAGCATCTTATTTCAGCCACCATTGTTCATTTATTATGCTTTGACACATAATCATAAAGTTTGAGAAGAAAGCATACGACTGCATTTTATGCAGTGTTGGAGGCATTTTCTGATGCCATATCTGTATCAAAACAACCCTAATTACTATCATAGTTCAAAGCTTTGGAAAATGTTCAGTTTCCATGTCAACACCACAACACAAGGATGGTGGATGGGTTTGTGAAGAGTTTGGATGTCTTTGTGAGAATGTGACCTTAACTGTCACTGTATCCTTGCATCACCTGAATAGAAAAAGGAAATATTCAAGCCTTGTGCATGACAACCCTGCTTGTTTGCCTAACAAGTTGCAACAATGTTGCATGGAATGTTGCAAAGTAAAGGTGGAGTAACATTTTTAAGGCAGTGCAACTCTGAAGCAGAACAACTTCCTGGACTTCTTCAGCTGTAGCTGCACTCTGAGAAAACAAAATGACTGGGTGACTTTGCCACTTTTGTTACTTTGTGTGTGCCGGGTGAGCCGAGGCGCCTCTCCGGGCAGCACTCGAGGAAAAGTGTAATGGTGTTACTCTGAGCTTACAAGGTGGGAAACCTTGAATAATGTGGGATGAGAGCGAGCCAGAAAGGCGAATCCGAGTCAGCCAGTGGGTCACCAGGAGGTGAGGCTGCCTACTTCCCTGGGTTCAGGAAAAGTTCAGCCGCATAGCATTAGGCAAATTAGGGAGACAGGGTTGGGGGAGAGAAAAATCGGAGGGTAGGGACTGATGAGAGCATGGGGGAAAGGGTCAAATTAGTTGGAAGGAGGAGCCCAAATAAAGAGTGAGAACATGGACGGGAACTTCCAGGAAAAAAGAGGGAGAGATACAGTCTGGTGGTGCAGCACTCATTATGTCCATGAACTAAAGATATGAGAGACTCATTACTGAGCTTATATAACTTAATCATGTCCTCAAATACATTCCTATTTAAAGTCCCCGCACCTAAATTTGAGGCATGGCGGCGGGGCGGGCTACCCCCCCCCCCTCCTCACAGTCCCATGCAGGCAGGCTGGGCCCGGGTTTAGACAGAGGAGGGAGATCCGTGGTGACGTCCCTGAAGGGGTTAAACGGAGGAGGAGCAACCCGTGAAAAGAGACTGAGGGGCAGGGAGAGGAGAAAAAAAAAGAAAAAGAGCCGAGTGGAGGTGGAGCCAAAGCCCTCAGCTGCTGTGCCTTGTCACATTTTTGCAGAACATGATAACCGCACGGTTTGGTGTGGGAATGATTTAGGCTTCTCTCGCTGCAAATACAAACAAGGCGGTGCTGCGTGTTGTTTCAAGCCAACCTGGATATCAGAGAGCAGGTCTGACCGAGGGAAGCCGCCGGTGCTTGTAGCCTACAGAGGGAGGGAGACCGGTTCATTCACGGGGCTGACAGGAGTCCACCCACGGCGGGCGCAAACGGGACAACCGACCGTAACCCAAAGGACGAACTGCAACTAGACAGGACGGAATTTCCTCTTTGATATCTGCGCCTTCATCTCCCTCTTATTTTCCTGTGTTGTCGACACGGACTTGGGAGATTTTGTCCTCTTTTCTTTGGATTTTATTCTCTTATTTTCTCTTTATGGTGTGGATACAGCCTCAGATTCTGCTGTCTGTCTGAGCAAAGGCCGATACATTCTCGCTGAAGTTATTTTTTTTTTTTGAGCATATTCCAAGCCGTGTTCCTGCGCTGGACACCATGCATTTTCTTTTAAATGATGTTTTCAAATTGAGCGCAGCAGATTAGGCATCGGTTCGATCAATCCGGCGCTATAAGAAGATGCCAAATGTTCAAATGTCCCCGCTGTGTTTGGATTTGTCACTTTTCCTTCGATTTTAATGCAGTTTTCCCCTCCGTTTGGCCCCCTTCAGTTTCTACCTCTGCTGGTGGTGAGCTGAAAACCCACACGGCTGCTGCTGCTGCTGCTCGGTGTGTTTCCCTGCGTGTGTGTGCGCCACAATAGTTCGTTTTTTTGGTAATAATCCCCTGCTGTCGTCCTGCGCCGTATGATGTATGAGAGTGTGGACGTTGTGGGACTGAATCCCAGCCCGAACCCGTTTTTAATGATGGATTACTACAACCAGAGCAGAGGATGCTTGATCCCAGAGAAAGGACTGGTGCCCGGAGCGCCCCATCCCTACAGCACGTCCATCAGAAACCAGCACTGGAACGGCTCCAATCACTGTAGGTGCCTTTTCCTGCCTCCCTCAACTTCATTTCACTAATTAGGGGAAGTTAAAGCCTCTGTGTGCATGTGTGCTTTTACATTTCTAACCAAAAAATGGCGTGTTTTCCCCATTTCATTATTATTATTTTCAATCACACGGCAGTTGCGCCTGTAATCTGCATTATAAGGCCTTTATTCCTGTGTTATCTCAATTATTTAAACCCCCTAATATGTGCCAAACAGCGCTGCATGTTATCGCCATCACTGAGCTCCATAACTGCATTATATATACTTGACCCACTTTCTTTCCTGCCTCAGTATGCGCCCAGGCTGGGGCTTTTTTTCTCAGAAACCTCGGCGAGACTGCGGCGCAGCTTTGATCCAGGCCACGTTATCCAAAAAGCTTTGGCGTTCCTGAAATATGCACTTGATACAAACAAGGTTTTGCAAGCCATGCCAACGTTAATCAGATCAAACTTTCCTGCCAGTGTTATCCCTATAATCTGGATAGCTGTACCCACAGGCCACAGAACAGCACGGCCTTAAACTGGACAGTCCCTGTCTATTTAATGTTCCAATCAGGCCCTGCGCTAATTAAATTTATTTTAAACTAGTGATTTATATTTAGTAAGGTAGGATGGGGACACTGGTACAACACAGTGTGCTCTAAGATTGTATTTTAAAGTGAAACATTTAAATAACATTTATCTTTGTTAGAGCTCGATTTGTCAACTATTAAATTAAATAACATCTATCTCAGAAAAAAGGTCAAAATTCTCTGATTCCAGGTTTTTAAACGTGAATATTTTCTCATTCATTTACTCCTCTGTGACATTAAACTGAATACCTTTGGGTTGAGGCTGGGTGCTGTTCAAAAATTTTCAGTACTGGTAATGGTACCATACCTTGGCTTCAATACCAGTTCCAAAACAATGTTTTTTGCTTTACCAAATCCATTTTAACAGAAAGAAAATTACATTACACATTACGGTGCAATTACTCACTTTAAAGGATGAACCTGGTGGCAAAAAAACAAAACAATGATACCCGTCTCTGATTGTAATGTAGTGTTTTTCCTCCACGATGTTTGATGTTAAAAAAAAAAAAACAATCACCGGTTTCATTGGAACCTGGTACAAGTGTGCTGCGCGATTATTTGTTTACTGACATTGAAAATATTTCTCTTTAGGTATCGAAATTTGGCATTTTTCGATACTTGATAGTATTGAAGCAATTTGGTCAGTGCCATAAGAATGTTGACGTCCAATACGTAGCCATTTTTTAGGATGTCATCTTGGGATTTGAGAACCAGTGACTGAGAGTTTTACAATTTTCGGACCAAAACAACCAATTGATTAATTGAGAAAATAATCTGCAGTAAAAAAGTAATCGTTAATTATAGCCTTAAAATCTTAACATTGTTTGTGAGAACATACACGTTTGAATAAATATTTAAACTCTACTAAATGCAGTCAAGAATTAATATTTAGGTTCCTGTGCTAAGTAAGGAGGGATGATGGCAGGGTTTCTATCATGTCTAAAAATAGCATATCAGTGTCTGATGGTACTTTTAAAATCTCAGTAAGACTTTTAGTTTGGATAAGTGATTTAGTCCGTGTGTTTTCTTGCCTCCAGTCATGGGAGATTCCAGTTTATTGATACGCTATCTGCTGCAATAAGAGAGAGTTTTATTGCAACAACAAAGTATCACAGAGGCCCTTCCCCATTCTTTACCTCAAAGGAGCTGCAGTGCACAAAGCTCGAACAGGCCTCTTTATAGAAGAGATAGCTCTGTTGTCTTTCACAGCTGAAGGAGTGTTAAAAAGGCAGGAATCTCCACAGGCTCTTAAGGGCCAATTTCCTCCTCGTCCCAAGACTATAGAACCACACGACAAAGGGAAATTTAAACAGGAATTTTGGGGTGTTTGGCAGCAACAACAAAAGCACTCAAAACGGTTCTGTTTGTGCTGTAGTCCCGTCTCTGTTTTTTCTCTGCTTGTTTTTCCAAGTCAGATGAGATTAGAAATTCCTCTTGACTAAAAGGACAAGTCTCATACATTTTTCAAAGCAGATATCCAGTGAGCTTGATAGTATTTATCGAGCTGGCCCACTAAAACAGCTCTAGTGGCAGCATTGATTCAAACCATGTGAGCTCGTCTGGGGGGGAGACTGTGGGGGTTTGGCCCAGGAAAAGACCTCTGATCCCTATACTCGACTCCACATTGTGTTGCTCAAACGGAGGAGTTGCAGGGGGAGCGTGTGTGTGTATGTGTGGGTGGGGGGTAGCATAGCTGCTCTTTGCCTTACTGCTTGAATGTAATAAAAAATTTAGTGCACAACCAGGGAGCGGTGGCAGCGGGGTGGGGGTAGGGGGTAGGGGTTTAGAGTAGCGAGGCACAACATCCGTTAGTGTCATCACGTGGCTTGGAGGCTTATTGGATCATGGCGGTAAAACACAAAACAGACAAAACAGAGCAAGATAACTTTTTTCACCTCCTGCTCTTAAGGAGATAGCTTGGATTATTAGATGTACGTTTGTCTGCACGCACACATTTACGAGAAACAGAGAGAGACACTAGCATGAAACCTAAGCACTGCTGCTGACAGGGTCAGAAACAAAAGGTAGTTTAGCCAATGAAGAAAAGTCTGCCTTAAAACAGTCTAAATCAGTTTCAAAGTGTACACTATATTTATAATATTTACTTTGCTTTAGACAACGTTTTCTGATGGGGAAACTGCAATTATTTAAGGCAAATATCAATCTCCCCATACCAACCAAACTCCATGGATGAAATCACTCATTCTACCTCGCAGAGCTCAGTTGTTGGTCTGTCGCTCCCTCGATCCGTTTGTCTTATTGTGTCTTATGGTTTGTTCACCTTATTGTGTGACTTCAGTGAATCCAAACTACCCTTTTAAATCACTGAAGTCACACAATAACATAAAAAATCTGACAAATCAATGCAGCGGTAGACCAGCAACTCCCATGCTCTACAAGATAAAATTACTGATTTTGCGCATGCAGTTTTGTTTACTGGTGTTGGTAAGGTAAAGTAATGAAAATGTTCTAAATATAGCGTGCACTTTTTTCTAGGTGGGCCTTTTTTAAGTAGCTACCTTTTATTGCTGACCATGTCCACAGCAGGTTATTGCGTAGCTTCTGTGCTGTTGCCTCTTTCTGCTCCTCTTAACTTGGGGGGACACTGATCAGCATCTACTGTGAATAATACAGTGACTATTGATACTTCATATAACCCTACATTAAATAATCTGAACTACCCCTTTAAGCAGGAATTCAAACCAGTCAGGCTCAAAAGCACGAGACAATCCTGAAAACATCTGCTGGCTTCATCTTTTTTTTTTCTGGCCTCTTTTTTTAAATACAAACTTTACAGACAGTAGTTTCATGGTATGTTATCCTGTGCACGTGGGTTTAGAAACAGATTGCTGGCGGAGCTAAACAGCTTTTTTTTTTGTACCTCCTCCTCAGTGCTTTTCCTTTTTGGTCCTCTGTTTTTTCAGCCCTCTCCACATTGGATCTAACTATTCATTATAGGCTTTACAGACGAGCTCTCTGGCTCTAAGAGTGCACTCAATGACATCTTCGCTCAAGTAACTGGCCTCCTGGACCCATTAAGTGGCTGGGCACAAATCCAGATCATATGGACCCTTCATCCCTCATGTTATTGTTCTTTAAAGATGCTGCCACTTCAGTTGTTTGACTCTTTCCATCCAGCTGCTGTCAGCGCAGGTTTGCCCAGTCACAGGCGGTGTCAGCAAGCCGCCTATAATCTGGCTATATTCGGAGCAGCAGTGCTGAATCTTTATGTTGAAAAGGCTCTGGTCTTGCAGATTAAATGCACTTGATTTTTCAGAGTGCCTGTCAGAATCCTTACAGCAATTATGGGCTCATGCATGAAAGAATGTGCGTGGCCTTGTTCACATGACTGTCACACACTTAAAAAATGGGGGTATGAAGGAAAGAAGGATTGCGTGGGGTGGGCTCAAGTGCTCACCAACCCATAGGCTTCTTGCTCTTTGTTTTTTTTTTTTTTCTCAGGCTGTCCACAGTGCGAAAGAAAGCGGTCACCAGGGATTTCCATAGAGAGTAGACGAGGCAGAGAGGAGGGTGAGTTTTAGCTAGTTTGTCTTCTGAAGGCACAGCCTGCCAAGTGGGCTATTGGACATGAACATTGTGTGTCTGAGGGGCAAGTGACTGGCAGCTTAATCTGACTCATGTGGTATTTAAGTGCGGAAGTCCTTTTGCCTAGCAGGAGACGAGGCCCAAGAAAAAACAGATGGTATTTTATTGTTTTTCGGTGCAAAGGTCTGTAAGAGCAGGAGCAATTTTGGGCAGTGATGAAGGGGGAGGTTAGTTGGAGTGGATTTTTTTAAAAGAAAAAAAAACACGAAAGTTTGAGCTTCACTGCTGAAGCGCAAACCCATGTGGTTTTGGCTTTCTGCAAAGCTGCAGCATCAGACAGCGTAGCAACAGTGTCCCTAATTGTTTGTACTGTTAGGCAGCAAGATGGAAAGCCGTGGGTGATGTGTTTGGACTCTGTGCAGGCCAGCAGATTGGTGTCGGCCTTGTGAAAGAACTGCGAATATCACTTCCACCCCCTTTTTATTTATATATGCAGATTCCATTTGGCAAGTGTGCGCTGAGAATTGGGAAAAACATGAACAACAGAGCATAAACAGAGAGAGGCCTGTCCTGTCCCCAAACAGAATTGGCTCGAGTACTGTCAGCTACGGACATTGATGGGAGGTTGCTGTCGTAAACAGCTGGAGAAAAGGTCATCTATCAAGGCGGAACATAAAATACCAAATTAATTCTTGATCAGTACACTCAGAATTTCTTGGTAAAACTGATTACAACTTAATTGAAATAGGCCCAGTTTAGCTTGTGATTTTGTTGACCGAACGCAGTAATGCGAATCCCAGGCCTTAAAGTCAAAATCAAAAACACATATTTTTCCTCTGGCCTGCACTACTGTTTATCCATCTTGATTGTTTTGTGTGAGTTGCTGAGTTTGGAAGATTTTGGCCATAGAGATGTCTGCCTTCTCTCCAGTATAATGGAACTAAATGGCAATCAGCTCATGGTGCTCAAAAAAAGTTTTAAAAAGGAAAAGTCAACAGCAATTTCTCTTTCCAGTAATCATGACCCAGTTACTCAAGCTCCACAGACCGTATTGTGAGCAGTTTCATGTAATAAGTACTTTCTTTCTATGGTAGAATCTACCGGAACTACTTTCTTTCTACAAGAAAGAAACAGTCTAGATCTGAGATTCTCAAACTGTGGTACGTGTACCACTGGTGGTACATGAACTCTCTGTAGTGGTACATGGAGGAATGTCATAAATATTTTTTTTAAATAAAACTTAAATTAATTCAAAGACATGAAATACTATTAAATACTATCAAAGATTCTAATGAAAATAAAAGATTAAAATAACTTGTCTCTGTCCAGTATTTTTTGTTTCAATATCTTACCTAATTACCAGTAGTTAAAAGCTAAACTGGGATGATAAGAAAGTAAGCGGAGCTAAAATGAAGTCACTGAAAATGAATGCTTCAAAAAAGCAGCAATCCAAGCGGGAACTGTTATGATTAGAGGCAGAATATTTTGAGCAACCCATGTTTAAAATTAAGTGAACAACAGTGAACCAAGCACAAGCTACTTAATAAGCACCAGTGAAGTGTCCTGCCGGTATAAAATGACTTAAAAGAATAAGGTGGTACTTGAAGAGCACGATTTTTTTCTGAAGTAGTACGCGCTTGTAAAAAGTTTGAGAAATACTGGTCTAGCACTACAGGCTAAAAATATGTATTTTCGGGTGAACTGCCCCTTTAATATTCCTGAACTGCAGTGCTTGCCCTTAACGTCAATGACGAGTCCCTGAGCCTTATAATATTGCCTGCGTGCTCTTTAACGTCCATTTGCCTCGGTGCTTTCATGGTCAGGCTGACGAGAAAATGGGCCTTTCAACCCGGGGCTTTGTTGATCCCAGTGTGATGGAATTGGTAGGATGGATGGACAGCATTGAGGCAAGGTCCCCTGTTCTTCCAGGGAAGGGAAGCGTCAGGCAGGCTCCTTATTGCGCCACGTCTGCCTAACCCCCTTTCAGCCAATGGAGACAGTGATTTAGTAGCCTGAACGCCTGGAACGCCACAGAGAGCGAGTGTGTGTGAGTGAGAGATCAGTGTGTCCACAGAAACACGCCTGCTTTCACCTTCAGGTGAACATCAATAACATGTTTTGTCATCAAGGTATGTTTGTAATGGCAAAGAGGTGAAGGGAGTTCAACACGCTGCCGCCGCTCTCCTGGGAAAGGCCGCGGGGCAGCATTTCACAACCTGCCATCACTCGCTCCCAAAACGCCACCTTGCCACCAACCTTCAAAGCTGTTGCTGCCCTTTTTAATGCGATTCACTGTTCACTAAATAGAGATTCTCCTTTAGAATGGGATGTTTGCTGTGCCACAAGGTTACCAGGAGCAACAGAGACACATGTTTTTGTTTTGATAGCACCTGTTGTTTCAGTCATTTGTTTAAGGTGATAGGAGGGTGTGGTCCATCACCTTGAACATTGGCAGAGCTACTGGCTGTTGGACACACACACACACAAATAATATAGCTGACTGGCAACTTTTATTTTCTCCTGCAGGTGACACTTTGCAGCATCATTCCATACTGAGTGTCTCAGAAATTCATAGGGGCGGGGGAAAACAGTCTTGCATTGCAATTCCCTCTTGAAAGATTCTGAACTGATGCCGAAAAGTCAGTGATAATAAATTAAACACCCAGTTCTTGACATTATGATTGCCTGTAACAACTTCGTATGTTGCTTTTGGCTGAACTAACTGGATGGTGAAACATAACAGATATAAACATGTACATCGTGTTCACGTTGTAAAATACCCTACTTCTTTGGTTTTGATGAGGATGACTGAGCATGAGCAACTGCAGTTGGATATAATCTGACCAGCACCCCTTGATTTAAAAGGTATTGTATCAAGGAATCAAATCAAATTGTGAGATGCCAAAGGTTCCAACCCCTAGAAATCCAGCATATTTTTGCCTGGCCAGTTTTCTTTTGTGAACACACGAACGCATGCTCAGACCCTCCGATGGGCCCCTGATTGTTTGTAGAGAGAATTAGCCTGAGGCATCAGTCAGAGTGTACTGTACACCAGTTTGGTTTGACGCTAAATCCCCAAACAAGGGTTGGTGTACTCTGCAAAGCCCTCTTTGATGAGCAAAGCAGGGCACACAAAAGATCCAGGCAGTGTCATTGATTCATCAGGGCTTAAAGAAGGCAGCTGATTGCAGACATTGTGACATGGGGCTGTAATCTCACTATCATTAATTACAGTCTCCCCCGTGTCTGTCCTGTTATACACACACACTCACAGACACACAAAGAGGGGATGGGAGGGAGATCGAAACAGTTCAGGTTAAAGGGGGGTTCTACCCTCTAAAATATTCATAGCTTCTTCATTTAAATCAATTCGGCTCTACGGGGGCAGTCGAGCGTCAACTGTCAGAAATTGAGCTGGGCCTGTTGTAATCACTTCTTTACTTATCTCTACAGATGGCTTGTTCGCAATGGGCTCTGCATGGCTAGCTCACCAGCTCTCTCCCCTTCCCATCTCTCCGCCCTATCTCCATGTTTCATCCCCACCCTCTCATAATGGAACACACATAAATTCATCTGGGTATTGAACCAGGGACATTCATCACCCCAGAATTCATCTGCGAGGCATTTTCATTCCCAAAGTGTCTCCTTTCTCTCTCCCACTTTATCTCCCTCTGCCTCTCTGTTTCCCATCTCCATGGTTGCATTCTCCGCATGGCAAGCCTGAGCCGGGCAGTCAGTGTCACGATTAATCTTTAATGCTCGCCTGCCCTAATTTTTCCTCATATTTTACAAGATTTCCTGCCCTCCAACCCCCCTTTTGCCGGCATCCGCTATATATAGAGTGATTACATGGAATGTTGCCTTGTTTCATCAGTTGCGGAGGACCACTGCCTGCTGCTGCCGCGCTCGCTCTCAGGCCACTAGCTTTAGGCCCACTGCTGAATCCACCAACACGCTCGTTCCCAGTTTCCCTTTGGGGATCTGTGTTAACATCCCATGGATGACAACTCTGTACACCTCAAGTAGTTCTCACACACACACATAGACACACACACACACACAGACACACACACACGCCGCAATGGAATGCCCTCCTATTTAGAGAGTGGGATAGCCGAGGAAATAGGGTAGAGGTTAGTATGCTAAAAATACAAGAGCCTGGCAGTTCTCCTGCCGTCTGGGCAAAAAATAGCACCGTGTTGCTGCCGTCTCAGTCAGCGTTGTTAACTAAGGAGCAGGAGAGAGAATGCTCTGCTCTTTGTGTTTCATGCCAACAAGAAGAAGAGGGAGCTGTGAATCACTCAAATCTACCCTTATTTATTTGTGCCCACAAAAACACAAAGTCCCCTCGGCTACAACTGTGCTTTTGAATAAGTTAGCAGGCCAGTGCCCAAGATAGAAAGAGATGTCTCAGTGTTTTCGATGATCTCATAGCAGTTAAAAAAATAAAAGATTTCTGCAGGTCCTTAAAAAGCCTTAGTCCAATGACTGTATTTTAGGCCTAAAATGTCTTTTTTTAAAATTCTCTCTTTCTGTCCATACAAACAATGTAAACATTCTCATAGGATGTACAATAAAACTATATCTCGCTGAGCTTTCTGTAAGATTAAGTTTAATAACCATAACCATAATAATTGTCATAATTCAGTTGTCAACTGTAGGTGTTTCTAGCTTTAGCCATTTTCCAGTAATGGATTTCCTGTCAGCTGCAATTAAAATCTGAAACAAATGTCCAACATGAGAAGTAACATTTTCTGAATCCAAGACACTCTTTGTGCAAAACTTTATGAACTTCTTGCCAGAAAGGTATTAATTATGGGCAAGACCAGAATATGTCATAACGATTAGCCTTGGACAAACTAGTCTCTTTTCCTAAGTGGTATCATATTTCTTTTGTACAGGTGTAATGAGACCTAAAAATACAAATTTGACAGTTCTTTTAAATTTGATAGGATTATGACATAAATGTTTCTTTTATAAAGTTGCATTTATTTCTCATTTGAAAATGTGTTTTGGGGAAAAAAATGTTTTTGTCACACTGTAATAGCTACAAAACTAAACCAACAAGTTTTTAAATGCATTCATAATGGTCTTACAAAGGTCTTAGCATTAAATTTAACTTGCTGAAACTTGCAGAAACCCTGGATAATAACTGGAGTCCTTATTTGTCTGGCTTTCATAATACCTGGCGCTAGTGTCTTTAACAGGCCCCTGGGATACAGACAGGGAAGCTTTGAGGAAGACAAGCCCTTTCTGTATGTCCTGATTTATAGAACCCCTCTGTAAAGTAACTTTAGATATCCATATTGTGTATCTTCTCCACTCTTGTCATCCTGGCCCAACCTAGCTCAGCTCAGCCTGGCTCAATATGGTCCCAGTTAGTGACAGAGGAGCTAGGCCTGTCTGGACGAGACTCTCTTCTCTTTCCCACAGCCTCTCTGAATCATTTCATATTCATTACGTGTCTGGCTGGAGCCCGGCCTCTGACATTTGACTCTTAAAGGCCCACCTGGGACCGGGATGAAATAGACTTGCCAACAGTGCGGCGGAGGTGGGAAGGAAGAGTGTAGTGTTTGGATCGTGATGGATAGGACGGCATGTTTCGACTGAAGGAGGCAGACAGGCTCGGGTTACAGGCTGCTTGTTCCCTGTAACCCTGTTTGTGATATTAGCATTGTGTGAACTGAGAGATGCCCTGTAGCCGAGCAGCTCCAAACACGTGTAGGTTAAGAGGGGTGAATGAGACGAGACTGAAACAACTGGATCCTGTTTGTTATGAATAGAGGCACTGTCTGTTAAAAGGGAGGTGCTTTGATATCAAGCAGCCCCTTCATTTCAGAGAGACATATTGTCTAACCTTTGCTGTGACCTGTAGTGTCTTATCTGTGCCATTGTTAGTGAGGGAGATTGTTGCTTGGTAGATATCACAGTAATTAAGTGGTCATGTCAGATGCTTAGGAGCTCATTGTTCTGCAGAAAATAAATATGTCACAACCCTCTTTGCTGTTAGTTCATTTGCCACTAGGCCTGGTAGGGTTAACTTTGTGGCCTATTGGTGTTTGTTTCTTAATGTTTCATACTCTGAAACTGAGATTAAGCCCTCAGGATGAAATGGGCCCTCCTCTCTGGATGAAACAAGACGCATAAATGTCTTTGTGTATTCCTCATTCCTAGTCATCTCTTTTCAAAAGCCCTGCCGTCCCGGATGTTCTTCAGATCGGGTAAAAGGGGTGGGTTAATAGGGAAATATGCAGCCGTGCAGCACTTAGAGCAGAGAGGGCACATTCTGTTATTCCACGGGATTTTTAGCAGTAACCTGAGGAAAGCTTTTTATAGTAGGCTAAAAAGACGAGGGGAGGGAAGGAAAAAGAGAATGAAGAAGGGCATGTGTTCATCAGTTCTGCTTGAGGATATGACAGAGAAATATAAACTACACTCAACAAAAATACAAACACAAGACTCTTGTTTTTTGCTGAAGTAAGAAATTTAAGACTTTTTATGTGCATATAAAAGTTTTATCCCTCTCAATTTTTTTTTTCACGAATTTGTGGTAGTGAGCATTTCTCCTTTGTCAAGATAATCCACCCACCTGACAGATGGTTTCAGGGTTATAGATGTCAATGTTTTCTCAGGAGGGCAAAGTCATGACCCAGTTGCATGATTATGACACTTTATGGCTTGGACTGGTCACAATAAAAGGTCACTCTAAAATGTGCGGTTTGGTCTTTAAAAAAATACTATTGTTGTGCACTGAAATTTAGCAATTTCACATCAGACTGCAGATATGCTTTTTTTTCCCCAGGGGGGCAAAGTCATGACCTGCCCCACCCTCCCTTGGACTGGCTTACCCTGATATTACCCTAACCCTAACCAACGAGGACAACAAGTACTAGCCAATCGGAGGCAGAGGAGAGTGGTCATAACTTTGCCTTCCTGGGGAAAAAGGTCCATAGATAGGTCAAGATAATTTACAGTTATTGGGCATTGAACTACAGCTTTTCACTCATATGCACCTTTTTTCCACAGATGGGTAAAGTCATGACCTGCCACTGATTGGGTAGTACTTATTGCCTTTGTTGGTTCAGTTGGTTAGGGATACTGTAAGAATAGTACACCAGAGGCAGAGTAGGGCAGGTAATGACTTTGCCCTCCTGGAAGAAAAGTCACAGATTTCAATAAATTTGTGAACTAAAATTGAGAAACTGAGAGAAAGCGTATAGGAGCCCTTTGACAGCTGGTGTTCGCCTCCTCTCCGTTTCTGCTCCAGCTGACTAATGGAAAAGGTGACAACAGTTTGAACCGGACTTGTCAAGTCGCTCAGTGTGTCGCCCTGTAGTAGCTGGTGACCAGCCCCCTTTTTGCTTGTAGCGGTGTTGTTCTGTGCCACTGCCACGATGTGACACCCGGCTTTGCCCTCGCGCCATACGTGGGAAACCTTTTGCACAGTGCTGCTGCCACTGTGGCAGTTCCACAATAGAGCTGGATTATTGTGTCTGGGCTGTCAGCACCTCTCAGCTGAAAGAAAACGAGAGGGAGGGAAGGGGAGAGAGAGAGATCTCAGGCACCAGGAGAGGAAGGGGGGGGCACCGGGAGGGCTGGCATTTTCAAACAATAATCTCTGTGGAGCCTTTCAGGGGGTTTAATGTCATTTTTGGCCCCTGGATTTTTGCCCTTTTCTCCTTTTGAACAAAAAGCGGTGGAGAGCGAGTGGGAAAGAAAAGAATGAGGAAATAAGTGAAGGAGACAACAGACAGACAGACAGACAGAGAGGGAGAGAGAGAGGCTTGGCTGGGTGACTGATATTATTAGTGTTCTAGTGCGACTGATGGAGTCTTGGCCTGCATCCAGTGGCTGCCAACAGGCCAGCATTGGCAAATTGAGTCTGGTACAGAATGACCTATATCCCCGTCCTATTTAGCACATTACAGCATTCGTCTTTATCTTCCCCATCTCTTTATCCATTCCTCACTCCTTTCATGTCTTTATTTCGTATCAGGTGTCACAATGAGACAAAAGCCTAATGTGTGATCTCAGTTTTACAACAGTTTTTTAATAAACTCTGTGTGTGGCCCTGTAAAAAACTGTGTATTCACTGTGCATGTTTTTAGCTTGAAGTCCAGTTGAGGTACTCATTCACTGTCAGTGTATTACCTACAGTAGATGCCAGTCAGCATGCAACAAAAACTATTTTAGCTGCTTAATAGAAGGTACACATATAAAAAAATGGTGTCAGCATCAGGTTACAGTTTATGTAGAATATTTTCGCTGCTTTCCTTTGCCATCAGACAGCTTTTTCTGATAGTAAACTACAGTTATATAAGCTAGATATCACTCTCTCCAAACCAACCAAA
This sequence comes from Lutjanus erythropterus, assembly GCF_056507025.1. Classification (NCBI taxonomy): domain Eukaryota; kingdom Metazoa; phylum Chordata; class Actinopteri; order Lutjaniformes; family Lutjanidae; genus Lutjanus; species Lutjanus erythropterus. The sequence goes on along the minus strand of NC_139333.1, from coordinate 12,076,522 downwards.
CTCCATAGGCAAAATCAATCATTTTACCTTAAATATTACATCCTTAAGTTGATGCTCTAATACTGACTCAGTCTGTAAGTTTATTTGTATTATTGCCTGACTTCAGTGTTTTAAAAGGTTAATTCAGATTCACTGAATTCACACAATAACACAAACAGACTGCTTGAGGCAGCAGTAAACCAGCAACTCCTGTCTTCTACCAGTTAAAATGACTGACTTTGCTTATGGAGTTTGGTTGGTTTGTGGAGAGCAATATTTTGCTTCTATAACAGCAGTGTCCTGTCACAAAAGGCTGCCAGACGGCAAGGTAATGGGGTGAAAATATTCTAATTATAGTGTACACTTAAACTGGTAATAATTTTGTTTGAGGAGGACCCTTTCAAAGTGACCAAAATACATTTTCTTGACTATGTCCACAGCAGTACATTGCTTAGCAGTGTTTCTGGTATGTATGCTGGTGCCCCTGCTGCATCTCCAAACTGGGGGCCTGCCAGCCTGCATCTGCTTAAGCTAATACACTGACTATGGATAAGTACCTCATACAACCACACATCAAATAATCCAAACTATCCCTTTAAACATTGAGAGCAGATAGATGGCAGCTCAAACCAACTTGTGCTCTTTACTCTCTGCCTTGCGTGCAGTCTGCATGGCTGCCCAAATTTGCCCCCTCTGACTACAGGCAAGAGTGGCAACACTGATTTTTCTGCCCCGGTGTGAATTATGGATTGGATGTAATGCAGCGATTAGACACACACACACCTACACACGTCCCCCTACTGAAGCGATGACCAGCTAGGTTCCCCTCTGCACTGACGGTGGTTTTCCCTGGCTGCACATGAAAAGTGTAGCTCCCTAACCTGACCACCCAGCCTCGTCCGCCCTGCACCGCTCACCTCTAATCAACCTCCATGGCTACATACATCCTGAAAGAGAAGAAGAAATCCGCTGTTGCGCATATGCTGGCTAAAGCCTTTCATGGTGGTAATCCCCAACACCAGGAAGAGATGCATGGGAATCTTGGTCAGCTGACTCTAAAGAGTGGAGGAAGGGACGGAGGAACTACGGCAACGCTGAAGCCTATACCCCCTCCTCCTTTTGTAAAGCCTGCTGGGATGCTCCTCGGGCTTGACATTCCCAACCCCACCTGCCCTCACTGCTCAGCGGGAAGCTCCATCACTGGCTTCCCCTGAGCTGGCCTACTTGGGACTGTTTGATCTCATTGTGGAAGCAAGCGAGCCTGCCCGCTGCCTGGCAGGCAGAGAGCTCCTTGATGCTGAGGGTTGGGGAGGTGGAGCAGGCTTCAGTGGAGAGGCTTAATAACTGTATTAACATCGGTGGCTCCCCCAGGACCCACGCCTACACAGCAGAGAGAGAGAGAGGAGGAGGAGGGTAGCACTGTAAAGCTGCCTTCTCGCACTTTTAATGCTCTGCCCTAATTTTCTCTCTTCTCCTGCTCCCTTTTCAGCTCATATTTTAATCCAGGGTGATTTACAAATCAAGTTATATTAAAGCAACAAAATAAAAGCTACATCTATATCTGTCTTCATCATTTTCTCTATTTACCATGCTGCATGACAGTTTCTCAGTCTTTCCTATCATCTCTGTCCTTTTATCTGTTTTTTCTCTGTTTGTCAATTTTTTTACACCTGGCTTTATTCATTACAGATTGACATTAATATTGTCAATCAATATCAATTTAAGTGCATGCTATATTAAGAATATTTTCACCGTTTTACTTAACCATCAGACTGCCTCTTCTGATGGGAAACTACAGATATAGAGGCCATATATTGCTCCCTCCAAACCAACAAAACTCCATTGGCAAAATCAGTCATTTTACTTTGCAGTATACAGGAGTTGCTGTGAATTTGGTTTTCTAAAAGGACTCCAGTGTTCTGCAAGGTAACATTACTCATTTGTCAATGGAGTTTGGCTGGTTTGGAGAATGAAATATTTGTTTTTTTTTAATGGCAGGTCTGTGATGACCCGCCCTTTGCAACTCCATCTCCTTATCTTACTTTGTTATTTGTCCACCGTCTTTGACCTGGCTGTTCATTTATTCATTGCAGACTGGTATTAGCATTGTTGTTCCAGCCAAAATTCCATCTCATCTCATTAAACAAATAGTGCAATATTATAATCAACTTTGAATTGAAAGCCCTGTGCTCTTTCCTCACCTGTGTGTGTCGCTATTCATGACACTTCCCCTTATCCCCTGAATTATATATTGGAAACTGTTGCATAATTGATGGGCCCCACTTAGCTTAATGGACAGAGTTAACTGGGAGAGGCATGCGTTCCTACTTGTGGTGGAACTAGGTTGCAGTAAACGGTGCCCAGTCACCCCCAGGGTCACAATAAGGCACGGGTCGCAAGGCAGGGAGACGGCGCAGTCGGCAGAGGCCAGCCGGGGTTAACTGGACCCCAGAGGGACGGCGGGCGGGAGAGCGTTAACACCAGACTCACCTGAGGGTTCGGCTCAGGTTACTTCCACTCATTGTTTTTGGCAGGCGTGCTTACCAGTGTGTGCATATGCAACAAGCGTGCTCCTGTACATGCATGCAAACATACGTAATGTGTTTGTACACTGGTACACATGCACTTACAGAGAGAGGGGGCATGCTTCATTCTTACACATGGATACACAGAGTGTTTTACTTCAGATGTTCCTTATAAATAATCATCTGCTCAGGTAGCTTACTCATTGAAGAACATAGAATTGCAGACTTTTGCCTTTGCAAACAAAACCATTACATTAAACCTTCATATCAAGGGCATATCTGAAGCTTCATATTGCCTCTTTGCACATACAAAAATGTGAAAACTGTAATGATATCCTCAAGCAATTGTTGAACCAAAATTTCAAAGTAAAAAATGTCATAATAAATGCCATCCATGACAACATTAGTAAAACATTGCTGTTTTTAGCTCTGCCAATATTTTTGTAAAGGCTGCTGTTTCTGTGAACAAGTTGACCAATAAAACTAAAAATAAGCTAAAAATGTGGTGTTCTTAAAGGGGCAGTTCACCCCAAAATCAACATATTTTACATATAACATATTTTTCCTCTAGTTTACCATTCTAGATTGTTTTGGTGTGAGGTTTGGAGATATCAGCTGTAGAGATGTCTGCTTTCTCTTCAATGTAATGCAGTTCGATGACACTGTTGTGTTCAAAGCACCCAAAAAATGCATTTAAAATAACTCAAAAGCAATGTCTGTTTCCAGAAATGATGACCTGGTTACTCAAGATAATCCATGCACCTTTCTGTGAGCGGTTTCATGAAGGACTACTTTCTTAGTATGATAGACAGAAATTAGTTCCTACATGAAACTGCTCAAAAGAAGGTCTATGGATTAAATTCGATATTTTAAAGAAGGCAAACATCTCTACCAGAATTGGGAAACTCACACCAAAACTACCTAGGTGGATAAACAGCACTACAGGCCTGAGGAAAAATATGTGTTGTTTGGGATTTTGGGATGAGCTGTTCCTTTAATATCAAAAATCTATTTATTCTATGTGAAAGACCTCTTTTTTTAGTCTGACACCGCAGGGAGAGATCAACATTGTCTCACTAAAACCAGTCCACTGACTGGTGAGCAGCCATATCACAGGAAATAGTGTGTACTTGTGTGTGCCTTTGTGTCTGTGTGTGTGTGTGTGTGTGTGTGTCATGATCAAATGGCTCCCCCCAGGCTACATTGAAAGGTCAGGGATCCATGCAGGAAATTAGTGTCTGTGGAGACACAGACAACACACACACACACACACACACACACACACACACACACACACACACACACAAACTCAGAGTTGCACACAGAGAGAGAAGGGGAAAGCACAAAGCAAACTCGAGGAAGCTAAACATGTCCTTCATTAAATTCTAGTAACATCCCACTGCGCTCCCTTGATGACTCTGCCGGCTCCCATCAGCCATTTTCCCTCAGCACTGAGCTAACTTAACCTCCCGGTGCTATCGACATGCACCTCACTTAAAAAAAAAATTTTTTTTTGCATTAGCCCTGACACTAAAGACAAATGAGTCTGCCTCTCCCCGCCCACCCGTTTCTCCCCTCGCTCTGCCCAAATCTTCCACTAAGCAGCCCCCTGACACTCCACATCAGACAGCTGAATCAAATGTGTGTCATCAGTCATCATTAGGGGGCATGAGCAGGAGAGCGGTGACTGGCCCTGCAGTGTTCTGACTAAGGTATTTAAAGCTGTAATCTTTAGTGAATATAGCACCCAACTTTATGCAGAAGGTTTTGGTCAGGTGTGCAGCCATGTCGGTCAGAGCTGTAATTTCAGTTTATGTACTTTTCAACTAATGCCTGTATGTGTATGAATTAGGGTTGGGCACCGAACTCTACTGAGTAAATTATGCCTGTACTGCCGATTATGTTAAATCAGTCAGTCCCAAATTTCGGTACCTGAGAGTGCATCTGACAGGCCTTTTCCACCAACATGGAACTGGCCTTGTTCTGGTTCAAGCACTGTCTTAGTTGATGTTAGTTTAGTTTTTGCTAGTGTTAACTGACACTCAGCCACAGGCTATGTTGGAAATTCCTTACAAACATGCTCTTTAGCATGCTAAAACAGTAAATGAGTTTTATTAGTGGGGTCAAACACTAATAGCAGTATTTACAGGGAAATATTACAGTATGCAGTATGTTGTTGTCATGACAACAACATCAGGCCAGGTCCGGCAGGGGAGATGGAGGTTCATGTCGTGTGTAAATTGTTGTAAATAAGTAAAAATGTTGGAATCAAGAACTTGAGACATATTTTTATGCTTGAAACTACATTTTTGTCATTACAGAGAGAGTAAAGTACCAAAAAAGCGCTGCTGAATATTGGTACTAAATTTCTGATACTGGTTCAAATGTGAACCGTATGAAAAATGGCTACTGGTAGTGTTTGTTGTTTCTGTGTCACTAATGTTCAGCTAGCTTGTTTTCCTCTGCGTCTGGCTATTCTAAATATGTCAGCTGTCTCCAAGGGGTCTTAGGTCATTTTAACCCCTGCGCTGACCTAGTAACCCCCTCGGGTCCCTGCATCACTGAGCTCTTTAACAGACTCGTGACAGGATAATGGCACGCTTGCTGCTTCATCTTCTTGTCCACACCCTTGCAAATACCTCCACTTACATCCACAATAATATGCTTTCAACTCAAAACCTGACATCTGTACGTCGAGGGCTAATTTATGAAGGTAACTGTTGCCATTATGGTTTCATGTACAGTAGAGGAATGCACGTTAGCCTGCTGAGGCTTGAAGGCGGAGGTAAATTACAAGCGAGTTTAACTATTAGCTCTAACTCATGTTGACGAGCGCACGGAGTGACAAACCTAAATAGGTGTCTGTAGTTTAAGAGGAACGGCCCGGTGAGAAGGCACATCATTTAGCATCGCTGAACACACGCTCTCATCCACCCGAGTCACGCACACACTGCACCCACGACCTCTCCCCCACTTCCACAGTCATGCTCTCGCTCTGAAGCCGAGAAGATCAAACCCTCGTAATCTATTCCCCTGTGATTGACTATTGTGTTGTCCACAGAGAGGCAGCGCGGGAGAGGAGGGGAATTGGAGAACATGAGTCGAGAGAGGCAGTTTAACATGACAAAGCCTGTCCCTGGTGATCCTCTCTTCTTCTCCTCCCCAGATCCTCATGAGCCTCTTCTCTTTCTCCCTTCTCTCTTGATCCCTTGTTCCCCCCTTTTACTTTCTGCCTCCTCCTGGCCCCTCCAAGTCCACTTCAGGCCCTCTAATGCAAATAGCCCTTTGCTCCTCTCCATATTTATGACCTGCTTCCTCCTCTGTTAAATATGCGCTTAAGAACGGAGGGCCTTGAATGCTGCCAGTCACATTGGATTAGCGAGTATCAATGGTCAGATAACCTCTCTGTTAGAGTGAGCGAAGAGCAAATACTCGAGCATAAGCATTCATGAAGTGCTTTTGGCCTTCAAACACTGTGTGTGGCACTCAGTTCAATAAAGATGAATAGGGTCTGGTTAATGTGTATGGATGTCATTTCAGCCCAAGCAGACAGAATCACGGTGTATGAAATGCATTTTCCAGCATCTCTTCACCTGTGATTGTTTTTAAATGCTGAAGGCAGAAATGTGTTCATGATTTCTCCACTAATTTGAATCATCTGGCCCCAATGTTTCAGCTAAAATGTTCACAAAAGACATGCTGTCTTCCTGGACTTGTCTTGTATCTTTTCCAGCACTTGTCTTTTCATGATTACTTGAGGGATAGTTTAAATTATTTGAAGTGAGGTTATATAATGTACAACTTGATAGGCAGTGTATTAAGTACAGTAGCTGACAGTCAACTGGGTCAGGAGCGAAAGGAATTTTAGATACTTCAAAAAGGTCAGTTGAACGTACATTAAGAATATTTTTACCATTTTTTTGCCATCAAACAGCCTTTTCTAACGGGAAACAGCCGTTATTTAACCAAAAATATCGCTCCCTCCAAACCAGAATTACTCCACAGGCAAAGTTGGAAATTTTACTTAGCAGTACACATGAGTTGCTGTTCTAACACTGCCTCAATAAGTTCATTTGTTTGTGTTGCTGACTTTGATGAATCCGAACTATGCTTCTAAAACACAGAAGTCACACAACACAAACAAACAGATCGAGGCAGCGGAAGAGCAGTGTCTCCTGTTGTTTCGCCAGTGGAGTTTGGTTGGTTTTTAGAGAGAGAGAGATTTGGGTTTTATAAAGCTCATTTCCCATCAGAAAAGGCTGTATGACAGCAAAGTAAAGTAGTGCAAATATTCTAAATATAGCATTCACTTTAGCTTTTTATTCCTTTTTTCAGTTGGACCTTTTTTAAGAGGCTAAACTACCTGTTGCCACTGACCCTGTCTATAGCTTATATGCTGGTGCTCCTCTTTGCTTCTCCAAACTGAGGGCAGGGCAGTCAGCATCTACTGTAGTATCAGTAAGTACCTCATGCAACCCAACTTTAAATAATCCACACTATCCCTTTAAGGTCGTAGGAATATTTTCAGGCCTCTGACCCTTGGACTTCCTATTAATGGTTGCTTGTAATGTCATTGACCTTGGATTTTTACGGGAATGTAGGGAATTGAAGCTTATTTGGCTGTTGCACTCATCGTAAGTGGCTGTGAAGAAAGAGCAGCCAGATGACTAAAGTGTAAACCTTGAAGGCTTTTGTTAGACCACACAGTGAGTCTCAGGATTGAGTAGGCAGGCACTGGGTTTAGTATTGCTTTGGCACCCTCCTGGCTCCTAGCATGCATGAATGCTGTTTGTTATCACATAAGGAAAAAGCACGCACACACTGTCATGCACTCACGCACAATTCTATAATTAACCAGCGCAGGCACTCTGTAAAAGAGAGGCTTAATGTTTCATGAAGCCATTTTCACAGTGAGAGCGGTAACATTAAAGGCTGGTTTCTAGAGGGCTGTGGTTTCACTCGTATGTGTGTGTTATGATCCAATGATGACCTTGATCTTGAATCATGTGTCATAAGGTATCACAGCTGTAAGTCACTCCAGGGAGGGTGTAATAATTCACTTTGAGAGGGTTGACAAAGGGAGGTTACACTGTGGTTACACCTTCTCCCATGCTCGCTGTGAAGAGTGTCTAGTGTGCCAGCATGTGCAGCTTTTATTTGGGGCTCGCTTTTGAAATGTTTGTCTTGTGTGTCACACTCCTCCCCCTGTCCTGTCGCTCAGCTCTGCTCCTCTTTCTCCTCAGATGCTCTCTCCTCCTCTCTCTCTCTCTTTAAACAGCCCCTGTTTCTCCTGCAGCCGGTCTCTCTCTGCTCCCTGCTCTCTCGTCGTCCCTCTGTCTCTTAATGTGGGTCAGTGATGTCGCACAGCTGATCGTATACGGCTGCTGTATGCATGTGATCAGCTCATAAAGTGTGATGTTCAATGGCAATGGCAGATCCACTGTGGACAAACACTGCATGTATTTATCAAGTGGATTAGCTATGGAAAAAGCTTGCTAATCACAAGTCTGCTTCTCCCATTGAGTTAAAGGGATAGTACAGATTGTTTAATGTGGGGTTGTCTCATTCATAGTCTGTGTATAAATTTGTTGCTGTGGACTGGGTCAGCAACAAATTGTATTTTAGCCACTTATCAAAACCCCAACTAAAAAAATAACATCACTCTACATGTACATTATATGTAGATTTTATATTTAGATTTTCACCGCTTTACTTTGCCATCAGACAAGAAGAAATCTGGAAGAAAACTACTGTTATATAAGTAAAATATTGCGTAATACAGAAGGACAATTTGGAATATTTATCTCAGCACAAAAGAGCACATTTTCATTGACACCACAGCCTGTCAGACCATCGTCAGTCCACTCTTACACTGGATATCATGTTTTGAAGTGTTCACTCTCCTAGTACAACATGTGTTACAGGCTGCTGAAACACGCCGCTGTGCCTGCTCACATTCTGGCATCCTCTGGCCGACACAGGCTGCCTTTTGCCCCCTTGTGCCCACCACCATGTCCCACACCATCAGCTCATGCCAAATATCTCCAGTCACCCTGGGGCTAGTGCCAACTCGCATAGCCCCACTGTCAGTCAGCAGGCATAGACAGCTGCTGGGTAGAGTTACACCGTGTTACTCAGGGTTGCGAGGGAGCGTTGTTGCCAGGGAACTTGTGGTTCTCTTCGGCAAGATAGCTGCCTTTTGGCCTTTGCACAATTAAATTCATAAACACTGGAGCACTCATAGGATTTGTGAAATGTACTTGTGGGTTTAGATGTCCCGTGAATTCTGTATTTGTGGCTATGGCAGCACAGAGCAGCTAGTATGGTTAACATGAAGCTGCTTTTTCAAGTCTAGCCCCTGCAGACCTCACCTTTGCCATCTGCTCGCTCCCTCCCCGCCCCTCCCCACCTCTGTCCCTCCCTCCCCCGCGCTCCAGTTTGTCCACACATGTTCTCAGTTCCGTCTCCATTTGCTGGGGCAGTAGTGATAGGAAAACCTGGTGTGTTGTTATTTCAGAGGCCTGGCAGCATGGAGAGGGAAGTTATCTTGGGCCCCTGGAGAAAGGCTTGGGAACATGGTGGGGGCCGCTGGGCTGATAAAAACCAGACGTGGCCTAGACAAGAACATGCTGAGGTTCACACGCACAGGCTCTCGTGCACATACATAGAGCACATACCGCGCAAATATGCAAACAGGCAGACGCTCTAACTTGCACTAGCACGCAAATTTTCATTCGTTGTACTCCAAAAGCAATCAACTGGAAGAAATGTATACATTTACAGCTCACCAAGATGTAAAGATGCTGTAAATTATCCCTGCTACACCCAACCTGGTGTGTTTTTCCCTTCTTCTGGTCCACCATTTCCTGGTGTTGAAGAGGGATTGTCATAACAGGCAAGAAAGACTCCTTACTCTGCACCGCCTTGCCCTTCGGCCTCTGCTCGGACCCCCATCTATCACTCGTGTATGTGTGTATTTTTCTTGCTGTAACACTCTAGATGGGGGAGTTACTTACCCCAATTTGGTACACTACCCATCAAAATTTGGTACTGGAGCCAGCAGTAGCCTTCAAACTCAAGCTGTCACATCAATTTCTGCTCTGTTTGCAAAAAAACTGAATATCAGCAATGGCTGCAAAACAGCAGGCTGTCATTTCACTGAAATGTAGACCACAACATACTCTCCTAAGTGGTAGTGATGTGTCATTCACCACAGAAAATTATATTAGAATCAGATTAAGCCTTCAGTTTGATCCATGCCCTTCCTTTCTTTACAGTAAGAGCATCAGTGTCAGCTAAAGTGAAATAAAAATATGATTATAAACCATATATCATGCCTAACCTTGAGTGTTCCTAAAATGGTGCAGTTGCGCAATCCTTGAAGTATGTTCCCATTATTTTGCTTGGAGAGCTTGGAGACTAATTATCAGTGACAGCACCCCAGTATCTCCATGCATTCTCTTTCTTTCTCCCCCTCCTCCTCCCTCTCTCTGTCTTTCTCTGAATTCAGAAGGTAGACTGCAAGCTAGACACGCAGCAGCTTAGGTGGAGCACAACCATGCTGGGGGATCCTCAGTAATCCTCCTAACTCGCCCTCACTGAAACACACACACATTTTTACGGTGCCATAACATGCATGATATTAGTGTGTATGAGTAGCGACAGATGGCCCACCAGAATAACAAACTTCATATTTAAGAACAATCTGCAAGGCAACGAAATACCTTATTTGATCCATTGAGATTTGTTTTTAGGTGGAAGGTTAATCAAATATGAGTTGGATACTAGATACTTTCAAGGCTTTTAGCTGGCAGTGGCTGACATGATCAGCATCTTGATTTTTTTTAAAATTGTCTATCTTATACAGAGCCTGAATCTGCTCAAGTAAGAAATCAGAAGTTTCAAGTCATAAACTTTTAAGTTTCAAGTCCTCAAGAAGTCACCAAATGTAACCATAGCATAATTTTTGTACGCAAGAAAAATTAGTAATCAGTAATGTAAACTTGCTGTTGGATTGGTCCAAACATGGGAGATTTCGATATGCTGGGAATGAATAGCGTTAACATCAGTTGATTCAGGAAATGAAGGGAAATGAATTGATTTGTAGCAAACAGTACTTTTTAATCTTTCAGAATGGTGTAAGGTATCAAATATTTTCAAATCAAAAGGCTCAGGTCCCAGTGAGGTCACAAGTCATAGGTGTTTAAGTCCAAGTAGAGTATAAAATCATCGCCTTTGTGTCTCTAGCCTGACTCGAGTCCAAGTCATGTGACTCAAGTCCACACCTCTGCAGATATATATGTGGGAATCTGAATTTGAGACAGTCAGTGCTGTGGCCTAACATCCACTGCCCCCTGAAAGTTATACAAATCACCTTTGGCAAAGATAGACGGAAACAAGTGAAAGAGGACTTCCTGTTACTTGCTGCGTTGTAAGTCATAGAGAGCAATGGGAAGAGGAGACTGTGACACAGTGTGTGGGACAGGTAGGAATGAGGGGGAGATGAGGGTGGAAAGTGGTGGGAGACCAAGGGTGGAAAGGCTGGATTTAGTTACAGCGAATATGGGAGGCGTGAGGCTCACTGTCTGCTCACTTGCCCCATGTTAACCTCCACTGGCTCTCCTGTCTCTTGTGTGAGTGTGTGTGTGTTTTCACTTATGCCTGTCTTCCCTGCCGCCAGATTCCTCCCCCTCTCCCATCCAATAACTGTTCACACTCTGTGTTTGAACACAAACACACCCCACTGTTGCTCTCCTTACAGCTGTCAGTCTGTGTGTGTGTCTGTGGGTGTGTGATTGCGCGTGCACACACGCCCACGCTGCCCTCACTTACATTCAGATGGCGTGCGTGGCTTTTGCTGTCAGTAATCAGTGTGAAGGTGGTGGACGGAGCCCCATCCTTCATTTTCGACGGAAAGCTGTTATGACGCTTTGTTAGAGAATGGCAGGATTTCCCTGTAAGCAAGGAAACAGTCCCATTTCCCCCTTCAGTAATTGAAGAGTGCTGACAAAGCATTCCCGCGTGTGTGTTTATCGTTTTCCCTGCTGCTTACCCACATTCCTGACATGGAGACCAGAAATAACGTTTGAATATTTAGCAAAAGTCAAGCAGCATGCATGAGCAATGTTGGTCTGTTTCGCTGCGCTTAAAAGCTCTTAAGTTGCTGCCAGTCGTTTTTATGGACATGCATGATACATTGGCCTACAACTCCCAGGGCTTTGCGGGGCGGTCTCTATCCCTGGGGCTGTTCCATTGGCCATCCCACTTCATTATTTTAAGCAGACTTCAAAGCGAGCCTTAGTGCTGCAGCCTGTGGCATGGTGGTCTGTCTGGTGTCTCCTCTCCTGCACACTCAATGCACGGAAAGACAAATGGACCTCTATATGTTCCTCCATGTATCTTACACATGGTGAGCATGTGTGTTTGTGTCCAAATAACCTAATAGAAGGCAAGGGAACACAATGGACCATGATAGAGTAGGATTCAACAAAGTGGAAGACCCTGTCGAAGCCCTCCTCCTCCTCCTCCGTCCCCTCTGCCTTCATTTTCTCCTCTTATCCTCACCACAAACCAGCCAAGCAGCCAGTCTGCTAATGTTGTTAGCTTCCTCCCTAATGATGGTGAAATCTCATTAATATGCTTCACAGCTGGGCCCAGTAACCAGTGGGGATGAAGGTAATCAAATCTCAGAGGACTAACCTAGAGCTGAACCTCGAGAACTGCTCAGCAGCACTGGGCCGAGACAGCCCAGAGTCTGGAGGCTTGATAATAGCCGGTGGGGCTTGTGTGTGTGTGTGTGTGTCTGCGTGTGTGTGAGTCTCTCTGTCTGTGGTCTTGATGCCTTTGAAGTGCTGATGTTAGCCAGGCTATCTTATGTCGGTGTTACAGCACGGGCCAGTTCATCATCTGAATAGATTTCATTTCAGTCTTGTGCATATTTGTCCATTTAAGTCTCGGCACGCGGTAATTGCTTATGGAGGATGTGGCTGCGAGGGCGCGGCTTCTCTCTAAGTGCACTTGTGACTCATGATATATGCAAAGTGAAGCTGAAGAGCAGCATTACAGACCACTCACACTTGAACTTAATTAAATCACCGGTGCTTTGGCTCTGTATTCGAGAACACCACGCTACATTAAGCTATTAAGATATCTGAAACCTGCACACATGCACACTCACAGTACTGCACACACACACAAAGGGTGTTTATAATACTTGTGTGTGTGAATGTGAATATCAAAGGATCAACAAGTCAATTCAAGTCAATTTTATTTATGTACTGCGAAATCATAGCAAAAGTTATCTCAGAACACTTTTCATGTAGAGTAGGTCTAGACTGTACTCTTGACCCCCTTTTTGGATGTGAATATTTATTGGCTCCAGGTCTGATTGGCAGTGATGGAAATACCTGGATGGTCTTGCAAATTTTTGCACCTTTTCCTGCAGAGAAGGTTTGTTGCCTAACTTCTGCAACCAATTTGCCCCTTTTTTTGGTTTGACTCGGTTTGCACCCACTTTAAGCTGTGTATTTAACTGACACGAGTGGCTGTAAAATGGTGGATAATTCATTTCCCATAAATTCTTCACAATAAAAGTCCCCCATTATATTGATTATAAAGCTTTTATGAAGCATCACAATCAGAAAATGTTGGGCTTTCGTCTGCAGTAACTTAACATGATTTCTATACAGCTGAAAGTGAACATGAAACAGTAAAATAAGGGGCCGTGGTGAGGAAAAACTTCCTTTTAAGAGGCAAAATCCTCAGGCAGAACAGATCATTTTTAATATGTTGCTTTACTTTTTATATTACTCTAATTGTGTCAGCACTAGCAGAAAGGCTAGTTTTCTGCCATAGCCAGTGGTCATGTGTTAGACAGATATAGCCTTCTTTAAATGGACTTCTGCTGTTTCAACGCTTTGCAGTGTCAGGTTTATTTTGGCTGGTTACACCTGACGGCCTGTGCTGTTTATTTCCCGCCTCTGGGACTGGTCTGACAGCATGCCAGGCTGTATAGTCCTGAATCCAGCCTTGTGTCTGCTTCACAACAATTGCGGTGACCATACGGTCTGTGTGGTTTGTGTTTCATCTCCTCGCCAAAGTACAATAGATTCCTTATCAGTAACTCCTTACTGTTTTTCATTTAAACATTATTTCCAGGGTTGCGGGTTGCCCTGCCTGTGTCCCTAAGCAAAGCGGGGTGTTATTGTCTATTCATTCCAGCCCTGTCTTGGCTAAAGGAATGATATTCTAGCTGTAGCTTGAGTATTAGTTACCGTGGTGACTTTGCAGGCTCTGGAGGGGCTCCGGCCTGGAAACCTCGCCAGGCACACAAATTTCCAGCGTTAACATGTTGCAAGGATATCGAGGAGAGCTCTCCAGGCGAGTGTGAGTCAGTTCTTCCAGTGTTTGTGCGTATGATTTTGTGGATCACACAATAGGCGGGCTTGTGTGATGTTGATCAGAGCCTGGATGCAGACTGGTGTTGAATAATGCCTGGGTGAGGGCTGCTGAAGGCCTAAGTAGCTCCGTCCTCTCTGCTGAGCCCCTCTGCCTCTCCGTCCACAGGCCTGCCATTGTTTTGCTCCATGCCTCAGCTTGACAAGGCTCCAGAAGCCAGCCATTGTATTTAATTACAGTCGCCAGCCCCCTCACAGACTCTTGTCCTTGTGTCCCAGATTTCCATGGGTGCTCTCATTAAGACTGTGCATCCTGTGTGTGTTTATGTGTGCGAGTCCGAACGATGAGGCTTTTTTTAATGGCTCCAGGAAAGCCCCTTAGCCTGTGTAAATGTAGGCATGGATGCAATTTTTATGGTCATGCGTATGTATGTGCATGTGTGTGGGTGGGTGGCACATCTGTTTGTCTGTGCGTTTCTAATGAAGGCAGCTTAAACGTGGATGAATAGCTCTGTGGTCACACTAATAATGCAGCGCTGTAATCAGTCCACATCAAGAGAGGCAGAAGAGCACAGAAAACTGTGAATGGTTTTTTGGCTAATGAGAAAATATGCCATGTTATGTAAGGGCTGCTCTATTTAAGTTTAATTTGTTTGACATGCGTGTGGTGACTGCATGGCCCAGTGGCATGGGCAAAGATGGCCTGTAATGACACCAATCAAATGGCGACGAGAAGCAAAGGACGGACACACAATCTGTCCTCTGGCACTCCTTTTCCTCTTCAACCGCAGTTTGTGCACTTCAGCGTTCAAGTACTGCAAGAAGACACAATATTTGTGAAAATTTACTTTTTTTTGTTTCCATTACTAACATAGTTTTGTCATATAAATATTAGTTTCTGTACATTTTTATATACAACAGTTAGCTGTGCATTGGACACAAACCCAGCAACTCTTCTGACACCTAGACTTGGTCATTCATACCCCTGTTGAAAATAGCTAGCAGAGCATTGTGGGCTTTGTCTGTGCTTTCGCGAAACCAGAATATGCGATTAAAACTCATGTTTGCTGACAGAAAAATATTGTTGAACAAGCCATGTTTTTCTGGACATAGAATATCAGCAAAAAGGAACATGCAGTCCTTGAGAAATACATACATACAGTACATTTCTGAAAAATAGAATTGTTTTTTTTTTATTTCGATTGTACTCAATTGAAGGGTAGTTTGTTTGAACCTTGAGTTAAAAGTCTTCTTACTGCCGTTTGTATGACTCTTCTTGTTGGAAAACAGTATAATTCTTGATTATGAGTGTATGAATTGTCCTACTCAGATGTATCACTCCTTTTCTGTAATCTCCTCTGAAATTAATAGTTTGCACTTCAGCTTCACACAACTTTGGAATTTTTCTAAATACTCCCATTTGTAGTTTTTTAAGGCTTTAAGTTAAATTCTGACAGGCGTGTGTGTGTGTGTGTGTGTGTGTGTGTGTGTGTGTGTGTGTGTGTGTGTGTGTGTGTGTGTGTGTGTGTGATGAACTGAAATACTCAAGGGAAGAACAAAAAGTAATACAGCCAAGCTTTCACTCCCTGTGTGCGTGAACCATTTTTATCACTTCATCTGTTTTGTATTTTTGTCTTTTGTTTATTGCTCAGACACGTCATAGATCTCTGTCTCTCTTTGCCTTTTTGTGCCTCCTTGCTTCACTCTCTTCATCTCCACCCTGCATAATTTGAGAAGTTTCTCCTTTTGCTTTTTCTTCTACAATTGCAAATAAATTTGCTTGGTTTTCTTAAAAGAAACTGACTCCAGTTGCTTGTCACTGTCCTCATTTTCTCTGCTGAAAACATTTCCACCCAGAGCTTAAAAGGCTATCGCTGGTGTGAATGTGGCATATGACATCTGGGCCTCGTAAATGAAATGTCTTAATATCCCGGCCCTGATTGGATGTCACTGTTAGGTGTTGTTATGTGAGCTTTATTGCTGTTAAGCTTAACTGTCCCCGTCACCTGAAACCCTCTTAGATATGCTGCGTGAGATAACTTGCAGGCTTTGGAGAGGCTAGATTTTGGTGTACCGTGTTTGTGTCTGTTGGTTTTTCCAGGAAGCCTTAAACATATCGGGGCATCAGGTTGGTTTATTTTGGTTGTTCTCAGTGTAATCGTCCCCTGCACCACCTGCTGCATGGAGAGTGGCAAGCTGAGACCTGCACAATGACACTATAAAAGGATAAAAAGTGTGTGTGTGTGTGTGTGTGTGTGTGTGTGTGTGTGTGTGTGTGTGTGTGTGTGTGTGTGTGTGTGTGTGTGCGTGTGTGAGTAAGCAAAAGAGGGACAAAAACTTCATCCTTGCTTTATGTTGCTCAGTGTGCGGTGTGATTAGAAGTGTGTGTGTCAGGATCCAGTGCTGGCGTAGTATTTGTGTGCAGTGCCATCACGTGGAGTGTGTTCCCAGCTGTACTACGGGTCTGCTGAACCAGCCCACTCTGTTAAATATAGATGGCTTATTTACACTCCAGCACTGAGCTGCAGGCGGCTCAGGAGCTGCTTGTCAACCTCCCCAATCCCCCTTCTGTTGAGCTGATGATGCTGGATGGAGCAGCGGGGCTGCAAACAGGCACACATACATACAGTATACCTGCACGGATACTAGGGATATAAAGATATATCCATTATCACAATATGGCAGTAAAAAGGTCTTGATACCATACTATACTATCAAGAGATCTACCATGACAATGAATGGTTAATTTTTATATTATTTTCATTTTATTTTATAGAGGGACATTTTTCCAAGTTGTGATTTTTCTTTGTTTTTTGATACCATATTGAGAACTTTTTTTAATCATGGTATTATTATATGTTTAAATGATTGTATTTTTCCAACCCTAAAAGATATGGATGGAACCAGAAATATTTAGATTTCTAAGTTTTAATTTTTTACTTTAACAAGTCAAAGTTCGTACAGTGTTGAGGCCAGCACCACAGGTGCAAAGTTTAATTTATTTTCCTAAAGCAATACTGTATAACATTTTGGCACTAAAATGTCTTAAAAAAACTGGACATATCTTATAATATATTTTGTTACGTTGTGTACTTACTTTATCCCAAATGTTTTCAACAATATTCAACCAGTTGCTAGCTAGTTGGTATAACTTTTGGGAAAACCCAGGATATGTCAGATACATCAAAGAGTAAGGAAGAATGTGACAAATGTGACTAAATGTATCATAAATAAAACGAATAATATTACCTTGTTCATGAACATGATTTGTGCCCGAGTCACATCAGATAAATTTTCGTCAGCGGCAGCAACAGATCTTACATATTGTACGTTTAACTTATTTTTTTGAATGAGAAAAAAACAGCAACCAGTGAAACAGTCAATATACAAAACTCGGGCATCATATAAAAAAACTACCAATATTAAAAAAAAAATAAAACTAGCCAACATACAACACTCCCACTGACTCAAAATGGCACCTTTTGCAAACAGGGATTATACACTTATTTAGTCAGACATGAGGCCACAGGGTGCAGGTCTGTGCTGTGAATGTGTGTTTTTATATTTGATTAAAGCGCCATGTTTTGTAACACACACAGGATATTGAGGTCAAAGTCCAATACATATTACATGAAGGCAACAGCAGGGTTACTTCCCTACGATCCCAGACCTCTTTGTTTACAAGCACACGAAATATGGGAGCCTGCAAAGTGCTCACATGTTGTTTGGTTTGTCATATTAGTGCTTATTGGATGAGGACACAGTGTGTATTCAGCCCTTTATTTCTGTTTACTGGGCTGATATTGAATAAGAGGGACTGAGGTAGGCCTTTGGTTAGGAGGATAAACAGGTTTGCAGTATTTGCTTCTTGTGTTTGGTACACTGTGCTTTATCTGTTAATATTTTCAAGTATCCAAACTTAAAAAGCTTGTAGAATTTAAAAATATATAAAAGTACAACTGCAGGCCTTGTATCACAGAAGGAAACCTGTCTTTGAACACTGCTAGCAAACACACACAGAAGCCATAATTTCAGCAGTAAATAAGAATACTCTTTAGAGGCTGGTTTCACTGCTGCTTTGATGATCTGTGTGTGTGTGTGTGTGTGTGTGTGTGTGTGTGTGTTCTCTGAAGATATTTTTACAGAGTCTTTCCTGTGGCGGATCTGAAAGTGCCACAAATCAAGAAGTTGTCCTTGCACTTGCAGCTTTTTTTTGTTTTTTCAAACATGTTAGAACGTGAGTAAGTTCCCCTTCTGGTGGTTTGTATTGGATGTTGTCAGCAGTGTATCTGTCTGGGCCGAGTTGTTTTAAGATCTGTGTGTGAGTGTACGAAAGAGTGTGTGTGATATCGATTAATGCTGCTTGTCTGTCAGCGCTCCATCTGATAGTGTTGACTAACCTCTCCTCTTCTCTTCCCTCCGCAGCGATAGAGACCCAGAGTACCAGCTCAGAGGAGATAGTGCCAAGCCCGCCCTCACCTCCCCCGCCACCCCGCGTCTACAAGCCCTGCTTTGTGTGCCAGGACAAGTCCTCAGGGTACCACTATGGTGTCAGCGCCTGTGAGGGCTGCAAGGTGAGAGTCCCGGCCTTCCTCTGAATCTGCCAAGCAAGCAAGATGTTCGTCAATCTTGTAACCTTCATGAGATTTGCACAAGCAAAAAAGTGCACACTGAAATGATGAAAATGATAAGGCATGTCATTTTGGGTATTTCACGTCCTATTGGGTTTTTTCAGTGTTTAATGCTGGAATTTAAAGCGGTAGTTTTGGATTATTTGAAGTGGGTTTGCATTTGGTACTTATGAATAGTCAGTGTATCAGCTACAGCAGATGGTGGCTGGTAGGCCCCCAGTTTGAAGAAGCAGAGGGAAAACTGGAAAACTGCTGTTACGCAGGCCAAATATTGCTCTCACCAAACGAACCAAATTCCATAGGCAAAATACGTCATTTTACCTTGCAGAATCCGGGAGTTGATGGTCTGCTGCTGCCTTCATCTATTAGTTTGTCTGTGTTATTGTGTGATGTTGGTGAAGCGGAGCTGTCCTTTTAAAACACCAAAGTCACACAATAACACAAACTAACTAACCAATGGAGACAGCGATAGACCTACAACTCCCATGTTCTACAAGGTAAAATAACTAATTTTGCCTATGGAGTTTGGTTGGTTTGGAAAGAGCAATATTTGGCTTGTATAACAACAGTTTTCTGCCAAAAAAAGCTGCCTGACAACCAAGTAAAGTGATTAAAATCTTAAAAATATATATATTGTACACTTAAACTGATATTAAGTCTGATATTATTAAGGGGCAAAATACCTTTTGTTGCTGACCCTGTCCACAGCAGTTCATTGTTTTGCTTTCTTGCTGGTGCCCCTCTCTGCTTCTCCCAACTTCTCCTAATTTACTGAAGGTAATATACTGGCAATTGATATGTGCCTCATATAACCCTAAATGAAATAATTCAAAATAACCCTTTAATGTTGGGAATAAGTTAAAATTTTAAACTTTTAAAAACTTTTTTTGGATGGGTTGCAGTTGCTTCTTTCAACACTTAAAAATGGCAACCTATATGTGGACACACTGTAAAGATAACTTATATGATGGACCTGCCTCTTATCATGTACAGTATGTGAAACTTTGTCATCTATCAAGTGTTGTTGCTGCTCGTATCAGCTCTGCTGACGTGCCCACATTGGCCGTCTGTTATCAATACAGCCGTGTTGCACAGGTGCCGAATAGGCCTCATAACCCCCACCTGCTCCGTTATCAGCTGATGGTTGCTGTGTGCATGCAAACATGTTCTCCAGGCCTTTTTATCTTGCTTCTCCCAAGGCGCTGAGCCAGAGTTGTGTAAGCTCAGAGGAGGATAGAGAATCTAATGTAAAGTTATTGCCTGGTGCAAGCCTTATATCTCCAGTGTCAACATTTCACAATCCACGATCATGCATTCTCGAATTGACCAAAACAGGAGTATGTAAATCTTCCTTGCAAGGTCTTCTCATGACAGCAAGACGAGGCGGGGAGTGGTTTGATGAAGGCAGGCAGGGTGGTACTGTTGGTGTCAGGTGCTAGACCCTCTGACTTACTTGAATGTGCAGCCAATGCTGTGTGTGTTTCCATATGTGCAGGAACAGGAGTGGAGCAGAAGAAAAGGGGGTAGAGTAGAGAGAAAATACTGACGAAGGCGGGAGGCAGAGGCAGTAAAAAAAAAAAAAAAAAAAATCAGAGTTAAGGAAGGCCAGGAACTCAGGGGGAATGTAAAATGCAGACAAAACGATACAAAGATGGGAGAGACAGCAGGGAGTGAGATAGAGAGCAGACTGTGCTCGGGGAGAGATGAGCAGCTAGAAAGAGAAGAGTGGGGATGGTTGGAGAGGCAGCAGATTAGGGGGGACGGGGTACAGGGGGCCACAGCTGAACTCACTGACACCAAGAGAAAGACGGTCAGTGCATCAGAGCACAGGGGGGAAGGGGAGGATGACTAAAGAATGCAACGGGAGGATCGCACAGGAGAGCTACAAGTCTGCCTAGCACACACATATACAAACACATAATAACCCTTTAACACAAACTCTCCGAGCGCTCAGTGAAACTCGACCTGCTCCGCAAATCCCACTTATAAAAAGTTAACAAAGTAAGTAAAGGCCAACCTCTGAGCTGTTTTATAGGGTATAACCAAACTGCTGCTCACTGTGCTGCTCCATGGGTCTGTGTTTGAGTTGATTTTCCAAATTTAAAGTTGGAATATTTCTGAAAATGTCCTCTTTTTACTTTTCACAGGTTTTGTTTATAGACACGCTTAGACTGAACTAAATATGAACTCATGTAAATTACTAGTTGTCGACTGATATGGGTTTTTTAATGACCAATATACAATGCTGATGTCAAAGCAAAGAAACGTCATGAGTATTTCTATTGTTCCACACATTACAGACTAATATACAGAGTTCCACAAGCAACATCATTCAACTGCATTAATCTATACATTATCATGCATTATATAGATAATGCTACCCACTAATGGTTTTAGGTTAGATTTGCTTTCATTCAGGATGGGGGAAATGTGTTAATGTTTAGAGAATATATTAATGACTGAAGAAAAATAGGAAAATGTTTACAATTGTGTCACCTTCACAAAACTCACAAGATGGAGCACCAGCATCTTTCCACAAGGCTGCCTGCAGATGTGTCTGCAGACATTTTTGGTTTATTGGCCTTGTGAGTGCAGGCATCGGCTGATGCTGATTATTGCAAAATGCCAGAAAATCAGCCCGGTTAATCAGTCTATCACTATTATTTCACTCAGATTTTATTCAGCCTGGTGGAAATATATGTTAGACTGTCAAAACTAGACAAAGCAAAAAAAAAACAAAAAACAGAAAATAACTATAATAAATCACTGTACAGACAGAAAGAAAAAAGAGATGTGGAGAACATAAAAAACAGCAGCAGTATGAGTATGTGAGAGACAAAAAAAGAAGGAAGATGGTGTGTGGTTTCACTTGTCTAAATAATATTGTGTAGAGTGTGATATTTCTAAATTAGTATTTCTAAACACTTTCCAAATCAGTGCAAGATATGGCCATGGGAAACTGTGCAATGGGTTTGTCTATATTAAAGGGATAATTCAGCACCTTTCATGTGGCTGTTCTGTCAGTGTTGATGGGAAATGTAGTTAAATGATGTAAATGTTGGTAAAATCAAGCAATAAATGACTCATATTGCTATATTGACCAAGAAAGCTGATCTCTCCTGCTCAATGCCAGCCTTTAGCTCTTACTTTGTTGGCCAAAACGTAGAGCTAGGTGACAAAAATACTTTAGCATGCACTGAAGAATTTATAGCTTCAGTTGACAACATATACCATCAACACTGCCTGGACATCCACATGAAAAATATTGAGTTCTCCCTTTAAGCCTGTGACAGAGTATTCTCTACCTTTTGCTCAATGCATACAGAGACAGGCTTCAGAGAGGATTACACAGTTTGGTTAAATTATCACATTTTGATTTTTATACAAATTTGTTTCATGATTTAATATTCAACTTAATTAATTTATCTGATATACTTAAAACAAATATGTCCATTATCTGTGAGCTAGCTGCTAACTGCTTTATGTGTCGTGACTAAAGCCCCGTTTGTGTCTGTGTGAGGTGTTTGCAGGTGTGCAGCAACTCTGCAGCCATTTTATGCTCTAAACTGCTTTTAGTTTGTCCACTTAGCATTGCTCCCCATAGTCTAATAGCATCTGATTTAATAGGGTAATAAGTTATATAATAAGGCTAAATCACAGCTCCCAGTGAGAGTGTGTGTCTGTGTGGTTCTGTTAGACCAGTTTGAATCTCTGTTCTGTTGAACAGGCCTCAGGTCGGCTCAAGCAGGGACAGCGGTTGTGTAGTTGTAAGTGGTCACCTGAAATATTAGTTGTGAACTGTTGATGTAGTTGATTCTTTTTTGTCTTTTTTTCACTTGTTTTTGTCTCAAAGGTCTATCACAGACAAAGGAAGCGTTTAAAACATATTACACACACAACAGTCTGACACTTGCTAATGGCAAGTAAAAGTTCTGTAACAGTGTGATAAACACAGAAAGAGGGCAAACAATAGACAAGCTGTAAACTTGAGTAATTAGTTGTTTCTCTTCCATTATCACAGTGTTGTTCTCTCCAACAGTGTCAGACTTGACAGTGTAATTAGCTTTTTTAGGCTATGGTACAATGGGTATATTGCTGATGTTTTAATCCATCAGCCGGCAGATATTGTGCAGTGCAAATTATTTCAGAACAATGACGAACATTAACTTATTTCACAACTTTTACCATCAGTTGTTGGCTGTTTTTCCTCTCTCTGCGCCCTGAAACACCAAAGTTTTGCAACTAAGGTATGATAGCAATCTCATCTCTTTAATCTAGGATTAACTTCATAACATGTTTCTCCACAAAACCACCAGCAAACCTGGCACACCTCTTTGGCTGAAGATAATTAGATTCCCAGATACAGCTGAGCGAGATTATTTTAAACCGAGAGAGAACTCATGCATATAGATTGTGTCCAAACAACAACAAAGTAAAACGCTCTCAATCGAATAATATACTGAGCGAATAACCAGATATATTGATTAACTACAGCGGTAAAAGCTGTTAGTTTAATGCAGAGGCGGCAGCACTTCAGAATGGAAAAAGTGTTATATCTGTCCTTTGTATTGAAACACTGAGTGTGTGCACAACAGCGCAGAAATAATCCAGGAAGTACATGACTGGAACTGTCACCTTAATTAAATAATGACTTAGATCACGGTTTTTCAAACTGGGGTCTGGGGACCAACAGCGGCCACTGAGTGGGTTGAGGAGGTTCCTCAGCAAAAGGAGGAAGTAATTATCTTCAAACCTAAAATGAAAATAAATTAAATTTACATGTTCACATTAGAGCACAGACCCTCAATTTGAAAGGAATTTGTTTTTGGAATCTGCTCTGTGTTTATTTTTGATCTCATTTTCAGGTTTAAAGATAATAAAACTCTTCATAGTTAATGTCCAAGCTAGGATTACTATAAATTTACAGTCAATCAAAATGGCCAACAGTAATTCGTCCCCAGTTGTTCAAACTTCCAAAAAGGGTGGTAAAAATATTAAAATATTCCATTCTTCCTTCTGCAAGGACACCTGTTGGTCCCAGGAACCCGGTTTGAAAACCACTAGTGTAATGTGGATAAACGGAGGGGGTGCTTGACATGGAAAATGTTTGGAAACCCAGGTTTAGATTAAGGTTTTTAACCTGAGGAGTTGTTTTAAACCTGCCTGAGCACTCCAAGTCCCAAGAACACAGCAGTTCATCTGGTTAGGAAAGTGTTTTAGTAACTATTAGGGATGTTGGCTAAAAGTACGAAAATATCCCCAGTTCAACAGCTAGCGTCCATCGCTATTCCCCCATCCATGAGCCGACTGTCTGCCCACTGAACAGCCGCAGTGCTAATTTGAAAAATTCAGGATGCCTTCTCCGTATCTCTGACTTCAGAGGAGATGACTAGGCATAGCATATTCAATAATTCAACACTACAGGCATGTGAACGTATATGGTTGTCTCATCTGAGACTGGGGTAAGTCGAGGGTTAGCAGCGTCGGCTTTGCTGCAGCATGCCAAACTACAAAGGCATTTCCTGGGGGCTGCAGTGAACAGAGGAAACAGGAGAGGGATGTTGGGCTCTGCTACTTGGAGACATTTCGTTTGTTGTTTAAGTTCTACCGCCTGCACATACTCACCAGCATTGCACTTCTTTTCCCCTCCAGATATTAACACTTAAACATTAAATATGCATGCCCACCCCCTCATGTTTATGTTTTTGTCTCGGAGGCATGGCAGCGCGAGGCAGGCGATCTCTCTTCCTGGTATCCGCTGCAATGGGAGGGAAGCAGCAACCATATTTCCGAACTCCCCAACCGCCGCTTCTTGCAAGAATGTCCCCTATTTGCCGTGTTTTTCAAATGGCCCTCTTACCGAGCGTCCGTCTCTGCTAATGTGTGGGCTGTAGCAGTAGCTGCTTTGTAATAGAGGCACAGGGATATACACACATGCACGGGCGCAGTGGGAGGCTGGGAACGCACTCTTAATCTGGGCACAGTGTGAAAGTCACGTAAGAGAGGATTCCTGTGCTTCCCTGTGAACTTGCCAACCCCGGACTCCCCCCTGCTTTCCTCTTAATAAAGTGTTTCCTCACACACATGCAAAGTAGAACACAGCGACACACTCATAAACGCATGAGGCTCATACCAGGTAGAAAGCAGTGAATCCAAGAGCACATGATGCATCCAATCATGTATGTGCTGTTACCGTTTGCTCCTCTTTTTCATCCCTCCCTCCCTCCTTCTCCCTCTTCTTGCGGCTCTCATCTCCCCTGAACACTGCAGGGTGGCTGACAGGCCCGCTGAGGGCTCTTGTCGCCGGGTGGATTAAGCGGTGATACAAAAAGAGGCTTAAGGGCCGCAGGAAGCAATGACTCCTAAAAGAAGGAGGAGAGGAGGGGGAAGGGGCAGGAACAATCGACTGGCCCACGAGCCGCAAGCAACAGCCAATCAGGAGCTGCTGCGAGAGGGCACCTGAGCCTCATGATGTCAGGAGGGAGTGGGTCAATCCCCTGTGACCCTGGTGTCAGGGTCAGGGTTAGGGCATCGTCGGATCAGAGGACATGATACATCCACACAGGCGAGCACAAAGACCACTGACTTGTCCCTGACATCAGCAGCTAGCGTTACTGTCAAACTGTAAGCATTGTTCTCTAGACTATGTTGTTTGCCCAGGCCTCAGACAGCAGGTCTTCTCAGAGGCATGTTCCAGTTCGGGTACACAGTCTTTGGACCATTTCAGCCAAAAATGAACTGTTCCTGAACCTATAAGGCATTGTGCAACACCTTCTGTTTATCTTGCATCCTTGATTACAATGGTTCCCCTCACAACGCAGGCTGGTTCACTAGATAGAACCAAGGTTCTATCTAGTGAACTAACTATCAGGAAAAGGGTGAAAAATTCCACCCTTTTCCTGATCAAAGTTCATCACCAAAAATCTACTTGATGTGACAACAGGTTGCAAAGATATGAGGCTTTGATGAAATCAGGACAAAGGTTAGATCAGGTGACCCTCTTAAGGATTGAAACACTTCCTCTATCAGTTGGACACAAAGTCTATCATGTGTAATCGGCACTGTTGCCCATGCTGGCACCTTGCCCCAACAGATACATGACAAACTGCATGACACACTTCCTCTTCGTAGTTCAGTAGAAGCCTGAATCACTTCCGCTCTGTGGCGGTGGACAGGAGATATGAGAAGAGGCTGGTGATCTGGGAAGGACAAATTGCGGGCTTAGGTCCTCCGACCATCTGTCGGCTAGCAGAGCTAATCCCTCGGCATGGGATGGGGCTCCCTGGCAGCTACCCCACCACTTCAAACTCCACCCCACCTCCCTTTCTCCCTAGCTATAGCCCCACCCAGCCTCCTACCCACCAAAACATAGCCTGTGTCCCACTGCGTCACATCAATACTGACATTGACCTGTATTACATTTGTCCTGAGCCCTGCTCACTGAATACTCACTCAGTTGTGGCTGATTTGCATTAACCTCTTTTTATCTTTTTGACACATAAGGGATGTTTAAGCAGCGAGGCCACAGAGGTTAGCATTGATTTTATTGGGGTTGCATGTTATTGAGGAGAGTATAAGTTTTTATGCATGGCTTTTCAACTGATTTGTCACTGACTCTATAAAACACATCTGCAGCTTTTAGACAGCCTTGTGGTTCCAAAGAACAATTTTTATGTTAACTTAACTTGAATTCAGGAAACCACTAAGTATAGTCATATCATAAATCACCAATACTCCCAGCACACTCTCTGAAAACAATTAAAATGCCTTTGTTGTAATGACATGGTCATGTTGGACCTTGAAACAAACACACTCTGTCAAAAAAACATTTAAGTCCCTGATGATGGCTTGCATGCCGAAATCTTTTGTGTGAGTGTGTTTGTTTTAAGGTCAGACATGACCATGCCGTGACAATAACAGCCTTTTGATCATTTTAAAAGAGTCTTGGGAGTTTTTCTGTGATTTTTGACAACACGTGTCCCTACCCAAAGTCCACCTCAAACAATCTCACTTTGAGCTCAGGAAATGCTCCAGCTCAAACATTTTTATGGTTAATTAAGTCTGAAGAATTGGAGATGTTCTTAGACAAAGATACCAAAGTTTATCCCGCATGGAAGAAAGATGCTTGATTGTTGTCTCATTTACATGTTGTGAAATACTGATGTTTTGGGGAATGAGACTCAACAATCAACTATCTTACCGAGCCTGAAAACAGCCAAGAAGAGTAGCAGAAATCTAGTTTTCTCTCAGACAACTTCAACTACATTGTGCTTAAAGGTTATAATCGAAGTTCTTCCTACTCCAGCTTTAAAGATGTGGTCACTTTTTTCTTTCATGGGCGAAATCCCTGCTGTCATTTCTTATTTAAAACAGAGATAGTTCATTTTAGACTTGTGAGTCACTCGGTCACTTTAATATATGCTGAGCTTATTTGTAGCTGTTGGAGCTCTTTAAGTTCAAAGAAAGAAAATCTAAATTATTACTGAGTTAGTGCATGGGACGTGTGTTGCATATATGATGGTGAGATACTTTACTGATACGTTTCTGTGTCTTACCTCTGTGTCTTGTATATGCATGGACTACATTTTTAAATGTATTTTATTTGATCTTCCATTGAAAACTGAAATGTGGGAAAAGAGGGATTCCTTTTTTGTTCTTACACAACAGTCTCAGCCTATGTTCTGTCTCTGTTTCTCTCTCTAATAATACGAGCTTGGCCTGGATCTAGATTTGCTTATTTCTGGCTATGTAAACTAGGCCATGCTTATATGGCACCCAGTAACCCTGTGCCTTTTGCCTCCAAAAGCTTTTGGACCTGAAACATCTCCAAAAAGCATTTTTGTGTTGTGCCTCGAGTGGCCATCATCGAGGAGGTGGGCGACCTCGTGAGATGGTGACTGACTATCAAGTCTCTGTCCAGATTATGTCACGGAATAAGCCCTTTAAGGACTTAACTGTTTGGTAGTTGATTGCCTTTGAACTGCAGCTGCAGATGGCCATTCTGCATGGCTGCTTTTTCATTTCATTTTTGTGAACCTTGCAAGAAATTTAGGTTTTTTTAGTTGGGAACTGGATGAAACGAGACATCATAAACATGGGCAACATATGAGGAGAGAAAGGAACCGCAGCACCTAGGTTGTTGACATGCTCACTGAATACACACCAGTGGTTCTCAACCTGCGGGTCAGTACCCCCAAAGGGGTGGCAAGATCACTTCTATGGGTCGCCAGATGGTTGTGAAAAATAAAATGACATATTGTAGCAAGCAGCACGGAACGAGAGCCAGGAATCAGCTGTGAATGATGTCAGCCCTTTCAAGACATTCAACAAGCAATCAAAAAGAAAATACAGCCACCTTACTTACGGTTAAAGCTATAAACCAGCACAAAAATTACCGAGATAAGATAAAGCACCAACTACTCAGTCTGGCAAGCATGGTAGGAAACAAGGGCTGTGTATCATGGTTGGTTTGGGAGTCGGAAACTGATTTTTTAGGAGGCTGTGATGGTTGAGAAGCGCTTCCTTAAGATCATCTAATAAAGGTTTCCTCACTGTAGCTCAAATAAATTTTAAATCAGCTTATGGTGCTTTCAGTGATTCCAGTCATTTTTGTCTGCTACTACAGAGTCTTCTTTAAGATGTAGATCTTTTTACACAAAATTTTTGGTGTCTTTTATTTTTTTTAGAATCAGTGTTGCTATTTTTACTATTCCCTTTTTTAATAATAAAAATAATACCTTTTATGTTTTTATCTCATCTTGTATGTTCTTATATGTAATACCTTTGTATCTATTTGTTCTTTTATCTGTTTTTGTCATTTATGATGCAGTTTTGCTTTTATTCCAAAGCACGTTGAGTCAGTCTGTGGTGTGAGATGTGCTGTACCTGATACTGGATTTTTGGGGCCAATGACAATTTTAGGGAGTAAAACGATTTGGATACTTTCCCAAGAATTTTTTTAAATTCTAGGGAAGCATATACTCCAATACTAATACAGACCGATATGGTTGTGATAAGCCAATATCAAGCCCATAATATTGGTCCACCACCACCTGTCCTCTCTCCTTATCTCTCTGCCTTTCTGTCCCACAGGGCTTCTTTCGGAGAAGCATCCAGAAGAACATGGTGTACACTTGTCACCGGGAGAAGAACTGCATCATCAACAAAGTCACCCGCAACCGCTGTCAGTACTGTCGGCTGCAGAAGTGCCTGGAAGTCGGGATGTCCAAGGAGTGTGAGTATAAGAACTGTCTTACCCAGAATGCCTTGCTCCTCCCACAGTGCTCCGATCTCATCATCATAGTTGTTTAATCCCACAGGGGGTTAGCTTGATTGTGACAGTGTTAAGCCTCAGCGTTTGTTGACATTTGTTCCAGCACCAACATTGCGTAAGCGTTCACTGTTGATGCACACACACATATCAGCTGTGGCAGTGATTCATTATTATTAATTTATGACCACACTGGGTGGAGACCCCGTCCTGTCAGTTTTTATGAGAAAATTCAAAGCTGTTACTATTAATTCCTCGTCCGTCGATGCTTTTGGTTGATATTTTTAGTTTGGAGGTTTTATTTTGCGGAGAATATCCGCTGTAAAAAGCGAGACAAAGGGCAGCCGTGATGCAGACTGGCAATAACAGTCAGGGTGTCGCCAGGCTTGGCAGGCCTCTGTGATGAATATGTTCTCACCTGCCGAGAGTGAAAGAGCAGGCGTCTGCTCCCATCATTGCACCCCGGGGGCTGTGTGAACACACACACACACACACACACACACACACACACACACACACACACAGGCACTCAGACTTGATAAAGTAATTGGAAGAGGTGTGACCGCAGAGAACTCAGAGGCCGGCGGGGTTTTTACCTCAGCCCGATCACATGACACACACAGTTACACACACTGACACACACTATCATTTTACACATTAGTAGAATGTGTGTATGAGACACTTTTTACTCATGAATACTGATAAATACTAGAGCTGCAACTAATGTTTATTTTCATTATCAGTTATTTTCTTTCCCACATTCCATGATAACATATCTTGTTTCATCCACATCCCAAGGATATTCAGTTAACTGTCATAGAGGAGTGAAGAAACCACCAAATATTCACATTTTAGAACCTGAAATCTAAGAATATGGACCTTTTTTTGGTAACGTGAATAAATCTGTCCATCATTTTCTCAATTTATGAGTTGTTTGGTCAAGAAAATGTCAGAAAATGGTGGAGAATGTTGATCACTGTTTCCCAGATTCCAAGGTGACACGTCTTGTTTTGTCCACAGTCCAAAGATATTCAGTTTACTGTCATAGTGGAGTAAACCAGAAAATATGTACATTTTAGTGGCTGAAATCAGAGAATTTAGACATTTTCTTCCTCTAAAAGATGACTCAAAATGATTATTCGATTACCAAAATAGTTGGCAACTAATGATTATCTTCATTATCGATTAATCTATCAGTCATTATCTCGATTAATCGATCAGCTTTTGGTTCAGAAAATGGCATAAAATGGTATAAAATTTGATCGCTCCTTCCCAAATCCCAAGGTGACCCACTCAAAT
The DNA here is from genome assembly GCF_056507025.1 of Lutjanus erythropterus. Taxonomy (NCBI): domain Eukaryota; kingdom Metazoa; phylum Chordata; class Actinopteri; order Lutjaniformes; family Lutjanidae; genus Lutjanus; species Lutjanus erythropterus. Next base: position 12,046,422 of record NC_139333.1, on the reverse strand, counting down.
GTTTTGTTTTGTCCACAACACAAATATATACAGTTCACTGTCATAAAGGATAAAATAAAATACACAAAATGTTCACATTTAAGAAGCTGAAATCGGGGAACTTTGACAGTTCATCTTGAAAAATGATTCAAAACAATTAATCGATTACCTAAGTAGTTGCTGATTAATTTAATAGTTAACTGATTGATTAATTCAGGGTTCCCAGATTTTTTCATGTCAAGGACGCTGGCAGTAAATGCACATTGGACCATTGACATCCTTTCACGAGAGCATTTTGTCTTAAGGAATTCCCTTTATTTTTAGGTTTGAAGATAATAACGTCTTAAAAGTGAATCAGTAATCAAACTCGGATCACTATGAATTTACAATCAAAATGACGAATATTATTTCTTCCCTACTTGTAACAATTTCCAAAGACTGTGATAAAAAATATTACTGGATTCCTCCTTTTGCTGAGGACCCCTGTTGGTCCCTGTACCCCAGTTTGAAAACCACTGGATTGATCAACTGATTGTTGCGGCTGCTAAACACTCGGCAATAGAAAGAGAAATAGGTGTATGCAGACAGAAAATACAGCAGCTCTCGTCCTCTCACAGGCACGCACACCTGTTTAAACTCGCGTGCAGACGGCCTCCGCGGCTCCGTCCCTCTCTGCCTCCTGTCTTCCCAGCGCTACTTACCTCATCTTTCTGGTACAGCGAGTGCAGGGAGCGCTCCCCATGCCACAGCACTGTGGCTTACAGTAAAAGAAGTTATCCTCTGAGCTCCTTACCTTTGAATGGGGCCATTAATCATGGTTAGAAGGATCACAGCAGCCAGCTCTTTTACACACACACACACACACACACACACACACACACACACACACACACAGAGGGACGCAGCACACAACAGAGGAATAGACTGGAGTTGGAGAGCCATCTAGTGGTTAATTTGTAGTATTGCACAAGTGAAGACAGATTGGTTTCTGACTGGATTAGAGGCTGGAAATTTTGTTATTGGAAACATTTTGACCCACCTTTGCTCAGCTGGTTTTGGTTTAATATTAATGTCTTCTTCTGAGTGCGGTCATCCTGTGCAGAGTGTGCATATTGCTCGTCTTGTGTCCTCAGCAGTGACTTTGGCTAGTGAAACTGGTCCGGGCTGGTGAGGAAGGAGAGGCTGGCCATCTGGGGCCAGCAGGGAGCCTCTCCGCCCCTCACACACACCGACACAAGAACACACACATAAAAATGCGCCCTTGTGCATAATTTCATGCGCACGCTCAAATTATGCACACGCAAGGTGACAAACACAAACTGATATGAATAAAAAGGCTTAAACAGAAATACATTCAGACAGCTCCACTTATGCACCATACTTTCTCTGTCACACACACACACGCTCACAGAAGGTGGACCCCCCGCTGGAGCCGGGGGACGTCTGGGTGACCTTGCGTCTGCCGGCAGACAGCTCCAGACGACAGTGCCAGGCCTGCTGCCAGGTGGCAGTGCCAAGCAAGACGGCATCAGAAGGAGGGGAGGAGGGTGTTCTGAGCGAGTGGAGGGTTACAAGGGAAACGCCTGTAAGCTTAGTGCCACATTAATATCAACCTGACAGGGTGTGCTTAAACGTACCACAAGGAGGTTTTAACTGGTTATGAAATGGTTTCAAATCAGTACTGATGTCTCTATATGACCTACATGAGCAAATGAGACCATCAGCAAGAAGATTGGCTAATTCTGTATAGATGTTCTTAATGACAGGTTCAGATTGTCTGTGAAATCAGATTAGAATTGCTCACATTTTTCCAGGCCAAGTTACAGTGAATACTGCATTAGCCAGTTAAGATATTTGTCTAAAGTCAATTTTATTTTTGACATCTTAAATAAAGGTTATGGCAGTGGAAATATGGCTGCTTTTGTCCACAGTGGCCTCCAAACTAATGATTAATTATGTTCATGATTAATCATTTAGTGGTGTTGTCCATAAAATGTCAGAAAATGGTGAAAAATGTTAATCGCTGTTTCCCAAAGCCCAGGATGACCTCCTTAAATGTCTGGTTTTGTTAACAACCCAAAAAATATCCAATTTACTGTCATGAAGGACTACAGAAATCAGAAGATTTTGACATTTGAGAAGCTGAAACAGTGTCTTTTTTAAAATATGTAAGTGACTCGAAACAATCAAGTATCAATTTCATGTAATAGTTGACAACTAATCCGTCCATAACGCCGTGGCTCTACCTCATAATCAACACAATATGAAAGTTCCTTGTAACTGCTTTAAAGAAGGCCAAGACTTACGGAAGAAGTCAAGTTTCTAAAGATAAAGTTTACAATCATATCAAGATGGCTAAAACATTAAAAATGTTAGGTTGTATTGGCTCTTTTATGTACACATTACCCTTACTGTAGTGCAGTGGTTCCCAAAGTGGAGGTCAGGGCCCCTTCAGGGGATCATGAGATAACTCTGAGTGGTCACGAATTGAATGAGATTGATAGAAACACATTTCTGCTTCATTAAACTATGACATTACTCTTATTTTTGCTTTTTAGATACTTTTTGTATAAATATTTTACAAAATAAGTCAAATTAAACTATCTAAGAAAGCAAAATTCAGTCTGCTTGAAATGCTAGAAGCTAATAGAATTATGTTGAAGCTACTACAATGAACTTTAATATTTTGTTGATTTTGGAGTTTTTCCACCTTAATAACCACAAAATATAACATCAAAGATAAAATTACTAAATAAGAATCTGTTCCTGCTTCTTTTAAACTGCTTATGTACTACTCACTGTAGCATTGCGTGGAAATATATAAACACAGGCTCGTTTCATCAGATTTCAGAATCAGACTCGGTAGCAGCCATTAAGAATAATGATATAGAAATCCAAAACGTTGTACGGATGGTCTCATTATCATATGTAGGTCAGTAATAAATTGTGTAATAAATTTCATAAGCAGTTAAAAACTCCTTGTAGCGGCTTTAAATTTTGACAAGAGGTTGCAAAATGACTTTGCTCTGTGTTTTCTTTGTGAGCATTTTGGGGCAAACACTGGATTCTCAAACAGCAGTTGTCACAACCAGAACTGTAAACTTTTGATATAATACTAGTATCAAATATGATACTCAATACTGATTTTGGATTTATGGTAAAAAGAAAAAAGTCCTAGACAGGAAAAAAATTAATTTAAATACAATTTTTTTTTCTCTCTCTCTCTCTTTTTTTTTTATAAACGTCAGTCAAAGTCAAATTTCAGTCAGGACAATACAGACTGAAATGAACCGAGGTCTTGAATGAGCACTTAAATCAATTTTTATAGCTTTGATACTTTCGATACTATAATTAATAGATATTGTATTGTTTTAAACGTGGTATTGAAAAAGTACTGAATTATCGATGCTTTTGACAACCATCTGATAAATGATGCTCATTTCAGCTGAAGTAACTTCATTCCCACTGCTGACACATTTTGAGTCTTTTTTTTGTGGAATGATCATTTGGTTCAGTTGCACAATTCTTGAACCTGAATTTATGTTGAGTTCAGACCCAAGTACCTCCCTGCCTTTATCATCCCCTCCCCTCTTTTTTTTTGTCTTGCTCACAAAGCCATCGCTCACATGTTCCTCGAGGAAGGTGTTACTCAGCGATAGAAAAAGTAATAAAAGTAAAATAAGATGAAGCAAAGAGTGATGGAGAACAGTGCAGGGGGAGGATAACATCAGCCACAGAGAAAGGCAGGATAGTAGAGAAAGATGAAGGCTGCGAGAGAGGAGAGAGTATTGAACCCAGTGTGAGTGAGGATGAGAATCCAGAGTTGAGAGAGAGCAGAAGGGGGGAGGAGGGCTGGAGGACAGAGAGAAAGGGGGAGAAAGTTTCATCACTGTCGACGGTGGCTCTGCGCTGCGAGCAGCAGGAGCAGGGGGAACATTGACATTTTTATCTTTCCATTGAATTTAATCTGTGTGATGGACGAGCTGCCAGTGCTTTAATTTTCCTCACACGAATTATCCCTGTCTGCCCACCTCTCTCTGTCTTGTACACACACACACACACACACACACAAATACACACCAGGCACTAACAGAAATTGTCTATTAACTGCACACTGCAGCTGAAATCCACTATGAGAACACATGATTGAGTGATGGCTGTGTGTGTGTGTGCTGTCACAGTATTCCGTACACGTTACACGCCGGCTCTTGTAAATCATTTTTATGCAATGAACACGTAACCGCAAACAATCCAGGATGCAAGTTCCCCCATTAGCATTCATATTCTCATAATACATTTTGAAAGATGCATTGCTTCAAGTTAACACGCACACAAACATCAAATCCACACACACACGCACACATAATAAAAAAAAGCAAGGCAGTATTTCTTTCATTTTCGCTTCCCCCGCCACAGTCCTCCTCCTCCCCCTCAAGTTATTGCATGTGGCAATTCGCCATGACAGATCGCCAGTCGTGCCTAATAGTTCTTTAATGACTTCATTAAATTGTGTTGTGCGGCTTATGATTGTGCTGCCAATTTGTCAGCGCGGGTAATGTCTGGGCGCTAGGGATGCCCCACTTTTATTTGTGAATTAATTGGACATCGACTGTGTTGCAGCCCCTCCGCCCCTCCCCCCTCGTGGCAGACAGGACACAGATTCCCAATCAGCACCACGAGCAGGGCCTGCCCAAATATGTTCAGCAGCTCGCTGCAGTTTTTAATGCAGGGCGTTCCTTCTCTTACTAAGTCGTAATTAGCTCATTAAAGCAGATGGAAGTGGAAAGAGTTTCACTGTTTTGCTCGTTTTCACTGTTTATAAAACTGTCCCATTATAACATACTGTTTGATGTGGGATTTTTGTCTTTCAGCTGTTTCTATCGGATTTTACATGCAGGGCGTGACTGATAATTTTCCAAATGATATCAGGGCGATGAAACAGTAAACTTACACTTCATTATATTCGATATATTGTTACATCCCTTATAGAAGGTTTACTGTTTTAGTAAACAGGGATCTAACAATATATTGAATATCATGATAAAAAATGTCTTGATACCGATATTACCAACCTGATACTGGCCTGTCACAGCTACATAGCTGTATTAGCCTATATTTGAATATTTGTTGTCTGACATGTGCCACTATCCAAAACGTTAAACGTATATATTCTCTGTATATTTTGTTCCCTTTTTTTGTTTATAGTTATTTATAATTATTAAAAATATTGGGAAAAGTTTAGGGTTTCCATGCCCTGATATAATTTTTGTCAAACTGTAAAATATCCTGCTTCGTTACATATCTTTCTCACAAGTGTTTGACAACCACATTTGAGGGATCATTGCAAACTGTTTATGTATATATTCTATATATTCTGTGTGGAGAATGTAAATCTATCACGTTTTTTGTTATCTGCGTCTGCCCCAAAACTCTAGTATCAGCTGGGCTCCGCTGTATATAATTGGTTTTTTTGATGTGTCACTTGTGACACTTTAAGGCACCGTTTCTGACTGTGTCTCCACATGTGTTTTGGTGACTACACCAGCCTACCACATGCGCACCAATAAAACGTTGGCGAATAATGTATGACCGTGCTCTGTCTGCACAGCGGGGTCTTCTTCATTTCTTGTTTTGGCGAGCAGTGCTTAGCAATAACACAGTGCAGCATCAGACTTCCAGCCCCCTCCCTCCTCCTTCCCTTCATGTTCTCCCAGGCAGGGAGGCCTGTCTGCGGGCTGATGGATGAGCAGCAGCACCGAGCAGTGCATCCCTCCCTGGCCCCGGGCCATGCCCCTCTGTCACAGACACTGATCTCCCATCATCCTGAGCGCTCTCACCCTTAATGGTCAAGGTTAGGATTAAGACAAGGAAAATTTGATCTTAGGTCACCGGCTAGGGGAAATTCAGGTACCTGGAGGGGAGGCAGAGATGTGAGGACTGATAGAGATGAGTTTAGGAAAGTGGGATGATTTAAAGCACATGAAATACAATTTTGGACAGAGGAGATAGTGTGCATTGGAGAGAATGAAATGAGGGGAGGAGGAGGAAAGAGAGCATGTGTTGTATAAGCGAGAGAGAGAGAGAAAGCTTGAAGGTTTTTTCCGGTAGGGGCTCAGCAGCCAAGCCCTTTTAAAACCATTAGAGGCGGGATATTTGTCATATTATGTTATTAGATTAGCCGGGACCCCTAATGAAAGCTGTGGCAATTTGTCAGCCTTATGGATAGCTCCATCCACCCCTACTATTTATCAAGTTGCACCCCGTCTCACCCATCCCACCCCCACCCTCAACACGCACGTACATACGCAACCCACTCACAGCTAAACTGCACCCCAGTCTGGAAGAAATGGATCGAGCCTGTAATGGGATTCCAATGCTAAACACCCCGTCTAGTGTTTTTCGTCATTTGGGGTGAGCACACTATTCCCAGCCAGATCGCCCAGAGGGAAACCACATTGGATTATTTCAAGGTTTTTTCCCCTTCCCTCCATTACCATAGTGCTTCTGCGATGGAGCTGTCGCACAACATTTATCTTATAGCGTTGGATAAGAAGTGATGCTGTGGTTGCTGCTGCTGTGTACTGCAGACAGAGCATCTTTTCCTGCTGAGGACTTTGATCTACATCTCAGTTTACCTTTACTTTTATTTAGTTTATAACAGTGCACACTTATCAAGTAATAAGTATAAAAATACAAATGTAAACATGCTGAATTTTAGCAATAGTGCTAATTTACGTCTGTAGGCAGGTAACAAAAACAGAGACATTACAAATGACAATGTACAAATACGAATACCTAATTCCAAAATAGTTGGGACACCATGTAAAACATAAATATAAACATAATGCAATGATTTGCAAATTCTTTTCAACCTATATTGAATTCAATTCAGTATAAAGTCAAGACGCTTAATGTTCAAACTGAGTAACTTTATTGTGTTTTTGCCAATATTCACTTATTCTGAATTTGATGCCAAAAAGCTGAGACTGGATCATGTTTACCACTGTGATACATCACCTTGTCTTTAAACACACTCAGTCAGGGCTTGGGAACTGAGGACGCTAACTGTTGGAGTCCTGAAAGCGAAATTATTTCCCATTCTTGCTTTTCAGATGCTTAACAATCCAGGGGTCTCTGTTGTTGTATTTTGTGCTTCAATGTGTGCCTCACATTTTCAGTGTGAGACAGGTCTGGACTGCAGGCAGGTCAGTCCAGTACCTGAAGTCTTTTACTTCAAAGCCACACTGTTGTATCGCATGTATAATTTGTCTTGGCATCTGTTGAAAAAGACATCTGGTTGGCAGCATATGTTGCTCCAAAACTTGTATGTACCTATCAGAATTAATGGGGCCTTCACAAATGTGTGAGATACCCATCATGCCACTGTCACTGACAAAAACCCCCATGTGTTGAAGTGTTTTTACATTTGTAAGTGACCTTGTGCTAGAGCTTAAACAGTACTTGTAGGGTGTATGGTTGCTTTAAAGCAGTCTGTACAAACTTAATCGTCTAAAGGCCACTGCAAGTTCAAATCAATGTTTTTCTAGAAGTGGAATGACTTCATCATTTGCGTAAAGGTTACAGAGTCTCACTGAGATACAGTATGAACAGCTCTATTTAGATAAATGAAAGCTTAGACATTAAGCTTGTCAAGAGCTGAAGTGAAAAAAAGATCCTTCACACATACTAATCCTCTCTGCTCCTTTCCTTTGCTCCTTGCAGCGGTGAGGAACGACCGGAACAAGAAGAAAAAGGACGAGAAGAAGCAGGAGTGCACGGAGAGCTACGTGCTGAGTCCCGACACGGAACAGATGATCGACAGGGTTCGCAAGGCACACCAGGAAACTTTCCCCTCTCTCTGCCAGCTGGGCAAATACACTACGGTTAGTAGCATGACCCTGACAGTCAGTGTGTGCCCGTATTTCTTTGCTATGGTTTATCACATGCACTTGTAATTAAGTTTATCTGGAAATATATCTAAAATTTTTCCCCACCTCTTCCTTTCCCTTCAGACTAACAGCTCAGAACGACGTGTATCCTTGGATGTAGACCTGTGGGATAAGTTCAGTGAACTTTCCACTAAGTGCATCATAAAGACAGTGGAGTTTGCTAAGCAGCTGCCCGGCTTCACGACGCTTACCATCGCAGATCAGATCACTCTGCTCAAAGCAGCCTGTCTGGACATCCTGGTAAGAACAACAGCCCAAAATGTCTCCAAACTTAATCCAGATTTTTTTTTTAAAACAGGTAAAGAAGTGATTCAAATTCATAACCAAACAACGTTCTGCCTCTTCTGTCCCCAGATACTCCGGATCTGTACACGCTACACACCAGAGCAAGACACCATGACTTTCTCAGATGGACTCACGCTAAACCGAACCCAGATGCACAATGCCGGCTTCGGTCCCCTTACCGACTTGGTTTTTGCCTTTGCTAACCAGCTCCTTCCACTGGAGATGGATGATGCAGAGACAGGGCTGCTCAGCGCCATCTGTTTGCTTTGTGGAGGTACGGCACAATTATGTTTGACATTTGAAAGTCGAAAAAAGCCCGAAACTGTGCCCATCACATTGTCCAGCTCATAGCTTTAATTAAGTGCCACCCCTGTCTGTGGATGAAATAGAATGCTCTTTCCTTGATCTCCACCTAGTGGTTAACTTTGATTATGACAGTTGGAGACTATTGACTCACTCTTTCTGTACTTTATATGTTTCATCTACAGATCGTCAGGACTTGGAACAGGCAGAGAAGGTGGACATCCTGCAGGAGCCCCTCCTGGAGGCGTTGAAGATTTACGTAAGGAGGAGGAGGCCCCACAAACCACACATGTTCCCCAAGATGCTGATGAAGATCACTGATCTGAGAAGCATCAGCGCTAAAGGTCTGTGGTTCTTACACCTTTTCCAAAGTCAAATTCAAGCACTTTTCAAGCATCTTCCAGCACCGTGTAGCTTTGGTAAATTACATATTTATGTACATATATGATCAAAATTATTATTTTATTTATTAATGACTCTTAATCAGGTGTCACTGATAAATTAAAGGGAAAATTCTGCACTTTTCATGTGGATGTCCAGTCAGTGTTGATGGTAAATGTAGTTAAGTGCAGCAAGAAATTCCTTGGTGTGTGTTACATTGACTGAGAAAACTGAGTTCTCCTGCTGCAAAATCTGTTTTACTGCATTCAGTGGTGTCACTTGATATTAAGAAAGAACTTACCATCAACACTGACTGGACATCCACGTGACAAATGTTGAAGTTTCCCTTTAAAGGAACACACAACAAAATTTCATGGTTCAAAATAACTTTTATTCATTTACTTATTTTATCTCAAAAGTGAATTACTCAGTCAGAGAAACATAGTGTGAAAGTAATGCAATTACAAACATTAAAACTCAAGTCAAAGTTAAAATTCAAGTGTTTTCAAGGATTTCCAGCACCTGTTTGAACCTGAAGAATTGTGTGAATGAATACCTATAAAATCATTTATAAGGATTTTGGTTGTTTACATTTTCGTGTCTCTCTCCAACCATCTGCAGGAGCTGAGCGTGTCATCACCCTGAAGATGGAGATCCCTGGCTCCATGCCCCCTCTAATCCAGGAGATGCTGGAGAACTCAGAAGGTCTGGAAAGCGGGGCGGCAGGAGGCCGGCCCAGCGGTGCCCCCCCAGGCAGCTGCAGCCCCAGTCTGTCCCCTAGCTCTGCCCAAAGCAGTCCAGCCACACAATCGCCGTAGTAGCGGCCCCACCTTTTTATTTTTTTCCGCACGATGCTCTCCGTCTCCTCCCTCGACGTTCGTTCTAAAGAGGAGGGGGCGAAGGAGGGGGGCCTTGACCCTGACTGCTGAAACACAGGAGACTGGCAGAGCCAACCTCCTCCTCTGCTACGACACAAAACCCCCACCTCCTGATCTGCTTTCCCTCACTCTGGAGCACCGTCCCGATGTGAGGGGAGGTGAGGCCGGGGCGGGCCGGGGCAACAGGATGCCTCCGAGAGACCACACCGTAAACACTGCTGATGACTCATCCTCCTTCTCCCTCCACTCTCCTCTCCACTGCTGCTCCTCCCCTCTCCACCTTCCTCCAAAAGACTTATGGAAACAAATCTGGGATGCAGCGGAGACCAGTTTTCGAACAGAACCGAGAGTGGGCGGAGCACCGTGGGACAAATATATGAACAAGGACAATGCATACAGACTGACTTGACAAACACCAGACACTTTTTTTGTTGTACTCTGAGGCAGACTGCAAGCTTGGGACTTGTCAAAAGACCCCCCCTCCTCAAAGACTCTGGGTCTTTTCTCTTTTTCCAACGTCAAAAAACAGATTTCGTACAAAAGATATATAAATATATATAGAAAAAGTTAAGGAACTATTGTGATCGACATGTCCGGAACAGAATGGCAGGTTGAAAATGAGGACATGTTTTCTGAGATTAGAAATTGTTGTACTCCTTCACTGTTTGAATCTTTTCATACCCATCAAGAGTATTGAGAGAGACGTTTCAGTTTTATCACATTTGTACATTATTCTAATTAACGAAAAGCAAAAGATGATGAAATTTCTCTCCAGTCTACACATTAGGGGTGTCACGATTCTCCAAATCCTCGATTCGATTTGATTTTCGATTTTAGGGTCACGATTCGATTCGATTCTCGATTTTTTTTTCTTTTTCTTATAGCACAGAGGCCTATGCCATTTTTAGACTAGTCTGAACAGTTGAACATAAAAAAAATAAGTAGTTTGGACTTTTTTGTCCCCTGAGAATTGACTTTGTCATTTTTACATTCAAGTTTTCAAGTTTTTTTTTCTTTAACAAAGATATGTTATCTTTATCTAAGAGATGCTCTTTGAGGTATCAAAATATTAACTATTTACATATTTATGGCCAGACAAGACAACTGTTATTTTTGATTTGTCATTATTGACGTAGTGTGCTGTGACGGTGATGTAACTCTCAGTTGCTCTTGAGGTGCAGCCATCTGTTGTTAAGGCAACTAATTCTGCATTGCTCAGACCCCCCAAAACTTTTTCTTTAACGTCTTCATGCATGGAGGGCAACGTTTTTGTTGTAAGATGCGACCTGCTGGGCATGGCGGGGCTCAAGTACGCTAATTAAATGTTTAAATCCAGCGTTTTCCACCACCAAATAAGGCTGCAGGTCTGCTGCTATAAATAGCCCTATAGCAGGGTTATTCAATTAAAATTCAAAGAGGTCCAGTTAGAGAAAATTTCCTAAAGCAAAGGTCCGGAACATCATAATGTCTAACTTTCTCAAGTGGGCCGAACCAGTAAAATTTATGTATAATCTATCAATTATTCTGCTGATTAATCGAGTAATCAGATAAGAAATATTGCATGTTCTGCATTTTTTTCTATTACATTACTTTTGCTTTATTTAAGAACAATGGTAATATAACAAAAGAAAAGATTAAACAGGTCTATTAAATGAACAACTATAAATTGCTAAAGTAAAAATACTCAGCAAAGTAACTTTACTTTTAATGTAGATTTACTTTTACTATTTTCACTTTACTTTTTACTTTTCTTTTCAAGTACAAAGGTAAAAGTAAAGGTGGTAATGTCTGCAGAAACCACAAACAGAAGAGTGAACTAACTCTTTTAACTGAAACAGTCACCAGAATATTTTTTTAACATGTTAAAATCACAACATTTTTCTTCTGGAGCAGGACAGACGCTCCCAGACCCCCAGAGGACAGGGGACAGAGGACAGAGGACAGGGGACTGGTTTACCAACATGCCACCTTTTTCTCCTCTTATGTGTTTGCACGTCTGTATTTAGTATAAAAAAAATAACAATAAGAATACCATTAAAGTACAACAACAGCAATAAAAATGTAGATTTTTCAAAAAAGGAAACAATAACATACACAATTTTTAAATTGTAATTAAGTAAATACACTAATACCACGATGTAAAAATACCTAAATAAAGAATGTGAGTATTTTTCCATCACAGCAGGTCAGTGATCAGCGTTTGAGTGACTCTGTGGATCAGTGAATAGTGTTAAAACATCGGCACCGCGACATGATTTTCTATTTTTGGAGCTGCGCACCTGCTGTGAGAAGGTCTTAAAGTTTCTCAAAGAGAAACACAGACTCTCCTGTTTTACGTATAGACAATTGTTTAATTTTATAAGAGCATCTGGTTGGTGTCGATGTCATTAACCATCACGTTAGTTTCTGTTGTAATAAACTCCGTCATTAACAACAGTCTCCTCCACACGCAGCTTCTCTGCAGTTGGTCTGTGCGTTTCCTGATCAGATAAACCAGCGGCGGAAAGACGAGAAAAGTTGCGCCAGTTAAAATAGAAGCGTCCCGTCAAAATTTAAAATCTATTAATAATTTATTGGTTATAGGTCCTATATCATCGCTGCCCTATAGCGTTAGTTATAACTTTTGCGCGAGCTGAGTGGAAGTTTTATTGCAAATGAGGATGGAATAGTTGGCTGGACCAGTGATGGTGTTTTCCCAGTTGTCAAATCTACATCTTTGTGATGCCGGCGAATGTGTCCTGCCATGTTCGTAGTGTTTCCCGTGGCCAGGTATGGTACACGCACATAGCATATCTTACGCACTGTAGTGTTCTTGTCGACAACATAACTCACCGGGAACACAAAATATTTCCACACTGGTGATTAAAGAGAAGCAGGAGCGGCTTCAAGCTCCGGTGCCGCGTCTCCTTTATCTGCACTTGCCATGGTGTCAGAAACTGCAGGTTAGCTAACTAGGGGCGTCGGCTACAATGTGCTGCGTCGTCATGTGCTTTTACCTCTTTCCACACCTCCCTCACCTCGGAGGGGGGTCGTCGATCCTCTCTTTGATTTCGATGCTCGAGACCATGATGGAATTTCGATCGATGTCGATAAAAAATCGCAATCGTGACACCCCTACTACACATGCAAACACACAAACACAAACATGCAGACACACACACAAACGTGCACAGAAAACAAGTCGCAATGAATATCACCTACTATTCCAGGTTGGATTTGTTTTCCTTTTTATTTTCTTTCTTTTTTTTTTTTTTTTGCTTCCAAGAGAATGGAAAAAAATGATTGTATGAACATGGTTGTATGATATGGTCACAGGTCCTTTCAAGAAATCAAATTAATGAAGATTCATTATTAAGGTGTATTTTAAGTAGCCTTTGAGTTTGTGTATATAAGCTGTATTCATTTCTTTAAAACTATGAAGAGTTTTAGGCTTCACCTGATTTTTTTTTTAAGAATACCTTTTATGTGTTTTGTTTATAGGTTTGTGATGCAAGAAAAGACATTTTGAGCACATTTTACTGAAGGAAGTTCTTTCATGTTTTGTGTCCTACTAAATACTGGACAGACCCTTAACCAATCACTGGCTGTTCAGAATGTGGCTTTCACAAACAATTTCAACCTCTCCCTCCCCTACACTTAAAAAAAAAAGAAAACATGTTTCTTACATACAGTAGATAACAAAGTAGCACTCCAGTCGGGGCATAGCTTTTTTGGCCATGTAGCAGAAAGAGATGGTGTTTCTGAAAATGGTGAGCTCGATGCTGCTCGTAGCCTCCCAGGTTTGAGTGCGCCACAGCAGCTCAGCTTCAACGAGAGTTAAAATGTGAAGAATGGTGTACATACACACTGTATTAAACACAAGTGATTCTCAGTAGTCTCTGAATGGAACAATAATCTGTAGTGGATGGGAAAAGACTAGATTGTAGTGATCCCTCTGCTCTGTCAGTGGTCAGGCAAGAAGTGAAGGTCCCAAATGTGATGTTTGTCAACCTCACAAATCTCCCCCTGGCAACCTGTGGTAGAAACAAATCTGTGACTTTTTTTTTGCCGGATCCAGAGCAACCTTGCACCCTGCGACTCACTTTACGCCAAAAACGCCTTCACCGTTAACACACACATCATCTTAGACCATCATTACTGTACACATGCCAATGTCTCAGGAAGGAATCATTTTGTGTGCTTGGCCTGTTCTTTGTATATGTTCTGTGCTGCACCTCCTAACTCTCCTGTCACGGATGCACACATACTCACACACACTTCTGCTACTGAGCCCCTGAATTTTTCTTCAGTCACTCATTTTTTGTTAGGCCTGGCCAACCCAGGACTTTGTGCGGAGAGACACCGACCCTGACCCCCGCAACGTTACGACATAGGATGCCAGTGTGGAGTCTCTCTGAGTCATTCATGTGTTCTTTTTATTTGTACGGTCAAAAGCTGCTTTCATCATTTAGGACTTTACCTGTCCAGAACAGCGCACAACTTTTCCCTCCACAGCTAATCTGGAATAGCAACAGACACACCGTCAGTTTGAGAAGTATGGAATATGTTGCAATTTTGTCAAGATTATCAAGCGACTTTGGAAAAAAAAGAAAACAACAAAAAAAAAGATCAAAAATAAAACCAACATTTAATAATTATTAAATGTGTTTGTGTTGTTCACATGTGTCATTCTTTTTTATTATCCGCTACAGGGGTGTCCTCAGTAGGTTTTCATGCATCATAGCCATAGAAAGAAACTCGGCGGAAATCACTAACTTTCTTGAAGCCTTGGAACCCTCTTTTTTTATGTGGGCCTGTAGTAAAGCATTTAAGAGATATAAAAGGTTCATAGATATAACATGTGTTACATATATGATATCACTTCAGACCACAAATCTGCATGATAATGACCTTTATCAAATCAGCATTAAGGTTAGGTTTAAGTGAAACCTTGTAACTGTAAATAATTAATATACTGAAAAAATAAAATTGCCAGCAACCTAAAAAACACTAATTGTTAACACAAATCAAGTGGTTTTTTTTCCCAAAACAGGTTAGATTAACACTATTGCGTTGAAAAACTTAATCCAATATGTGTTACTGATTTAGACATTTTTAATGATGCAAAAAATAAGATACGGCAACACTTCTCTTGTCAGTGTATTTGTTTCACTTAAAGGCTAAATTCATAAGCAGTAAAACCTGTGCTCAAATTAATACTTTATTGGTGTTTTCAGCTACGGCCTTACGAGGTCTGGTTTATGATCAGTAATGTGAGGAAATGTTGGCAAACCTCGGATATATTGTGGTTTAACGCAGTATGTTTGCTGACTTTATGAGTGTTTTGTTTCAGCATTTGCCATTATCTTGTAGCCATCACTTGTGGTCACAGTGGCCGCTGCTCAGCAAAATGCACATGGACTCATTTAAAAAAACACGAAGAGGAGAATGTATTGGAGGAAACTCTCCACCTCCCAAACCAGGCCTGTGCTACATTTACTATGGCATACACATTACATTGATTTTTTTGATTATATGTCAAAATGAAGATGATGTCAAGATCAAAGAATAATAGTTACTTGATGGTGTGCATTAGGCTCAAGCAAATAAATCTGTACATGACTCAAGGCATATGATTGCTTCCAGACTACTTGCCCACTTATTCTGACGGCCGCTGTCAACATAAAAGGAATCACAAATTGAGACAGAAACAATCTGTACAAATAGAACAGAATAATTTGTTTTCACATCAGAGAGCACATTCTATTACTTCGTATCGGCCTATAAACATTTTTTACTAACATTTTGATACATTCTAAACAGAAAAATTCGGTGTAAATCAAGCCAATAAGTCAGTATACAACATATTAGGGCCCTTGAACATTAATAATTTTTGTAGGACATCGACTGTCTTAATTACACATGCTTTTTCTGTAATGAAATGTCAAAATGTCTTTTGTGGAAAGGGGTCTTTTATGAATATATACAACAAATAGAACACTATCTGGTATGTTAAACCCATCAACCAGCTGACAGCCTGGTTGATACAATTAATAATCATAAAATAATTTCAAAACCTCATGACAATATTAGAAATCCCAAATCTGGCTACTACGGTTGCTGTCTACATTGGCAAAAAAAACCCTTGTGCTATGCCCCGCCCTCTTACGGAGATAGTGACGTTTCAGCCAATCACAATTCTTCGCGCGGAATTTCAAACATTTTCAAATCAGTTTCCCTGTACCGACTTGAGATTGCTCCGCCAAATTCGTAAACAAAATAGTCCCCCTCGCACAAATGCAAGCTAAATTTGATTTCTGTCCACCAAACACAGCCTTAAAACCACAAGAATACGAAAATACATGTAATTTATCGTAGAACATAAGTTACTCCGACGGTTCTTTTGGCTTACTTTGTGTGTGTGCAGTGTGTGTCGTGTGGCGGAGTAATACCACGGCACATCTGTGGAACAGACGAGAGGCGACCAGTGACGGCTACACAAGGTAGCTTACGTTAGCCATTCCTTAATGTACATTGTATGGTACGGTAGGGTATCTAGTGTACTTTTAGTTTGATATGATATTATAGTGAAATTCCTCTTCGCCACATCCCGGTCGATGTTTATGGATTTCCAGAAGTTGACGTGTCTTTAAACGGACTTACAGGTGAGGCTATAACGCTTGCAAATGTCTTTAGTTTGTCGTGTAACCATGGGCACATGAGTGAGGACGGTTTTCGTTAACGTAGCGTAACATGTTTAACTGAAAAACATATGTTGTTTTGTTGTCTAGTCGCTAAACTTACTTCAAGTTACGCTGACAGCCCTTTCCAACAAGAGTAAAGTTATAACGCTACTATCGAGGTGACATCGCACGTGGAATGTCTGCAGTGTGTTTTAACTTAATAAAAAAAAACGACCTGCGGATTTGTTTTGCAGCAATAACGTCTAATTACGTCGACGTTATGACAATATCGACCAAAGACGACATCACTAGTTATTGTTAACTAGCCAAGGTTGTTGTTAGTTATTGTTAAGTGTAGAAAAGTGTGTGATTTCTAGCACACACACTCTCTGCCTCCAGTTTGCTGCGTGGCTTCTTTCTACGTTAAAATGCTATGTTATCCAAAACAATGATTCCTGGTTACATAATTGAATGTTAACTAATTTTATGCCACTGTTGGCTTACGTTTGTGCAGTTTTGACACTTGTTACTTGTTACCTTCCCAGGTAACGTTACAATGCCATTACATGGAAAAATAGTCGTGATTAAGAGGAGTGGAGGAGACGGGACTGAGTTTCCTCTTACTGCATCATGCTTATTTGGAAGGTGAGAACATTAAAAATCATGTGGTGGATGTATGATTTTCTCATGTCATGATTTCATATTAAACCCTTATTCTGTTGTCTCATCTGAATCGTGCTAGTTTGTTTTTATCTTAAGACATATCTGTTAAGTACAAGAGAACGCACATGCACGTTATGTAGGAGTCAACATTTAAGCAACGTTTACCTCATGTTGGTATAGAAAGGTGCTATAAAAACCCTTTTGGTTTTGGGGGCGGGCTATCTGCTGCTGACGTCAGAAATTTAAACGCATGTCTGCTCCTGTTCTTGCATGAAGTACAAATGACACCTTACTGTGTATTCAAGTTTCCAGTTCACAAGTTCCCTTTACTTTTGGATAGGCCTGGGCGATAAAACAATTGCTATGTTTCTGCAATAGACACATTATTAATGGCAAAAAGAAAATTGTGCCATGAAATGTGCAAAAGTTTTGCTTAAATGCGAACCACCATGAAGGCGCATAACGAATATGTCCTGGCTCTCAAATAGTCTATTATATCCCTTGATAATGGAGCGTGCTACAAGTTACAGGCAACAGCAAATCATTCAACAGGTTGTTCAGTTGCACAATAGTCACATGTGACACAACAGAAACGGCCTGAAATGAGAAGATGCGTGCACACAGTAAGCACACGCCCTGGTCTTTGTAAGAAAAATAGATACATTAGAAATTAACAATATTGACTGAAAAGAAATGGTGACCAAAAAAAACAGCTATATTGCCCAGCCTTACTTTTGGACCATGAAACATTTCCTTCACTGCTTATGAACAAACACCACTTGCATGTAAAACATGAGACATTCTAACCCTTCTTTCTGATGACACACCTTTTCTTTGTGATCTTTACAGGAAGCCTGACTGTGATATTCGTATTCAGCTTCCTCAAGTATCCAAGGAGCATTGCAGGATTGAGTTGAATGAAAATAAAGAGGTAAATATGAACAGTTTTCATATATGCACTCGGAACTGTGTCCTGAGATGGTATATCATCCAAATGTGCCCATTCACACATGCATTAGGTAGTTGTCTGTGTCAGATTTGTTCACAAATGTTGGAAAAAATCTGTATAGTTTGTGCAAGTGGTAGTGCTTGCAGAATGAGCAGCAGCAGGAGAGCGACTCAGCCATAATGACTGTTTTTATCAATGCAGAATCTCAAACTTAACTATGATGAAAATAGAGAATGGTGATAGATAGGGAGATCAGCTGACTTAAGTCTCCCTGCCAGCAGAAGAGGCACTCAGTGGTGAGCTGGGATTTGCAGGATGCTCACTTGAGTTTTCTGACTGTTATTTGATGTTTTCACAATTTAAAAGACAATAAAATGCTTTAAAATGTGAGAAAATAGATTAGACTCATCTGGACTGATATTGGCAGATAGTCTGTATGAAAATGAAAGGATCAATGAAAGAATGAAAAGCAATACATGGGCATGCAGAAGAGACACAAAGCAGCTGCACACTGAGCTGCTCTGTTATGTGTGGACTAGGGAGCTGACAGGGTTAAGTCTGGGGTAACTAATGCATTCACACATACAGCTGGTCTACATAGCATCTGGGTAATTTCAGAGTTGCCATACACATGTGACCACATTCTTTTGTTTGTGTTAAAACTCGGCATAACGGGGAACTGTTATGCAACAATCACAATAATGTCTTCACATTTTGATGATCATAATTTTAATTTTGTAGTTAATAAATAAAATTTTGTTCCATAAATCACTTGTGAGTTTGCTGTGGGAAATCGTGACCTAGCTAGATTTAAAAGATTAGCTGACATAGGTATTCTGGTTTTGACTACTCTGATGGACTGCATTTAAAGTGATTTTTACATTTTGCTTCTCCCAGGTTATATTGACAAACTTGAGCTCAGTGAATCCTACTTGTGTCAATGGAGAGGCTCTGCAGCAGGCTGAGCGTTTGAAGCATGGAGATGTGATAACTATAATTGACCGTTCTTTCAGGTGAGTGTGAGGAGAACCATTTTATCATTCTTTTGTCTTCCATTGTCATCAAATGACTATTAGTACGAGCATTTGTCCTTAAGTGATATGATGTAATATGTTCTTTATTATTTGTATTAAATCTAATTTTTACCAGGTACGTTTTGTGTGCCACATAAGTATCTTGCACCAGCTGTAAATTTTGTTTGTATTGTCTTTACAAGAGTCAAATGTTTTACAATTATATGATGCCATTTGCATCATGTAAATTGCTAGATAGTTTGACCTCTCCTCATCATTACTTGTAGATTTAATGTCACATTTAATGTACTCTTGGAAGCACAAGTACAGACAGAATGTATTTAACCTAGCACATATAATGGATGCTATGGAAATGGGAAAATGTTATCATTGTTATAAGAATTATAAATTGGGTTTTACTGATTTATTTTTTTATTTTTTTATGCCAATTGTCATTTCAGGTTTGAGTACCCTCCAGCACCCACACCAAAGAAGAGGTCTTACATAGGAGGCAAAACTGGCAAAGTAATTTACTCCTTTATCTCTTAACAGTAGAGCCTTGCAGCCTTCCTGATATCTTTTTTGCCTACACTTCTGCTCAATTTGATTATTTTATAAATGTGTTAAGAAAAGTGTCTTGTGCTCAGGTTCTTCAAGATCACCAAGCAGTGGACAGTATCACCACTGAATCAGGAGAAAAGAGAATCTCTGAAGTGTCCACAGGTGAGACTGTGATAGTGGTTATTCTAAATGAGCTGTATTTTGATGATGTTGCAGTCTGTTTACAGTCTGTGTATTTCCAGAATTGGTGTTTCCTTTGCAGATAATTAAACATGATAGAAAAAGATTTTGATCAGATGTATTAGAGATTGAGATAAAAGTCATTGCTTTGAATTTTTTGTAGGTGGAAAACTATTTGAGGATCTATTCCACAGTACGCAATGGTCACCGCCCTATCAAACAGAACCTTTGACAAAATGAGTTTTTGTAGTTATTGTATTCATATTTAGCTCAGTCTTTGAAACGTGACAATTGAAAGCATTTTTACAACCCGACTCAAACTCCTTGTTCCCACCCAGACTGTACTGTTGATAGGTTTTTGATGCCTGTAGTTTTTCCTCTAGTCTCACACTTGTTATTTTTTGTTTACACTATCAAGTGTATAAACCTTATGCAAAACTTTGCTCATTATAGACCCTCATCTGAAAGATGGAACTAACAATGACAACATTCAGCGATCCCTGGAGAAAACCATGGAGTCCAAGGAGGATGATAGCCTGCTGCAAAACAAGACCACCTCCCCCTTCAACGATCTGTATCAAATGATCAAAAAATCTTTGGATGTCAAGACCCCCCGTAAATCTACTGCTAGTCTGCTTCAGACACCGTCCTCGAGGTTTTGCACTCCAAAACCGGGTTCAGTCCAGAAAAATGGTGGAAAAGCTGTCATCTCCACAGAAGAAAAAAGCACTCCTAAAAAGGATGAAGCCAAAGTCTCTTCTGGAGCTGGTGAAACTAAGGGAGAGGTTGAAAATATAAGCAGTGGGACCCCAAAGTCCATTAAGAAGCAGAGGAGGTCCTTCCAGGTTCCTGATACTGAGATGGCTGGACCTGAAGCTCAAAATACTGCCAAGTCTGAGGCAACTTCACCCCAGAAGAGCAACTGTACAACCCCCCAGAGGTTTACTGTGTCTGAGGTTATTGAGCAAGTTTCCACTGAAACCCCCAAGTCACCTATGAGAAGAAGAAGCAGGGAGGCCACACCAGCCAAATCTGCAGTGGCTTCTCCCAAAACAGCATCGCCAAGGAACTCAGGGAAAGTTGAAAAAGGTGATAAATACTTTTGTTTCTCTTTCTATTTAAGTGTGTTAAACATGCTTGAATAAGTACTGTAAATTGGTTAAGATACGTTTGTTGTTATGTATGTTGTTACTGATGTACATTCATATTTTCAATTCATTTATTAGTGAAAGAGGCGGCCAAAAAACGCAAAAGCAGTGAACTTGCAGCTGACTTGCCCACATCACAAATGAAGAAGAAACGGGTTTCCTTTGGAGGGCATCTGAGTCCTGAGTTATTTGATAAACGACTACCTCCTGACTCTCCATTACGCAAAGGGGCCACTCCACGGAGAAGCTTGAGTCTGTATAAACCCAAACAGTCACTCCTCAGACGAGCATCAGTCATTGGCTTGCTGCAGGTAAGACTTGGGTGGAGGATGATGGCTCATGTACTTTGACCCAATTTTATAATTGTATGCATTATATAGTCTTATTTAAAATGGATCTTGTTTTTTGTAGGAGTTTGACCAGGAGTACCCAGAAAGCCCGAATGTGAAAAGTCCTGCAAAAATGAGGACTCCATCACCTAATAAGTCATCAAATGCCAAGAAGGCTTCTCCTAAGACTCCATCATCAGGAAAGAAGTCACCAAAATCCAGGTCTCCTTCTCCCAAGGCAGCAACCCCTGCAAAGATGTCACCAAAATCCAGGTCCCCTTCCCCCAAAGCAGCAACTCCTGCAAAGAAGTCACCAAAATCAGCCACCTCTTCTCCCAAGGCAGCAACTCCTGCAAAGAAGTCGCCTAAATCCAGGTCTCCTTCTCCCAAGGCAGCAACTCCTGCAAAGAAGTCGCCTAAATCCAGGTCTCCTTCTCCCAAGGCAGCAACTCCTGCAAAGAAGTCGCCTAAATCCAGGTCTCCTTCTCCCAAGGCAGCAACTCCTGCAAAGAAGTCGCCTAAATCCAGGTCTCCTTCTCCCAAGGCAGCAACTGCTGCAAAGAAGTCGCCTAAATCCAGGTCTCCTTCTACCAAGGCAGCAACTCCAGGAAAGAACCCACCAAAATCCAGGTCTCCCTCTCCCAGGGTAGCAACTCCCTCTAAAAACAAAGTGGAAACTTCCGGAGTCCAGACTCCCACAGTACAAGGGCGCTTCTCTGTGTCACGCATCAGCACACCATCTCCAACTGTGGAAGATGCAGTTACTGACCAGGCTCCTTCAGCCACTGAAACTCCTAAATTACCCCTGAGGAGGAAGAGCATGAAGAGCACCTCTCGGAAGACTCCAAGTATGTCGAAGAGTGCTGTAAAGGCAATGTGCAGAAAAAGTGGCATTTCACGGGCCTCTATGAAAGGTATGTTAGACCCTAAACTCTATATTGTAGCACTTTAAAAAAAAAAAAAAAAAAAACCTTGCCTTGGTCCTTTTACTTTATCATCAGTGTCTGAGTTGTACAGTTTCTTTTTTGCTCTCCTTTCAGGAATACATTCCTGGGCAAACATTGTGAAATTTGGGCAACCTAAGGCTCAAGTGGCTGCTCCAGCTAAAAAAATGGCCACTAAAAAGACAGTGAAGAAGTCTGTGTCCAAACCCAAGGTAAAATAAGAAATTATGTCATCTTAATAATTAAACATTTTTTCTGAAGTCTTGAAACAACCTTAACTTGTAGGATCTAGTATAAACAAAGAACATTTAATATACTATTTGTTATAATTTGTGTGACTTTTGCATTACTAGTTAAACTGCTAGGAAAAAAACAATATTCCTGTTCCCCAATACACACCCCTTTCAGTGAAGATTATATTAGACACTTAAATTATTTTGTGTGCTGGTTATCAACTGATACTGTAATGGGCTATTTCTTGTTGTGATGTTAGCATGGTTAATGTTTAAAAATGTCTTTCTCAATCAACCAGACCCCTGCAAGAAAACTCAAAGACCATGTCAGCACTGGACATGCAAATTCACCTGTCACCATTGTTGTGGGCAGAGCTCACAAACAAAGCGTTGTATATTCAACTGGCGCTGCACCGAAACTGGTCAGCAATATCGCAGTCTTTAAAAAGGACATGAAAATGGACGAAGACTTGACTGGTAATAACCCCTTTTCCATCTCAACAAATTGTAACACTTCACTTAAGTATTATACCTGCTCATATTGTATGTTGTGTTTTCAGGAATCTCTGAAATGTATAAAACACCTGTAAACGAAAGGAAGAGAAGATCTGTTATCAATGAGAACAGCACCATGAAGACACCAGTGGGAGCTCTTGGCACATCTGTGGTAGAACCATCAGTGTTGAACACACCAGAGGAGCCAGGTAAAGTGTGTGTTGTTGTAAGGAGGGAACCAAAGAATGAAACTTGTAATATGCAGAATGACTTATGTCATAATGACTTTGTCAAAATAAGTATGTTCACTAATTCAGTCACTTTAAACCAAAATGTTATTTTACAGGTGAAATGATGGTGTCACCACTGAGTGTTTCATCTACAGTAAAAGATGGAAGGTACAACACCGAGGCAGTCCAACGCCTGCTGAATGGAGATGAAGAATCTAGCTTCATTAGTGATATCCCTGCCATGGAGACTCACACTGATTCTAATGAACAGGAGTCCACAGATTTGAAGATGACCTCTGTAACAACTCCCAAACAGAAGCCAGAATTACCAGAATGTCTCACCGGAGTAAAGAGAATCATGAAGACGCCAAGGCAGATGGCTGAGCCTGTCGAGGACCTGAGAGGAAAACTTCTGAAAACTCCAAAACAGAAGCCTGTACAGCAGGAATGTCTTACTGGAGTGAAGAGAATCATGAAGACCCCAAGACAGAAATCCGAGCCTGTTGAGGACCTGCGAGGGAATATTCTGAAGACTCCTAAGCAGAAACCTGCACAACCAGAGTGGCTCACTGGAGTTAAGAGAATTTTTGAGACCCCACAACAGGAGGCTGAACTTCTTGAAGACCTTTGTGAAAAGCTTCTTGAAACTCCCAAAGTTCTAGAGGCTAGTGATGAAAGTTCAATTGGTGTGAAGGAGGTTGTGGAGACACCAGCACACATGCAAGAATCTGAAGACCTACCTGAAATGACAGACATGAAGACGCCAAGTGTGAAGAGCTCCCCATTGGTATGTCTCACAGGTGTCAAGAGAATAATGAAGACACCTAAGGAGAAAAATGGTCCAGTTGAAGATATGGTTGGTGTGAAGAGGCTTATGAAAACTCCAAGAGAAAATGTTGAACCTGTTGAGGAAAATTTTGGCATTAAGAGACTTGTGAAAACACCAAGACTGAGAGGTAATGCACCAGTGGAGGACTTTGAGGGGCTTGTGGAGCTCATGGAGGAGCCACTGCCTGAACCAACAGGACAACTGGAGACAAATGAGGTAATAACAGAAGCCCTTCGTTGGATTAGTTTGTATGTATTTTAGAAAGAAACTCTTATCACCTGGTGGATAGTGTAATAAGCTGAATGAACAGGTGGGATTCAGCCAAGTCTCCAATATAGAGTCAATATGCTGAACACTGTTTTTAAAAAAAAGCTTCTTAATGGGATTTTAAATATTGGCAACATGCTCATATTACAGGAAGTCATTTGACTAAAAAAGAAATACAAAGATTTTGATTTTGAAGAGGGTAAATGTGGGCTCAGTTACAGTGTGATGACTGTCTGGTATGGTCTGTGTGGTCACAGAATTTTACATGTCTAACCTTTACAAGATATTTGTGTTGTCTGCAGGATTTACTTAATTTATTTCATAGTGATTGCTCATTGTCTAAATTATTTTTAAATTTGTTGTTGACAGGCTGAAGATCAAACTTCTCCAGATTGTGACAAAGATGTTGCAAAAGGTTGGTTGGTATTTAAGTTTAATAACAATATTGTTAAAGGAGTGGTGAATAACGTGACTGAGAGTGCTTATGTAAGCTACTTTACAATGAGCCGATTATTATGGGTTTTTATTTTGTGCTTTCTCCTTGCATAGAACTAGACTTTGCTCATGAGGAACCACGCAACGATTTACCATCAGATGTGACAGATATTGTTCTCCAAGTAGACAAAGAAAAAGGTAAGTTTACTAATATTTATTCCTTGAATTGGTTGATGTCAAAACATAGTCCATCTTTTCAGGTTTTGTATAATATAATCTCATTGATATGGACAGTCTGGACATGTTTCAGAAAAAAGATAAGAAAAATAAGCGTTAGTAATTTTTGTACCAACAGTCAGGTTATCCATACTACTAAATGTAACTAAAACCCCAGAACACATAAAATATGTACTTCAGATCTCGTTAAAAAGCGCAGTGGGTTTGCTAGCTGAAAACTCAACCAGTTCTTCTTTTGTCTAATTTTAGAAGCAGACGCAAATGAAGTTGTTGACCACCTGGGGGAGGAGCCAAGTGGACACAATAATGGTGAATCATCAGATGCCATGGAAACACTCTCTCATGTGGCTGTAGATGAGGATTTACCCGTGGAAGAACCCAAAATGGATACAGCAGATCATTTATTTGAGAAACAACCTAAATTGGATACAGTAGATGAGGCTGGATCTGAAGAACAACACAAATTAGAAGCAATAGGTGAGTCTGGATCTGAACAACCAAAAATGGAGGCAGTAGATGAGAATGTGTCTGAAGAACAACCTCAAGTGGAGACAGCAACCAGTAATGTTTCAAAAAGCAACGCAACTGCCACAGATCCTGACCATGAGAAGAAACCCATTCGAGGAAGAAGGGCAAAAACAGTGGAATCTAAATCAGCTGAGGATAAACAGGAGACTGCTGAACATACTGAAGATCCTGTTGTCCCTGCTCCAGTCAGAGGAAGAAGAGGGAAGAAAACTGAAGCTACAGCACCACCTGCTGTTAGACAAACAACAAGAGGCAGAAAAGCAAAGACCACTGAAAGCCAGGATGTTAAGCACACACTGGAGACAAGTGCCTCTCTACCTACCAAAGTCGCCCTTAAGCCCAAGAGAGGAAGAAATGCCAAAAAAGCTTCTGATGATGAAACTGTTCAAGAGGTGGCCACTGAAGCTGAAACTGTCCAAGAGGTTGCCACTGAAGCTGAAACTGTCCAGGAGGTTGCCACTGAAGCTGAAATGATGCCAGCCCCTGAGAACGAGCAGAGCCTGCCAGTAGATGTTGACCACAAAGCAAGTGACAGTGCCACTCCCCTGGAGAAGGCTGCATTAAAGCCCAGGCAGGGAAGAAAAGCTAAACAACCTGAACAGTCTGTGCCAGAGCAGCAAGATGTGCCATGTACTAACGGTAATCCTTCATTATTCTCACAATGGGGAATTTTGCATTTTTAGAGCAGCAAAGGGTCTAGAAAAATAAAAAATACTGATATAACGCACAAAATAAGTAAAAAAGTGAGGAACTTAAGCAAAAATATACAGAACAAACTGACTTAACAGTTGAAGTACTATACCTGAAATAGCGATTGTACGCTGTTTTACAGTAATACTGTATCATCCTTGTCAGATTTTCATTGGGCAAAAAAGTCCTGACTAGTGTTCTTTAACTGATAAGTTATTTAGTAGTTGAATTCTAAACATTTGTCCTTCTGTTTTCTCCTATTATTTTAGAAGCAGATACAAATGAAGTCTGCAGTGACCAACTGGAGGCAGTGCCAAGTGGAAGTGATGAAAATAAATCATCAGATGACATGGAAACTGCTCCCCAAGCACCTGCAACTGAGAGTTCACCTGAGAGTTCACCTGAAGTGGAGACGGCTACAGAAATTGATGCAACTGTCGTTCAGAAGAAACCTGTTCGAGGCAGAAGGGGGAAAGCAGTGGAATCTAAATCAAATGAGGATAAACAGGAGGTAAAAGACCATGCTGAAGAGCCTGTTGTGCCAGCTCCAGTCAGAGGAAGAAGAGGGAAGAAAACTGAAGCTGCTGCACCACCCGCTGTTAGACAGACAAAAAGAGGCAGAAATGCAAAGTCTCAAGAAACCAACCCTGATGATCAATCTGAAACGGTAGAAGAGAAAGCTGTGGAAACAGCAGTGGTGACTGAGCTTTCCACTGAGGCTGAGAGTGACCGGACTTCTCCAGTAAATGCCCCTAAAGAAGAAAATGATTCTGTCCCCCCCACAGAGGAAGCTGTTGTCAAGCCCACTAGAGGAAGAAAGGCTAAACAAGCACCTGTTGAGCCACCTCATCCAGAGCCCAAGAAAAATGAAGACCTGAGTGATGGGCGCCTTATTGCAGATGCTCAATCTCAACAGTCCATTCCTACACCTGGAAAACCAAGAAGAGGTAGAAAGACAAAGCCTGATGCTGTTGAAACAAATGAGACGGCAGAAGACGTGGTGGTCACTGTGGAGACAAAGCAGGATTCTCAGCCTCCAGTCAGGGCTAAGAGGGGAAGAAATGCCAAACAGGAAGAAAAGCAAGAGAAAGATGTTAAGATTACTTCAGTGGAAACTACTGAATCCCAGGAGCCGGTTAAAAATTCAAGGAGAACCAGAAAAGCAGATCAAGACCATGCTGAACAAAGAGAAGAAGCCCCAACTGTTGAAGTGGTTGTTCCAGTGGAAACTGAAACTCCAGTTGTTGAGGTGGCAGAAGACATGGTTGTCACTGAGAAGACTGAGCAGCAGTCCCAGCCTCTAGTCAGAGCTAAGAGGGGTAGAAATGCCAAACAGGAAGAAAAGCTACAGAACGATGGTGAAATTACTAAATCCCAGGAGCCAGTTAAAAAATCAAGGAGAACCAGGAAGGCAGAGCAAGACCACGATGAACCAAGAGAAGAAGCCCCAACTGTTGAAGTGGTTGTTCCAGTGGAGGCTGAAGCTTCAGCTGTTGCTGAGCCAGTGAAGATAAACGAACAGGTTGCTGTGACTCCAAAACCCAGGAGAGGGCGAAAAAGTAAACAAGACACCGAGAGTGAAACCTCTACTGTATCAGCCAAGGTCCAAGAGGTCCCTGCTGTGAGCGCCACATACAAACCCAAACGAGGTAGGAGAGGAAAACAAGTTACTGAAGAGGTTGAAGTCACAGCCGAGGTCCCTGAGGAAAAAGCCAACCATGAGATGGAGGCTGAGGAGAAGAATAATGAAGAGCCTGATGTTGCAGTGCCTAAACCAAGCAGGGCAAGGGGGGTGAAAAATGCGGTTTCGCAAGCCATTCCAGCCAAGAGGGCCCGTCGTGGTGCAGCTGTTCCTGTTGAGGAGACCAATGCAGAATCCACAGCTGTGGTTTCAGATTCTGCGCCAGCTTCAGTAGAGACAGCCAAAAGGGGGAGACGGGCAACAGCAAAGCCAGTAACAAATAATGCTGTGGTTACCAGTGACCAGGCAAATCCCTCTGAAGATGTAAGCGGTGCTGTTGTGGAAGATGCAAAAACATCCAAAAGATCTGTCAAGTGGAAAGCAGACTTGGAAGTCTTTGAGATTCCGAAAGCAACACCTGTGAAGGCAGTTCGAGGTAGGAAGACAAAACTTGTAGACCAAGTTGACACTGAAAGCGAAAATGCATCAAAGGCTGCCAGCAAAACTGAAGAGAAGGATCTCTCAGACAAAGTTGTCAACGTTCAGCCCGCCAAGAGAGCCAGACGAGGGGCAAAGGCTGCTGATGAAGAGGAGTCAACTAGCAAAAGTGTTGAGGCTGAAACGCAGTCAAAAACCCGAAGAGGGAGATCGGCAAAGAAATAAAGGCATTTTTGTATATGATCCTAATCACAATGACTTTTTCCTTTTAAATTCTTTTTGTACTTGTCATTTTTTAATGGTATTGCATTTTAGGAAGTAGTTTTATAGACTGAAAATGAAGCACTGCTTTTTTTGTTTTTCATTACAGCAGGGATTCTTAAACCATACATGTTGTGACAAGTTGTATGTTATTCATTACTTTACGAATATTTTTATGTTGAAAAAAATGGTTATTAAATTTTCTTATACAATGAAAAACTGGTCTGAAATGGTCTTATCTTAAAATCTCTGGGGTCTTGTACACGTTAGTGTTGGTGCAGGTCTGATTTTCATAGCCAGTGGCAAGAAGATAATTGGTTTATTCACAACACAAAACATTTCTCAGAGGGTTATGCAAAAGAGTGCAGCAGACAGTTGTAAATTGTTAAATGGACTATGGGGTACAAAGCCTTCACTAAGCATTTAACTGAGATTTGTCTATAATGCATACTGCAGTTTAATGCCCTGGCTTCACTTAGAAGTGTGAAGAACAAACTTGCAAATTTAAACATTTCTCATTCAGGAAGATTCTGCATTTTTTATGTGGATGTCTAGTCAGTGTTGCTGCATAAGCAGTGTTTACTAAAGTCCTTGACCAAGATAACTGACTTTAGAAAATTCCCCCTGCTGAAAAGAGCACAATTTTCCTAGAAAGCTGTTGCCACCAACCAGTATTAAAGAATGGTTATTGGTGTATTATGTGCTATTTGTAGTATTTCAATCCCTTTGCTTGGAAATTGCTAAATTAATTTTTTAGATGCCTTTGAAAACAATTTAAGTTGTGCAGACATGAAAATTTAATTGCGGTGGCATACTGGGGGAAAAAAAATCCGTCTGAGAATGGTATGTATGTGATAGAAGTTATAAGAAAAAATATGTTTCCTATTTTTTTTCAGGCTTTTCAGCACAAATTGATAAAATTAGAGCACCTGGAACTTGGTGATAAGACAGGAGAACAACCCGGACACATTTGAGAGACGGACTGGAAACAAACGTAGGGTCGACGCTGGAGGGAGATTTGAGAGGCGCATGGAGGACAGCAGTCGGCCCCAAAACTGTGCTGACGACTTAAGCGGTTGATTTATCTCCTGTCTTATCGTTATATTTTACGTTTTGCCATCATGGAAGCAGACGGTGACATAAAAACGACGCCCAAAGGGTTCCATTGCACTCTGTGCAATGTCAACTTACCAAACAGTAAGTAACTTATGCTAACAGCCACATGCGAGTCAATTACACTTTCAGTTGAAGTTTACAGTTGTCCCTCCTAACTTGACGGTAAAAGTGACTAAAATGAACGACATAGTGACATTGTTGTGCGTCGTTAGAACAGTTTTAAGTTGAATATACAAATATAGTTAACGCTATAGTCAGAGCAACTTGTGCCTTAATGATGTAAAGGTGATATTTCAAAACCCTTTGGCCAAAGTATTTTATCTCCGCTGTAAACGTCAGACACCCCTCTCAAAAGATCCAGCGTTATTTCGGCTGAGAAGACTATTAATTTGCATATTTAACTGCCTATAGTATGTGATTAATGTTAAGTGTCTTTGAGTATCTTAAAAAGTGTTACATATAATAAATGTATTAGTGGGACTAAAGTTATCCACAAAGTCTGCGATTTTCTCCTCCTTTGTAAAATATGCCACTCTGCCGCTAGTAAACTTGTGAATGTTGTGATTGGTCAGATGCTGTCTATGTAAACACGTTTTGTCTAGATTGGAAAACCCCGGATTGACTCATTGAGTTTATAACCAGCTTTGTGTGGCTGCTTATCCTCGATTGCTTTCTGTTAAATTCAGTCAAGCCGTATTACCTAACATACCCTGGGTATGTTGAATCTGCTTCGTAGGCTCCTGGTGAGCAGTTTCATGTACTATTTCCTCTTTACCAGAGTATACCTGCCAGAGAGAAGAGTGCATCTGCTCATGGATGAGAGTTTACAGCTCAGGCGAGGAGGGTACCATTAACATTTACATCCTACATTGTCACCAGCCTGTCATCCATGAGAAGATGCACACCACTTCTGCACAATGATGCAGTTGGTGGGTGTAGTTTAGGGTGACTAGACCTTCCCATTTTCCAGTGACAGTCTCCATATTTGAGACTTGTTTTTGCCAACAAGCACAATGCAAAAAGTACATTGTGTTGGACCATTGTAGTTTGACCATTTCTATTGAGTGCGCAGTACTGTATCTTCACTCATAATAATACTGCAAACTATTCCCACAGTTTACAAAATTGCTTACTACCCAGTTTTATCATTCTGCCTGCGCCAGACATTATTCAGTAGAATAGTTACTTATAAAATACATGAAACCGGAATTGTCCCCTTTTTTTTGTTTTCACTGATAATAACATTGGCTATATTAGTGATATATTAAGAGCTGAACTACAGATATCCCCAGTTTTCATTTTAGTAATCTGAACACGTTAATGGAGTTTGGTGAAAGGAAAATAGTTCCTTCCACCAAATGGCTCAGTAGGTCTGTGGATTATCTTGAGTAACCGGCTTAGGATTTCTCGAAGGAGACATTATTGCTGAGTTTTCCAACTTTACTTTGTCACATTGAGCACTAAATGGCTGAGTGCCATCTAGTTCCAATATATTGGAAAAAGGGCAGACAATGGCTGATATTGCCAGAACTCAGCAGCTAACACCATAACAATCTAGATGGATAAATAGCACTACAATATACATTTTTGATTTTTGGGCAAACTGTCCCTTTAATATTTAGACACAGTTGTTAGTTAAACAAATTACACACTGTGTTAAACAGCCATAATTGCGTAAGTCAATACTTAATTGCTAATCTACATGTTTTGATCGTTGAAGCTGTGGTTTTTCTTAAAGAGTCTTTCTGATGTAGTTTGCATTCATATATTCTCTTCCTGCAGTGCCAAGCTTGGATCAGCATGTCAAAGGACGGAAACATAAGACACTGAGCACGGTGCGCACAACTAGGAAGACCCAGGAGGAGCACAGTGTGTTTGTCAGTGGCATCAAGCCTGAAATCTCTCAGACTGACATAACTGAGTACTTCCAGCAGTTTGGGCCCGTCTCAGATGTTATCATGGATAAGGACAAGGTCAGTCAGCTGTTCACAATGAGATAAAACGTTTACATCCATACCTAAAAACACTGACAGGTAATTTGCAGCATGTGGAAAGTGACTGATGAACCCCATTGTAGTCTGACTGTGACGTGTCACTCTGCACTCATAGGGTGTGTACGCCATCGTGCAGTTCAATGAGACTGACAGCATACAGGCAGCCCTGTCCTGTGTGGAGCACAAGATGAAAGGCTTGAAGCTGCGTGTCAAACCCCGGGAAAAGAAGGAATTCAAGATGATTCCCAAGAAGAAGAAGGACTTCCAGGACCTCCAACAAGTTCTCAACTATCTCAAACCTCAGCTGTGTCAGTTGTTGTCTGTAAGTATCCTGTCAAATATAAAATCTGGTGTATGCCAAATTCAGTGTGGGTCTGAAGGGGTGGGAAGTAGATTACACATGGTTGTAAAGAGCGTTCCACCCTCCAGGTATGCGTGTTGTCCATGTTTCTTGTTAACAAATGCATTGAGGTGCTGTCCTTTGTTCTCGTCCAGGTTGATGCACAGATGCAGTACATTGTGGAGCGATGTCAGCTGGGAGAAAATGAAAAGAAGGCCCGAGGCTTGGTGGTTCAACTCCTGCAGGAGGTTTTTGTGGAGTTTTTCCCAGGTGACCTTTCTAAACACAGAGACAGTCTGTTTCTGCAGTTATGTCTTACACAGTGATAATTATACACACAATTGTTGTAGGTCACCTCTTTTAGTACTATTTTTGGATGTGTTGCAGATGTTACGGCCCTGAAAATAGGGAGAAATAATCATAATAGTGATAGAGTGGTATTTCTACAGTGAGAACTTTACTCTTATACAATTTTTTACAAAAGTACAATAATTTAGAAAATAGGACGTCTACAGGAGAGTACAACTCACTTTCTCTCATATTACTCTACTCTACTCTCTACTCTCTATATAAGCTCTCACAGAACTCACTAAAATGCATGAAACACATTATACAGACAACAGTGCAAAATACACCACAAAACTTATAAATGTGAATTCACAGTTGACATAAAATGGCAGCTGCACTCTGCAGAGCTACAGGGTGTAGTTACAGAGAGGGTGCTCTTCTCAAGCACGTACTCACACACACTCTGCATTACTCTCAAAACTCTTAATTTACTCAGAATGTCACAATAACAATCTCTTGACACTCTTAACACATTCACAAGTTATAACTTATAGTTTAAGTTAAAATAACTCAATGAACAATAAAGAACAAAACATTTTTTACAGACTGTAAGTGTAATATTTTTCTTTAACTTGTCTACAGACAGCCAGATCCTGCCATTTGGGTCATCTGTCAACACTTTTGGCATCCACTCCTGTGACTTAGACCTGTTCCTGGACCTGGAAAACACCAAGGTGTTCCAGGCTCGTGCCAAGTCCACCACAGAACAGGTCTGATGTTTTTATATATACAGTAATTGGTGCCTGCAAAGTAACGCAGTGTTGTCACCAAAAAATCTTTGGATACAAGCAATTTATAGCCAAAATATATATTTTATAGGGAGCCGGCTGTGTATTGAATCATCCCTCTTCCGTCTTTCTCCAGGCAGGGGAGGGCATGTCAGACGATGGTCACTCTGAGGACTCCATCCTGTCTGATATTGACCTGTCCACTGCCTCTCCGGCCGAGGTCCTGGACCTTGTGGCAGCAATCCTTAGACGCTGTGTCCCCAGCGTGCACAAAGTTCATGTGGTCAGCAGTGCTCGTCTCCCTGTGGTCAAGTTCCATCACCGCGAGCTTAACCTGCAGGGGGACATCACGATTAACAACAGGTCAGTGGATCACTCGGGATTTCCTGACACTGCGCGGCATCAAAAGTTCTCAAATGTGGTGGAAAATGTTGTTTTTATCTACATATTTACAGTATGGTTTTCTTTTCTCCTTTTCTGTGTCTGTCCCTAGACTAGCAGTAAGGAATACCCGCTTCCTCCAGTTGTGTTCAGGGGTAGAGGACAGACTGAGGCCTCTGGTGTACACCATCCGCTACTGGGCCAAACAGAAGCAGCTGGCTGGTAGGAGGAAATGACTTGCATCTTAGAGCAAAGATTACAGCACTAGTTCTGTTTGTAATAAGAATAGATGCCATTGTTTTTTAACTCAAGATTTGTCTGTTGCGTTCTGGTGTATTTAGGTAGTCATTTCATCTTTTGGTCAACAGATGTCAGTAGAACTTCACTTGCCTCCTGGTATCATGTTGTTATCTGTCTGGAAATACTGATTTGCAATGGCTTGTAGTTCCTTGTTATGGAAGCAGCTCCTTTTGTGTTGTAATAGCACAGACAGTGTCTCCTGACACAGAATGAAATCTTAATAAGAGTGTTCTTCACTGAAGAGCACGCTAATTACTTTTACTCCTGGGGCATAGCTCCTTTATTCCCTTTGAACAGTAGACTCCACGCTGCCAATGCCGCTCTCAACAAGGCAGTTGTGTAGAATCATTGGCAAAGCATGATGTGATC
The DNA here is from genome assembly GCF_056507025.1 of Lutjanus erythropterus. Taxonomy (NCBI): domain Eukaryota; kingdom Metazoa; phylum Chordata; class Actinopteri; order Lutjaniformes; family Lutjanidae; genus Lutjanus; species Lutjanus erythropterus. The sequence continues at coordinate 12,012,298 of NC_139333.1, read as the reverse complement.
AGTTCTAATCCAAACTTAAGATTTTGAAGTGATACATCAGTATTGCCAGGTTCAAACGACCAAATAATTGGAAAACAAATAGAAAGCTTACTTCTAATGTACAATAACTAAGTTCAGATTAAATAAGTGATTTTCAATAACGTGAATCTGAAGCTGTGTCACACTATACATCCATAAATTCACCAAGTTGACCTCAGTTACCTCCAACACTAACCATTAGTGAGTAAGCAAACAGGTTGCAGTTAAATCATTTTTGTACCATAAAGCTAATAGTACTTGAGGATAATAATAATGTAGGGTTGTCCCTAATATCATCTTTTGGGCAATAAAGCTTCAGTGAGATCTACCCGGGACTCTTTGAAGCTTCAGCATCCTCAAACTTAACTTACATGCTTAACGTATATGCTTTTGCTATTTTTGTAATTATGAGCCTAATGAGAGACGAGGACAGAAGAGGAGGCATCAGCCATGCATTTGTGCTTGCTAAGCAGAAATTCTCTCTCACAAGGATCTGTTTCTGTGTATTTGTATCCCACGCACATGCATGGTTTTTAATTAAATGGTTCGGCTGACGCAACATGTCCCGCTCTCCGAACAAAAACCCTGAAGAATTTGAATACTAATTTGGACGTTGAAGCTTTGAAGCCTTTGAGACGGCCTTAGACCAAAGAAAACCGAAACAAATGGTTTGACACTAAAAGTAGATGAAAACTGTGATACACCGTCATAAAGAGTTCATAGGTTGTAGGAGGTGACGGTGACTGTTGAAGATGTCAGGACAGATGTGATTGGATCATTCATGGGGGATGCAAAGTCAGTCTGCTTAATTACATAACTGACATTGTCAGCATGCAGTGATTAACCATGTAGATTCAAAATAGACACTTTACCATTTTACTGTTATGAGAAAAAACTGAAACTACGCAATTTAGGAATTATTGTAATGGTTGTAGAAGGATTGGTTGCAAATGGCAAAATAATTGGAGAAATATATCTATTATACCTGGAAGCCAGTGCCTTTTTTTTTATCACTTAGCATTGCTCTTTAGGACAGAACCAAACCTCTGCCACAAAAGCCATTCTACAGATTTGTTTATGTTCTGACTATTCTGTATATACATTTTTACACCATTGCACTAATCTTAGTTGTTGTTGTTGTTGTTGTTGTTGTGCAGGTAATCCTAGTGGAGCCGGTCCCCTGCTCAACAACTATGCTCTGACACTGCTGGTCATCTTCTTCCTGCAAAACTGTGAGCCTCCTGTCCTCCCCACAGTGGACCAGCTCAAAGACATGGCCTGTAAGTGCTTCATTGCTCTTGAATTCAATGCCTCGAGGGTTGAGGGTTCAAAGTTGGATTCACCAAACTCTCATAACTGCACAAATGTCTCATAAATGGCTTGTTTCAGCCTGATGGGTGCCGCCTGTTCATGGGGAGATGTGTGTTTATGAGATTTCTTTATTTGCCCCTAAATTTGGCATACAAGGCCACCTGTTCCCCCTCTGTGTGTGGGCAAATTATCCTAAATTCATTCGAGTGATGTGCACAAGAGTCAGTGTGTCCTAAAACCTGCTTCTCTACATTACTGTGCAACGAACAATTTAAACAGTCTTTCTGAACAAAAATGGGAAAACAACAAAAATATGTTTCCAGTTGGTGTGTAATCATGAAAATAGATGCAAGCAAAAGCATTTAAACTGCAGTTTGGACAGCTAATTGCTTGCGCATTATGGTTTTTGTATTATGTGTGTTTATTTATGGGGGTGTTTGGATAAGATTACTCTGTGATGTCAGTCAAGTTTCTATTTCAATGTTCCAAATATTTCACTTTTTAACTGAAGGATTTTTTCCAGACAGTTGAATTGCTTTCATGTTGTAGATAATTTAGATAGCCACATAAAATGGTGTGTTAATTGGTCGTTTTTTTTCTGCTGTGTCAGTTATCTGCCATTTTATTTTATTTACCAGTTAATCTGTTTATCTTTGCAGGTGAGGAAGAAGAGTGTGTGATCGAGGGATGGAACTGCACCTTCCCCAGTCAACCTATCGCTGTGCCCCCCAGCAAGAATACACAGGACCTCTGTAAGTGCAAGTCATTTAAAATGAAAAATGTGATTTGCTGGTCTCATGTCATCTGGCTTCTTCATGAATACCCTTAAATACAACACCAACCAGGCACCCAGGTAGCTCATATGGTACAGTGTGTGCCCCATATACCCAATCAATCAATCAGTCAATCAATCCAGGGCCCTTTGCTGCACTCTCCTGTCTCTTTACAGCCTTTCTACCCAATAATCCAATAAATGCCAACATCACCATTGCTGGCCCTAAATGTCATTATTTATGTACATGTATGTTTTGTCCATCTAGGCTCTCTGCTTGCTGGTTTCTTCTCCTTCTTTGCCAACTTTGACTTTGCCAGTAGTGTCATATCAGTCAGAGAAGGACGTGCACTCCCAGTCACTGACTTCCTCAGCCAAAATAAAGCAGAAGAGGCTATGCAAGAGGAACAACCGACCGAGACTCATCACAGCAGTCCCAAACTGGGCCCCCTGAATCTCTTGGACCCCTTTGAACTCTCCCACAACGTAGCTGGAAACCTGAACGAACGCTCTCAGCGCAGCTTCCAGAGGGAGTGCCAGGAGGCTGAAAAGTACTGCCGCAGCTTGCAGTACCAGCGCAAATCCACAAAGGGGAAGTCATGGGGACTGGTGCGCTTGTTAACCCCCCAAGGGGAGGTCCCACACACCAAGCCGGAGCAGCTGACCATCAGCATCCCCTTCAAATCAGCATCACTCCCTGAAGTGTTACGCAATCAGCTACACATGGCGGGAGATGGTTTCCGACCGCTGTGGTTTCAGAAGGTTTGCTCTGCTGCAGAGAGAGTCTTACAAAGCGTTCTCGGGTGTCACCTCACCGCCTCCACAGACGCTGTCTTTGGTGAGGGTTCATCTATGGATGCTGCTGAGGAAATGGAAACATCCTCTACTTCCCTCAACGCATCCATGAATGACAGCTCTGACAGTGTTGAACCCCAAAACGAGACCAGCCCTCTGGGTGCAGCTCTGCTCGGTGCGAAGAGGCGACTCTCCTCTTGCAGTGATGCCTCTGTGTCGCCTCAGGGCAAAAAACCAAGACTGGCAAAAAGGGGCAAGCCTGTAGTCCCTCACTGGATCTGTGTGCAGAAGCACATAGTGTGGGCTGGCAGGAGGAAAGTGAGACGCGAGCTGATCAAAGATGGAGACTCGCGGCCAGAGGGCAGCTGTATGGAGCTGGAGTGCCAGGTCACAGCTCACATCTCTGAAAAAGAGCCGGAGCTCAAGGAGCCCCTGGAGTTCAAGGTTCAGGCCCAGTTGGTGGGAGGGACAGAAAGTACAAAGGCAGTGCTCAAGTTGGAGCCAACCAGTGACAAGACAGGAGTTTTTCATGACTTCTTTCATTTCCTGGATGCCTTCCTACCTAAGATGGTGGAGACATTACTAGAGAAAGAAGTGGGCAGTGCTTAATTTCAGATGTGTCTCAGTTAAATCTAAGAATTTGTTTTCTTTATTTTGAATCAAAGATGGTGTTACTGCCTCTTGTATTGGCCCTTGAGAGTGTGACATGAAAGAGTGTTACTGTGGCTTTATATTGACCAGGCATCAGCTACTATATTTGTAAATATGGGCTTTGTCAGAAGTTTATGTTTTCATGTATACTGTATATTTGTAGTTCTGAGTTTGTTTCAGAATAAGATTTTCTGATTAAGCCTGCTTTTATGTTTGAGACATGGCTTGGTTTTAGTACGTTTCTGTTAAAATAATACTCTTTATATGATGAAGCTTAAAAGGGAAAATTCAGTGGCAGACATTTGGTGCACACAGGATCTGCTTTTGTCTCCAAATTAATAAAAAAAAAAGTCTCTGTTAAACATTGTCTCATTCTGTGTACAGTAGCTGTGTCCATATATATATTTACAAACCACAATTCCTGAAAAGTTGGAACATTGTGTAAAACATAAATAAATGATGTGTAAATACTTTTCAACTTATATTCAGTTGAATACAGTACAAAGACAAAGGTGGGAGGGATACACTCTCATTGTGAATTTGGTGCCTGCAACATGTTCAAAAACATGGTGAAAGATGGTGAAATCTCTACAGTCCTTGCAGTTGGGTGTTGAAAAACTTTGTTCTTAAGCTGTTGGAGAATTTACTCACACAGTTTTTCACAAAGTGGTGAACCGCACCCCATCCTTGCTTTTTAACAATTGAGCCTGTCAAGGACGCCCCTTTCATACCCAATCATGACACTGTTACCTGTTAACAGGTGTGAGTGTCAGTGTTTCTATCACCAATTAACATGTTCACCTGTGGAATGGTGAAAAAAAGTGTTTGGGCATTTCTTAACATCATATTCACAATAAGTGTATATTTAAAAAAGCAAAGTTTATTTGTTTGAACATTAAATGTCTTTGTACGGTTTCAATTGAATTCAAGTCAAAAAGGTTTTGCAAATCATTGCCTTCTGTTTTTATTCATGTTTTACACAGACTTGCAACTTTTTTAGAATTGGGATTTATATTTTGCCTTCAATTGTCATTTTTAAATAATCAATTTCTCCTAAGTATTCAGTAATTGTAGTTTAGCATAGTTGTGTAGGGTCGGTGCTTTGATTCAACATGTGTCACTGGCTGCCAGAAAGGGACCACTGACTGGAGCTTTTATCCAGTCGGGTCTTTGCTCATATGACTGAGACAGATGAGAGTAATTACAAAGGCGGGCAGACTGCTTTATTATAGCAGGACAAGCAGGAGCTGAGGGATGCACAGAGCTCCCATGTGCTGATTAACCTCATTCATCTCACTTTTAAAGGGAAATACAGATGGCCAGCAGGTTAGATGAGGCCACTGAGGATGGAGAAGGCTGTGATGATGAAGACATTTGAGACTGCTTACTATATGTTAATCTGATGCTGCTCCGCACCACTGATGGGGTGTTTGTTGTGGCCGCGACATTAAAGATGAAACTGTGATATGATCAAATGACTCAATACATTTGTGGTTCAGCTGAAATCACAGTGTATCCTTGGGTAGTAATCAGAAAAATGCAAAAACGTGTAACTGAACTGAAGAGAGCGATAGTGCAATAGTGTTTAATAGTGTTTAAGCTTTTTTAAAAAAGTATATTTTGGCCCCCCAAAAATGACTTGTGGTTACATTTTGCTTGACTATTATCAGAAAGGCAAATATTGCATTATAACTCCACTCAAATGTGACCTTGTTTTTTAAGCTATGCCAGCAGCATGGCTCTGGGGATCACTATGTTTGTCTGGTCCGTGGTCCAGACTGAAATATCTCAACAGTTATCTCACGGCTTGCCATGAAACTTTTTACAGACATTCTTCTTTCCCAGAGGATGTGACTTTCCCTTGAGCTCCACCAGCAGGTAAGAGAATTTATTTGTCATTATACAACCAGGTTGTAGTTCCCTCTTTGATTGATTGATTTTTCTCTTAACCTATGACGTATCTCAACATACTAGATGGAGGCCATGGTTAACGAGATGAATTCAAGCTTTACTTTATTGATTTTGACCAATAGGTCTCAACAATTACTGGATGGGTTGCCATGAAATTTTGTACGCATATTCATGTTTATATGTGTTAAATATAATCTGAATCTGTTAAACCAAAAAAGATTTGTCTGTCTGTATTATGTAATCTGCTGCAAGTCACATAAAATCAGGGGAAATCTGTATTTTAGCCTAGTACTCATTGCCAATGTAATTGTTGTGCCTTCATAGTAGATTTGATATTGGCATATAATTGAAATCAAATCCTCATCCTGAAGTATCCTTCAGTTGAAGGAAGTTATCTTAAATTGCAATGATGCTGCCTTAATGTTTCTTGATCTGTTAATCTGACTGCAGTTCACAGTACTAGGATATTATACATGTATATTAAAATTAAAATATCTCATATTAAAACGGCCCAGAACATTGTAGGTTCATATATGCTGAGCATCAGTGATATCGGGGAGGTGAGGTGCTTGTGCATCCTTTGGGACCTGCACAGGCACACATAAACACAAACAACACACACCACAGTAACCGCCTGTTCACCCTGCTGGATCAGGAAGATGAGCCCTGAAGGCGAACTTCTCCCATGTTTGTGCTTATGTTTTTAGCTTCACAGAACTGCCAGCATGACATGTAGTTTATGTTATTTGTTATTTTTCTTTAGGCTGAATCGCTGATTGTTCTTGATTGGTTTTACTGGCATATCGCTCAAACATCACATTTACTTTCACTGACACTCCAGGCTACTCCAATATCACCATCCCTTGTTTTTCCAAGGTGCTCCTGATATATGGCCTCTGATATACACACCTCTAAGCCAGAGAATAAAAGTGATTGATATCACGACTGTGGGCGTATTTTCTGTTGGTCCAAACCAGGAAAACAAACCATCACTAGTTATTCTGATAAGACTCATAGAAGCTATTTTCTTCAACTTTACCTTCATCAATAAAAAAAAAAAAATATGAAGATGGACATCAACACATGCAGTCCTCAGTCACCAGATATTGATGACCAACCAGTTCAGCTACATGTAGCTCATTTGCTATAATGACTATAAGAATTGATTTTTCTAAGCATTTGTATGTGTGTTGCATCTGTTGGAATGTGGAGCCTATTCTTCATTTAGAGTTCCCAAGAAATGAGAGGGAAAAAAAAAAAAATCCATTTTCATGTTTTGTGTAATTGGTATCCATTGGGAACAGATTCTGACTCAACCCCCCTGAGACCTGAAATCTCCACAACCAGCAGGGAGTATCAGCTGTTTACAGCTTGTTTCCAGTCGGCTGTGACGCATGAATGCATTGAGTTACTACATCTAGTATCACGTCATCTTGTCTTGTAGAGTGATGCCGTAAATTTACAGCAACCCAACTGCATAATCTGACGTCTAGAGTATGGCCGGCAAGTGACTAAGACATTGACTTCATTTTCATCATTTCTATAAATAAATAGCACGCTGACTTCCTTAATTCGTATGATTTTAAGAAGATGCTCTGGATCAAATCATCAACCTTTCCTGAGCTACTTAACACCTGTCTCACCATCCGTCAGAGTTACCTGATCTGTCATCTCCAGCCCGCTCATAAACACATCAGTCTGTGGGATATGGCTGTAATTGGTCAGCTCTGCTATCCAGAAAAGACAAATGGTCAAAGCGATGCTGGTGTTGGCGGAGTAGCTTCAGTCCTAGAGGGGAAACAGAATCACATGATGCATCGCTGTGTTGGAAACTAAATGAGCAAATGAGAAGTCCTGACTTGCGCGCCCATTGTTTAAGACTGCCATGACTTCGCTGCTACAAAGAAGCTTGCTACTTGTACTTGTAGTGCTATTTTTCCATCTGGCTAGGTTTGGTGTGAGTTTTGGAGACTATAGAGATGTCTGCCTTCTCTCCAATATAATGGAATTAGATGGCACTTGGGTTGTGGTGAGACAACAATGTCTCTTTCCTGAAATCATGACTCCTCAAGATCTTCACACCTTGTTGTGAGCTGTTTCATGCACTATTTTCTTTCTCTTGAATGCCAGTTGTATCACTGCATAGAGGAAAGCGTGTATCTACTCATGGAAGAGAGGCTCAGATTGTTGTGGCCATCAGTGTAGATTATCATTATTATTATTATTATTATTTTACCCCCAATAAAACCATTATAGTAGCAGAGGACTGTTATTTTGTCAAACCACTTGTCTTAGGGCTTTACTGCATTATAGTCCTTTATATTTTAATTGTCATCTGGTGCCTGAATTTTGTGTTTTCCTTTACATAAATAAAGACATTTCCACCATACATTGATGCCACTCAGGATTTTTTCAGCTATCTGGGACCCATTTTTTGTCCATCTGCACAAGGTTGGGCTGGGATGAAGGATAAAACTTGCTCAGCTATTTTTGCACACCCCATGTTGGAGACTTGACATGTAGTATCTTAGCACCCTGTACAGCTGGCAGCCCTTCAATACAGTTTTTTTTAATCAACCATTGTATATATACATTATAGATATATACATCTCTTTTCTTTTTATGTTATGTTTGTGTGAACATTTGTAAATAAAAAAAAATAATAAATTGAGATTTATTATTATGAGACCAGATTCCAGTAAATGAAGCGTTTGATGCGCAATTTTTTTCTGGGGGAAGACCCCTACTTAATATGTGTCCTGTTTCTTTGAAATGAAACCTATTCCCTTGCTTGTGACAGCATGGGATGTAAACATTAATGGCGTCCTCCTCGGCTGAGTTGTAACCTCTCGACTGTGAGTAGATGCTAGTTTCCCTCCACATGGTGATACGGTTGGGAGTTGTCGTTCAGTAGTAAGAAAGTAGTTCCTACATGATGCTCACAACAAAGTCTGTGGATTACGTTGCGTATCTTGGTCATGATTTCTGGAAAGAGTTTTTTCAATGTACTTTTTTTGTCATGTTGCTTTATAGAAGAAGCAGATACCTTTACGGCTGCAAAACTTGGCAACTCACACCAAAACAACCTATGTGATAAATGGCACTACAGGTAGGAGGAAAAATTTGACTTAGGAGTGAAATGTCCCTCTGAAGGGAAATACGTTATTGTTTGCTCACTTCTCATCTACAGTGCCCCTTTTAGAGCAATTTATATGGTTGTGAATTATCGTGCTGGGGTCGTGGGCCGCCATCAGCCCCTCATTTTGTCTCCTGAGCTGTGCAAACAGACCTGGCTGCCTGAAAAGCACTCTGCTCATATTAGTGGCTCCCCCACTCTGGAGATAAGGCTAAATAAAAACGCATAATCATTTCCCCCTTTCTGTCTGTGATGGCAGGAAGGAGTCAGACATTCTCCTGGGAGATTGCTCTTACACGCATGTGTAATCTTTCTTTTGTATTTGGACTAGGCAGCATGTGTCATGCAAATGGAAAAGGTGGAGATAGTTTGAGGAGGAAAGCTTTTAGAGATCCATTTGAGGAGTGCAGGTAGATGTCTCCAGTAAGTAGATTTCTCAACATCATGATTTTGTTCAAGGTATCGCTCCCCGCTAAATAAAGCTATGAAATTTCTACGTCTTACCTAACAAACCCACAGACATCATTAGCACCAGCATCAGAAGGAAAAGTTGGTAAAACTGGACAAGATGAGAGGAAAAAGTTTTGAAAATCAGTAGCCTCCTACTGGTCCCATTATCTTGGCCTTGATAGCTACTCAGACACTTATCCCCTCGGTAGGAGCCCAGCCTGCTCTTCAGGAGTGCATTAGCTGGGGTTTATTGGACTGTGAAAACTGTGAAAAAACTGTCTGCCCTTTCCCTTATCTGGGGGCTCTTACCTTCTCTGTGTTTACCTACAAACAATGGAGATAGCTAATGAGTTTTTCTTGTGCATATTGTTGTTTCTTGTCATTGCCTTTTATGGCCTGTAGAGTGAACGCAGAGATGTTGATTACTGGAGTAGAATTAAGTAAATGTTCCGTTAGCTGTGGGAAATGGCCGATTGCAACACATCAGACCCCTTCCATGGAATGGATGGTTTATTCATTATTTCATCTTCTTTAGCTTTCCCACCATTTTTCCCCAATTCATCAGTTTGTTAAAAGCTCTGATTTTCCAATTTAAGTTCCACTTTGCTCTTTTGCATCTATTTGGTAATCGTTTGGTGCGAAAACCGCAGCATACTAATTGTCCCTCAATATCAGTTTGAATTATGGTACAATAATTGCTCAGAAATGGTCAGTGCAATCAATGTGTAATACCACAATCCACTTAGAGACTTTATTGCATGGCCATATACACTTTAACTGCCTGTTTATTATCAACAGCAACGGCAGCTCTTCAGTGGCTGTCATTGGGGATTTATGCCTAAATCAAGCTGTGTTTTTGACAAGGGCTTAGGGACAGACAAAGGAAGAACCATTGTTTTTTACTACTCTATAAACAGCACATGAGAGGTGTTGTCATGGCTTCTCCAGGGACGGTGTGTTGTTATTTTGTATGACACCATGACGCTTTCTTTGATTTATCCATCATCTAATACGTGGCTGATAATAATCTTATACAGCAGGGCTGTAAAAAATTATTAAAGCTTCCTTTTTGCGGTTTACTACACTCCAGCTACATTTGTAGGCTACAATATGTTACAAATAACATGGACGTTTTATGGATAATATTATTGTAAATATACCTTCTGAATTTTTTTGAGATGTCAAAAGTGAGAAAGAAAAAAAGAGGAAAGACAAATGTCATTAGTATATTTTTTTGCAAACAATATTTTGTGTCTTGCTCTTGTTATATGATGAGTTTAAAGGTAGCGTTTAACATTCAGGGAAATTGGTTTATTCTCTTAATAGCGGAGAGTTACAGCTATAAAATTAAAATGTCTAAAAATGCTAGACATATGTTATATAATTTGTTGAGTTTTGTACTCGCATTATTCTAAATGTTTCCAACAATGTTCAAACACAGAGAAATCTGTGATTTATTCAACGTATAATACTAACGTTGCTATAACTTACGGGAAAACATGACACATCGGACATATCAGATAGTGAGGAGGGAAGTTGGCAGTGGCGTCTCCTCCATGAACATGATTTCTGCCTGAGTCACGTCTGATAGAGTTTTTCTGACTGTTTTTTTCTGATATGCAGGAGAGCAGACAGAAAGAGGTTTTTAAAAGCGAGCGTATTCAACTCTTACGACTTTTTTGTAGCTTCTAACTTTGTGGCTTGAAGTTATTTTTTTTGTGTGTGTCCTAGTTTATGCTTAGTGGCAGAATTTACATAATGTGCTAAAGTGAAAATATCGATAACAGCTTTTTGTCTGTACGTTAAATATAAAGCTGCAGCAAGCTGCTTGTTAGCATAGCTTAGCATAAAGACTGGAAACAACCTGGCTTTGTCCAGCATTACTAACATCCACCTCCTAAAGCCCTCCAAAAATTAATTACATATTATATGTTGTTTGTTTCTTTAATCTGTACAAAAATAAAGTGTAAAAATTACATTTCTCTAGGGACCGACTACTTCTTGGCTCTGAGTGGTTGCCAGGCAACAAGCGGAGACTCCAGGAAGCTTGTGTACCAGCCAAGACATAGTGCAACGCATAAGCCTCCTATAAAAAAAAAAAAAAAGATACTGTGAGCTTTAGAGGTGCTGCTGGATAGCTTTTGTTTCTGTTGGAAAGATGTTTCCCCATTTTCATCCCTTATGCTAAGCTACGCTAACGGGTTAGACAAATAAGCTTATTTCCAAAAATGTGTGCAAACATACAGGCAGTAGAAGAAGCCCATCAATGCATGCACACACACACACACGCACGCACGCACGCACGCACGCACGCACGCATGCACACACACACACACACACTCTCTCTCTCTCTCTCTCTCTCTCTCTCTCTCTAAAATGTGATCACTGCACCCGCACTGTTGGATAAGGGATGACTTCAGGCGTCATGAACTGAACAACAGACCGTGAAGGTCCAAGATTACATTTGACTATCAGCACTTGAGACCTGAAAGGTATTTGTGTACACATTGTCTCCGTGTGCTTGTGTCACATCAGCGTCATCGGCCCACACTCACTCTAAAAGTCTCTGTAGTGATATGAAGTTAAAAAGGCAACATAATGACGGTGACATGTGATGCAGCAACATCTTAATGAGTCATTTTATTCAATCATAAGAGAAACACCACAATGTGAAAATGTGTGTGTGTGCAACACAGTGACATTATTGATCCGTGGACGCTGCAGCCTATGACCTCTACCTCCAGACCATATTAATGGATTTATCACCATCTGAATAATATATGCAGCAGTGATGAGTGCATAGAAGGCCAGAGGTGGAGGGGCTAATGATCAGACAAGCTAAGCTACATCATTCCTGGATAAGATGATACATTTCATATTAAAGAGTGGATATTAATAATTTACATTTGTCCAGTGCTTTACAAAGTCTGATGTTATTTACTTGTGTTAAGGAAAAAAGTTGTTTGACTGTTTTAAACGAACCCATGTCTTTATTTTGGTGGCTGCGCAGAGATGAATGTGTTTGTTCATTAACTACCCATGTGCAGAATAGATTGGAGTCAATAAAACAATTGGATGACTCTGATTACAAAAGTGCACTGCAAGAAACTCCCCCTAATTAATTTGAAAAAAGCAACAACAAATTAATTTTCCTATCATCCATGTTGGCATCACTGTCATGTGAATATTCCATGTAGCTCTGCATTTAAAGCACACTTGGTGTTTTACATTTTTGTAGAATTGTGGTAGAAAATCAGTTTTAAACTTTGAATTCTCAGGCTGGAGCCATACTTGCCTTTTACTCTGGACTTGCACATGCATTGATATGCTTCATGGCAACCTCGTGTATCCTGGGTCCATTTGGAGCGATAGTTGTAAATGGCATCAGAAATGAACACAAATGCATGGTCATTACCTCTGACCTTGTACCTCTGGCCACTTTTTGCAGTGATGTGGCATTAATGTCATATTACTGAAACAAATACTGTTAACAAAACAAATACCAATCATGGTGTGTTTTTTGTGCACTATTTATTAGACATTTATATACTCAGCTAAAAGTTTTGAAGCTTAAACAGTGTCACTTTCTTTATCTCTTGTCCTGGGTCAAATGTGCCCCTCTTACAAAACATCTGGCCCCAGCCCGGCCCCAAAAATTGATCTAGAACAGCCAGTCTTGTGTGTCTTGAGAAAATACACAAAGGATGAATAAATGTCTGGCAACAGAATAAGTGAGCAATATGAGCAGTATATATTGCGGACTATCAGGTCATCCCACCTCTCTCTGATTGTTGACACAAAATGATTTCTGAAGTGCTGTGTGAGCCGTCATTTCAAGTGTGCATCATTCTCTCAGCGCTCCTGTGTTCTGATTTCTGAGCTGTGTCAAGGTGCAGGCTGGTCACTCCAGCAAGCCTGTTGAGAGAAAAGACTTAGGTGGGTGCAGGGTTTGGAAATGCTGTTTACTTTCGACAACATTATGAGGTTAGCGGCATATCACTCTCAACCACTATAGTTCCTTTTAGCATCCAAAAGGATTCACCTGCAGGATTGTTGCATCACATTTTGGTAGAAAGCATACTGAGAGGGACCTGGCATATAATGAACAAGCCAGTAAGACTTGATTTACAAGTACAGACATTATGCTTACTGTGCTGAAGCTGACGCTGCCTTTAACCTACATGATTTGACCTCATAAAGCATGGCAGGGGACTATTTTATGGCCTCTTGGTGCTGTTCATGGAGCTGAATGGGAGGCATGCAAAGACAGTCCTGCAAGTTTAGTTTGCCTCTTTATTTTGTTTATCTATTTTCTGATAAATAGCACTACAGGCCAGGGGGGAAATATATATTTTTGATTTGAGGGTGAACTGTCTGTTTAACCTTTTTTTCATGATTTATTATTGAATTTCCCATTTTGGCAACATCACATTATATCAAAACCAGACAACACAATCCCCAGACCGAAGGAAAAAATAAAAATAAGAGGTAGACTGACTAATAAACAAAGATAAATGAAAACATGACATGTTAAGTAAATTTATCAGATGCCCAAATTTCTAACTTAATGTTGAAAACTGAGTGTGTCTTTTCCACGTGTAGGTTATCTGCATGAAAATAAAGTCTAGAATCAGTCAAATAAACAAACCAAACTAGGTTTAGGAGATAAGGAGATAAGGAGATAAGTCTCCTCCTCATGCTGCTGCTGAAGCGGGGCGTAGTCATGTGTTAGTCAGTGCGCGTCAGGTATCCGTCCCACATCCAACGCTATAAAACCCTGTGGTGGACCGAGAGAACAGCAGCGAGACAGACGCACCACCGGAGACACTGCACCAGGAGACAACTGTCAAAAAGTAAGTTATCTTACTTTTTTCATCACTTTAGTGCACCTTGAATCTTCAGCCGCATAGCAAAAAGATTTTTGCGTTTAACTTAATGTATTTTAATATGATAAAGAGAATATTTTAAAGGTATTTTGTGCTTTAAAGTATTTATGTGAAATGGAATATAACTTTAAAGATCACAAATATAAAATTTCGGCCTCAACAAAAAGTTTTTCGAGAATAATAATAATAAAACAAAACATTTTCAAGGACATGAAATCCCAGCATGGTGTTCCTGCTTCTCCTCAGATGGCCAACCTGCTCAGATCGTGGCTGATGTTCGCGGCGCTCGTCCTCTGCCTGCTGGTTTGTTGGAGCAGCATCGCGGACGCTTATCCTCCCAAACCGGAGAGTCCGGGGAGCAACGCCTCACCGGAGGACTGGGCCAAATACCACGCAGCGGTCAGGCATTACGTCAACCTCATCACCAGACAGAGGTGAGCCACGGTTACATGACTACAGTCGACATGTTATATCTTATCTTTTTACTTTTTTAACCAGACGACGCAGGAATTCCTCCAGTGCTGGAAACTAGCAGAGGTCAGAAGTCTGTCAGAGTTTGTTTTGTTTTGTTGTTTGTCAGGAAAGTTTTGGACAACAACCTCAGGGACATATCACTTCTGTGAGAATCATACCAACATGTTTAAGCAAGGAAAAAGTATGTATATACCATTCAAACACAAAGCAGTTCAAAATGCTTTGCAGAGGCATAAAAATGCATCAAAAAGAAGACATTAAAGTAATAAAAACAAAAAGCATAAACAAGCAGATAAATTGTTTTAGATTAACGAAATTGCATTTAAAAGACAATAAAATATACAAGGATTATTGTCTGAATAACCTAGTGTAAGAAAGAACCATCAGGGCAAAATATTAACCTATTTCTCCTTAAAACATTATTCATTATAAAACTAATGTCATAAAAAAATATATTATTCATTTAAAGAAAAGGTTCACTTAATTTGCATATTGTGTAAAACTAAAAAGCATGAATTCTACATACTTCATAAAATAAAAGGAATATACAAGAATTAACAATATCTCATGCATGACTTAGTGCAGGAACAATAAGTTAGTTAATGCAACGTCTAAGGTATTAGTCATAATGAAGGGGAAGGGCGAAAATCTGACCAGTAAAGTGTTGTAATCATGATAAACTAAACACTATTTCTTCATGGCTTAGGTACTTATTTGGGTATGTATTTGGGAAAAAATACTAATGCAAATTAGGTCATAATTTTGGACTCCATTTCAATCATCAAGTATTTGGTCTGGAAAATAAAATTTGTATGTATTGTGCATGCATAAGACACAAATACTTAATACATGTGATTTCACAATAATACCATAGTTGATCATTATGTTATTAATCAGTTTTAAAGTGAAAACGTAATGCTTAAGTTAATCAGCTCTTGGAATTCATTAGTATATACATGCAGTGCTGTGACTGGTAACATTTTTGTCCTGCCCCTTTACTTACCTGTGACTTACCTATGAAAAAGACTTGAACATCATTAATAACTCTGAAATTATGATGACTGAAATACCTAAGCTGTTGTGCTAATTAACATATTGTTCTTGCATTAAACCATGCATGAGAAAATATATATGATAAGTCAATAGTAACAAACCGAAAAACACGAAAAATTGAAATGATAGAATAAATCACCTGTGAGATATGACAATAAGTAAGATTCTCAGTCATCCAGGTCATGATATTTGCTGAGGGTCAGTTCTGAAGAAGAAGAACTGAAGCAGCAACTTGGATGAAACACAAAGCATCTTCAAGAACCTAAGCAAGTCCAGTTGCCAACAATAACCCTTAGTGAATATCTCTTGGGTCTGTGGGTACCCCAGTCACTAAGGTAAATCAGCTATTCAATCAACACATACATCACATGGGGAAAAAAACAGAAAACTTAAAGACTAATAAATGCTGAAAAACTTGAAGTGATCTTTTTATCCTCTGGTTGGGTCAGACTCAGGGAGGCGGGTAGTCCACCTGCTGTGTGGGATTAAGTCTCTGGCTGAAGGACAAGTTAGCAAGGAGAGCCACATGGGGGGGTCAGACCCTCACCTTGAGGCATGACTTTACTCACGAAAGGCCTGTTTGCCACCCTACATCAAGACTTTTCAGATGCTGCCCAAGAGTTCAGCCTTTCTTTGGCAAGTCGAGGAGAACTCGTGACTCATTATGCTTACATTACAATACAGTGCTGTGCTTTCTATAAGAAATAATGAGGCAGAGGACTAGAACCTGGTTTTCATCAGATGAGTATATAAGATAGAAGCCTGTAATGACTCTGTTGTGAAATCTTGTAACAGATTTACTGCAACACCAGAGAACCTAATCATTTCCTTTTGTTTCTTACTAAAAAATGAAGACTTGATCAGGCAAAATATTAATACTTAAAGGATAACTCTGCGTTTTGGCATTTGTCCTATATTGAGGGAGAGTGTTGCAGCCATCAGACATGAAATGGGCTGCAGTGTAATTCTTAGAGGCACCGTCAGTGTACTTCCATTAAAAGTGTTGTTTTTACAGAGAGATAGCATTTTGTTAAAGAGTAAGATACATTTTGTTTAATGAGAAACAGTCGATTTGTTGCTCTTGCCAAAGCACCAGACTCCATTTACAGAAACAGTAATTTTATTATAGTGAAACACACTTCATTCGAGACAAAACAAAACTCATCAAAAACATCTTGGTTGGTCTTCATTTTTCTGCTATTTCAATAATCACCAGCTCTGGTTTTGTCAGTATAAACTGTTCATTCACTGTCTTAGCTGAGAAAATATTCTGGCTGTATACACCGTTTCTCCCTGGTGCTTCTCTGACGTCTGATCTCACTCTTGCTTT
This sequence comes from Lutjanus erythropterus, assembly GCF_056507025.1. Lineage (NCBI taxonomy): Eukaryota > Metazoa > Chordata > Actinopteri > Lutjaniformes > Lutjanidae > Lutjanus > Lutjanus erythropterus. Next base: position 11,995,511 of record NC_139333.1, on the reverse strand, counting down.
TCTACTGACATTTTCACATGTACCTCAGTATATAAAGGGCTTATTTCAACCAAATTATTGGCTTTGGACAGAACTATAAAACAGCTGTTTCTGATTCATCAAAATAGATCTTAATCTTTAAAAATGTAGTGATCACTGTCTCTGTAGTGATCCTTTCCATAACAACCTCTGACACTTAGAATAGCAATCACCCGAGCTTATCGGGGCCAATACACTTTAGTTGGACTTAGATTGATGGCGCATAATTGCCCATAAAGATTATACTGGAGCCCATTTGCTGATGGCTACAACAGTCATGCTTCAGCTTTGGGATGAAATGTAGAACATAAGATTTTTTGTTGTTGTAAAGCTGTAATTTTCACTGTTTTCTTGTCTGTCATGCCTAAAATATGACAAAGATGAAGATAAGTAGGAACTGTTACAAGATACTCAATACAATATACAATAAGAAGGAATGAATTGCACTGTTTCAGTGAGAGAAAATAGTGGGTGTTAACTTTTCCTGTGATTAGACCTGAGTGCAGTCTCATCGACCCTCCTGGTTGAGGTTGGATTTGTCACAGGACTCACAGTGTAGCCCTCTTACACCTCAAACAAAGGCACTTTTACTCCTCAGTGTCCAGGACATTGATTTTAGTGAAGAGAATTCAAAAGACAAAGTCGGAGGAGCTTGTTGCGTTTGCCTTGCTGGACCCCGGGCTGTGAACCTGAAAACTCTCCTTTTCTTTCAGATAATTGCTGATCGGACTGCAGAGACTGAACAGAGGAGCGGTGCTGATAAAAGCTCAACAGGGTGTTTGCAGATAACTTGACTTGTTCACAGCTTAATGACTCTTGAGAAAAAAAAAAGATGTCCCGTAGTTGAAATTCATAGCGAGGCTGATGGGGTCACACCGCCAGAGCAGCCAGTGAATTGCCGACTGAGTGACTGCTGGTGTAAAGCAGAGAGCAGTTTCACATGAGTGAGAATCTCCATTTCATATTATTTAGTTGCATTTGTTACATTCTGGTGCGCTGATTTTTCTGCAGGTATGGAAAGAGGTCGGCCCCCGAGCAGGCGATGGCGTGGCTGCTGTTTGGAGGTGATTCAAGCCAAGACTCTGAACCACGGTGAGACAAACAGATGAGAAACATGTCTGGTTTAATCACCGTGGGCTCGTAAGAGCTGATACTGATACCAGTGATTTTATATGAAAGTTCACAATTTGTGTGTGTTCCTAAAACTGAAGAACCCTGGAAATAACTGGGTAAAGAATGATGCCAGTGTATTACTTTAAGTAAGGGATAATGTACAGTAAGCAGTTCATTATTGCAAAATAAACCCTGACGGGGTGACAAAGGAGACAAATCTCTTGAATCACCCTGAAGAGAGTGATTGTATTGCAATGTACATTATCCCACTTATGACATGGCTACTTACTTTAAAAAAAAAAAAAAGATGAATAGAGAAAGTGAGATCCTCATGCCAGCTTACGTTGAAAGTATTTATTTGCGTGACCTTTCAAGCTCCAGGCTTTTCCTCAGACTGCTTCAGAAGCTGTCTGTTGTGTGGATCTCTCTGTCTCTATTCAGGTATTTTTTATGATCCAGAATTTAGTGTTTAACAAAGCCATGATCTAATATTTAATAAAGACCCGTTACTAGACTGACTGCAGCTATGATTTGATATATGAGTGGTTCCTAATCAATTCAGAGGAAGAATGTGCAGATGAATGAGTGAGTAAAACAATGTTTCCTTGTCCAATAACAGTTTGACGTTAACACACAACTGTTTGGCCTGCTGTTCACACAATTTTTTTCAAGAACTGGTTGCTAACCTGGGGGTCCTGGCCCCACTAGGTGTCACCAAAGCTTCACATGGGGGTGGAGAGGCCTTTTTGATTTTTTTGGGGTGTGAGAAAAGTTTCTTTAAAAAATACACAGTAGGCCTGTATTTCAGCATTGCATTAATTCTTGTGAAGAAAACTAAATGTAACTGTCATTTTTAAAGTTTAGATTATTATTTAAGATAGAAACTTATGAGAAATTCTCGCAGGAAGAGGGCGTGTAACTCAAGCTATCTTCACAGAGCCTTCACACTGCTCATTAGAAGTGCACACACTTAAGAATTAATGGAACAATGGCCAAGCGTCAGTGAGAAGAAAACACTGAATTTGTCCCAAAAAACCCTATTAAGTGTACTTAATACAGTCAAAGAGTTGTATATAAAGTTCCTACAAATACTAGGAAAATATAAATGAATCTAAATTACTGGTTTTACACAAATCTCCTGCAGTTATTCTGTTCATTATTTGGGTTAATTAATGGGTTTATGAGTTGTTCTGTTCTCTGCTGTTATTGTTACACGTGGAATATTATATGAAATATCCATAAAGTATGTCCTTAGTCAAGGATCTTCAGTTTTCTCAATGATAGAAACCACTGCTTTAGAGTGTAAAAACATTTTTGGTTAATGTTTTGGGCTTATAAGTGAGTCTGTGCCTCATTCAAAATCTTTATGACACAGTTCTGCCAATATTGGTCCAATAAATTGTTGTATTGCGGTAAGATTTACTGCAGAAGGACGACAGTGCCGTTTATGCTGCAGTTCTGTTGCTCCTTGTGAATTTAATTTTACTCTTCAAGTGAGTATTGATTGGCATTTTATCTCACTGTGGATTTGCACCGTTTATTGATCAGGTCATGGTCATAATGTCACAATCCCATGTTCTGACAGATGAGCCGGCAATCTGTCAGACCTGATATCACCACATACATGCACTTTCATACATTTTACGCTTTTATCTTTTTTTTATTGTTAGTATTTGTTATTTTTGTTCTGTAAATCCTTAATCTGCAAAAAACTTTGGCCTTAAGCTTGAAATGTGCTATATAGGAGAAAGTATTATTAAAAATGTAACTTATACGTCAAGATATGGCAAGTACAGTTTTTAAATGAATTAATGCTTTTTTCTCTTTTCTTACAGCTCGGACTATGCTGATCAGTGGTAAATGAGTCCAGTGTTACCTCTTACCCATATTCCTCCTCCCCGATCCCTCGATTCATCAACAATCAAACACCACTGAGATTCTCAAGTGAAAACCTGCACTGGACTTTGTGACTCTCCGTATTAATTATTTAATGTGCATGCAAACCGCTCTCTCTTTCTCTCTCTTTCTCTCTCTCTCTCCCTCTCTCTCTCTCTCTCTCTCTCTCTCTCTCTCTCTCTCTCTCTCACTCTCTCTCTCTGTTTGTCTTCCTCTCTCTCAGTAGATCTATTTGTTCTTTGGCCAAAAAATGTAAATAATTTGTATCAAAATCAATCACTTTACAATAAAGAATTACATGGAATAAAAGTATTAAATAGACCCACACATGGTTTGACACTTATTCATATTCATGACATTGAAGCACTGTACATTTTACAGATATAAAGCAGATGATATAAAGGTATAAGGATTGTATTTGGAATCAGAACCGTATAAAAAAATAAACAAAGTGAAAAAGGAAACAAGAAGACTTCAAAAAATGTTCCTGTCCCCTACTCTTCTCTCACTTTACCCATCTAGAAAATGAAACAGTGTAAGCATAGTTAGATCTTATAAACTTCTGTGTTAAAGGTCTGAAATAAGATTATTCATTATGTGTTTCTATGACATAAGTAGCAGTTTTGTTTCTTTGCTGCAATGACTCGGTCAAGGAATGGTTGTTGGGTTTTAGTTACTTTTCTTAATCCTCAAATGGGCAAGAACATATAAATATTTTGGTGGATCAATTAATTTCTGTATCTAGAGTAAAATAACAAAATTTCATGATTTCATTTTCAAACTGTGCCTTTAAGCTTCCAGTTTACACTCTGTGTCTACTGAGATATGTTCTATGTTTAGGGTATATTTCACATAAAAAGTTTTGAAAGCTGAAAAGCAGACCACAAGTTTTTAACGTTTATAAACAAAACATCGTATTCATGTTTTTATCCCCTGTGGTTTCCAGACACACTAGCAATATCCTGCTGGCAAGAGTAATCAATAAGAAGAGAAGAGTAATCAATATTTCACACTTTTATGTTATTGATTATCTGTAGAGTATAGGCCTTAAAAACAAATGTATCTGTGAGTGATTATCCCTGTTTTCTGCCCTTATCTGAGCAATGTATCCTCTAGGATACGGACATTGAATGATACGGACACATTGGGAAAATCATTTTTCTTTGTTAACAACAGAACTTGGAACATTATATTCATCACAAGGACACACTCCAGGTCTAATTAAGCCTTTTTTCTTTTATTAATAATTTCCTCATCTCTATAGTGCAACAAAAGTCTTTCATGTCATGTATTGTTATCATGAAATCAGATTTTCTCTACATGATTATCTTAGCCAAAAGAATCCACAATAATGATATTACTGCATTATCTATAGAAGCTCTTTTGGCAAATGACTTACACACAAAATACAGGCGGTGAAAAGAGATTCTGTGACCATAACTTTACTGATTTAAGAGATTAATAATAAATAATTTCCCTCAAATGCCTTAAAAGTAATAACTGAAAATGCAAGGAGTATAAAGTAGAGATATGTGTGTTAAAATGAAGGGAGTAAAGGAAAAGTCATCAGAAAAATGATTACTCAAGTAAAGTACAGATACCTGAAAAACCTACTTCAGTCCAGTAATGAAATATTTGTAAATATAAAGAAAGCCAACTGTACTTGCTGTTCTGTATTTTTTTCCCCTCCACGGGGTCCAAATTTAAAAGCTGGAGGGAAAAATAAAGATTTAAAAAAATATTTTGTAAAGTTTAACAGCTTTTTTTTTTATTTGTACAGTCAGATACAGAAAAATGCATTGATGGGTACAGCTCTGTATGCTTCTGTAATATTCACTGAATCCAAACAATACATTTTTCAAAAGTAATCTAAAGTTTGGACAGATATGATCTGTAACAAATGTTGACAGTTTACTCCACAATTGTTTTGTTTGCGGGCAAGACCAAAACAAATGCGCCACAAAGAGTATGTACTTGCTCTTCTCGCCACTAGATGTCACTATATCACAAGGGACCGTATATTTGCAAGTTAAGTCCATCACATTCGTGCTCCTGTGCGGGTTTCACATCGACAGCAGCGGACACGCTTCAACTTCACACTGGTGTATCACACCAAAAGACGCATCTGTCATCACAAAACCTCCCCGGGCATCCTTAGAGAAACAGGGCCGGCACCAACAGAGCACTCAGTTTGGGTTTAATCAATGGCGCTACGTGCGAGAGCATTTGAGCCGGTTTAGGTAAGGTCTCGTTAAAGATAGCAGCAGTTTGTGTGGGTTGCCGTTGGCTCCGGTGTTGTCAAAGTGACTGCATAGATTAACCGAGACCGTCCGTTCTTCAACTACTGCCAGTGGACAGGTGGACATATCTCAACCCTCCTGACCGAAGAGGCATCTGGATAAAGGTGACCACCACCGGGCAGGTGAGCACGAAAGCTTTCGCTGCTTTTTTTTTTTTTTTTTTTTTTTTACCGAGGAAACATGGTGTTAATAGGTTGGTGGATACCATTAACGCGTTTCCAGAGATGTAGTCCACCTTCACCACTTGCCAGGTGGACGTCCGTACATGCAGTTTGATGCTATTTCGTGTATCCGGTCAAAGTGAGACAACATTCAGTCTTTTTTATGACATTAAAACTACCCATTGTCTCACCTCGCGTTTTATTTTTCTCCCCTGTCAAGGAGGAAACGCGCAATCAGCACAAGAAACCTACGCAGTATCTCCACCACAGGCTAGTATTTGCCTCAATTAGCCACATGAAATCTTTATTGAGCTAATTAACCTTAGGCTACTTTCACCTGTACTACAACCACAGGTGAAAACAGCCTTCTTCGACAGCTTAAAGAAGCGTAAACAACGTATAGTTCATCCGAGCGTTGAAATGAATTTAACAGTAATGTTGATAACGACTGTATGCACGTCATGCACCTGTTCATCGCCATTGCGCATGCGCACACATTCTAAGACGTGCACAGATGTTTGAGCGCGTGTGGACCAATGGAAGAGCACCTGTGGTCAGTGTGTGCGTGAGTGTGTGACATGTAAGGTAAATAAACATTAAAAGGAGAGACATCTACCGTATTTCTTTGGCATAAAAAATGAGTGTTTAATGCAGTGTGACATTCAGTTTGGCAGTTAATCAGTTAAACAGTGTGTGGGACTGCAACTAACGAATATTTTCATTGTTGACTGTCGATTGTTTTCTTGATTAATTGATTAATTAATCCTGCCACAACCTTGTCACTTGACTGTACTTATGTCCCTGTGCTCCACAGGTTTTGACCCTTTTGTCAAGTCTTTTATGTAACCATTGTTTTCATTATCAATTAATCTGTCTGTCATTTTCTTGAATAGTTGTTTGGTCCATAAAATGTTAGAAAATGGCCAGAGATGTAGACCCAGAGCCCAAGATGAGGTCCTCAGAAGCCAGAAAGAAACCAGAAAATGTTCACATTTAAGAAGAACTGATTTATAATTTTTACTGTATTTTCCCCATTAAACTAAATCGTTTTCATGCTTACAGTCATTCAGTGTTTTTGTTTTGTTTTGTTTTTTCCAGGTTCATACATCATGCCATCCTTCTTACTCTGCCACCAATGTTAGGTCTATATTATCACCTTGAAATTGTTTGAGGGTGAGTCTTTTTTTTTTTTTTTTTTTCAGATCTAGCATAGATCAAATCTGAAAGTGGTAAATGTTCTCAACAACCTTTGAGTTTGTATTGATAATGTCATATGTGGCTCTCCATCAGCCTGACCCAATGTTAGGTCTGTAGTTTCTCTTGTATTGACATGGTTTAAGTTCAGCCAAGTTCAACTGGTCCTTATGAATATTGCTCAAACATCTATGATCTTGTCTTTCCTGTCTTTTGCTTTATTGTCAGACTGTGAGGACATTTTACTGACTGCAGAGGAAGTATTCAAATATCCTCTGCCAGCAAGAAATATGTTATTATATTTTTAGTGTTAATAGAAATCCATTTGTGACTGCTCAGGCAGATAACTACAGCGCAATATGAGGTTCATACTGAGCTGTTTGTTGTCCTGGAGGGGGGGTTGGGAGGCCATTACTGTAACATTTTACATGCAGATGTATTTAATAGCTTAAACCATTTGACCTCATCAGCAAGCTACCACAAGGTTAGAAATTTGAGGCTAACTTTGCATAATTTGGAGGAAATATATTTTGTCAGTTCACTAAAACCAGTGACTCTTGCTAGATTGTGTGGAAGGCAATGGCACAACTAGAGATGGGAACAATCCAATCCAGTACCCATATCTGGGCCTGGTATCGACATATGACATTTATCAGGAATCAGACTCGCAACACAGATCCCCGTTTTGATCTAAAGTCTGCAATACCATGTGTTGGCACATGTTTCACGTGTTTTCTATTTGCAAACACTACCTAATTAGGCAAATGAGGGCCATGTATCAGCTGCACATGTTAATGTCACAGGCCAGAATCCTACAGCACCCCCCACAATCAGCGTCCTATCATGGTTTTAGGTGAGACAACAATGTGAAACTTCTATGAAAGTGGCTCGTCTTGAAAAAATAACGGTGGCTTCTGAAAAGGTTAGTGTAGATCCTGTGTTAGCATCAGTTATATCATAACTGGAGAGTATTACTTCATTGAATAAGGCTCTTCTCGATGAAAAAGATGTTTTCGCTCTTCTACCGAACAACTTTGGCAAGAGATAGATGGTTCATTCAGTCACCTGCTAAGTGTTTTGTTTGTCAAGTGCGTGCCCTTTTCCAAACAGTTTCTAAGGACAACAGGTAGTTTGGTGTAACAAACCATTTGGCATGTCAGGTTAGATGATTACATCTCTAAGCACAACCATGAATAATATTGAACAGTGAAATGTTTATTTTTCTGTGTATATGCAGTCTGTGCATACTGTATTTTTCAACATGCTGGTGATAACTGTTTTAAACAAAGGTACTGCTCTAGTCCAGACTATATACAGTATATACAGTCCCACTACTGGATTTTCAAATAAAACCACAGACAGATAGGTCTGATTTCAAAGAGCTTTTGACTGGGATTAAAGAAACTTAAGCCTTCTTATCTGTTTCTGTTTTGGAAGTGGGAGGTTTACCATAAATTTCCCTGCTTTTGACAGCTTTGGGGATTGGCTACAAGATCAGCAGGTCTGGTTCTACCTCAACAGAAACACTGTCTAAGCACTTCTTTAATGATTTGAGTACTCTGCTTGAAGTCGGACTCGTTAAAGTTTGAAAATGCGTCGTTCATTCTAAATTCTCTCAGGAGGATTTGAATACATTTTGTACGAGACATTAAATTGGATCAAATCAGAACAAAAATACCAGTGTGGTGGTGTAGACAATGTGACTATGTCATGTCAAAGCCTTAGAAAAATGCATACTTGACATTGAATTAATACAAATCCTTTAAACTTGGTTACACATTCTGAAAAATTCAAAGAGCTATCCCTGTGTGACCCCTGATCCTCCCCCAGATCTTAATATATTGAAGAAGTCAGAAGGCATCCTCACCTCATAGACAAAATACGTTTAATAAGAACGCCTTAAACGGTGCCTGACCATGACACTGTGCAGTTTTACTACTTTTACGGACTAAGTGATTAATTACTGCATCAAACAGGAATTCTAATCGGCTGCAGCTGGCAGATAGAAAGACTTTAGAAGTTGGAGCCATCCGCACTCGATTCCACAGGGAGATTAATCTGCAGCAGTTCACATTGCCTCAGCAACTTTTTCCAAGCCTCTACGGTGTCATTCATAAAAATGATCTGCTCATTTACTCTCACACCTGCCACCTCGTCCCCTCCGGCACGGATCTCCACATATAGAAACTGTGGCACTAAAGTGACGACTGCATCCTCCCATTTTCATGCGTTTGGTTGAGTGTGTGAGTGTAACATCTGTCTGTGTTTCATAGGATGTAGAGGGCTGACTTTTAAAGCTAGAGTAGAGTTACTGGTATCATATGGAACCTAATGGTGCAGACACAGTTAGGCGACTGGGCTGTCAACTTGCCATTACCAACCATCTGATGAGTGTTATTGGATTTTTCTTGGGTATAAATAACTTTCAGTCTAGTTTATAAATGGTCTTTACAAACAGAAAATGAACTTCCAACAAAAATAGCTTCATACATTCATATACAAGAAATGGCAGTAATTTATTTGTTGCTTTGCTGATGATGTCACAGTTCGCATATAAGGGTCTTCATCATTCAGTTTCTCAAATAACTACACTGTTAAAGGCCATTATATTGTCTTTAACATAGGTTGTTACGCTTTGCTACCAGGTGTAAACCTGGAGGGGATCATGTGTTTTGTCATGTGTGTGTGTTACATCTCTCCATCTTTCATTGGCTGTAGCAAACTCAGCTTTAAAGCATCTGAAGTTACAGGTATCATATGAATCAAGAAGACATGTTGGTACCAACCATGTCATGGCAGTTTGTTAGGAAGCGGGTGAAATGATGCTCCAAAGTTAGCCTAAAGTTTGGAGAGGGAAAACTGGCATGGCCGTTTTCTAATGGATCCCTTGACGTCCCCCCAAGATATCAGTCAATAGAGTGAGACTGCGTGCTTCACACAGCTTTCTCTCACCCTTCCACATGTCAAAGGGCACACAACTTTAATTGGCTGGTGGTGTTTTTTATATAGTTTTAAAGCTGTGCTCTTTAGAACAAGCTGTCTGGAGAAAACGTCTTCAAACAGGCCCGGGCACACAACTTGGCACCATGTTATTACTGTGATTATGACAGACAATCAGACATCTGATCTCATACACAACATCAGCTCATCTAATTCATATTTATTTTTAGACTCTTTGTTGTAGTTCGGGGTGGGGTGGCAATATTGCTGTGCTCAAGTCATTCAGCAGCCACCGAGCTTACTTAGTTTGTTGGCCATAAATGATTGTTACTGGGGTAAACAAGTCTTCAGAAGATCTTAATTTTAAATAAAATTCTATATAAGATTCAGTCCCCCTCCACACCCGCCACAATTTTTGAATTGTCTCCTTATAAATGCTAAAATAGGCAAGTCAGTGTGTCAGTTTTGGCATAAAATTGGAGGATTTGCTCTCTAATATTCAGGCTTTAACCTCCAGTGGGAGATTTGAGAGACATTGGAATTGTGACATTCACTGAGCTTATTCCATCATGGCTGCCTTCTCAGAAAAGGGGGGATCTTTAATGAACTCCCAGCAGGGTGGTGATTGTAAACGCTCCCCCTGGTTGGCTCTCAGCGCTTTGCCAGAGTCCTTTAGCCTCTCAGTGGTATGTACATGACATTTAATTCTAATTACACTAATTACAATCTGTATGAGCTCAGGGAAAAGGAAGACCCACAGCACTAAGTTGATCAGCTTTTATTAGATGTCTGGCATCAAGTGATATCCATTGATGGTGGTAACTCCGGTGTCATTGTGATTTTTTTCTAAAGAGAGAATTGGTTGTTCTCTTGTAATATAATCATACATTGCATAATATTAATAATTACACAATGAATTTGACTCTTGCTTTCTTACTGTTTGAGGATGTCTGAGTAGCTCACGGGGCTGAGTTGGCTAATTAGTCCCAAATCTGTTCACTGGTGGTTGATCATTTACGATCAGACTTTTCAAGGCACGTTAAGTTTCATTGTTAAGTCTGTGCTCAGGAAAAGTATATGAGGTGTTCTTTTCCATGCTGTTCTCTAACAACCAAGTAGTAGTACATTGGGTGTATTAATATGCACATGAAGAGTCTGACACACCTTCATTTTTGAAATGATTCAGCCATGCAGCACATGGCTTTAAACAGCACTTGAATTTATCCTCTCCTCCAAAAGACCTCCACACTTTATTTGGATTTGTTCAGGCATTTGTAGTGACTTGGGTGTTGATATGAGCCCCCGAAGGCAAGATTGGATGAAGTGCTTTAATATCGCCTGCTGAGAAGGAGTTTATTCTTGAATTTAGTTTGACAACAGAGAAGCATAAACACAATGGGGCTTTCTTCAGGATACTAGAGGGCAGATATCCAAAAGAAGCTCTTATGATAGTTTTTGTGAAGCATTTTAACATTCCCCAATACTTTTTGTAAGAAGAATATAAACTGGACAGGATTGTTCTTACTTCTGAGGAAACCACATCTTTACAGGGATTTTCTTCCAATTTGTCAATGCTTTGAGCAGCACAAATTACATTTTAATCATCTCCATTGTATTGAGATGGCAGCAGAGGTTTTACGGAGTATTCCTAGATTTTGTCAGACAAAACCAAAACTATCTCTGTGGTTGTGTCCCACCAAATTTGTTATTTTGTGGTTTAAAAGGATAGTTTGGATTATTTGAAGTGGGGTTGTATGAGGTAATTATCAATGGTCGGTGTATTTCCTGCAGTAGATGCTTGTCGGTACACTCCCAGTCAGGAGAAGCAGATAGGAGTACCAGGACAGAATCTAAGCTGACTGAACTACTGTGGACGTGGTCAGCAACAAAAGGTATTTTAACCACTTAAATAAAAGGGTTCACCTAAAACAATCAATATCACGTCAGTGTACGCTATATTTAGAATATTTTCACATCTTTACTTTATCATGAGACGGCCTTTTCTGACATGAAAATGCCAATTATCACTCTCACCAAATCAACCAAACACTCTTCACAACGTAGTGTAGACCAGCAACTTGCTTGTAATGTTAGGTCAAATGACTGATTTTGCCTATGGAGTTTGGGTGGTTTGGTGAGAGCGCTATTTGGCTTAAATAACAGAGTTTTTTCCTGTCAGAAGAGGCTGTCTGACAGCAAAGTCAAGCAGTGAAAATATCCTAGGCATAGTGTACACTAAAACTGATATTGATTTTTTTGGCCAGGTGGACCTTTTTTGGCAAAAATAGCTTTTCTTGCTGCAAAAAGTATCCCTTTAAGTTAAATTGAACTTGGCTTTACTTTCAAGAATTGAATTAATTTGTAGTTTTTTTTTTGAGAAGATCAAAAACTTTTCTGACCACTAGAAGGGACAAAACTGTTAATTTTCTTCAACAAGCCACTGTACATGTTGTTGTTTTTCTATAGTTCTGGCGTAGAAACAGTCTAATTAGGTAAAGTTTATTTATGTTCTGCACTCCGGGTACTGGAGCTAAATACAATCAAAATCAAATTTTAAAAAGTGCTCAACTTCATCATAGACCTCTAAAAGTGCTGTTAAAGCCTTAGTTTTGGCTGGTGAACCCCGTCAAAATTGATTTCCTGCCTATTGTGTGAATGCTGCTCTGTTTTTTTTTCCAACTATGACGCTGATTTCCTCATGTAGAGCAACTCTGTATTGAAGTGTAGCTCAAGCCTTTTAATAGACCCAATTTTAGCTCCAACTTATTATTATTTTACGCATTTTCCCTTGTTGCCATGGCAAAGCGCCGGGGAAAAAGGCGAAGAGCTGCTCACGGTTGTCTTGGATACGACAGTTTCCCTTGTAAAGTAATGAGAGGAGCTGAACCTGTGGGAGCACAGGGTTATTTTTAGGCCTGACGCCAGCCTGCATGTGTGGATTAAGACTTGTTTGGTCGCTGGTGCGTGTGTGTGTTCGTGCGTGTGTGTGTGTGTGCGAGAGAGCATGTTTACAGGCTTTAATGCAGCCTCACTGTGGGAACAGCTCAAGGCGTTTTACACTTGGCATACAAACACCTGGGCCACCACTTGTGTTGTTGCTCAAGGCCAAAATGTGCTTGAAGATGCAAGTTCAAACAGTTGCATCTTCAGAATGGACACAAGCTTTATTGGCAATTGCATGTTTTTTATATCTATAAATAGTACCTTTAACTAGCTTGAAGGAAAAATATGCTTTCTGTAACCACTACTCTGGATCCTTGCTGACAGAGAAAATGTGTTAATACAAAAATAAAATGTAAGTGTGCTAAAAAAAATAAATAAAATAAAATAAAAAATTAACAACACTACAGAGCATTGTCTTCATGTTAGGTTTTAGGCTCAAAGATATTTAAGACAAAACCTCTCAAGCAAGGAGAAGACATTTGAACCAAGCAAATAAATTACAGTCCTCAACAGAAGTATGGAAAGAGACTAGGGATGCACCAATACCAATGCCAGCATCAGGTACTGGTCTGGTCTGTCCTCATGTACTCATACTCATACTCAGAACTACTTCAAGACACTACTCCTGATGCCACTTTACAAAAAGAAGCTGCTTCAGCATAAGCAATTTGATGAAAAAGCTAAAGAACATACACAACACAGAGTTTAAGGAGAGTTCAAGGCTAAAGGCCCCAACAGATGATCAGCGGTAAAAACGCTTTTGCTGGCTGTCCCATTGTTTTCCTATGGAGAGAGTGGTGTCACCCGAGAGAGAGTGGCGCACTGCTCAGATCTGCTGCTGGCCGCTGTGCTCAAAGTTCAAATTATTTGAAATCAAAGTTCAAATTACTTGAACTTTGACCTCGTTTGCCACTGACCTTTCAAAACGCAGCCAATGAGATAACAGCTGAATGTGACGATGCAGGTAGAAGAGATGACAGATGTGTCGAAATGACACAAACAGAGGTCTTGAAGGGAACCCCAGAACCGTGGAAGATCTCACCAGAGTGATCATTTTAACATCACAATGAAGGGACGATATGGAAAAATCTTGCGAGAACCTCGCAAATCAAGGGTTCCCTTCCAGACACGACCTAATAAAAGTGTTTCAGGATTCCCCAGACTCTGTAACACAACATTAAAAACGGACTACGATCTCGCCAGTAAATGCCTGGTGAAATGTGAACAGTCAGGTTGGGTTATAAGGTTTCTGGATCGTATAGTTTATGAACTTAGCTACATCCAGAGCTAAAGTTTGTATACCTGGCAGACAGGACGTAGTGGTTGTAGCGCTGTGCTTCGCCTCTGTGCGCCCTACCTTGCAGGAACAAATTTCTTATCATGGGAAGGCCCCTTAAAGCTTACCCTCTTTTCTTGGTTGTGCTGTTATTATTAGCGAGAGACTTGTCCTTAAAGAGACAGTTCACCCCAAAAACAAAAATACATATTTTCCCCTGGTATGTAGTGCTATTTATCCATCTAGATTTTTTTGGTGTGAGTTGCAGAGTTTTGGAGATATCTAGTTGGCACTTGGCTTATGAAGTGCAAAGCGCCAAAAGGTACATTTGAGAAACTCAACTGCACTGTCTCTCTTCAGGTATTGTGAACTGGTTACTCAAGATAATCTACCAATTTTGTTGTGAGCAGTTTAATGTAAGAACTTCTTTCTTTTTAGAAGAAAGAAACTAGTTCTGGTAGATTCTACTGCAGAAAGAAAGTAATTCCTACATGACACTGCTCACACCAAGGTGTGTGGATTATCTTAAGTAACCAGGTCATGATGTTTTGAATTTTAATATTTCAGATGTATTTTTTGGCACTTTAAACAACACAAGCTGAGTGCCATTTAGTCACATTTTATTGGAGAGTGGGCAGACGTCTCTACAGCCGATATCTCCAAAATTCTGCAGCTCGCAGCAAGACAGGTAAGAGGAAAAATATGTCTTTTTGATTTTTGGGTGAGTTGTCCCTTTAATGTCGTCCACCAACGACTGCAGGGACATACTATTAAGTTCTGTCCAACTTAAATTGCAGGGGAAAAAAAAGCTTCAGCCTGCGTTTCTCTTTGGCAGCTGTCCGTAAAATTGTTTAACAGTCCGTGTAAAGCTGCAACAAACTCACAGAGTGCACCTGTAGGCCACAGACGCTGTCCAAGTCCCACCAGGTATAAGCTAGTTGAATGGGTTGGCTAATTAATTCAGAGACAAAGAGAAGAACATTACTGCCACAAGTCTGTAACCCTCTTTTCTTGGTTATTAGTGTTTTCCAGTCCTTCTGGCTGTGAGCAATAAGCAGCTACAACTTCTCTTTGTATACTCTCCTGTTAATCCTCACCAAAACGGCCGCACAGTACACCCAGCTTCACTCTGTTGGATTCACTGCAGTGTAAACACTCTATTGTTACACTCATATCTGTCTCTCCTAAACACTGGCAGGTAGGAAATAATTAGGTGTGAGGCAAGGGAGGCACGAAGAAGCAACCTAAAAACTACACATATAAATGTATAATTAAGATGATTGTTTAAGTGCTGTAAATGATAATGAAATAATTATCATTTGTAACATTAAATTTAATTCTACAAGTCTATAATAATGCTGTACAATTATTTCTACTAAATTATATAATGAATACTGTAAACTGCATTGCTTAATAAGCAACAAAACATTAGCACAGTAACTTTGGGTTGGTTTGAAATGTTTTTAAAGTCATTTTAAGAAATGCAAGCAAATCATTAAGTACTCGTATTGGTACTTAATATCAGCAGGTACATAAATGAAAGTGCTTGTACTCATACTGGGTCTGGAACAAAAGTGGCATTGTGCATCCCTAAAAGAGATCTTATCTAACTTTGAAGAAACAATTTAAAACTGGCTGTTGCACTTACTCTTTTGAATTTAAGGGATATTTTCATGCTCTAAAGCCTTGGCCTTTGTCCTCATTACTGGTTATGTAACACTTGGGCGATGCAGGGATTTAAACTTGGGCTGTTGTTATGCTAGAAAGGGTTCTTTGGTAAAGAATATCAAAAAAAAGTCATGGAAATCTCAGCATAGATCTGTATGCATGCTGAAAACCACTCTCTCTCTCTCTCTCTCTCTCTCTCTCTCTCACACACACACACACACACACACACAAAAAATGCAGCCAGCTGGCCTTTTGTTTTTATAGATTGACAGTGTAGCAATGATAGCAGGTCTGCAAATGTGATGTCATGGCAGCTGTGCTATTGAGCTGCTCTCTTCGTGCAGCACAACGAGGGAGATGGAGATCTGTGTGAGCGAGTGTTATTGAATGCATTCAGAGTTATTACAGTTTTCTATATTTCCATTATGTTATTTTAATTTTGTTTAAAAATTTTTGTTTTTGAATCAGTTCAGTTTCAGGTAGTTTCCACAGTGTGTTTGATGATCATTTAAATTTTGTTTTAATTATTAAATATGTTGTTTTAGTATTAGTTTGTTTAGATTTTGTAAAATTATGATATGGGAGGTATTTGTCGAGGCAAAATTTAAAAGGTAAGTTTGCAATGTTTACTGTGCTAGACGAGCACTGCAGTTAACTAAGGAGTTTCACACAAAACTAAACTAAACTACGACAAACTAATACTTTCTCAAAATGTAAAATTCTGTTTTAAATTAACAAACAACATATGCATCATTCGTGGCACAGTTCAAATGGAATTAAATCATTTTTTGTCTCTTGCCATAGACTACCATTCATATTTTTTCTGAAGTTAGGTCCCATGGGGCACACTGGAACGGACTTTCAAAATAAACACATGTCTTAAAAATGACAATATAGATAGATATTTTCACTTTGCATTGATCATAGTCGATCAGTGTATCTTTACATCCCTAGTTGACATCCCAGTAAACATACACACTAATGATTCCTCATGCTTGTTGTGTTGACAACACAACTTGACTTGTTGATTTGACTGAATTGACAGACTAAAACTTTTACTTTATGTTTTTTTTTTTTTAATCTATATATTTTTATTTTAGTTAGCAAAAATACTTTGTTCACAACTAGTTTTAGTTTTCAGTTTATTTTTGGTTAATTATAATAACCTTGGTGTAAGTTGACTGATAGACAGAGAGGGATCACTTAGAGAACAGAGACAGTTTACAAAGACAAAGTATTACTGTAGAGAGTCTGACAGACAACTTGCACAGCTGCAGCAAAAAAAGGTGAATTTGAAAATACCAATTTCGACTTCACCGAAGGATCACTTTATTTACGCACTGCTCAGTTTCAGCATTAGTGCTAATAGTATTATTAAGGACACCTATTTAATCCTTGATTGTAGGGATTGATTACTGGTTGCAGCTCTCAGTAGACATCCAAGCTGTTCTGCAAGAAAATGCCACCAATTACCAAGAAAATGCCACCACTGCTGATGAGTGCACCGTCCTTAGATCTTTGCCAATTATTCCTCATCAGTAATGTAAAATAAGAACCACAGAGACTGGCGGAGTGAGAGCGCAAAAAACATCCTGCCACCCTCTCACCCCAACCCCTCCCCCTCCTCCGATGTGTCAGCCCAGCTCGAGCACGGCCAAGCTCCGCTGCAATCGGCTTTGACTTCTTAGCGGCCGTGTGGTCTCTGCATACTTTTAACAAGCTCTGTCATTTCACAGTGCAAATACGGGATGCCACGGATAAGCCTGGGGGACTGGTATGCGGTATTAAGGACCTGAGCCGCATAGATCAGAGTTTTGCAAAGGCGCTCGGTCCTTCAGCGTCTAAGAATGTTCTTCAATGTCACACCAGTAGAAGCAATTACAGCTGTTAAAGTAAACATGTTGTCCAAGGCACTGCCTGGCTTACATGTTGTTATGTATAGACCTGTAATACTCATACATACCCTGCACCGCACTGCACTGGAAGAAAAGAGGAAAAATCCCAGCATAGCCACAAACACAAGCGCACATCAATGAATATGCTCAGTCCTGCCCTCCCTTCAACTAGATTAATTAAAAATGAAATGAAACCAACCAACCTAAAGAAGCAATATGTAAGAATCTTGGCTTCATAAATAGCAAGCTGGGACCATAGACAGTATATTAAATAGGTTCAATACATATTAGATATACAAGTTGATCAGCTAGGTATGACTGCTAATTGTTTGCTGATGTAAAGCTAAGCCTGTTACCCCAAAAACAAAAACCCACTGCTCCGAAAATACATACTGAAGTTTGAGTTAAGTGACTGCCTGCCAGACTCCATTAACATATTGCTCAATTTAACTGCTATAAACATCTACACTTTCGACAAGATTATAAATTATTTCTTGCGACTCATTCGGTTAACATCCGGCAGTAATTTTCATGCTAATAAATGTGAAAAGGGTAAATAAAAGCAGTTATTACAGCCTGAAACATGGAGAATTCAAAAGAAAGCCTACTGGCTGTAGCGTTGTTGTCGGAGAAGCCGGTATTTCAATTTAGCGTGTTCCCTTAATCTCTGAAGACATATCATGGTCGTTTTATGCTTTAGTACAGTAAATATATTACATGTTTCTCCTTTAAAGAGAACAATTACTAACCTCAAAAACATAATGAAGTCGCCTACACTCACCCAGAATTGATACACATGGAGAAAGGCACTTGGAAAAATGTGACAGCTTTTCTCTGTGAGTCAGTTACACTGAGTTCAAGTGGTACTCTTCCAAATATGATATGACATGTCCGTGGGTTAGGAGAAATAGATTGATTATGTAAGGTAAAGAGAGGGAGTTAAATATAGAAAACCAGGATCAAAACATATGGCCAAATAAATCAGGTTATTGCAAGGATTAATGAACGGTGGATAATAGATTTATGGAAGGATACATTCAATATAACCTGTCATTAGAGTAATGAAGTCTAATAAAATATCTTCAGATGGGTCATTGCAACCCTTGTTCAGATGGAGGTCCAAAAAGCAATAATACAGATGTCTCAGACCGGAGTTTCAGTCCCAGTGCATTCCAAAGCTTCCCTCGTTTTGGTGGGTGAATATATTTGGATTATTTGGAATATGCCCTTCTGCAGTGGGCTGACATTTAATAGTTTATAAGAGGAATCTTTAACTGGTGCCCAGGGATGTGTTGATAAAATGACACAACATTGCAAATATCTGAACAAATAGGGTTTGGGAATAGTATAATGTCTACACAGAGAATCAAATTAATAAAATGACAAACCACTGAGCTTGTAGACATTTTCATATTTATTTTCACAGACAACTGAGAGGCCAGAAAAGAAACAAGAGAGTGATAAAAGTATCTTTCTTAATGAAAATGTCAACCAATAAGCCAATTTAAAAGCATTAGCTGCTCAGTAGCGTAGAGAAATGTTATTCCATCTGAAGGACGACACATATTTATTCAGTTTCTTAAAGGTCCAGTGTGTAAGATTTACACGGACAAGTTGGCAGAATATAGCAAAAGTTGAACACAATATTCATAAGTATGTTTTCATAAGTGTATAATCACCTGAAAATAGGAATCGTTGTGTTTTTGTTACCTTATCATCTTCCACGGAGTCCAGCTTGGTTCTGCAGTAGCCCAAAATGGGGAAATCAAACACTGGCTCTAGAGAGGGTCCTTTGTGTTTTTCCAGAGTTTTGCGGCCGCCGTAGGTTCTCCTACAACAGGCCTATTCAGTTAGCCACCTGTGGGTAAAATCGAGCCCTTTGATGACCTCAATCTAGTTTTTTATCATTAATAAATATGAAAAAACATCTATCATAGTGATTTTATTTAAATAACTTGCTAACATCCTCATTTGTATACATTGTTTATTAGAAAATCATTGTGTTATTTGTTGGCTAATGAGCCCACTCCTTGGTTATGTCTGTTGTTAAGCACAGAGACATCTATTTTGATAATCGGTTAATCACGTTGAGTCATTTTTCAATTAAGAAATGTCCAAATTCTCTTATTTCAGCATCTTAAATGTGAATATTTTCACATTTATAACAATAAACTGATTATCTTTGGGTTGTGGACAAAACAAGACATTTGAGGATGTCACCTTGGCCTTTGATCAACATTTTTCACCATTTTCTGACATTTTATAGACCAAACAAGTAATTGATTATTGTGAAAAAATGACTCACAATTAAAATTCCTGATTTTGTAGGTCAGAGACAGGAAATATAAACAGTCAGCAAATGTCCGGCCCCTTGGCACAGTACTTTTTCAAGCCTGGTCCAAAGAAATTGAATAAGCCTGCCCTACATGTGTGGAAGGGGAGAATGAGACAATGCCACTAAATCCTACACACTAGATAAATAATGTTAGAAGCCAGACAGGAAGCAGTTAGAATGGAGCAGTCTTTTCTTATAGCGCCCCACTTTGGTCAGTTTCTGTAATTCCTTCAATGGTAAAAGATTATATTAAGATGCTTCAAATCTGATTAATGATGATGAAGCTGAAACACGCACACATTCACACACACTGACCCTGTGGTGACATTGCTGTGTTTTGGCCACCACAGCACTGGCTCCACCATGGATAGCTATTGTCATGGCAACCAGGAATTAGCATCCTTGGAAACCACAGTCTCATCCTCATCAGCTGCGCTCCTTTCTTCCTTGCCATTGTTCTTGTTTGATCACCACTCCCCCCGCCCCCCCACGCCCAACACCGCCATCCCCCCCGCCTGCACTGACCACCACCTCATGTTTCGACACAGCCTGAGCATTCCTCCCTTGCAGTTCTGTCTTCACAGCCATCATCTATTTTCTTCTGTCTATTTCTTGCTGCCATTGTGACTATTGACTCTGTTTATGCTCCCCACAACCCCCCCACCCCTTAACTCCTAATTGCTACTCACTGTGTCTATTTCTCATATTCCACATCACCTGCCAATCCTTAAAAAACAATGTAATGTTTTCAGGTTTTGAATATCTTTGGGTTGTGGACATAACAAGACATCAAACACTGATCAACATTTTTCATCATTTTCTAACACTTCATGGACCAAACAGTGAATGAATTACTTTAGAAAATGTTATAATAATATCAGAATAATGTCAGTTTCATATTCATTAGAGTTCAAATCGATGCTGAATGTTTGCAGAATGAGCAAGTGCCTGTTTATGAGTCATAGGACATCATTACTATTCTTGAAGGAGGCAGAGATGTTTATAACGGTTAAATTGAACAATATGTTAATGGAGTCTGGCAGGCAGTGAAACAGGCAGCCGCTGAACTCCAGAGTGTGTATTTTCAGAGCAGTGGGCTTTTGTTTTTGGATTAATGGGCTCAACTTTGCATCAACAGACAACTGACAGTTACAAACAACTGAGCAACTTACAGTGGCGGACTCGTCAGTGCTTGTTATTGTCAGTTTATGATGGCGTGCACGTCCTGTACTCCTGCAGAGCTCCTGCAGTCTGCAGAGCTTCCCTGAGTCTGGGGAGGAGGGGTGAGGTGAAACAACTCACTTCAAGTCTGTATATTAAATAGGATTTCAACCTTTTTAATGTATAGTATATGGCTCCAACTCACTATTTGGGCTGCAGTGCTCATTTTTACATGCACATTTACTACGTATTGCTCCTTTAATGTGATGAAGACACCTTGAACATTCTTGAAAAGTGCTTCAATTTGGCTTTGGAAAAGGTGTAGGAACCCTGCAGATACTTAGTTTCCCATTCTTCTGTCTGTGATGCTTTTTGCCTGCTCCTGCTGCTTGATGTTAAATAGATCAATTGGAATCAATAGAGATCCTCACTAAGCTAATGTTAGATGGCCTGCCCACTCACCCACCCACCCGCTCAGCCAGTCTTTCCAACTGTTGCTAATAGTATTCCCCATGGACATGATGGCTAAAACTGTTTAGGTGTTGCCGGAGCAACCGGCTCTTCTATTTATAGTTACTAAACAAAGTTAGATAGCATTTGTCGTGTGTGGGAGCTTGTTAAGACAAATTAGGAATGAGCTGTGCACGTATGTAAGTCCATTGACTGCAGTGATTATGACAGAAAAGGATTTGCTTTCTTTGTCAGGCTGGATTTAGACTTCCACTGATCCCTGTTTGTTGAATTTGAAGAGCCTCAACCCAAAAACACAGTTTATAGCTATAAAAACTAAAAAAAAAAAAAAGTTAAAAAGAAACACAAGCCATAAAATATGCAAAACTCTTATCTGCTTTTTATAGAAGAGCTTCTACCTTCCTTTTCTTGTTTCAACCTTAATTCTGCCCCAGTGCTCTGACAACCGAGAGACTTTGCATTCATATTCACAATCAATACTTCATTAGTGTTTTCAATACATCTCCCTCCTCTCTCTTTCTGCTCTCTTTCATTGCAGTTGACCTAACAAGTTTTGTGGAGGATACTGGGAGGAACCAATTTTCAAAATGCCCGTGGCGACATCCAGCTCTGACTCGGGTAAGTGGCTTCGTCTCGCTATGACGAGGGCATCTCTCTCTGTGTGTGTGTGTGTGTATGTCAGTGCAAGAGAGAGATATCTAGAGAGAGAAGAGGGAGGAGACACTGAACGGTCCATGGTTACTCCAGCACTCAGGACATGTATCTCATCTCCCGAGTTCTAATGTGACTTAATGAGCTGGCTAATGGAGCGCTAAAACTCCAGCCTTAGATCAGTCATGCCTTGAAGGATTTGCTGTTGTATCCCTCGTGGCTCCGTCCACTCATGTGCACTAGTGGCCAGTAGTGCAAAATGCATGCACGAACATGCACATGCTTGCACACATGTACGTTTCAATTTTTCTTCATAGGTGCTGAATGAGTCTTTTATTATGGATTTCAGACTGATATAGTACTGTGTTAATCCATGAGGGTGATTTGCAGTCACCTTTTGAGTGTGTTGAACTGGCCATCATTACTGTGTCAATTAAAGAGGAAATATGTAATGTATTTATTACATTTTTGTACATAATTCCAACCAACAGACTCTGACACACCACAACAAAATACAGCAGGAGCGACGAACTGTAGCCATTATAGTTTAAACTATAAACACAAAAATGACAATTACCAACATAAACCATCATGTTCTGAAAAAAAAAACACATTATAAACACCAACAAAACGTAACTTTTACCAGTGCATAATGGGAAAGGAGAGATGTGTCTCCTTGTCAGCACTATCTGCAGCACATCTGAACCTCACAACCCAGAATCTCAAAGCGCCCCACAATGGTTAGAGGACGCCATTACACAAGTCAAAGGCTCAGGAGGATGAATTTAGCAACATGAACATTAAACAAGCGTTGACTGAATGTGAACCCAAACACATAAAATAAAGCGATTGCACAAAATACAAATAATAATAAACATCGTCAATAAGAAAAAAGAGCTCTGGTATCATTTAGCCGTGTCTTGGCAAGAATCTGGCGATAAGGCATTTATCACAATTCAGAGGTCACGATTCAATATATTGCAATATAGGTTATTGGGATACTGTAAGGAAGGCGATATCTTGCATTATTCTATATCTAAGATTTGGAACATTGTCATACTTTAAAGAAAACACCATCATATGCATAGAATCTGAGTTTACTGTATTGTGCAGTTAGAACAGTGATGATAGATAACGCTGCTATCTTGTGGTTGGGGGTTCAAACAAAACACAAAATGAACTAGTGCAACAAATCTTTGCATGTCTCTCCATATCATGATACAGTGGTTTTGAGAATTGATACAGTATCATCAACATAAATATTAGTTTTATTACACCCTTGTCTCAATCACTGCTTAAAAGCACGTAGAAAAACTTATGGTGGCCGCAAAACTCATTCAAAATGCAAAAGGCTGAATCTGTCAGTAAATCCCCATAAATCTTACACACTGGACCTTTAAAGTAAAAGTTTTGTAGACGTTCACTCTGGCACTTGATAACAGACAGCAGGAGTCTTTGCAGTAACTGAAAACATGACAGCTGCTCCAAACAGTGCTCCATTTCTTGTGCTGGACTCCAGACAGTCTGAGCTGGTTGATAAAACTGATCCCAGGAGCAAAATATGACTGTTGTGTAAAAATACACTCTTGTCCAAAAATGTACACTGAATCGCTGGAATCCAAGTCAAATTTGGCATCACTGATGGTCCCCGTTGTTAGCTTTGTAACAGTGAATTTTTCTATATATACCTTGGCATTGATATCAAAGTTGAAAATGTAGTCCTGTGACAGCAGTGAAATTATATTTCCTTGTTTGAGCGCCAAAAAGGTGCCCACATTAAACTCTACACTGGCACATAGCTACACTTCCTTGCATTTCCTCTTCACTCAGTGCTGAGGGCACTTGATCCAGACACATAAAAGATTGAAAAGCCACAGCCAGATGTCGGGGAAATTAAGAGTCTCAGTATTATTGGTTAACAGAGGACCAAATCTAAAACTCAAAGCTTTATAGTATTTTATCGTGTGGTAATAAATTGCAACAGTCAGCTGGCGGATAGAGGGAGAAAAGCATTTCCACGGAGAATTAAAATGTGTGTGGAGTTTCCTTTTTTTTGTAATGGGCTGTCAGTCAGACTTGATTTGTACACTAGCCGAGGGCTGCGTCTGGCTGACTGGCATTTTTAGTAACACGCAGTAAATTGTTTCTCCAAACCAATTCATGTCTTTTTTTAAATTCAAAAAACAGCATTTTCAGCAAGGCTATTTTTGAAGAAGGGTTAGAGAAGGGTCATTTTCATAGATATTCAGGTGTATTTCAACTCCTCAGTGAGGGAACTCAGGTATTCAGCATTTACTAGATTTATGAGCATAAAGCACAAATGTACTGTAAGGCTAGCTGTGTTTGTACCTGTGTCTGTGTTGTTAGTAATGGAGGGTCATCACTCATATATGTGTCAGCTCCCTACGCAGCGCCTCCTTCACCGATCCGCCAACCTTCTGCTGCTCTTTCCCCCAGTTAACCCCCACAGGGAAGCCTAGAGGGAAAAAATCGTCCTGCCTCCTTTTCTCCGTCCTCCCAGAGAAAGCATCATACTTCCCTCCCTCTCCCCCCACCACCCTCCTCCCCTTCCTTTGCTCACGCACAGAACCCTCTCTCTCGTTTCCATTCATTCATGCGGAGGAGAAGACACGCAGCCAGGCATAGCTTATACACATTCACGTCAAGAGCAGGTGAAGAGGGAGGGAAGAGCGAGGAGCTGCTTTGGCATAAAGAGGAGGGAATCAGGCACAGATAGAGGGGGAGATCTGTGAGTCTGCCTCAGATACAGTATTGGGTGTGTTACTGTGAGTGTGTGCACTGTAGAGAGGTGTTGTTCACCATGGCTGGCACCGTGTTTGGAAGGCTCACCCTGGAGGAGGGGGACTCAGCCAACTCCCTGGAGGGCCTGGAAATCAAGCTGGGGGGAGAAGGTAAGCACACAAGTCCCTACCTGCTGGGTGTGTGAGGGATGCAGGACGGTTTACAAAGCAGATGAGTTCTCTGGCTGTGTGTTTTAGGGGGGATATAATGGATAGAAAGTAAGGTTAAATCACTGTTAAAATGCAGCTAAGTAGGTGACAATATGTTTATGTACACATTGGTGGTTGATGAGGGCTAGTCGGTGTTATAAATTCACATTGCACCTGCGCCTGATGCACTAGTTCAAACCTCCAGAGTGTGATGAAGATGACAAGAGACAGAGGAGGACCCAGGGCAGCATGTGATGTACAGGAATCTGAGGCAGCAGGGTTCAAAGATAGGAAGGGGGACGTTAAAAAAAACACAGCAAGGTGCAGGGGAAATGAGCCATATTGTTTTTTATTTAAAGGGATATTTTAGATTATTTCATTTGGGGCTTTATGAGGTACTTATCGATAGTCAGTATTATTACCTGCAGTAGATTCCAGTCCCCACTCTGAAGGGCAGCAGCACTGAAGCTAAGCAATGAACTGCTGTGGATAGGGTTAGCAACAAAAGGTATTTTAGCCACTTAATAACTGTCTATCTAAAAACCTCAGTATCAGTTTAATTGTATGCCATATTTAGGATATTTTCACTACTTTACTTTGCCATCAGACAGCCTTCTCTAGTGGGAAACCACCGTTATATGAGCCAAATATCACTCTCTCCAACTCCCATCAGTAATTTTACCTCAGAGAACACAGGAGTTCTTGATCTGCCGCTGCCTCGATCAGTTAGTTTGTGTTACTATGTGACTTAGATGCTTTAAAAGGATAGTTTGGGTTCACCAAAGTCACACATCGGAACAAGGCAAAGGGAGAAGAGGATCTCCTGTGTTCTGCAAAATAAAGTGATTGATTTCACCTATTGAGTTTGGTTGATTTAGAGAGAGCAGTGTTTGGCTTTTACAGCGGCAGTTTCCTGTCAGAAAAGGCTGTCTGATGGCAAAATAAAGCAGTGAAAATATTCTAAATACAGCCTACTCTTGCGACAGATTGATTTTTTTAGGTGGATGTTTTTTAAGCGTCTGAAATGCCATTTGTACAGTGAAGAGCCTTATTGTTAAAATGAGAGCATTAGAGAGTAAGAGACAGAGGAATGCACTTTGAGATAAGTAAAGAGAGCAAGATAAGAAGTCATTACAAGAGGAGCAGCCTGTGTAAAAGCAAGCATGTATTTGTTGTTTGAACGATAATGTGCGGATAATGTTTGCTCACAGAGCATGGAGTGGGAAGTACCACCATATACGTCCTATTCATTATTGATGGAGCTTATAAATATTACATGAGGATGTATACTACAAGGTAATATGTTCTGAGGGTGAGTCCATATCTATTTATGAACTGTCATTTGCTCACATGTTTGATGTTGTCGCGTTAAATTAGACAAGGTTAGGAGCATCATTACATCATTGCCAAGTATTGCATGTCACAGAGTATGCTGTGTTGCAAGATATCTGTTGCTTGGTAATGTAGCTTGACAAGACAGCAGTGACAGCCATAATGAATCATATTTTCTGTCAAAGCGTTCGCATCCTGTCTATCAGTTCAGAGAGCATGTGTGTGTGTGTGAGAAAGACAGAGAGAGACCTCCAGTGCATTGTAGATTCATGGTGAGTAGGTAGGGGGTCATTCATATGCAACAGTGTTCTGATCAGAGACAGCACGCCTGAAAGTGTCAGACTCACAACCTTCAAATAACTCGGTGGCTCCACACACACACACACACACACACACACACACACACACACACACACACACACACACACACACACACACACTCCGCACACATGCTCTACAATGCATGACTCTTTTCCACCTGAACCCTCACGCTACACTCTTGGAATTAAGGGTTCTGAAAGGGTTGTTCTTGAAGGGCCGAGGTTCTAACCAGAACCATTTGCTTCTAAAGAATCCCTTTTTGAATGAAGTGTTCATTAAAGGTTAGTTGTAAGACTAGGGGCTCCATTAAGAACCGTTTTCATTGAAAGAACCCTTTTGGAAAGAGAGAGTTTTTCAAGGATTGTTGACAGCATGGGTGTTATCTCAATTTAAATAATGTTAATTATGACATAGATTGTTAAAATTATGAATAATCACAGTATACAATTGATGGAATTCAGTCATTTTTTGCCTCAATATTTTTTGCCTACAATATGGTTCTTTATAAAACCCTTAGAAGACATGTGGGTTATAGTTGAAACCCTATATGTAAATATATTTTTAGATCCTCCTGGACAAGTTCTTAATGAAACCCTTGGAATTTATCTGGGTTCTTGGTACAACCGCTTGCGTGAGTTTCTAGAAAGAAACCCCTGGAATATTAAAGGATTCTTGGCAGAACCCTCTGAGTGGATTCTACATGAAACTACTGATATACAAATGGTTTCTTGGTAGAACCCCTTGGGTGGGTTCTTGTTAGCAATCTTAGATGGTGGAAAGGTTCTGGAAGGATGGTTTTGGGTGGGAGCCATTACACCCAAGAAGGGTTTTGCACCATTCAGAGCATTTCCACTAAAAATAAATTGGTCCTCGGTTCCTAAAAGTTAGTACCCAGCTAGAACAAGAAAAAGTGTTTTCCTTGAGAACCAAAGTGGTTCTCACCCTCTGTTGATATCATCAATTGATTACAATCAGTCCACTCAAAAATGGTGGAAATCCAAGATGGTGTACTAGAAAGCTCCAAAGACCTTGAACAGAATTGGTTCAAGAACCAGAGCTAATTTTGGGGAAAACAGCCCAATGTTGAGTTCTAGGTAGAGTCCTCTGAAAGAGTTCCAAGTGGAACCTTTATAAAATGTTTTACTGGGAACCAAAAAGGGTTCTCTTATGGGAGGAAAAGAACTCTATATGGTCTCATGAGCAGTTTTATTTCTAGGAGTGCATCAGAGGAACATTCTGTGTGCCTGCCGGACTAATGAAGCAGTGTTCAAACACAGATGATGGATCATTGAGTACAGTGTGTTGGTAGGATTAGGCTGTCAAAGATAATCGCAGGGTTTCAAGAGAATGGGACAATTTAATTCTATTCTGGCTGAGGGTATTCGATAATGTGGTGACACTGGCAATTATTTCATCCGTATCACACCCTGATGATCTCTGTTTGCTCTTTCATTAAGTGCCGCAGTGAAAATAGATGTATAGTCGAAGTCAAAATGTTTGAGTTCAGTCGAAAAAACTTATTCCAGTCCGTTTCCCCCTAAAACTTCACATGAAATCATTCCTCAGGCAGACTCTGTGGCCATCGGGGTGGGGTGTAATGGGAGCTGATGTCCATTTGCAAAATGTCAACAAATATCACAAGTGTTGTCTCCAGTGGTGACCTTCAGCCAGCTAATAAGGCGATCCAGCCTGTACCCGTATCATGCCAGCTTGGAACAAGCATCACCATGGCAATGTGGTGGCTTAAATGGCAGCTTTAAAGTCCCTAGTTCCTGCTGATTGGCTACCCAAGAGAGACGGGGTCAGGGTTACAGTGGTTTCCTCTGGAAATGTTGCGTTTCATGGGACAGTCAAGCACACTGTTGTAGTGGTTATAACAGTTACTTTTGCAATGTCATGTTGAATATAATGGATTTTTTTGCTAAATCTTATGAATTAACCAAATAATAGAATGTATAGGATAAACTATGATCACTAACCTGTCAGCATAGTTTTAAAACAGTGACTTGCTGCCTTTTTTAAAACAAATACTATAAACATTTACAAGTTATTTTAAGGTTTTTCTATGCATATTTTTGTCACCATTAAAGGTGTAATATGTTACACCAAAGTGATTCAAAAATGAGTGCTGTGGTCCAAATAGCAAGTTGGAACCTTATTAAAGGGACACTTCACCCCAAAATCAAAAATATATACAGGATTTGTGCTGTTTAGTGCCATTATATGGGAAAGAAAGCAGATGCCTCTAAGGTGTTTTCTCCAAAACTCTGCAGCTCACACCAAAAAAATTCTAGATGGATAAATAGCACTTCAGACACAGACATGAAGCTTAGGAAGGTTGCCTGCAGGCTGCATAGACACTGAAACTAAACGTGTAATGAATGCAACATTATACTTTGACAATGATAAGCAACAAGGAGTCCTACACTGTAAGTTGATTAGCTGTTTATAACTGGAAATTGTCTGTCAGTATAGAGCTAAGCCCATTATGCTGCAAATAAAATTCACACTCTGGAGTTGGAGTTCAGTGACTGCCTGTCTTACTGAATGCCAGACACCATTAACATATTGCTCAGTTTAACTCTAATGTGAAAACAGGCACACAAATATGCTGGCTTTAGTATAGGTGTCGGAGAAGCCAGTATTTCAACTTAGCATGTTTCCTTAATCTCTGATGACATGTCATGGCCATTTGATGATTTAGTACTGTTAATATATTCTATATTTATCCTGTAAATTGTAATGAACTAAGAAAGCGAATGCCGATGTACAGTTGACAGGTTTCCTGAACAAGTTAATAGCCCTGAACATCTGTATTACACCCACATATCTGGTACAGGTTAGTTCAATTATTTTGGCTGATTAGATGTCCTCTGAGGACTGTGTGGGCAAGCACACACTGTAGTTGATTGACTATCACACTCCTGTTAGCTTTTTGTACCTATTAGGGCAGGAAAATAAATTACCTTAATCATTCTTATGCTGTGTTCACGTCATATACCATAATTAAGAGCAACTGAGTCGGTAAAAAAAAAAAAAACATTCATGCCAGCCTCCCACTCAGCAACAATATCTCCCACTTAGTAAAAAGAACTACAGGAGTGTTAGCAAACCTTTGATCAAATGCTCAATGTTACATCTAAATTAAATCCAGTAGACCTTTTTCATAGCACTCATTTTAGCATGAAATAATGGTGTACAGACAGATGTTACCAATGTGCTTGCACTAAATGGAACAGGACCTTAATAAGTATTATTTGTAACAACTGTGTTTTTCCTACTATTTCATGTCAATATAGCTCATTTCAGGTACTTTTAAGGGAGTTAGACATAATTTGTTTGTAACTTGTAACAAACAGCTCCATATATATATATATAAAACTGCAGTTTAGGCATTTTAAATTATATGACTACAAGGGTAGCAATGGCGGTTCCCATGGTCGCGTAATAGACCTTCTTCACAGCAGCTATTTTGACATGAAATACTGGTGTAAACACAGGTGTTACCAGTGATAATAATGGTCAGTTCAAACAGAGTCAGGGTGTTACTATTGCGCATGCTGGCTCACTGGAAAGGCTCTGCTACACTAAATGGAATGGAACTTTAATTAATATAGTAGGTGGCACCTACCTTTACCCCACCGTTTTATAGCAATTTGGCTGCCATGAAAAGAGTCTATTCCCAGCAGAGCTCCAGCCTACCTCTACATCAGTAGGGCACATATGAGTACTTCGCCAAAATGTCAGGTCACGTCCCCTTTTGGGAGATAGAAAACCAGGGCTCCCATAGACAACAATGCCATTTTATGTGTTTTTGAATTGCAATTTTAGTTAGTATGAATTCATGGTGAGCTAAACAATAGACATGTCTAATAATTATCCTGTGATCTTACCTGAACCGTGGCGTTCACAATATCTTAGATTAAGGTTAATCTATCAACCGTCATGATCCATAAATCTTCCCCATTCAAGTAGATTAATGAGCCACCACTGCAAATCTGCAAATAAGAAAAGCTTTCAATACAAAAGCTGTCAATAGACAACTGTTGATCTAAGTTAGGCTGAGATTTAGTCAGCGATGACAGTCTAATTCTGCTGTACTTAACTGTTCTGACTGAACTCCAGCAGCCTCACACTGAGGCTAACGTTAGTTCTCCATCAGTAGTAACAATTACTGTTCTCTGGAGGCTCATAAATTCTCGCCGCTCTCGTTTTTGGATCCTTTCCTTTCCAGGAAGGATATGGAACCAGAGTTCATGATGGATTGATTGTTTAATATGTTTTACAGCCTGCTACACAGCGGCGTTTCGTCATTTTTCTATCTCCCATTATATAAAACTGTGAGAGAAGGGGGTGTGGCTTTGCCTACTTGGGCTGGATGACGTATTGTCCATCTGATGTCCACCTGAGCAGAAGACTTATCAGCCACAAGTGACAACACCTGAGCTGTGTTGACGTCGAGGCCCTTGAGTCCCACCTTAGTAACTGTATGTTATCTACGGCTGCATTTCTGCAGCAGATACTTCGAATAATGCAATTTTCTGCTGCTAATAATTATGCCAACCAGATGAGGAGATTGATTTATTTGAAGGCAAGCCTCTTCAAGTCTCACACACACACACATATTGACCACACAAGTACATTACACAATGGATGTGCCCACACATGCTTCACACAACGTTCTCTGAACTTGTCATGATGAGCGAACTTGTCAGTGACGCTCCATGAGGAGGATGTTGACTTAATTGAGTTTGGCACACATCCACTAGACCAGTATTCTTTAGCTATAAAAGCTGTGTTCTGTATGCTGTCTGAATTAAAGAAGAAAATACTTCAGATTGATTGAACCATGCAAGGGCATCAAGATTGAAAGAATCAAGCCCATACCATAAGGACAATTTAATCATATACTTCACTCACAAATGATTAATCAGTTGTGAAACACACAATGGAATATACTCCAATGCAATAATAATGCTCCACCACTGTCTTAACATTCATCTTTTGCTACCTGAGGGATTGATAGTAATTATATTTTGCTTGAGAGCAGGGAGCAGAATCAAATCTAAGGGTAACCTTAAAGTATTTAATAATGTCTGTCAAGGCCCAGGAGTATTTTATTATATAGGGGTGACTTTGGCAATTCTACATAGTTTCGGTGTCATCTGCAGCGTGCTCCTTTTTGTCATTTTAATAGAGTGACAGAGGAATAAGGCTGCACTAACTTCCAACAATGTGTTCAGGGAAACAATGAGAATATCAATGAGTTGTTGAGGTGACGACTGCTCTGAAATCTGTCTGTGTTTTCACAGGACAAAGCAGGTGTCTCTCCATTGCAGTCACTCTGCACACTGAAAAGCTTCACATTGACCTCATCCATTTAAAGTAGCCCGATTAATCATCAGCAGGTCTGTGATGCCATTGACTTTCAATGCCCCTTTTTGTGTGATTTCGGCCGTACAATGAATTTTAAGTCCAGGCTGAAATATGTTTTCTAGTACAATCACGATAACAGAGATAAGGCGCTTGTGAATGTGCATTTCCTCATGGTTTGGTGAGAGTTTTGTGATAAGAATTGTTCACGTTTGAGGAAGGTTATTTTTTATTAATAAACTTCATTAGTTTTTCTGACATTGTTTAAATGAAAAACATGCTGCGCTCTCATGTTCCATCAGATCTTAACGAGCGTCCCATTGCTGTTCATCATATTCTTTCTAATATAAAGGTTGAGGTGAGAGTAAGATTTGCTAAGATAAGATCTGTTACTGAAACTCTGATTGAGGTTAGGTGCCAAATTGATAGGTCAAGGGTTTGGTTCTACCTGATAGAAAACGACTTAATTTTCCACTGGGGGGATATGGTCTTTAATGGAGATATCAAAGTCATTTATTATCATTACACAACACAGAGTTGCACTAAATAATGGGAGTTGTAGTCCCTTCATTCTACACACATACAACATAAATTCAAAGTCGGATAAAATAGCAAACAAAAATAAAATAAAACGATATATACAATTTTATAGTTATACACATATACTCCCAGGAAATTATTCTGTAGTACATTTTTTTAAAATTTGCATCAGGTTGAATGTAACAGCAGCAACAAAATGGTGATGATAAAATGGTTGACGTTTTCACCTCAATGGGATCACATCTGGTAAACGCTGTCCTTCAACTCTTGATTGCATTTTTCCCTGAAACATCATTGATGTCAACACAAAGTCCTCCTCCCCTCGTCCTGCTGGAGTGTAACATGCTGCGATCTCTCAGCTCAGAATTGGTCCACCTTTCAAGTGCAACAGCTTGATCCTGTGGTGGAACAGGGTCTCTGATTTTCCTGTTTCTCCCATTTTGTCCGTTTAATTTCCCTGTTCAGACATTAGCCAGGAAAAGCCTGAAGTCCCAGCTGCAGCAGGGCTCCTATCCCCTCTCTTCATCATCTCAAGGTCTGCTGCTCTTTCATTCACACCTTGCGCTTCCTTTTCCTACGTCTGAGTGTATTTCTGTCATAGGTGATGTGTGTTTTAGCAACACAGCTGAAAAAATAACAGATTAAAAGGTAAAAATAGCAGTAGCAAGTTTGAAGCATTTACATGTGCTTTAAAGAGATACATTTTTAACAATAAAGGCACTGGCTGCAAAATAAAATCATTAAAAAAATTTTTTTTTTCTTCGTCTTATATGCATAAACCAAATTTATTGTCAAAGATTTCAGTCTCACAGATCTTCATTTAAATATTACAAAGAATTCCAAGTGTTTTACACATGAGAATATTGCAAAGCATTAATGTAAAGCAGCTATAATCAATATTTTTGTGATTACTGACTGGCCATCAATATTGTGAGTATTGGATGTGTATACTGTACTTAATTTCTGTTGTTGAACTGATATGGTTTGCTTTTGCAGGGATCTGCAGACTTTTTGAGCTGTCATTATTTTGTTATTGTGAACTGGATTGGACTGAACTGTTTGGTTTGGTTTACCATGTGGATTAAACGCTGGATTGGTACTCAGTACTGGCTGATGCATGACGTTCGGTTATCTGAATCGGTATCAGGGAGGAAAAAATGGTAACAGAACATCTCTAGCTATAGCCTGAATCTGCAGCTCTCTTCGGCTTTATGGAACTTTGGAGCAGGTCTCAGCTCATTGTTTAGGTGTCCACAACTTTGCTGTTTTGGTTCATTCTCACCACTCTCATAGTGTTGTTTGGTGAAAAAGCATCTAAAAACTCCCTGTACACAACCAGTTCTGCAACCAGACAGACACAGTTAGTAGCTCGCAAAGTTGAGCCCCTCAGGAACTGATAGATGCTAAGAACAAACAACACCGCTGTGCTAGTTTATAGTCTGTCCGTTACATGTTGATATGTAATTGTGCTTCCCTCACTTACTGTGCTTCTTCTGGGTTGAGCATTTACTGTATTTGCATTTTAAGACAGCTTGTTTATCTCAAGAAATTTCAGCAGTGTTTTTTTTGCCAGACACTGGGAGTAGAGAGTGTCAGCACACTGTACTCCTCTGTGTTTAAGACCCCATGAGGATTCAGCATGGAGAAACAACAACACAACTGCATGTCCCACATCTCTTCTTCCATGTTCCACCCTCCCTCAGCTCCCTTCTCTCCATCCTCTCTCTGTTTCCTTAACCGCCGCTCGCTCCATAGGAACAGAGCAACCAAGCGCCGGCTAAGAGGTTCGTGTTCCCCCACCGAGCTTTAACCACAAACAATAACAGCCCGGATTGTTTGTCGGCCTCCATGACATTGAATTTAATTGTAACTCTTCTTAGAGGTGAAGTCGCGCTCAGATGAGACAAAAGCCTTTATCTTTAATTTGGATTCCTTGTGATTACATGTCCTCGGTGCTGTCACCATGGTGAGGAAGCTGTTATTCTGGTAACCTTCGTCAAGAGGTAATGTAGGAGGCCATAACAGTGTGTTATTATTGTACGTTTGTATTAGCTGGATGACACATTGCTGACAAAACAGCATTTTATCTTTCCTTTAAAGCTGTATTAAAACTAAATGAATCATTAACACTTTTATTGGCTTCCTTAAATGTCAGTTTTCTCTTCTGGTTATTAAAGGGATAGTTCGGATTATGTGGAGTAGGTTTGTCTGAGGTACTTACTAATAGTCAGTGTATTACTTATGTCATGACTTATGTCTTATGACTTTGCCACCTTAAAACCAGTAGACACACGGCAGTGAAATGCTGCAAAAACAAGACCTACTCAAGCATGAAAAGAGCTTTAAATTTTACAAGATTTCCCTGGAAGAGTGGGTTCAGCAGAGCACATGTGCATGTCTGTCTGCACACCTGAGTCCCCTTTTTGTGCTCTTAAGCCCTCACCTGCTAAACGGAGTTCTCTAATGGTATCAAGTTACAGAGTGTTGTATGGGGATTTTAAATTCACTGAAGCAGAAAATGACTTTCGCCTGAGTTCTCACCTGTAAAGGCAAAGATGATGAAAAAAAGAGCAAGTATATTATTACGCAAATGTCTACGTGCAACTTTGAAGCTGATATGAGACAGGAGCAGGAGAAAGATCAGCACTGTTAGTGATAAAAAAAAAAAAAAATCTGGTTCTGGCTGTGCAGTTTTATATGCAGGTTTATGCAAGGGAGGCTGGCTTTGACAGCGCTGTGTACAAGATAAAATACTCCACCTGAATGCTGAAGAGAAAGTTATTTTTCAAAATAGTTGCAGAAAAACAGAAACAGAAAGTGAAAACTGTATCCGAGTCTGACATTCAGACCTTTTCCGGCGTGAACTTTAGACCAGCTTTCACCATAATCACACAGCGGCAATTTTCTTCTGACGTCACACTCAAGTTGGGAAGCTCAAATGTTGTACAGCTGAGTTTCAGGTTGCTAGTCATAAATGTAGAGAAATCGTTATCATTTCACTGCAGCAACTGAAAAGACAATGGATGGTGGGAATCTGGAGGGACACTGGGCCATATTTCAAGCTCAGACATCATATTTACTAATCCAGAGCTACCAGGAGACAAGCTAACGATAGCATCCAGCCATTTCCTAGCTAACATTACTGTTTGATAGTATTATGCGGTACAATAGGAAAAGCATAAATTAATTTTGAACTATCAGTGCACTAGAGTTGGGACCGATCCGATCCATTATTGGTATCGCGTTCGAATACAACTTTGTTTGCTCATCAGGTATCAGACTGATGTCACCGATGTTTCTTTGATTTAATATGTAATAATGCAATTTGAACCCCATAACCAAAATGGCAAATTGAAAAAAGTGGATTGGTAGCTCTCTACATTGCACATCTTAGACACATTTATTTATCTCTAAGCTTGTGAGTAAAACACACCAGATGTAATCAAGCTTGCAGTGTGATGTCAAGTCTCTCTCTGTGATGTTTGCTGCCTCTTGTCCAAATATGTAAGATAAGCAGCTGAAACAGGGTTACTGGTGTGTTAGCTTAGAACAAAATAACAATCTGATCTTACACTTACACTTCAAGTGAGCATAATATCACATAACATTACTGACTTGAATGTTTTGTCTACTGACCAGAACATTTCTGAGGTTGGACGAAGAGACAGCAGGACAGTTAACGTTAACATTAGTGTATATTGCAAGCTTGGGTACATCATGTGATTTACTTCAAGGCTTAAATAGATATGTCCAAGATACACATTTATATTTCAGAATTCATTTATGCCTTTTCATCATCAAACTGTAATGTTAACTAGGAAGTGTCTGAATGCTAACATAAGCTGACTCACAATATCTGTTGAGTTATCAAATATGTTATTTTAGCTTGAAATATGGCTCAATGTCCCAACAGATTTTTTACTATCCATTATCTTTTCAGTTACTGGTCAATTATGAAGTGATGAAATGGTAGCAATTTCTTAGATTCTCCACTTTTATATAACTTGCAACCTGGAGCACAGCAGTACAACATTTGAGCTTCCTACCCTGAATTTGACGTCAGAGTAAAATGGCCGCTGCGTGAATATGGTGAATGACCAATCCTCCATTGCCTTTGCTTTGATGCTTGCTACTGAAAACGAGGGAAGCTAACCAATTTATCCATGTGTGTAGAGAAAAGAAGGGCAGTGAGACCCAAGAAGGAGGACAAGTTGGATTTTTAATAATCTCTATGAATAATAGAAGGACCCCAGGCATGCTCAGCTCCAGGAAAATGGCTATTATTCTTCAGTCACTGGGTCCCTTTCACAACTTCTCATGATTCCTAGGTGACTTCCAAGCAATGAAAATATCACAGAATATCTAAACGCAAGTCAAGACATTTCCTTTTTCTTGATGTTTTTGTTCAACATCCTTGATGCAGCTTGACTGGGATTTTTAGACCTGATTGGGGCTGGACTGACGGGGGAAAGGAAAAAGTGATTAGGACAACATGAGCGTGTGAGAGAACATTAAATACGAATGAGCAGAAACAATGTAAAATAGGGAATCAATGAAAAAAAGATACTAACTCCACACATCTTGGCAAAACAGAGACGAGCCAACACTGGAAAAAGTGCCGATGTGGCAACAACAGCAGCGTACAGTTGCGGTGATTAAAGAGAATTATGCAGGACCTGTAAGCCGAGCCGGCTGGCCTGATATTCTGTGCCAGGCGCAAATCTGGCAACTCTCCTGCTGGAGCAGAGCTGCTGTTCATGGGAAAATGTAAGAAAAACAAGACTTCACTGCGGAAGAGTTGTGTAATTATTTATTTAATTTACTTATCAAATTATTGAGACAGGGCGGATGGACGGCGTAATCAACAAGGGCGTTTTCCTCTGGCCTTCTTGCCTTTATGGATTTCCCTCTTTTAATCTTTTCTCCTAAGTGACAGCAAAGATGAGGATATTTTCCTGTCTTTTTGACTCTTTTAACATAGATATACAGAAGTCTGTATGTCAGAATACTTTCAAAACACCACAGAAGAAGACCAAAAATAGTTTTGTGTTCATTCTCAAAATATCTATTACCTCATCACTCCTCTTTAAGCACCTTAACAAAAAAAAAGACTCCCACTGAGCTCTGCTGAGCAACAGAAACATAAATCATCTGCCAACTTCTTGACAGACCTGAGCTGCACACAGAAAACACACACACACACAGAAAACACACACACACACCTCTCGTGTTGTGTGTTAATCGTGACTGCAACTGAAACTCACAGTCCATTTTGTTCAGATGCACGGCATCAATGGACAAACTTTCTCCTCTCTGATGTGTGTTTTCACTCCTTTCTATGGAATATGAATGTGACGAAGTCAGTTTGATGATAAAGGGGATAATTGTTGAAGGGAACTGGAGAACATTTTCTGTCTGAGTCGATAGTGTTTGAGTCCACAAAGTAATTTTGTTGTTCATTGTCAATAGAGCAGCTTGAGGCGGCACATCAATGAAACCACTGAATCGTGTAATGGTGCTCCAGGTTAGAGAGACTTATTCATGATCCCAAATAGTCAGTGTCTCATTTTTCACAAGAAGAATGTGAATTCTTCCATTAAGTGATTTTCTGTGGATAATTGAAAACTTTATTTACTGTTTGATGTTGGTTTATTGGTTTTTAGTGACACTGGTGGCATGGCTGGATGTAGGGCAGTGAAATATTTCAACAGCTGTTGGGTGGATTACCATGAAATTTTGCATAGACTATAGAGAGTGTGTGTGTGTGTGTGTGTGTGTGTGTGTAACAGACAGTCATGGTTCTCACAGGGTGAATTAGGGCTGGGTGATATAGATTATATGTCTTATATTTGAGCATGAATTAATGTGCAATATAACAAATGACCATTTCGTCATATTTGAGTAATTAGTGTTTCCGCTGGTCGCTGCTGAGGGGCTGTTATTTTACTTCAGTTAGCCATAAAGTCTGTAGATCAGCTCAGGCTGCAGTATAATAGTTACTGAAAGGCTATGTGCCACAGAAAAGAAATAAAAAGCCTCTTTTTATGAAACATTACTACATCTTGTTGCACTCTTCTTGGCAATAGAAATTTAGTTCCCAGTAGCTCAAAAGTGATACAGGTTTTCTTCAAACACCCCAGAATTTGTTTTAACCACCAGTCAAATTTGAGTGATTGTTTTTAGCCAAAAAAGGGGTTGGGGCATGACACTTGAGCAAAATACTTGGATGGATAGCAAAAGTGCTAATACTAAACATTGAAAATACTCCACTGCAAGTAAAAGTACTGCATTCTAAACTTAATTAAGGTAAAAGTAAGTAAGTACTATAGCACAATTTACTGACTAAGTAAAAAGTAAATATAACATTTATAACATTTATTATATCTGATGTTTTTGGATTAATATTATAGCTGCATTAATGTGTATATGGTTATATATGGTTAAGACGTAGCATAACTCTTCACCTGACCATAGGATTTGGGAAAAAGCGTTTTCTTATTTCATGCATTTAAACTGGCAAAGACATGTATTTACCACAAGTCAAATCACCAGCTGGGCTGCTCTCATCCATAGTAGCCTTGTCATTATGAGCATGTTGCCATGCTGGTGATGTAGCATTTAGCTCAAAGCACTGTCGTGCCTAAGAATAGCCTCGCAGAGCCACTCGCATGGCTGTAGGCTCTTGGTATTTATTGGTTTTTGTGCCATCGGCCACTTTTAATGTACCCACACCGGACCATCGATCTTGTGTTTCCTGTAATTGTGCACATGGGACTCATGGGATTTTTAAATATCCTATCTTGCTAGCGTGCTCTTAAGACCCAGTTTAGTAAAAAGAGAACAGAAATGTGTTTCATATTGGAACATTGCACCACAGTGTTACTGTAAATTATGCATATAGTGTCATGTGAGTATTACTAGTACAGTTTAAAGAATAAATGTACTATACCACTAAAAGGAAACAATATAAAATGGGTGTTAATGTGCATCAATCAAACTGCAACATTAATGCCAATCACAGAATATACAAAATCTGAGAACTGTACGGCTGTGAGTAGCCCCTGCATTTTTCTTGCAGATTGCATTGAGGGACATTATTTTTTTTTTATGATGCATACTGTGTATCTTAAGTATTCTTGATCATGTCATTTTTCCTTTGCAAAGATGTTACGTGTTAACAGCGTGTGTAGAATCAGTCCATAGTAAGTAATGGAGACAACGTCCTCTAACACAAAGCTAATTAGCAGCCCTCTAATTGGACCAATCACCTCTTAATGCTCCTTTATGCCCTTATTAGGCCATGAGACCTATGAAGTGGGTCGTGTAGGATCTGTGATGGACCACCAATCTGCCTGCTTGGTGAAAATTAAAAGCCAGTGTTGTATTTTTAGCTTTGGAAAACAAAGGCCTCAGCGTCTGCCGAGTGAATTGCAGCAGACAAACGTTTCCTGTGAATAAAAATGCCCACTCTTCTGACAGTCCCGTCTGCTGTGATTAATGCCTGCTGGTACGTGATGTCAGTGTGTTTGGTACCTTTAATGCGTCACATGGCAAGTCAGCGGAGACGCTTTGAAGCCAGACTGAACCTTCCCTGACCTTCATTGAATTGTTGACGTCACCTTGCATCTGTGGATTGATTGGTCGTCTTACTGAGTGATGTCTGTGGTTTGGCACTTTGATTTTACATCTTTGAGATAAGACTGCATGCATTTCCTTTATGGGCTTATCATCAAGGGTGCACCATGAACCAGAAAAAAAAATGGGTCACACACTTTCTTTTACAGTTCACCAATAAGACCTAACAAGCTGTACTTTGTAGTATATTAGACAAAAACTAGAAATACTATGAAAATACAGCTAAACCCTAATGAGACACTATACATCTAACAAGACGTAACAAGCTGTACTTTGTATCAAAGTACAAAAACTAAAAATGATATGGTCTTTATCAGACAGTAGTAGACCCTTCATTAGAAGGTAATCAGGAGCACATTACAACTGAACTGTACTGTAAACTAAAGTGTATTTTTTCCCCACTATTAGGCCCTTACTAGACTTTATTCAAGAGTAAATAGGAACTCTTAAAAACAGAATGTTTGGTCTTTACTTGGAAGATCTGGTTCATATACTGTTTTTAATTGTGGTAGTAGTAGACTTGATTTTGCTTTATTTTACAGTACAGTTCTGTTATAATTACCCTCTAATAAGGTCTAAGAAGTACCCAATAAAGGGTCTAAAACTGTCTAATTAAGAACATATTTCTAGTTTATCTACCTAAGTACAGCTTGTTAAGGTACTGTAAAATAATGTATAACCAAAAAATGCAAGAATCTAGTCTCAGATTCTAAAACAATGCACACTGATGAATTCAAAAATCATATGCAAACTGGTAAAAATGGTTATTTCCTCAGAAACCTTGTTGTTCTTATGCTACTGTGTGTTTGGGTTTTTTTGTGCGTAGGAGGGAGAGGCAGGAAGTTGGGAGTTGTGGGAGAAAGATACTGTCGCTTCTGACAGACAGAAGAGGAGGGTGACTGACTGACAGAGGTGGAATTGCTTGGGAAAGGAAGTGAGGCAGCTCCCTCCTCCCTCCCGCTTTATTTTCCTCCACCCTCCTCTCATTCAGCCATGTAGTGTGTGAGCTACTGTAAATATGCTCTCTCTCTTTCTTCAGTCTATTTCCCATGGGTAACTGTAGCATATGGGGGGAAGTGGAGTGAAGTAAACCTCTTTCTTTTCTGTGTGTGTGTGTGTGTGTGTGTGTGCGTAGCCATGCATCAGGCCCTGGATACACTGAGTGACAGCACAAGCTCCACGACTGCCAATGACCTGGACCTCATCTTCCTCAAAGGCATCATGGAGAGCCCAGTGGTAAGAAACAACTTTATACTGTCCACTGTTAAAAGTATGAGGAGTGTTGTGTGTGTGTTTATGTGTGTGTGATGCGCAATAAAGGACATTCCGAGCCTTTAATTGGACTGTATCCGGGGAGGGACAGGCTAATGGATAAGTCAATGAGAAAGGACTTCAACTTGAATTTAACTAAATCACAATTACATCCCCACAGCACAGGCTAGTTACAGTATATTAAAGAGATAGTTAGGATTAAGTAATGTGGGGTTGTGTGAGGTACTTATCTATAGTCGTTGTATTACCTACAGTAGATGGCAGTTGGCACGACCCCAGTTAGGAGAAGCAGCATGGAAGCTAAGCGAAGAACTGCTGTGTACAGGGTCAGCAACAAAAAGTATTTTAGCCACTTAGGAAAGGTCAAATCAGTATCAGTTTAAGTGTACGCTGTATTTACGATATTTTCACTGCTCTACTTTGCTGTCAGACAGCCTTTTCTGACAGGAAGCTGCCATTATAGAAGCCAAATGTCGCTCTCTCCAAACCAACCTGTTTCCATGGGTGGAATCAGTAATTTCACTTTGCAGAACACAGATGTTGCTATTGTGTGACTTTGGTGAATCCAAGCTAACTTTTAAAACATCTAAGTCACACAGTAACACAAACAAATAAACAAACAAACAAACACAAACACATCAAGGCAGCAGCAGACCAGAAACTCCCATGGTCTGAGAGGTAAAATTACTGAATTTGTCTACTTTGTTTCTATGGAGTTTGGTTGATTCGTAGAGAGTGATATTTTGATTGTGTAGCGGCAGTTTCCCCTCAGAAAAGGCTGTCTGACTGCAAAGTAAAGGGGTGAGAATATTCTGAATATAGTTAGTATACCCTTAAACTGATACAGATTTTTTTTTTTTAGGTGAATATGTTTTTCACGTGGCTAAAGTAACTTTTGTTGCTCACCCTGTCCACAGCAGCGCAGTGCTTAGCTTCTGTGCTGGTACTCCTCTCTGCTTCTCAAAACTGGGGATGTATCAACTGACATCTGCTGTAGGTAATACACTGAGTATTGATAAGTACCTCATACACAACCGCACTTCAAATAATCTGATCTGTCCCTTTAAATCTGATGCCAGTTAGTGCAAAATTACAAATATTTTATGCATGACAGTTACAATTTGAATACATTTTATTAAATGGAAATGCAGTCTTTGTTTTGCACACTTGCCTTAACATTACAATTTGATTTCAGTATCAGAATCACATTTGCATGTGCCATTTCCTGACACGTAATGCATAACAAGTGATTATTTTTTTCCCAGAGATTTGCATGCGTTATGAGAGGATTTATTAAAAAGTTACTGCGAAATGGAAACTTAATATTCACATCCGTTATTACATTTAAATTTTTAATTTCAGCTTGCAGTAATTACCCTAAAAAGACAGCTTAAATTCATCGAGTGCAATCACATTACCATGTTAATGGTCTTGCTTCATTGTTTTCTCATAAGTTGAAAATGCAAATTAAAAAGAAATCTGGCGTTTTATTTCCAATCACTCTGCACAAACAGCACTATTCAGATGAAAATGCAACTGCAAAAAGTCAAACAGCAATTCTCCTCCTTGTTGCTTTGTCCCGTCACTGGGACTGGATTCTTAATTGGCAATACTGATTTCTTTGAGTAATTTCAGTGGTGGGATGTGTCTGAAACAGGTTTTTGGGATAGAAGCTGCTGTAACATCATGACAGTTTTGACTGTGAAGTTCAAACTTAGTGTGATTAAGGAAGCAAAATGATTGCCGTTAAAGATCACTCGCCTCCTCATCGCTCCCAGCTATAGTGAAGGTGGACAAGGTAGATGAGGGTGGACTTTTTTTTAATAACAGGCACAACAAAGAGAACTGCTCATGTTTGGCGATGGTATATTGAATATGCAACTGTAAAGAGGCTGGATCAGTGAAAACAGTGGGAAGGGTTTTCATTTGGATCCAAAAAACCTCGGAAATGTATTTTTGGCATGTGTTTGGCATATAACAAAATTTAGCTGAACAACACAGTAAAGACAGCTTTCTTTGTAAGGGATTGTTAACATTTCCACTGTTTCCCTCCTGTCAGTCATTTTTAACAAGGCAATACAACATTTCTATTGCCAATCAGAGCAAAAGATTGAAATAGAAGTCAGGGAGCAGCACCGTTACCCTTGACATGTTTGACAAGTTGACAAGTGCAGGTGGAGTAGCAGTGTGATCAATGGAAAATCCAGGAATGAATGGCAGCCATTAGGTTTAACACCTGCTTGAATGCTTTAGTTGAGGATCTTTATTTGGTTTCTAATATTACAGAATTGAAAACGACTCACATACACATTAGATGAGATGAGATAAGACAACACTTTATTGACATGGAAATTTGTCTTACAACGTTAGCTCCAACAGTCATCAATAACGTAATACGAAATCAATAACTGATGCATAATTAATTGTCCATGGTTCAAGTTCCCTCATTTAGTAGGGATGTGCTGATCCCACACGATCTAATATTGGCCAAAATCACTGGACCAGTAGTTGACTGACACATTAGTCTGAAACGTTTCAGATTTGCATGTTTCCTTAATCTCTGTTGACATATCACGGTAATTTTATGATTTATTACAGTAAATATGTTATGATGTCTCCCTTAAGCTCAAGGAAGAAAAAAACAAAACAGCCAAGTGCAATTTATCAAAAATACCGCTAAACGTCCCTGTGTGAAAGTGTTGTTTAAATACAACAGTCATGTTGTGGACTATGTGGGGTATTTCTTCTTCCTCACAATTCTAGGTTAAGTAACGTGCATCCATACAAATGTATTATTAGCAGCTTGACTGTTTAAGAGAGAGAATGATTTCAGCAGATACTTACCAGTATCAGACAAGAAAAAGTGGAACTGAGCCATCCTCGTCATGTAATAATGATATTTTGGGTGAAATGGTCCTTAACAAAAAGTACAAAAGGTGCAAATGGATCTCAAATTTTAATCAATGCTAATTACAATAGTTACAAATGAGAATGTATAGAACCAGCTGCACCTTGCAGTTAAACATCATAATAGCACTGCTGAAATATACACTGCCAACGCATTTGTACTACAGCACTCAAGTAAGATTAAAACGGCTGCCACACTTCCTCGACATATTTGATGTACATATATTGTTCTTTTTTTTGTCCACAGCCTATACTGTTAGAATGAACTAAATAAAAGTTCAAATCCATCCATCCATGTTGCGTTTGTAGAGATTTCTCTTTGGGCAGTTGCCCAGACGATGGATTAAAAGCTCGTCCTGGTTGGAAGGAAATCAGTGAAGTTATTCCAAGGACATTCTGCCTTTATCCAAGAAAACTTAGACAGGGCTTTGTTGTTTTGGTCTGGAAA
Organism: Lutjanus erythropterus; assembly: GCF_056507025.1. Taxonomy (NCBI): domain Eukaryota; kingdom Metazoa; phylum Chordata; class Actinopteri; order Lutjaniformes; family Lutjanidae; genus Lutjanus; species Lutjanus erythropterus. The sequence goes on along the minus strand of NC_139333.1, from coordinate 11,950,710 downwards.
AAACCCCTCTCCCACTCAAATGAACAAACACAGGTAAACAGCAAATCCAAATATGATTAAAAATATGTACACATTATTCAGAGCTTTCAAACAATATTCTCCCTCTGTCTGTCTTTTATTTTGAATGTTTGTGAAAAACTAAACAAAGCCGGGCTACATTGGAATGTACTGTATGAGACAACACAAAAAACTTGTAGAATATTTGCAACCAACACTTTTGCTGATTATTATTTTCTCATAGAGCTGATTTAATCTGTACAGTCAGCTTTTTTTTTTTCCCAATTCTCACCATAACTTCTGGACTTTGACCTGAAATCCTTAAAAATTCTTCAGCCATTCTAGATTAGACCCGCTTGGTCAGATTACACTTAACCTTCAGCACTCAGACGAATGGCTCCGCAGTGATTTGATCTAAACAAAGTTCATAGTTTCATAACTGATGGCAGATCATCCAGATCCAGATTATTTCCATCATCAATTAATCTGTCGATCATTTCCTAAATTAATCAATTAGATGTTTGGTCCACTAAATGCCAGAAAATTATGAAAAATGTCGATCACTGTTTCCCAAAGTGATGTCTTTGAATGTCTTGTATTGACCACGACCCAAAGAGGACTGAAGAGAGCAGATATTATTGGCTATATTCACATTTGAGAAGCTGAAATCAGAGAATTTGGAATTTTGTTTCTTAAAAATGGGCTGAAAAGGATTAATTATTAAAAGCCGATCAGCTTACAGTGGAGGACTCATCGTTGCCTGTTATTGTCAGTTTACGATGTTGCACGTGTCCTGCGCTCCTGCAGTGTTCCTGCGAATCTGCTGAGAAGGGAGCGGGAGGGAAAAACTTGCTTCATCCATAGATCATATATTAACAAGATTTCAACCTATTTTATATATGGCTTCAACTCACTATTTGGACTGCTGTACTAATATTTACACATGCAATTGTTCCTTTAATAGTTGAAAAATTATTGACTAATCGACTAATCATAGCAGCGCTAATCTGCAATCCTTGATACGATACCTGCATGTGACCACTGCTTTGCAGTGACATCCACTTGCTATTTCTCCAGTATTTCAGTTTCTGCAGTGTTGTGAGCACTAAGCGTACTATGTTTAATTATGTTGGATACACAAGATAATGAGGACCAAACTTGGTTCACGTTGTTTTTCTTACTTTAAAGACTTGATGAGACCGAGCTGACTCCCCAAAATGCCACAAAAGTAAAAGTAAACTTTGTACATAGAACCAAGTATTTAAATACCTTTCCCTGTACAAAGTCCCTCTTATGAAACCAATCCCAACATGGAGGAGAGTGATGTCGCTGCTCAGGAGTACAGCCTTTTGTAGTGATGGGAGAAGAGTGAAAGAGCTTAGCAGTGGCTGACAGCCTTTTCAGAGTTTCATCCCTCTGCGTCTCATGTTTTTTTCTCTGGTGTCGAAGTCTTCCTGTTCTGCTTCTTGCCAAGAGCACAATTTCACAAACCTTTTAAAAGTGTGAAAGAGAAGGAAAAAGTACATTGCTGTCGTGTCACAAAAGTATGCAAGAGAAAAAAGTACAGATGCAGTTTGTATCATGTGCTGAAATACATTCTGTGACTTTCCTTTATGCTTTAACAGTCATTAGTATGGATTACCACATTTATCCTTCTGGCATTGCACAGTCAGTGTTAACTGATTTGCACTGAGCGCTGTGGCCATGAGGCTGCTCTGTCCGGAGGGAAGCATTTGCGAGCCTCTTCTCAGACTCAGACAGAGCCCAAGGTAAAAAGCTGTGCAGTCTCATTCAGTAATTCAGCGGCAGTTGTGCTCAGGAAATCTGGAGATGGACTCTCCACAGGGAGCAGCAGGGGAGGACTGCATCAAAAGCCTCCAATATTTCTGAAAACATAGCCGCTTCTGTTCCCTTCCATCCCTGTCTCCCTCTCTGCCTCTTTGTTTTTAGTTTCTTTTCACTAAAGACTGATTGATTACCTCTGCAGAGAGCTGCATATGTATGTGTGTGTGTGTCAGTAGGAGCATGACACTGCTGTTGTTTGTTCTTGGTGCCAATGTATTGATGAGTATTCTCATAAAATGTTAATCTGCTGATGTAAGCTATGAGTAAAGATGCCCCGATGAAGGATGTGAAAAGGATTTCCAAGATAATAGTTTCTCTTGACCCCTTGATGGATCTATAAACCTTTAACAAGCCATCACTTAATGTGCAGAGAGTGAAAAGAAGACGCTAACAGAGGAATAAAGGGACGGAGCAAGGGTTCCTGCTCGTGCATGTGTGTGGCCTGGTGACTTCAGTGTATTGTGCTGATTGCACCACACTCACTACAGAATGATGCAATCAGCACAACCTGCAATTCTATAATGAATGTGAATGATGATTAGGCCCTCAATGAGCAGATATTGACAACAGGAGCTATCATCATGCAAAAGGGCTTCCGCAGTGCTCCATTATTGTCAGCTATGACTGTGGCACTGACTCAATGCTTGGCTCTATATCTAACCAAGCAATCAGGGCTATTGAGGCATTCAGGACAGTGAATTGAGCTCACACTTGCCTTTAGACTTTTTGTTATGTACCTTGTGTTTTTTAACCTAGCTTCCAAACTGTTATATTTTCCTTTTTCAGAGTGTAAATGAGACCTCCAGGTCTTTGTAAAATAGTGCCATGTGGTCTCCAAAACAATGAATTGTGGTTCTCTATAAAACAGCTTATATAAAACAATTTAGTCATTATGTGACAAGCAGTGAAATCCTGACAATTATCACTCATTTCCTACCAGCCATTGACATTTAGTTGAAAGTGCAGAAACAGACATTCATGTATTAAAGCTTGCCTTCACATGCTGTAGTAGATCTTATCTAATGCATCCTAATGTCCTCAAAACATGGTATGTTAATATGTTGTTAAATATTAGAGCTGTTGCATTGACATGGATTAAGTTGCACCAAAACCAGACCAAGGAGAAATGCCACTGAATGATCTCAGTCAAAGCCGATGTGAAAATGTGATACCTTTACTGTTTAAAGAGACGTTAAAGTGAGTCTTTGTAACTTTGGTTTCACTATAGCTATAAGTAACAATTATAGGAAAATGGCTCATGCTAAAATGTTGTATAATAGAGTCATGCAGTCAGTGACCTGACTTAGTGCTGTCAGTCACACAGCAATTTCTATGCCAGACTGTATGGGTTGTAGCTGCCGCAGTAGTGAGCCACTCACATGTTGCATTAAATTGAAGTATGCTTGCAGTGTTTTACTGTCATATCTTCAGCCATCGCAATAAAGGCAAAAGCCCAAAAAATAATCTTTAAAAAAAAGAAGAAGTTACCGTCTTGTGTTAAGTAATCTATTACCTTTCACCAGCCACTGTTGATGACCAGCGGCAGCAACACTGACTGATCAAATTACAGTACAAGCCACTGAGCTACATTACTTTTGAGATGATGAGCAAACTAAACCAGAGAGCCATCAGAAAAATCATTGAGATGCAAAATACAGTTATTGCATAACACTGCTTTGTCATTTGCTTTTCACCCTGAGAACAGCAGTGCTCATTAGCCTTTAAGCAGAGATGTCTAGGTGGACAGGAGGAAGATTAGTTCTGTCTTTTCTGAATTTTGAAAGCCACAAATTTCAGTACATGGCAGAGTAACTGTTAAATAACTGGTATCCATGACAGACTGTGTATCAACATCCTGAAAACTTTAAAATAGTCATTTATTGTTTTTGTTTTTTTCAGATATAGCCAACAAATTTAAAGTGCTGTCAAAACAGACACATGCAGGGACCAAAACGAGCACCATCCACTAGCGAAATGCTATTAAAATATTCAAGTGTCTGATAGATTTGCTTCACTCACCGGCCAAAAAAACACAATGAGTAGCTCTTAAAATGTGAACATTTACTAGCCACTTGACTGATGGACAAAAAAGTTAAATTTTAACTCTGGAGACATGCCTCAGAAATTTTGTTAGTCATGGCTCTCAAAGCAGTGTAATCATATGGCATAGTGTCCATGCTGGGACAGGCCAGACACTGACAGCTCGCTCCATCAGGTTACAAAGAATTCTGCCAAAACACCAAATAAACGAAGTCCTGCTGCCGAATCACTGAACGGGGCTGAAGAGCTCCCTGTGTGTGTTTTAGTCCGTGTGCAAATAACTTTTTCAGCATAGCTGCATCTGTCTGTGTGCAATAGAACATAAGATGATTTGTATGCAAGACTGTGTACATGCAGGCATTTGTGAATATCTGTGTGTCTGTTTGTGTGTATATGTGCTCCATATCCTGTCTCTCAGCAGGGATTCTTCCTCTCCTCCTCTGCAAACAAAACAACGTAGCTGCCAGACTAGTCGGTAGTCCCATCAGAGAAATCCTCTGTGGGATCGCGTGACAATGTGAATTCTCAAATACAAAATTGCTTGGTGTACAGTTACAAGTGGTGCTACTGTAAATTACTTAATATGCATGTTTATGTAATTAGGTTCTGTAGAATTTAAAGGGTTCATATTGATTGTGTGTGTGTGTGTTTTTTTTTAACTTAATTTAATTTTCTCCATTTATCAGTACAGAAATCTCAAGACATTTATTTTCAAAAAAGTATGATGTTTAGCCCTAGTTTTATCACAAAAATATGACAGAAAAACAGACCTGGCATCAGAGCAAAATTACAGAATTATTTCAGTTAATGTGTAGTAATTAGTCGGGGTGCTACAGTGTGGACTTGGAAACATCAATGAAAAATAGTGTAGGTGTAACGAATCAGAGTGTGGTCAAAAATGGACAGGTAATACTCACAGAGCAGGAAAAGTTGAAAACCGTCTTAAGTGAAGATAGTGTGTTGTTCCTTTCAGCAACTGTTGATTTATAGTCACCTTCACCCAGCCTTTTTGCATGTTGCACTGCTTTACATACATAAACCAAAATAGAAAGTGCACATGGTTTGCACTGAATGTCCTCCCAAGCGGATGCATGCATGGACATCTGCGGACACCACGGATGCCTTGTGTTTGGCATTTATTACTCAGTTTTCTACTCAGTGGGCAAAACATTAAACTGAGGGCGCAATGCATGTTTTTGCACTCTCTTAAACTGGCCTGCAGAAAAATATCTCAAACCAAAATCCAGATCCATACACCAGATGGGATAAATTAGTTCATTTCATATCTGTGACCCTGGACCAGAAGTGTGGAAGTCATGTCCAATAACCACTGAACCCTGTGTCCTTGGCAGCAGTAAAGGAAGAGAAGTGAAGAATGAATGCTCCCTGAAATATTGATGTTTCACAGCAACACACCGAAAAAAACCCACAGGGCACAAGATTTCACTCAAGTTTGTGTTGAATTTCCTTGGTTTTCGTATCATCCAGTGATTTATGAGTGCAGGTTGTGTGTTGTTTGCAGCAGGGGTCGGTTTCAGGTTGCTGTTTTAGTTGTTATCGTTCTCCTTTCTGTATACTGAATCATAAAAACAAACAGTCAGAGAACATTTCATTATAACTCAGCAAGCTGCATTAGCTGCTCACTGAGAGGGAGCGCTAATGGAACTAAATGTTATAAATTCCTTCTTAGAGACTGGACTTGCTTTATATTCATTATATCCCAGGCTCATGAGCAGTTTGAGGAACCCAAGCTCGAGGCGGTGAGGGAGAACAATGTGGAACTGGTCCAAGACATCCTCAAGGAGCTCAGCCCGCTCACACACAGGAGTCAGGCCGCCGACGAGCTAGTCCGCATCCTGAAGGAACCTCACTTCCAGGTTTGAGAGAACATGGCTTAGCTTTGATTAACAGGCACTCGGGCTAAAGCTTTGATTACTTTTCAAAGTGATGTTCATGCTTAATGATGCCTGTCGTGCAAGCATGGATTTAATTGATTTGGAGCTACAGTAGATGTGTTTCTCTCCATGCAGTATTGAACAATAACTCTGCACAGACCAGAGGAAAAATGCCTGATTTGTGCAGTACAGCATGATTCTGTTACCATCTTACAAGTGCCAGCTGTTTATCATTGCTATCATCAGTGCATCACCTGCTGTTCTGCTCACAGTCCCTCCTGGAAACCCATGATTCTGTGGCGTCCAAAAACTACGAGACTCCTCCCCCCAGCCCCTGTTCCTTCATGGATGCAGCCCTCAACAACCAGCCCGTTCCCCCAGACGCAGTCCGGATGGTGGGCATCCGGAAGGTCTCTGGCGAGCATCTGGTAAGTCTGCTCAGTTAAGGAGCAAGCCGTTATAATTACCGAGGCAGAATAGAGCCCTCCTGTAAATTGTAAAGAGATAAGCTCCTCAATAAATAGTATGATTTGTGTTTGGGAGACAGCACATCCACTCAGTATAATGAGCTGTTTTTGTAGCATTGTTATAAAGGGAAACAAGTCAGATTTATTCTGCTTTCTAGCACAAACTCGAGATGATTTATCTGCAGTAGGTTGACAAGTTATCGATTAATACTAATGACTCTGTGATAACTCTGCCAGGTGCTCAATTGTCTCACTTTCTACCTAAAAACTCTGCCAACTGTTTGCGGAGTCATTCATAGGTTTCTGAAGGGTCATTTGATGTGTTAATTTAGGTTTGCTGACAACATGTACGAATTTACTTGTGTCACCAAATCCAAATTTTATCAAAGGTGAGGAAGCATAAGTGGAGTCTAAAAGGGACAGATAACAACACTGATTGACTGTCTGTATTTAAGTCTAAACATCGTCTGAATGGAACAGTTGGATCTTTTTTGCAGCCAGCATCTAGTGGCCATTACCGTAATTGAAGCTTAAGGGGTTAGTTTGTATTATTTTATGTAGGTGCTTTCAATGGTCAGTGTCCTACCTACAAAGTCATGATGTCAGTCAGCTCCACCCCAGTCAGGACAAGCAGAGAGGAGTACCAGCAGAAGCTAAGTAATGTACTGCTGTGGGTCAGCAACAAAAGGTATTTTACTCACTTAAATATATCAGGTTATATGAACACTGATGTAACGGAGCCTGTGCTGTCACTGAGGAGTTGTGCTGCTTTTAATCTGTCTCTCTCCTGCAGGTTACCTGATCTTACTTAAGCCACAGCTGCAGTCATTCACTGTCTCTCTACTCCTAGTTCGGTTTGTAATGTCCTTGTCTTTGTTTAAATGTTCGCCATGGTGTGGTCTACCTTTTTGTTGTGACTCTCTGAGTGAGGTCATGACAGCTTGGGGCTTGTCTGGGACATGAACCTGGGCCCTCTCACACCTCAAACGAGAATCATACCCCTAGACGGTCGGTACGCCTCCATTTAGGAGAAGCTGAGAGGAGCTTTATCGCTTAACCGGACTGTCAGACAGCCTTTTCTGATGGGAAGCCACCGTTAAGCAAAATATAAAGCCAAATACTACTCGTAGAGCACAGCAGTTGAAGGTCTAACACTGCCATCTATTAGGTGGTTTGTGTTATCATGTGACTTTGGTGAATCTGAGTGAATCTATCCTTTAAAAACACCAAAGTTGCACACTAACACAAACAAACTAACAGATCGAGGCAGCAGCAGACCAGCAACTCCTGTGAGGTAAAATGACTGATTTTGCCTATAATTAAAAAATATTTCAAATTCAGCATACACTTAAATTGATATATTTTTTTAGGTGGGCCTTTTTTAAGTGGCTAAAATACATTTTGTTGCTCACACTGTCCACAGCAGTTCATTGCTTAGCTTCCGTACTGCAGTTAGTCACCCGCAGGAGAGAGACAGATCAGAAGCAAAACAAACTCTGACACTGACATCATACACCACAACAGCACACAGATAAACTGATATATTTAAGTGCCTGAAAAACCTTTTGTTGCTAACCCTGTCCACAGCAGGTCATTACTTAACTTCCATGCTGGTCCCCTTCTCTGCTTCTCCAAATTGTTGGCATCCCAACCAGCATCTACTGTTGCAAATACACTAATTATCTCTAAGGGCCTCATGCAACCCCTCTTCAAATAATCCAAACTATCCCTTTAAGGTATTTTTTCATTAGCTTCACCACTCAGCCTTGGCGTTTTCTGCTTGTTCTAAACACTCAGCCTCACACCCACCTACTTGCCTTTTGAACCGTTGAGAAATGGAGGACACTGTGAGACCATTGATTAAAATTATAATGTAATTGTTGTGAGGAGCCCACTTAACAAATTATTATAATTTTTTGACTGCGTTTGTGTAGGGAGTGACATTTCGAGTGGAGAGCGGTGAGCTGGTGATTGCCAGGATCCTCCATGGCGGCATGATTGACCAGCAAGGTCTACTCCACGTGGGTGACATCATCAAGGAGGTGAACGGCAAGGAGGTGGGAAATGACCCCAAAGTGCTCCAGGAAATGCTGAAGGAGGCGAGCGGCAGTGTGGTACTGAAGATCCTGCCCAGCTACCAGGAGCCACACACAGCGAGACAGGTCAGCTGAGGAGAGATACACAAATCAAGCTAAATACAAACTGCACTTCACATTTGCACAGTTAGAAACAGTGTTATAACTTTAATCCAGCAAGTAATAACAATAGGAATAAGAACTTTTGAATGAGCCTGTCTACTCTTCCATGTAATATTTACAGATTTTAGTGACTTGATTCCAGTGGTGGAAGAAATATTCGGATTCTTTACGTAAGTAAAAGTACTGTGAAAACACTCCACTACAAGTAAATGTAAGGATTATCTGCAAAACATACGTAACCTATCAAAAGTAAAAGAAAAATGGTCCCTGTCAGTGTTTTACTATTATTGCTGATGTTTTTAGATTAATATTACTGCTTTTCACTGCTGTAGACGATGATAGTTGTGTTAATTTTAACTATTTTATAAACTGCTGGGTAGTTTAAAGGTACAATATGCAACATTCAGCCTCACTAGTGAGTAAATATTTGCTATGTAACGATATAGTGGAGTAATTCTGTCCTGAGCAGAGACTGAAGTCACACTCCCTCTGTGTGTGTTGTAGTCCAAGCTTCTCTGTTTATCTGGTCTGGTTGAGAGTGAACGTAAGTGCATGTGTGTCCTTCTCTGTCCTCACTGTGTCTTTCAACACTTTGTTTTCAGTTTTCACTGGACAGGAACGATATGAAAGGTTGTAATATGAAAAGTAACTGTCTGTCTGTCAGTAGCTGTCTGACAAGAATAGTGGAGCAAAAAGTTTGTCTCTGAATTTTAGTGGAGTAGAAGTATAAAATTGCATGACAGTCTATTATCTTACCTCCACCAACAATGTGAATGTGCCAAACCTGCTTACAAAAATGGACATGCAGCTCATATTCGTGCTTGTTCAGGAGGTTTTACTGACACTCCTTGTCTAGTGCTCTTCCTTTCACATCGCCCATCCTAAAAATAAATATTGCACAAAAAGTTCTGATTAGTTTGAAAGGCTACTGTCATTTTCATCAATCAAGTAAGTACCCCTCACTGTCCTCCCCTGGCATCCTCCCTGCAGTCTGTAACCTTGTACACTGTGCCAAGAATCATATATCTCATTCTACAGCGGGACTCTGTAGATGACATTGGCTATTTAGCTATAATACCTGCATTACAGTTTTGTCACTTATCCAAATGCAGAATAATTTTCTGCTCATACATAATGGATCAATAATTGAAGGCTTTGCGATCTCAGACAGCTCATGACACAGGAGTCCTTGTCTTTTTGAGTTTGTCCTTTGTGTCATGCTGGTAAAGTTCACATCAGAAAGATTAGGCCTATTTAAGTTGGTTGGATATCAAATGTTTGCAGAAAATAAATCAGGACAGTGTTTTATAGCAGCTGGATAAGACCCAGAGGGAGACATTCCTCTCTGTTTTGCTCATTGCTCTCCTTGGGTAATGTTAGCTAATGATCACTTGCTTTCTAAGAACCAAAGGAGGCTATTCACACTGAAAATGTGACCCAGTTTAAAATGCAGAGAAATAGAAGGGTTATCTTGCCTGGTGATGTATTGCCAATAGGATAGGGGGAAAGAGCACATCAGAGGATGCAGTATATACAGCTAGAGATGTGTTAGGCACGAGTCTCTATGACTGATTGGTCTCAGCAGTAGAGAAGAGGAACACTAGAGCCTGAAGAAGCCGTGCCAAATTAATTCCTTACACAAGACCAAAATATACTAGAACATAACCTACAAGAAAATGATGTGGAGAGGGTTTATGTGTCAGGGTATTAGCATAGACATGCATGTATTTGAAGCATATTGTTGCTGTTTGGTGAGAAGATTGCATATCCAAAAGTAAGTTAGTTTTCCACTGAATGAGAATTCATTTTTAGCCATGTAAGCAATGTGGGTCAGTCGGTCAGTCCACTGCTTTGTTCAGACTGAAATATCTTTTACCTGTAGGATGGATTACAATGACATTTTGTATAGATATCCATAGCGCCCAGAGGAGGTCTTCTATTGAATTTGGTGATCCCTGACCTTTCCTCCAGCACCAGCTAAGTTGACATTTGCAGGTTTGAGTGAAAATGTCTTGTTAATCACTGGATGGATTGCCATGGAAATTCATACACACGTTCATATCATCCACAGGTTGAACTGTAATTATTTTAGATAGCATTGCTAATTTGCAAATGAAACAAAGCACAGCAGAAGCTGGTGCTAATGCCATTAGTTTTGCAGGTGTTTTGTTATAAACAAATTACAATTTTGACCTGATGGTATTAGAAAAAGTTAAATTAAACAAGTACACCCCATAGATATAATTTATAAACTTAGAAAGGGCATTGCCACTCAGCTAAAACAGAGCAGTCAGAAAAAAGAATTAGTGCCTCGCAGTTGTATGCCTCTACCAACAAGACAAGTTGCAGTTTATATCCAGGCAGTCCATGCTCATATATTTCAAGATTGTTTTTTCGACTTTTGCCTTTATATTTGATAGTTACAGCTGAAAATATGACAGGAAAGGAGGTAGAGAGAGAGGGGATGACACATGAAAATGGGCCACAGGCGGAAGTCGAACCAGTGGCTGCTGCAGAGGACTGATAGCCTCAGTACATGGGGCGCACACTCTGCCAACTGAGCTGTGGGGGCTCCATTCCTTTGAAGGAATTTAATAAAAGGTATTCAGGTGTATTTCTGGTAAAATGGAAGTTCTCACTATACATGTATGACTCCAGTGAATAATTACCAGTGAGAAACATGATGTCTTCATTTAGAGACTATTCTTACAGGGGAGTACAGAGGACTGATAGAGAGCTGAACATTATGACATCACTGTGAAGTTGACCTTTGACCTTTTGGATATAAAATGTCATCACCTCGTTATTTATCCTATTAGATATTTGTTTGCAATTTTTTCACAAGCAGTGCATGAAATCTTGAGTTATGGCCAAGTTATGTTTAGTGACAACACCACACCATTGTGATGCCTTTGCGTGGTGGGGATAATTAAAAACAAACTTGACAGAAAAATGAACACTTGAAATACTTGTGAAAATGTTATCTGACGTGTATTTTTTAAATTTTGTAGTTTGGTCCATGTCCATCTGTTTAGCACAGAGAGAGTGGGGTTTATGACCGACACTGCAGTCAGCCAACAGGGGGGACAGCTGTCATGTCATCCATGTTTTTATTCAGTCAATACTTACCACATTATTGTTTTCATGTTGTATTAGCTGAAGAGATTAGAGATGTCCCTCAATCGGCAGAAGAACTGTGTAATATTTGAAATTAAATCCGAACATGCAAACTACCCAAACTGTCAGACAGCAGCTTTTCAGTAGTTGTGAAAAAAAAAAAAAAAATCACCTTTCCAGTTATTTTTCCCTCTGCTCTGTGGAGTGAAGCAGCCTATCTGGTAGAAATGCTCTAAAATTGCTTCCATCTTAGAAAACTTAATGCTCTCCCATTTCTTAGGGCTATTCATTCACTGAAAAGGTGTGTTGTGAGTCATGGCTCTTTGGAACGTTTCAGAGAGGTGCATTTTTTTTTTTTTTTTTTTGCAAGAAGACATTTCTTCAGTATATCATCTAAAGACCTTCACTTTGTTAACACCAGAGTGTACAAGTGTTTATTTCTCCTTTTTTGTGGTATCAGCTCTGGATATCAAAGTGCCCACTCGAACACTTAATTGCGGCTGTCTGTCACAGATATTAAAGAGTGATTGGGTTGCTGGCACTGTGAAAAGCTGTGGAGGTGGGTGTTGCACTGTTCGAGGAGTTGCAATGATTAGAGTTGTTCCCCAAAGTTCTCTCTGAATGTAATCCAGCTGTCTGTGCTTCACGCCTCGAGCTTGGTCATCGCATGCTGACTAAACTCAACTGACAGCAGCTGCCTATGGCCAGTTGAGGCTGTGAGAGTGTGTGTGTGTGTGTGTGTTTCAGTGTGTGTGTCCATTGTGTCCTTACGGGGGAATAAGACGCGCACACAGTGGAGTACAGTAAGGGCTGGCAGCCTTTTTATGTTCATGCATCAGTTCAGTATGAGAAAAGGCGTCAAGTGCAGAGGGGGGAGGGGATGGTTGCCATGGCTACAGATTTTGGCTCTCTCCCTCTTTATTTCTGTCTTCCTCCCTCTCTCTGTATGTCTGTCTGTCTGTCTGTCTGTCTGTCTCTTACACTCCTTGTCCTGTCAGTGGGGGTTGGGATACCGGGATTGGTTTATGCGCTGAACCCTGAGATGTCGGGAAAGTGAGCGAAGAGATGGAGTAGGCTTTAAGTGTGCAAGGCTGTTTCGTAGTGATGGACACTTGCTCAGCCTATCCATCTAGCACAGATCATGTTCATACACCACACTAGAGGCAACATAGGTATACTGTATTTCCAGTCTCAATTAAATGTGTATTTTTTCGGTCTAACTGTTCCGATTAAGGGCTTTATCGGTCCGAGAATACCAGTTCCTTTGAGAGCATACGCTCCCTTTTAGATGAAGGAGCCTTCCCCACAATATCAGAATCAGAGAAAATACATTTAGACAGACTCTCTGGCAGAACTGATAAAAGCTATTGACAAGTTACAAAATGGGATGTCAACTGGAAGTAATGGCTTGGCCATTGAGTTTTACAGGTGCTTTCTCACAAAAATTTAAAATCCTTCAAGAACATGATTGAGTCATACATCCAGACCAGTCAGGGTTCATGTGAGGCAGGTTGTCCTCGAATAACCTCTGGAGATTTTGTAATGTGATTTAGGGGTGCAATTATTCTGTCAATTATTTTCTCAATTAATCAATTATAAAATGTCAGAAAATGATGAAGAATGTTGATCAGTGTTCCCAAAGCCCAAGATGACGTCCTCATGATGATGAAGATGACGTCTTATATTGGCCACAATCCAAAGATATTCAGTTTGTTGTCATAAACATTACCCTAACCAATTAATCGATTATCAAAATAGTCGGTGATTTATTTAATAAAAAAATTCTTGAATGTTCACTCTCCACATATCTGTTTGCTCTTGTGGTTGAACCTTTAGCCATTATGATCAGATTGCATGATAGGAATTTCGGACTAAGTACAGGAACAGAATCTTATCTCATTATATGCAGATGATATTTGATTATATCTATTAGAAAAATGCAGTTCAAATGGATCTGTATCTGGTTTTAAGGTCAATTTGGGAAAAACTGAAGGAATGTCAATCTCTAACTTTGACATAAGTTCAGAGCCAGTTTAAGAGGAACTTGCCCAGAAACACAAAGTACTTGTGTGCGCTCATTTCAAACTATACCTCAGTGCTAGAAAATATAGAGACAGATCCCAAACGATAGCAGACACTTCCTATATCTCTCTTAGGCTGGGTACATGTATTAAAGATGAACATCTTACAGTCTAACCCATCTGTTTTCACTTCCATTACAGCAATTTTCCTGACAGATTCCCTCTTCTCAACATCTTTCTCCATTTAGGCCTTTGTGAAGTGTCACTTTGACTACGACCCATCCCACGATAACCTGATTCCCTGTAAGGAAGCAGGGCTTAGCTTCAACAGTGGAGACATCCTGCAGATCTTCAACCAGGAGGATCTCAACTGGTGGCAGGTCAGTACAGCCCACAGAATATTTCAACCACATACAGAGAGAGTACACCGAAGAGTTTTTAATTTACATTCTTGCATACCTGTCAACATTGGGATTTGAAAGAAGGGAAATTTTCCTGCACCTGGCCTTTATTTCAAATTATACTATGACAGTTATATTCCTCCTTTTACCTCGAAACAAAGCAAGGAGAGAGAAAAATGCCCTCCAGTGACTGAGTTATTAGAGAAAAGTCAAATCAAATGTTGAAAAACTGGCAATAATTGGACTTTTTCCATCACTCTATGAGGAACCAGTCTGTAAACAGCAGGGCACATTGGAGTTAATTTGTAGATGCATTTTTGATGAATCATCACAGATAGATAAGTTTACTGACAAAGTCATTGTAATTCCTGTGACTAACTCTTGTTTTGCCAGTTTAATTCTTTTAATGTGAAGCTGCAGGAGTAGGAAATGTTCAGTTTGCACTAGCAGTAACATAACACAAAGCTCTACCTACCTTTTTTTTAAGAAAGGTTAAAAAATACGGGGAATTTACTGGAAAATATTTACATGTGAGGAGAGTGGGGAAGAATGGAAAAACTCTAGAGAGTTCCAGGGAAAACAGGAGGGTTGACAGATATGATTCTCGTTCACTGTTTTTTTTTATGTGCGCTTGTATGTTTCCCTTAAGGCCTGTCACATAGAAGGAGGGAGTGCAGGTCTAATTCCAAGCCAGCTACTCGAGGAGAAGAGGAAAGCGTTTGTGAAGAGAGATCTGGAGCTCGCTACCACAGGTACTCCTCTTAGCAGCACGCAGCAGAGCAGAGAAGCACCTCTCATTATGCAGATTCGACACAGACTCCTCACTGCACAAACACACCGGCAACAAAGACAACATCTGTTCCCCTCCATATCATACAAGCGTTTCATCTGGTGCTGGGCTGCTCATCCTCCTCTCACCCCTCCAGTCTGCTACTCCGTCGGTGAGCACTGGAGAACTGGTAATGAGCATCGGCGTGACTCAGGCGGCCTGATCCAATCTGCTGGTTATTAAGCTGCAGGGCCTGACATTCACAAACAGCCCTCCCTGAGAGGGAGCGTTGATTGAGGAGTAGTGATAAGACCCCTGTAAATACGAATCTAATCAATAGTCATCTCTCCTCTTATTAGATGTGGAGTGAAACGATGCTCTGTTCCTTTAGATTTATCTGCTCTGTATGGAGTCGTCAACAGCCACAAAACAGGTGGTGAGTCACAGCCAGCCGCATGCCCTTCACTTGTGGAGGAGAGGAAGATGACAGCCTAACTGTACTGCCCTTGGAGCCCGGGAAGGACACATCTGTCTGCTAGCACGTTTTCCACTTATTATCCCAACTGAGAGCATGATTTGAATAAGAAATTTGAACCTGTTCTTTTTGGATGGTGAGGTCTAAAATTGTTCTATTCACAGAACGGTTATTTTTATTATTATTATTATTATTATTATTATTATTATTATTATTATTATTATTATTATTATTATTAACTATTCATAGTTCTGTTCACACTGGCCGTAAGGTTCACACAGTATTTGTGGTCACAGCTTCATGAGTTCTGACATGAAAATGAACATGTATGTCTGTCTTCGGAAAATATTCTCCCCAGTGGCTGAATAATGTGCCATATTGAACAGACGCTCAGCAGACCGCCTAGTCACAGGTGTTCTCTGGCAGCAGACTGGCTGCATAGGCTGATCAATATGGGTGCACAGTGCCATCTGGTGGTATTGTCTCCCTATAACCTTCGAAGACTTTGGATTTAAGACCCAGCAGTGCTGTCAAAGACATTTCACCTTGATAGTTAATAGGGACTTTGTTGAATTGGCTGACAGACACAAGCGCCAAGGTTGGAGGTTTTATGGTGTTTTGTTGTGTTGCTTTCTATCTCAGGTCCTCTATGTGCTGGAATGGGTGGTAAGAAGAAAAAAAAGATGATGTATTTGACGACCAAGAATGCAGGTACTCAAGACTCACTACACACACAAGTATAACAGCTGCTCATACCACGGTCTGTTTTGCGTAAAGCAGACAACAAGTTTATTATGTTTTCTTTAATTATTCGTTGTGTTTCTGTCCCTAATTCTGACAAGAATTCGATCGCCATGAGCTGCGGATATATGAAGAGGTTGCCAAGGTCCCGCCCTTCAGGAGGAAGACGCTGGTTCTGATTGGTGCGCAGGGGGTCGGCCGTCGCAGTCTGAAAAATAAGCTGCTGGTGTCGGATCCCCCGCGATATGGCACCACCATCCCATGTGAGTGCAGCCAATTATCACATATACAGAATCCCTAATCCCTCATCCCTCATTTCGTTTCTTGTATTTCTTACATACTGGGTTTATGTTGTCCCAAAAGTTAAAATCTGTAATATTTTCCCCTTCTTTTTGTGATTTTGTCCTTGGATGTTACTAGTTAGTGTCTTTCTACTGTCAGGGTTTGTACCAGTGCTGGAAATCTTTGAGGACACTTGAATTTTAATGTAGTGTTTTCAAGGTTTGAAAAGTGTTTGGATTTTTGATAAAGAGCTAGAAATTGCTTGAAATCGCAGCTGCATTATTTCATAATAAATTGCTACCTGATTGAATAGTTCACTTTTAAGATTAAAAAAAATGTTGTATATTGGCTCAGTCTGGTTATATAAGTCCACTTACAGACAGGTGCCTTATTTTGAAAAACAAAAGTGTATGTTTATAAGTATGGATTTTTAGCACAGCTGTAAGGTGCTTGTTAAGCTTGAAAATGCACCTTGAAAACTGAAAATTGAAAAATGACTTTGGAAAAGTTTTAGCAACCCTGCACTGTGCAAGTGATCAATTTGAACTTCTTTTTTATCCTTCAGTCACCTCCAGAAAACCCAAGGTAGATGAGAGGGATGGCCAGATGTACTCCTTCATGACCCGCAGTGAAATGGAATGCGACATAAAAAACGGCCGTTTCTTGGAGCACGGCGAGTACGACGGAAACCTGTATGGCACTAAGATCAACTCGATACATGAAGTGATTGAAACAGGAAAAATCTGCATCCTGGACGTCAACCCACAGGTAGAGGAAACTCACATGTACACTCACCTTCTTAATTTCTGTTCCTGCTACAATCTTAATTCCTTGCATCTAAATTTATTTGTCATGTTTTCTGCTGCAACAGGCTGAAATATTCTAGATTCAAACCAATTATGTACAGCTTGTTGCTTCTGAAGTATTTTCAGTCTGAGCACATCATCAATATTTATCAAAAAGGATTTCTTAATGATCAGCATTACTCGCTGGAAACACTCAGCTAATCTTATTTACACACATTAGCTTGATAAATGTGTTAGATGAAGATGATGCAGTTGCATTTTAATCACATTCTCAGTTTTATAATTGCCTGCTAGTGTCAGTCATTCCCATTGCTCACTACGCATTGATGCGGCGATTGTTAAACGTTTCGTTTGTTTTTCTCTGAAGGCTCTCAAAGTCCTGCGGACATCAGAGTTCCTGCCCTACGTTGTCTTCATTGAAGCTCCAGATTTTGAGGTTCTCAAAGCGATGAACAGGTCAGCGATTGAGTCAGGAGTGGTAACAAAACAGTTAACGGTGAGTGTAAAAACCTGCTCTCTCATTCGTCTTCTACTGTGACAAATATGGTCCAACATACACCCACAGTCTTCTTCAAAAATCAGTTTTGGTTATTTCACATTAGAGATCGCTGTCTCTGCTGTTTTATCTGTGCCCTGGTTTGATGTGTATCGGGCTTTGTTGGTACAAGGTGATGTCATGTCCTTTGGTGCAGCAGTCTGGATTCAGCAACATTTGAATAAAAGTGTGATGACAGTTTGTGGGTTGTTTTCTTGTTTGCATGCTTCCAGGCTGCTTGTGATCAAATATGATTTTTCAAAACTTTAACTTTAATTGTTGCTTATTGAGTCACATGTATTTCATATCACTGAGAAATAAAATAGGATAGTTCAGATTATTTGAAATGGGTTTGTTATAGCTCCCAGTTTGGAGAAGCATACAGGAGTATCAACATGGAAGCTAAGCACTGTGGTGCTGTGGACAGAGTCAGCAGCAAAACATATTTAGCCACTTAAAAAAAAAGCTCCACGCAGTCGGTTTAGTTGTACTGCCTTTATATAAGCCAGATATCACTCTGTCCAAAGCAATCAGACTCCTTGAGGGAAAACAGTAATTTCACCTTACAGAACGCAGAAGTTGCTGGTTCACAGTTGCCTTGATCTGTGTTGGTGTTTTAAAAGGATAGATCAGATTCCCGAAGAACAGTCTAACTGATTGAGGCAGCAGTAGACCAGCAATACATGTGTTCTGTCAGGTAACATTACCGTTTTTCCTTTAAGAGTTGCATTGCTGTAAAGAGAGTGATATGTGGTTTATATTTCACTGGTTTCCCATTTGAAAAAGCTGTCTGATGATAACGTGAAGCAATGAAAATATTCTAAATACAAGGTGTACATAAACGGAAATAGATTTTTTTGGGTGGACCTTTTTAAGTGGCTAAAATACGTTTTGATGTTGATCCTGTGACAGTACTTAATACACTGACTTTAGATAAGTACCCCACACAACCTCACTTCAAATAATATGAACTATCCCTTTAGGATTTAAAACCAAGTTTTTCAGGCACCAGTGGTCCTACCTGTTGAATCAAAAGGTTACATGTTGTACACTGAAAGGTTAGACTGAAAGATCACAAGAAAGCTCTTTGTATTAGTAATTAGAGTAGCTAATGTGTTTGATTTAGCCAGCAAAGAGGAATGCTCACGAGAAAGTTTTTTCCATTATGTTATGTGAACTAATTTGATTCCAGGTGCGCACCAATTCCACTGTTTACTGTGTTCTTCCATCCAAGTAACTGCCTGCTCATTTTATTTATTTTCACCTAACTGTCTCACTGTCCCGCTCTGCTCCCTACAGGACTCTGAATTAAAGAGGACAGTGGATGAGAGCGAGCGCATCAAGCGGGCTTATGGACATTACTTTGACCTCTGCATCATAAACGACGGCCTGGAGGCGGCGTTCCGAAGTCTACGGTCGGCACTGGAGAAACTGTCGACGGAGCAGCAGTGGGTGCCTGTCAGCTGGGTCTTCTGAAAGTCGCCAAAAGTTCACCAGCAAGGTGCCAGGGCCTCAGGTCGAAGGTCGGAGGACGATTTAACATTGGTAGCTCCAGTGGGGCTGTAGTCCATGCAGTCATTGGTGGTGGAAGGCCTAAGCGTCACGGTTCAGTGCAAATGACCAGCCTCATGTAGAGCGTTTTTGTACAAACTTAGTGTTCCTCTGTTGAGCCTAACGTCAAGTTGTATTTTATTTGTCAGAATTGGAATAATTTTATTGATATTTGTTGAGAAGGATTTAGAGTTGATTATGAGGTCTAGTGCAATAGTGTGAGTGAGTGTGTGTATGTTTATCATAAATGTGGAAATAGACTTAGAGTAAAGAATATGTTTTGCAGATAACAGTGCTCTATTGAAGGTTTTCGTTGAAGGATATACACTTTTTAGCCTTTCCTACTTTATGTAGTGTAATGTTTACATTGGATTGGTAGGACAGATTGGTTAAGGAAAGATACCAAATGTCATATTTGTATTAAATTCTATATATTTTACCATTTGATCATACAGAATGATTGTATGTGTTCAGAAATGTGCTTTATCTTGTATGTCTCCACTGATTTGCAAAATGAACAGCAATAGATAATTTAAAACAAAAACATATACATGCAATACGTCTACTCACACACAAAAATGAACACACACGTCGATGTATACGTAAACACAGTGAGAGCAGTAGAAAATTCTCTTTTGTTGAGACTTTTTGCATTAATCTTGAAGTCTCAATTTGTTTTTGTTTCCTTTTTAATGTTGATTACATCGTGCTTCTGTTGTCTTATGCTGGTAAAGCGCCTGGTTTGTTTGACAGTAAGAAAATCCAGCGAATGGAGCACAGCGAGTGTCCGACTACTGCCTGGTTGATTCTGTTGGAGTTGTATTTGTAGCACTGAGAACACTTAAACCCTCAAAGATAAAAAGTTAAGAATAAAACTGAAAAAGTAGCCTACAGTATGCACTGATTGTATAATGAAGGCAAACTTTATTTAACATTACAGGCTGGACAATTGATGGACTTTTTTTTTGTTATTTTTGATGTACAAACAGTAAAATATTTATCAGTGGCTTCAAATTCATACTTACTTTTGCCTTAACATGGTTTAAAAGCCAAGGAAACACTCTATCACTGTTTCTTCTTAGAAAATAGACAAAAATAATACTGGCAACTTATTTACTATTTATTTTATTTTCCCTCAAACTTGTAAGTACTGTATTGTAATAAAGAGTATATAGTAGAGAAACACTTGGTGCTTTGATGATTCTGCTGGTGTGTAGACGCAGGTGGACAACTACACTGTAGTTTTGATGTTCATATAAAAATGTATTAAAATGTTCAGAATATTGCTTCAAGGTCTATAGTTAATATTACTGCTTATACTTTATGTTAAAATCAAAATATCATATAAAATAAATTACAATACTTTTCAAAGAACACAAAAACAACACGAGACAAATTTGTTGTCAGTTAGTTTAGTGGGTGGATGCCCGGCGTGCCCTCTGTGGCTGTGGGTGGTTACGGGCGCTGGGCGAGGATGGTGGGGTTGGAGGCAAAGGTCCTGTGGGTGTCGACCAGTGATGAGGTGCCAGAGGAAGTGTTATCGGATACATCTCGTAGGCGGGTGGCGCTCCTCCTGGCCATATGCTTGTCAGTTTAGGGTCAAACTGCATGAAAGTAGAGTTCAAAGTAAATTGGACTAGTATAATTCAAACTGTTACACATTTGTTTTACCTGATGCTTTAAATCATACAAAAAATATGAGCATGAAGCTAAAGATTAGTAACATTAGAGACAGAACAACATTTTTCAGTGTTGAAGGAACTGTCTAGGTGGTCATCTGTTTTTTGTGACACTCAGTCACAATAGCATTGGTGATTTTGGTAAATGTTGCTCACGTACCAGTGAGTATGGTGGTGGGGGATCCACAGTGCTGTACCGAGGAGGCAATCTGTCGTAATATATGTCCTCTTCTGCTTGATCGTCAGGCAAAGAAATTGTATTTATGACTGAAGATGTGTTGCCATCTTGTGTTGTTGGTGTGGTGACGTCATATGTTACTCTTTTCCTTTTTATGTGCAGATAGAAGCAGAGGAGTACCACCGCTATGGACACCACCAATGATGGGTATCTAGGAACACGTTCATCATTTCAAGACTTAATTATTTTGTGTTTCAAGCCAACAATTTCCTTCCTGTATGTCGAGATTCATTCTAGACATTATTTGACTACTTACATGTACTGAAACATATTCACTGCCGAAGTGATGGCTGGAATTTTGTCAGCTTGCTGACATACTGTGAAGAAAAATAGAAATGAAGACATGCAGTGAAGCAAAAAGAAAAATACAATTACGTGAAAAATCATGTTCCACTGACAGACAACTCTTGAGAAAGAGTTTGAGTACTAGATGTAATTTAAATTCATAATCTGTATGCCATACTGAAATGAATAAAGTTAGTCTTGTAGTCATGGAAAAGCTAGAAAAAAACATATTTTAAGATTATTTGGGGGGCATTTCTGTGTTTATTTGATAGGGACAGCAGAAGACATGACAGGAAAGTGGGTAGAGAGAGGGACACACAGCAAATGGGCTGCAGGTGGGAGTCAAACCAGCGTCGCTGCAGAGGACCGACAGCCTCAGTACATGGGGTGCACGCTCTACCAACTGAGCTACAGGGATGCCCCTGGCTAGCAAAAAATATTTACAGTCACAGAACAAAGCAGGGGAGAGCACAGGTAAGTTGTCACACTGGTGGAAAAATCTATGAACACTAATAGCGTTGTGTAAAATGTGCAAATAGACAAGAATTTGCAAAAACTTTTCAATCTATATTCAATTGAATAGAGTGCAAAGAAGATATTTAATGTTCACACTGATTTATTCTATTGCGGCATGTTATCATTGTGAAACATCACCTTTTCTTTTAGCAACACACTTAAGTCATAGACATCACCTGCCTGTCTGTGTCTTGGTATTGTCTTGCTGACATAAGCAGGGATGTCTCTGAAAAAGACGTGGATGGCAACATATGTTGCTCCAAATCCTGTATTTACCTTAAGCATTAATGGGGCCTTCAGAATGCGACTTTGTCCATTAAACACATATATGTTTAAAACATCTGCCTGAAAAATCTGACTTTTGATTGTAAAAAAGAGTATACAAAGCCTGTACTTTTACACATGGTCTTATTTGTTGAAAAATATAGACTTGAGAGGGAGAACTTACCCAGTGATGGGGCAACTTGTCACAAAAGCAGATTCTGTGCTGGACCATTTATAACTATAAGGAAAAAATGTAAAGGTTACACATTTTGGCATAATATATATTTTTTAATTGAATTTAATCTGGTAAATGAGTGACGTACCGAGGCCAAGAAAAAACAAATCTTTGGACATGATCAGCAAGTGGGTGTGAGCTGACATCACAGGATATGATAATGTGTCAGCGTTTACATCTTAGTTTATGAGAGCCCAGGAGAACAATTATATGAGGCTGTGTGTGCGAATGATCTTTGTCATCCTGCAGTGTTTCACTGACAATATTCTATTTTAAATACAAAACTTTGAAAACAGCTAAGACGTGTACAAGTAGAAAGCTTGGATCAAGATTTTAGGAGCTCAACAAGTGTCGTGGATGAGCAGCAAACTGTTTGACTTTATACTGTCTGAGTTTAACAACTGACAGTGGACCTTCATCCTATGAATCTGTTGCTCATTACAACTGCAAGTAAAACAAAATCACCTGAATTTACTTAATTCTAACACACGTTACCCTGACACAGAATTACAAGATGATTAGATTTTCTTCTGCGTATCACAGTGGGATGATTCCTTACCTTATTTAAGAATCCAAAACGGTCCTGACATGTGGGTTGCTGCGAGTTATCAACGGATAAAGTGTCACTGCAGGGAGGAACTGAACGTAAAAAGCTTTTACAGCATTATTGTCTTTTTTAAAGACACAGGACTGAGAGGTGTGTTCGGTGTCTTTCATATTTCTTGTGTATGT
Organism: Lutjanus erythropterus; assembly: GCF_056507025.1. Lineage (NCBI taxonomy): Eukaryota > Metazoa > Chordata > Actinopteri > Lutjaniformes > Lutjanidae > Lutjanus > Lutjanus erythropterus. The sequence continues at coordinate 11,927,621 of NC_139333.1, read as the reverse complement.
TGAATAACAAAATCCTACATAAATGTATTTAACTCTCTCTTCCTCCGAGGTCAGTTATTAGACCACTCTTTTTCTAATTACAGTTTCACACTTATGGTTAATAAATGGCAGACTGATGCTAATTAAATTTTAGTTAATAGTTATTTTAATGTTAACAACACTTAATGTTTACAGATGCTGTATAAACCATTTAGTAAGCCATTATAAAGTATTATACACATTAGTTGCCACTGTACAATAACCATTCAGTTAATGTTAATAGACAACATGTTCTCACGCCCAACCTGTCAAATACAGCAGCTTGGTCAGTGACCCTCAGCTTCAAACTGAACCTCTAGCATCGTTTTCACACGTGCAGGGCTCAATGATCAAGTTAGCAATAATAAATATGCAAAAGGACCCAGAGGTAACAATAAACTTATCTCCTTAGGTTTAGGAAACTTGGGTAGGTTTAGGAAAGAATCAGCTTTTGGTTTTCTAAGTACATTACTTATGTAAATAAAGATACATTACATAACGTGCATAAGTTTTGTACACAGGTACATAAGGTATTATAATTGTATGTCAAATCATAATTATAAGGTAGTATAACAGTTGCAACTTTCTAATAACCAGGTTTACAAAGTAATTATTAACTATTAACAAAATGTTACAAATATCTGGTCCATCTCTCTATGATTTGGTAATAATTAACAAATGCATAGTATTTTTTGTTAACAGTTAAATAACTTCTAACTTGAGTTTAATTAACAATCAATTTACCATTAATTGATGATGGTTATTTTAAAGTGTTACCTTTCAAGCATGATTGCACTTAAATTCATTTTATTCAGTATAAATAAATTGCTCAGTATAAATCACTTTATTTTGAAAATTACACTGAAAAGCACAGTAACAGAGTGTTATTAAAACATGTAATACAAATAAGTTGCTTAACTCAAGTATTTTATCTCTTAAACTGTCAAAACATGCATGCTGTACATTTGGGCGTGTTTAGTGGAGTTTAAACGGGATTGTATTTGAAACTTCAGCATAATAGTTTCGTCAGTAAAATAAAGATTCTCCTTTCCACATAGTGGATTGCTTACAGATAGCTTAATGATATGCACATATGTCCCAAATGAAGCAGATAACTACATTCATGCATTAAAGGTTACTGTATGGGGTCAGATAAGGGTCAAAAATATGAATTGAAGAAGTGTCCCACTGAGAAATGCCAGGTGTGAGAGGAAGCAGGAAGTATGAACAAAAAGTCCATTAAAAATACTAACTTTGATCCTGATTTCAGATGTAAAACCAGGGCTGAAAACTGTATGTGTAACGTAAATGTATTCATTTGTTAAGTGTCACGTTGTTCATTCGTTTCAGTTTTCTGCTGTGAGTTTGTACTCATGTTTTCTTTGTGTCCCATACTGTCAATGGAATTTGTGCCCAATTTTTTTTCTTTACACAGTCACAATCTTAAACTGCCCATGCAGACGAGTTTGCAAAGGCTAATATGCAACCACACATTTTGAAATACAATTTCTCAACATCATTTCACAATGTCAAACCCTCATTGACTCTTGGCTTCATTCCACAGACCTGCCCTGTGATTAAGGAAAAAACAAAGTGCAGTGTGTTCCAGCCAGCGCGGTGTTTGAAGTGGAGGAGCAGGAAGATGGAGGAGGATCAGGGTCGCTCTGAGTAAGCTGGAGGGTCTGTGTATGATGGTGGAGGGTCTGGATAGGATGACGGTTCAAGCTGGAAAACAGGAGACATTTAATTACAGAGAAGAGAGCTGATGCAATGTGGTTGAAATATCTGACACATTTCAGAACATTTTAAAGATTATGTTTAGCAGAAAAAAAAAAAAACACTCTGTGATATTAGAAATGAAGGTGCTAACTAGAACCATGAAGGGTTTGTTTACTTGTCCCCATAGAACAACAGTTTTTGGTTCCTGGTAGAACCTTTTATAAAGAAAATTCTACCTACAACCCAACATGCAGTGTTATTCCTAAAACAATGAAAGGTTTCACCCAGAATCCCCACTGAGAGATTTTACAGAGAACCCTTCTATGGTGTTACGGTTTCACCCAGAACCGGCTAGTGCTAAGAACCCATACACACATACAGGGGGTTCTACTGGGAATCTTTTTCTTAAGGGTTTTATCTAGAACCCACTCAGGGTATTCTATAGAGAAACCCTCTACATTCCAAGGGTTTTTTCTAGAACAGTATTTCTCGAACTTTTTACACTGCGTACTACATCAGAAAATACTGAGCTCTTAAAGTACCATCTTACTCTCTTGCGCCGTTTTTTTTCTAGCCAGACGCTCCACCAGTGCTTCTCAAGTAGCCACTAGCGCTTGTGCTCAGTTCACTGTCGTCCACTTCATTTTCAGCACGGCCTGCCTGAAATATTCTGCCCCTGATCGTAATAGTTTCCGTTTGGAGCCACGATTGCAGTGTTTTTGAAGCATTCATTTTCAGTGACTTCAGTTTAGCTCGTAACTACCGGTAATTAGGCTGATATTGGAACAAAAATACAGGACAGACAAAACTTATTTTAAATTGATTTCAGTGATCTAATATTTGATGTATTTTCAGTCAAATGTAGTTGTAGTATTTGATATTATATTTATGTTTTTTAATTAATTAATTTCATTTAGAAAAATATTTATGTACAATAATTCCTCCGTGTAATACAAGATGTAACACAGTTTGAGAATCTAGGAACTAGAACACACTCAGGGGGTTCTACCTAACCTAACCCTTCTAAGGGTTCTATCTAGAACTAATTCAGGAGGTTCTACAGAGAACCCAACTATATTCCAAGGAATTGATCTACCCACCCAAGGAGTTCTACCCACAACTCCTTTATATTATGGTGCAGAGAACACTTGTCGAAAGAGTTCTCCAAGGATTTCAGCAATCCTTGGAGAACTCTTTCTTCTGAAAAGAGTCCTTTGGTGATAGTGGAACCTCTGGTCTTACAAAGAACCCTTAACAAACTCTGTCTTAAAAAAGGTTCTTCGTGGTCCTGGTACACCCTCAGCCTTTCAGGAAGAACCCTTCCAGAACCCTTATTTCTTAGAGTGTACCCCAACTTCACATCTAAATTACACCCTCATCACGCAGTAAATGTATGAATGTGAACAACACAGCTCTGTACCCTGTATGGAGGAGGTGGGCTGACATTTCTCGAGCTGTACATGGGAGGGTCTCTGTAAGGAGGTCGAAAATGAGCTTCATATATGTCCATCACTTCCTCGTCCTCCCGCTCCTCATATATGGGGATGACATATACAGGCGGAGAGTCAGTGGCCCTCAGGGCCGAGTTTCGTTCTTCTCTGCGTTTCTTTACAAAATGCCAACACAAAATCCAAATAAGGATACCAAAACACACCAAGGGAATCCTGAAATAGAGAACAGATTAACTATACGAGCAGCTTGCATACAGTGAGGTACAAAAGTAAGTCAAATGAATCTTAAAATGCTGAGAACAGAGGAAACACTTACTCAAGCATTGCAATCATACTTTCTAAATCAGGTTTCACGGCTGAGGAGAAATGAAAAAAAGAGTGAAGAGACCTTGTCATGCAAGAGGACAGATCTGATTTAGACCTGAAGACTGAAGCTCTGTTTTACAGTTTGTTCTGCAATTTTATGTTTAGTTTTACAATACATTTACACATGGAAAGTTCAAAGGTAGATCTTTATCTCTTCATATCCTTAAATTACCCTGACACACAATGTTTTTAAGGCACATATAATTACTGTGAGAAGCTGCACAACCCTGGAATTTATATCCAACACAGTAGATTTTGTTCTTACGCAGCCTGAAGAGCAACTTTGTCTACATAACACTCAGAGTCAAAACTGTACTGTATGGGTAACCTTTATAGGATACAAAGTAAACGGCGATGAAAGGCAGTGACAAAACATTTCCTTTCTATTTTGGATGTATGATTAAGACACCAGGCTTTACTGAACAAACACAAACAGCACAGAAACTGATAATAAGTTTGGATAGGCTGTACCTGACTAACTTGATATTTCTCATGGTGAAAATAAAACTTACCGCCAAGTACAACTCCTGTAGTGCAGGTTACATAAAGTATAGACTTGAAGCAGAAATTTTTACAGCCTCATTGACCAGAACCCAGTGAGGTTACAGCCAGTGACGTAAACAACTTATCATCACTCACCACATGGTAGAACGGGCTAAAGGCCACTGGGACTCTCACTCATAAAGATTACATTGTAATTAACAGGACAAAGACACAGAAATGGGGGAAGCCACAAATTTGAGGACTTGAGTCCTACTTTACTAACGCTGATTAAAGACTGGACTTGACTTTGACATATTCATGACTTGAGACTTGTTTTTTTGTTTTTTTTAATTAACTGGTTATGAATCAGTCTCATTTTAATACTGATGCCTCTATATGACCTACATAAGTAAACAAGACCATCAGAGAGAAGACTTATTATTTCTTTACATTTATTGTTAATACCTGCCACCAGGTAGGAATTTGCTTGAATTAGAAACAAGCCTGTTTTTACATTTTCCCTGGCAAAATTACAGCTAGTAGTACACTAACCAGTTAAAACAAAGCAGGAGTTTTTTTAATTTAGATTTTATTTTTGACGTTATACTTTGTGGTTATTTAGATGGAAGTGCTACCACTTCAACAGAAGAATCAGAATCAACAGAATAACTAAGTTTCTTGTAGTAACTTTACATATTTGCATTTTTCTAGATATTGAGATGTTTCATGTTGCAATAAATCCCTCAGTGTGTGCTATAGTGACCAAGAAAACTGTGTTCCTTGCTCAAAGAGCTGTGCAGCAGTGCCTTCATGTACCAGGATGCATTGCAGGTGAGCTTGCAACTGCCTCGCCCATGTTGCCGTGTATCACCACCCTAGCCTGTAGATATTATTTTGTTAGCCAAAACATAGTGTTAGGTGACAAAAATATTCATCTAGAAGACCCCCAGGCTACCCAGAGGTGGATATCCAAGCTGAAACAGCCTGTAGTTCTTCCTTTCCTCCAGTGACATCACAGTGACATCACTGGATGCAGGAAGGACAACAGATTTCGCAGCAGAAAAGCCTTATTTGTCAATACAGCACACAATGAGGAATTTAATCCTTCATGTGGCCACATTCTGTTCACCACCACTGTCTTTTAAGTGATTTAAATGTGAAATCAGAATTTTGTATGACTTGACTTGTAACTTGCTTGAGACTTGAAGGTTAAGACTTGAGACTTGCACTTCTGTGACCTACTGCCACCTCAGCAAAGATGTAATAAAGCATTGAAATCACAAAACAGGACAAGAAGAGGATAGCAGGGGAACACAAGAGTCTGTGTTGCAGCTTGTTACTGAGGAATGCAGTCGCGGTGTTGTTGAAACATGTCGGAGGTATCTCTGCTGCAGCTACAGGACAATTTTACCTCCTAGAGCGAGAAGAAAATATCATTTGAGGAGAACATTGTTCTGACACTCGCAAAAGATGCAACAGCTCAAGGTTAAACCACATCACACACATTTTTTCAAGCTTTTATTTATGCTTAATCTCACAACAGGCATGAAAATATTTTCCATGCTGCCCACATTTCATGTTGTCATCTGATGGCAAAACCCAGCTTGACCACTCACAACGTTACTCTAGGAGAATAAAATCATCCAATAACATGAGCTGTAATGTTTGTTAGTTTAACGGGGGAGGTGGAGGAGGTGGTGGAGGTGGTGGTGGCACAATACCAGGGGTGCCAGTCTGTGGTGGTGGTGGTGGAGGAGGAGGAGGAGGGGATGCAGCTCCTGACCCTGGTGGTGGTGGAGGAGGAGGAGGAACAGGACCAGCTCCTGATACTGGAGGAGGTGGAGGAGGAAGAGGCGCACCCCCGGCCATAGGAGGAGGTGGAGGGGGGTACATGCCATTTGACGGACTGATTGGCGGAGGAGGGGGAGGTGGGGGTAGTGATGTGGGCGAGGTCAAGGAGGGGGGAGGAGGGAGGCCAGCATCCATGGAGGAAGGTGGTGGTGGAGGAGGGGGAGCAGGCACATTGGGGTCCAAACTGGCAGTAGGAGGAGGAGGTGGAGGCAGGTTGTCGCTGGTGGAGCTGGAGACAGTTTGCAAGGTGGGGACTGAAGGTGGAGGCACAGCGATGCCAAGACTGGATCTGTAGATGAGACAAAAAAAACCCTTCAGCTGCGATCAGGACGTCCTGAGAGTGACACAACTGTAGTTTCTTAAAGTTATAATATGTAACATTTATACATTAAAATGTCTAAAAATGCGAGACATCTGTTATATATTTTGTTGAATTATGTGCTTATTATCCTAAATATTTTCAACACATTCAAACGCAGAGAAATCTTTAATTTATTCAAGGTAATGCCGTGTTTCCCTTCTAGCTGCTTGTTTCTATATCATCCAGAAAAACACAGGATACGTCAGAGAGGAACTAAGTCAGTGAATGTCACTAAATGTACTGTGTATAAAACCTTAAGAAATGACCTCATCTGTGAACAGGAATCCTGCCTGAGTCAGTTTTCATCAGAAATAGTGGTTGTTAAAGAGTGAAGACAACAAATCCCATGATCCCATGCTACCTGATGACACGAGATTTTGATAAGAATATTCACATCACACATATATCTTAACCATAAATATGAAGCTACAACCAGCAGCCAGTTAGCTTAGCTTAGCACAAGGACTAGGAATATGTGGAAACTTTTATACAGACCACCCAAATAACATGTTAATTACTGAGTTTTAGTGGTGCTGGTATTTTTTTTCCTGTTAGATAGAGCCAGGCTAGCTGTTTCCCTGTCTTTTTGCTAAGCTAAGCTAACTGGCTGCTGGAAATCGTTTCATAATCACCATGGAGACATGAGAGAGACATCAGTCTTCTTATCTCACTCTCCACAAGAAAGTAAATAAGATGATTTCCCAAAATCTTGTACAGTTGATTTATATAAATAATAGAGGTAAATAGAGGTAATGTTAAGTATTATGCCCATGTTACAATAATCAGAATTTGTAGTGTAGAGTTTTTAATTATAATAACAGTTTTGCTATAAAAAGGACAAAGGACTTTGTCTACATACACAGATGTGTCTGCAGTGCTCTGTATGCTGTCTGTGGTCTCTGCTCTCTTTCTGGGCTGCTCCTCAGTGACCTGTTGGGAGAAGATGAATGACGGCGAGAAAAGGATGGCAGAGCACATCTCTAGACCAAGGCCGAACGCATTGTGCGATGAGAAATAATAACAGGTGTGTGTACTCAAACTCTGTTTTCAATTTAGTCTTCAATTTACCTGAAAACAGTGTCCGATGGAGTCCAAGATGGAGTATGATATTGGCACTCTTAAGTAGCTTTTCTCTGGCTCCTTGCCTGAAGCTGGTGGGGTCAAAAGCTTGGCACGGCTCTTGGTTTTGGGAGTAGTAAAAGCGCCAATCTCTCTCCTGGCTACCTTATCGAAGTGGATAGCTACAGCCTGGACCAGAGCACAGTGTGTGAGCAGCCTCCATCAACAATACACAAGAACTCCATTTTCACATCACTCATCCCCCCAGGACAGAATATCTCTTATAAACATGCTGCAGCAAGAAAACGAATGGAGCACAGCAACCGAACTGACTCCAGAGTAAAGGTACAACAGGTAACCTGCAAGTAGAACAAATAAAGAAACCACAACACTTCTTGGTTCCCAGTATAAAAAACAAAATTGTACTGGGAAAGAAACAGTCATACTTTGAATATAATGAATTTCTCCTGGTTCCTGAAGGTAACACATTCCACGCAAAAGTAAACAGAGTTATAAGAATGAAAATATCATAAAGATACGGCTAGGAAACCTATTTAAAATCAAATAAGTGAAGTGCAATGAACACAGAGTCTTAAGAATAAAAAAGAAATGTCTGAGAAACAATGTACTTTAGATACCTACAATGACTGATGAAATCAAAAACAAAGCAAAGTGTTTTTTTTTTTGCTTTTTGTTCATTATGGCTTAGGCATTTTTTAAAGGCATTCAGGGGTCACATCGCTCAGATGTATAATAGTTGACGTGTGTTCCTCACCAGTGACAGCAGGTTGACTGAGGACTCCATGTCTTTGATCTGCATGGCCTGTGTGTCCAGCAGCTTCAGCACGGTGCTGGCCAGACTGTTGATCTGATAGGTGACACTGGCTAGTGACTGGATAGCCAGGGCCTTGGCCTCCTCCATAGCTTTGGCTGGATCCTCTGCCTGCAGGATAAACATACTACCGTTCACAAGTTTGGAACTGCCTGTCTCAAAAGTTTGATTTGGTACAGTCCAATGGCCGTGAGGACTACTTTCAGTTTCAGAATAGTCTTTCACGTTTTTAGGTTGTATAAAGTCCTCTTTACTAATGGATGTTCTTCTTTTTAAAAGGACCAGGTTCCTGTTTTAGTGTCAAGTGCACAATAATACCTCTACAAAGCTGGAACTGGCGTGCTGTTTTAGCAAAGCTGTTCGTAAAACTTTAAAATAGCAAGGTTAGTCTAGCATTAGCACTATGGAATTGGATCTCTGAATATCAGCTGAACATACTATGGACCGACAAATCACAGTAAGCACTGAGTAAACTGTAGAGAGCCTAAAGAAAAACAGGTTCCCCAAATATTAAGAGCACAGTTATATTGTGCTGTTGTTGTGTCTCGATAATGATGTAGGGGTGTTTAAGCATTTCTGGGCTGAAAAACAAATTCAAAATAGGATATTTGAAGGAAAATGGTGACAATGTTCTCCCCTGACATGCAATACTGTGGAGACAGCAGTTTAATATAAGTTTTAATCATTAAATTCTTTTTGGGAGGCAAAAACTTGAAATTTGAAATGTAAATAATACATTTTACTGAATTATGCTACTTTTTAAATCTATGTAATAATAGTCATTATTCAAGGAAAGAAGGAAAACAACAATATACTTTTTCAAAACTAAGACAGGTTATCCATCTTACATGTTATAAAAAGTAGTGAGATTTTTTTTATATAAGTAAAAAAAGAGTAATACCACAGTATAACAACACTTTAAATCTTAAAAATACAGAGAAAATACTCCTTATACAAAATGACCTCACTCAAAATGTCACATATATTCTAGTGGAGTATTATTACTGATGCAAGCAGCATTTTAATGTTTTCAAGGTTGAGATCATCTAAATTACCATAAAGCAGAAGAAAATGTAAATACTTACGGAAAGTACAAGTACCTCAAAGTTGTACGTGACAGTTTACATTCCACTGGTAAAATGCTTCAAAAGCTTTTAATTTCTCGAAAGCGTCTAAAACAATCTCAGTTTTTCTTTAGTTGTGGCTTTTTTTTATGAGCATTACTCACCTGAAAGTAATTGTTTTCGCAGTAATCTGCCACTTGGAGGAGGTTGCTGTGATTTTCCAGCAGACCTCTCCTGGAAGTCGGAGCCTCCTGTAATATCTGAGAAATCACTTCAGAAAAGTTCTTTTGCTCCGTCATTTCTCCCATTTGACGCTTCTAACGAACCCGTAAAAGTTTTATCGGAGATGTCTGAGGAGGATATAAAATGATTTGGCAGAAGAGTGAGTCGAGGAAGGGAGGCGGTTTTTTTTGTCGGATGTGAACGCGGAATTACCGCAGGGTAAAGATTTCACCGTCCCACAGACAGCAGCTGCACTCCGGGCAGGACTGCAGCTGCTGCACAGGTACACATCCACTGAGACTGATGGACAGGTAACAGCTGCCTTATGAAGACTTATGACATGTTATTAACATGTTTAACGTGGACAATAACATTAAACATTAAAAATACAATACCAGGTGTGTGGTATCACATCTGACAGGCGCGGGTCTTAATAACAGACACTTGTAATATTCATAAAGTCCACTAGAGGTCAGTGCAGTCTAGTCAAAGTGCCTCTCCACAGCGGTATAGAGTGTTGATGACCCCCAATACTTTATTGAAGTGTGTGAAAAATATATTACTTTGGCCCTTTACACTCACAGAATGTCAATTATGGTACTCAAAAAAAAAGAGGCAGGACCTTAAAGAAACTAATAGCAAACTCATGTTTTCATTTCTCTCATGGCTCCCTGGAGGCCACGTTAAATACCTTTTTTTTTTTTTTTTGTAGCCTTTCTCACATGTTTCAGCTCCATCATCTCAAGCATCATCATCTACAAACATCTCCACAATGTGGAAACAAGTGGATCTGAGTTTATTTTCTACTTATTTGGTGTACTTTATTTGATTTTTAAGTCATGGAAAATTTTTAAAAAGTAAATGTTGCCTTGAATTAACACCGTGCCATTAAGGATTACCACCATGACATTTTTGGTATTGTGTGTTTAGGTTTATCTGTTTAACCAATGTAAGAAAGGGTCTTAACTGTGCTATTTTATTTTATTTTATTATTTTTTTTAGTTTAGTTTAGTTTAGTGAGCCAAAGATTGCAGCAACACAACAAATTGTTGCAACATGCTGTATGTCAAGAAAGACACACATCAAGACACCATAACACTGAAAACAAGCATTTAAATGTAACATAACTTATTAAACACTGAAATGTGACTCGCTGGTTATTATAGTTTGGTTTGATAGATTGTTGATGTAAAGTTTGCTGAAACATGTCTACACTCTTTAATGCATTCATACAGTGTTATCTGAAGCTAACATCCAGACAAACAAACTTATGAAAAGCTAATTTTAAATTTTTGTAAATTTCAAATGGAACACATTTTAAACTGGTGAAGCAATTGAATGTATTCCATTAATACTGTAATTCATTTTATTCAAGTTTTAAACAATAACTCTGTGTTTTCATTCCTCACCATTATGGTACAGTTTTGCCTTGAGGAACACACCTGAAGTGAACCCTACGAAAATGATTTCTTGAAAAATTCTTCAAATTATATTTTCTGTCTGTTTACTTTACGTCTAAAACATTACAATTTTTTTTTTTTACCATAATGTGTTTGATAGAGGACTCGGGGTTCTCTGCAAGTTTAACGTCTCTTTAGTTACAGACTTTAAAAGCATTCTTCCATCAATTTCAGTGGTGAGACGTAATGGACGTAATATGTGGAAGTTCGGTTGTGTTTTCATTATTATGTGAAAAAATAATTTTGCCAAGTCGTGTTTACCATCTCTCATACACATACAACATTCTCCAGTAGTAGTAGTGGTAGTAGTAGTATAAGCATTATTATTAATATATTATTTCAAACTTAGGAAAAAAAAAACTGTAATGAAAAAGACACTAGCAAATTTACTAAAATAAATGTTGTGTTATTACGTATTTATGTGTGTGTAGACCAAGCTGGTCCTTCACTTCTTAATTTCTTTATTTCTTAAAAAAAAAAAAAAAAAAGTTCTTAATTGCTCAGCTTCATCTCTGGAGAAATACTTTAAACTTGACTTTCACTTGTATGAAAAAGGATATAACTTCTTGACAAAAGCTTTCCAAATTAATGTGTTGGCCAATTTAAGATTAGTGAAAGCATTCACCAAAAGATTAGGAAAATGCAGATTTAAATGATCTTGTTACAAGTTATAAGATGTCATAATTAGAGAGGATTGCCTTGATAACATTATCATACTGGTTTTAGTCAATTTAATTAAAACTTGTGCTAAAATTCTCATAATATATAATGTTCCCAGTATTTTTCAGTGAGTGCATTGCGGACTATGCTCCTTTCTCCAACCAATTTTTTCTATTTGTTATCTGCAATTCCACAATAGGGTGTTAGGAGGCACTGGTGCTTCTTATTCTCTGCATTATGGATGATGATGATAGAAGACTGAAGTGACTACAGACAATATAAACCACACAGTGAAAAGTTTACTTAGTATTATATTAGCTCAGCATCAGCTGGTCTGGATGATGTTTCACTTCTAAGTGGAACATTGTTATACAGTTACAAAATATTCAGCCAAGTCAAAATACATTGTATGGTTGAGGATATCCTGTATAAACAACTCGAATTCCCCAACATCCTTGATTGTGTTTGCGTGTGCAGTCGCTGACTGTGGCCTGACTCCAGTTTTCTAAAGAGGTTTCTGTTGGCTTACATACAAAAAGCAAATGGTCTGGTCCACTGTAATAGCCACATGTGTTTTGTGCACATGTTCTGCCATGTGTAAGTTAATCAGAACCACTCCACGCTGCCTGGAACTCATTGATTTGAACCATGTGACGAGCCACAATAATACTTTATGGATATGTTTTATTTTTTTGGATATAGTCCAGTGTTGATACTTGACAATCAGGTAATAAAAGATGTCTGTCAAAGGGTCACTTGACTGTTAACAGCTGCAGCTCTACAGACTTTGGTACGCAGTCTTTAACTCCATTTTTTCAAAACTATTGATGATATAGGAGATGGATATTTTTTTGCTGAAACTAAAACACGAAAATTGTCTCCTCGTCGTGGCCAATACTGATAAGATGATCAATTATTTCACATTTTTGTGTCTTAAAAAGAAGTTCACATAACCTCTAGTTTTGCACATCTGGGGGTAAGGAAGGCTAAGATGTAGCCAGCAAAGATGGACGATTTAATATTCGACATCCGTAACTGAACCAAATGTAATGAACATCACTACGACAAGAAAAACAAAGAACAGTTCTGACTCTTGATTTACTCTTTCTAGTGAAGACAATCAGAAAAGAGTCTCGCTGATGGTGGGACGAAAGTTTTTACTGTGTCAAATTCGAGTGGTTGTTTTCAGGAAGGGTTGGAGGCAGCAAAGTCTCTGGATGGGCTGCTCTCATCCATAGTGAGTGTTGAAATGTCGGCATTTAGCTCACAGCAGCACTGTGTTAAAGTGCAACCTTGCAGAGCTGGTGTCATGGCTGTAAACTCTTCTTCTTGTTAGCTCTCACCGAACTAACTTAACTTTTGTCAGCAACCAACTCAGACACTGAATGATGATAAACTGCGTTTCACACTGTTTTATCAGCTCAGTTGCCTTTTCCCTGCATGTGACAGAACAGTCTTTTCTGATAAAGCTTAGAGGGAAATTTAAAGCAAGAAAATACTTTCACTCATGTTTTGCCTTTTTTCATTTTTTGGTGAAATCGTCTATTTCTCCCTACTTCATGAAAGCGTGTTATTAAATCCCAGTAAGCTTATACTCTGATTGTTAAATTGAACACCTAGAAATCATTAGCCAGTGTTCTTTTAAAATGATCTGATAATTACTCCATTGAGCCTCAATTCTCCTTTGAAACTTATTAGCTCTGATATAATTTATAGTCATAGTGACTTTGCTGTTTAACAGTTTGTGCTGTTGTCAGTGTGATGTGGCTTGTTTTACATAATCATCAGGACTCTTGTCTACTGATAAGAGATTATGAATTACTTTATTTCTTTATTATCCTTTTCTCTGTGATCAGCAGAACCTGGAGTCATGTTAATATACAAACAATTAAGCTACCATGGAATCTTTTATGGACAGAAACAATGGATTGGTACATGATTTTGACACACTGTAAAAATAAATTTGTTTTAAGCTAAAAAAGTAATTGTCCAGCTTGCCTTAAAATTTTAACTGACTGATTTCTGGGAATTTTGACTGAATTTTAAAAGACAAGTTGAGGTAATTTTGTAATGATTCAAAATAGATAAATAAACTGTTCTAGTCACATAAACTTTATATCAATTCTGTTGCACAAAATTCACAGTCCTTTCATTATTATGAAAAAAGCAACCATGACTTATCTTAAAGTACATTAGAGACACACTGAAGTTTACATCATGTGTTTTTTTCAAAATGTAACAAAGAGAGTGTAAAGAAAGTTTGAACACTCACATAACGCATCCTGGGAAGTCAGCTAATATGCTGAACATGTTTCTTAATTTAATGAGTTGATTGAAATCTGAACTGAACAATCAATCAACTCATCAACTCACAAGTTAGATGAACTCATGTTTGTAAGTTTTGAAAGTAAACACCAGAAAAGTTAAGTTTAATTAACCTGAATAAATAAAAAAATTATATTTATGTTGACAAGAAAAGATTATTTAATTAAATTAAATGTCTGAATGATTTTTTTTACAGTGCGACACTGATTACTGTTATGTTTTCTTGCTACTTTCTACGTTTATTGGATAAACTCAGTTATTTTTGAGCATGTCAACACAAATTATCTTGTTTTGTGCAAAAGCAAATCTTTTCAGTCTTCGACGTTGACAAATAGCTGTAATTCTGTCCCCTACGTATGTTCTGCCTGATTTAATGCAGCTGGTAATGTATGTTCACGTAGAGACTAACAAGGTTCAACACAGACAGCAGACATGGTCTAATGATTGACTGTAATTCACTGTAGAGACACCTACTGCAACTGAAGAGAGGGACAGCACACTGTACTTAACTCTCTCTCTCTCTCTCTCTCTCTCTCTCTCTCTCTCTCTCTCTCTCTCTCTCTCTCTCTCTCTCTCTCTCTCTTTCTCTCTCTCTGCCCTCTCACCTGTCTCAGTCATTATGTCATTTTCTTTCTATACTCTTAATTACCTATCCATTATTCTGCAGTTAAACTGATTCTTGTGTTGTGACACTTTTTATCCCCTAGAATCTCAGCATTGGAGGAGTCACATCTGTTGAAATACCTCATTAATAAACAAATTCAGTGTGTTTATCCTGGACCATCTGAAAAGATATTTTATCACTGGGGCCACTTTCCACTGCAGGATAGCTGCACTGAAGTCCAGGTCCAACATGCACATCGGTAAGGAGAGTGTGAACAGCACATTGCTGATTTACGATCTTGTTTCCACATCCTAACTGTCCAAGTGTGATCCAATCACTATTGCTAGTTGTGTTGCATGGCTTTACGCTGAGTTTTAATTTAGAAGAAGGTCTGAAAGAAATGATTTCTTTCACTCACATTAAATATCAAACAAGCAGGGCTGTTATCTAAACGATAGTTAGAGACATTGTTGTCTCTTTCTCTCTTTGATAGCTGAAATATCTCATATTTCAAAATTCACAGACTCCAGGCCAAAAATTCCTGAGAGCTTTCCAGTGTAAATGTTGCCTGGGGATATTCAGCTTCACAGCTTTGCCCTTTGTCTTAATGTAGAAATCCAGGGTCCAACCCGCAGTTATTCGAGCTAATCTGACCTCTGATGAAGTCGATGATGAGTGGAGTGATGCTGGGAATTACAACAAGTCACCAACATTCAACAACAGTGAAGCATCGTAAAGATTTGAGGTGTAGCAGGTGTGAGAAAATTGACAGAAGAATGAGGCAAATGTCATCAGGGTTTTTCATGGAGGACATGTCATAGTCGGACAGCACAGGTATGAATGATAAGAATAATGATGGTTGAGTCCCATTTAGCTGCACTGTCATGCTGTCATAATTTATTGGAACACCTAAATAGAACATAGTTATCATATATATTAATAACACCCGTGCTTTTCCTACTATGACAAGTAAAAACCTCCATGAAGTACTTAAAGCTGCCCTCTGGAGTTTTCTTGTTAACAAACAAAAGTTGTGTT
The DNA here is from genome assembly GCF_056507025.1 of Lutjanus erythropterus. Classification (NCBI taxonomy): domain Eukaryota; kingdom Metazoa; phylum Chordata; class Actinopteri; order Lutjaniformes; family Lutjanidae; genus Lutjanus; species Lutjanus erythropterus. Next base: position 11,912,108 of record NC_139333.1, on the reverse strand, counting down.
TACCTCGGCTACTCCAAAAAACTAATTGTGTGCACATGAGTCAAAAACCTTTAAATGGACCTGCATTTACATAAGGCTTTTCTAGTCCATCGATTTCTCAAAGCGGTTTCACAACTACTAGTCACGTTCACCCATTCACTCACACAACTCACATTTTATTAAAAATTGTTTCCTGTTTTGAAATTTTATTCTTGTATTGTGAGCAGAGCTTGCAGGGTGGAGAATGAAAATATGACTCTTTTAGCGTTACCACCTCGATATATCATGACATTTGCAGGAACACATGCATTAAGCATTATAGATGTTGATTGTAAATAAATAAAAACTGGAAAAATAGCTGTTGAGTTCATGTAGATTAAGTTGAAGAAACCACACACTGCAGCGGAGTTAACATGTCATCTCATACCCGACAGTACACAAATACACACACACACACACACAGAGCACAGCAGCATCCATGTCCAATGGTGTGCAACATACGCCTGTTTGTGAAGATTGGATGTTCTGGGCCATCACAGCCTCTCAACACTTCACAGACTTCCATTAAAGGAAAAGCCAAATTCAATTATTGTGCCGGCGACTGCAGGAAAACTACATTGTCAGGACGCACACACAGACACACACTCACAAAATAAGGCGGCAGTCAACACTCTTTGTGGGCAGCTTTATTGTCTGCCGTCACACACAACCTGTGAACCTGATTCCAATCAGTCTTCAGGCACCTGCTGCCCCTCTCTCAAACTTTTATCAGTTTTTTTGCCACTGGCTTCAAAAAACAGACTAAAAATACCAATTTTACACTCAGCAAAAATATAAAATCAACACTTTAGTTTTTGCTCCCATTTTTTAGAAATGAACTGTGCACACAAAACTTTGTTTTCATTTAAATAAATTTAATAGTGTAATAAATATCTTGTATCTTGTATTTATTAGGCACTGAACTGTGGCTATTTCACTATTTCACATTGGGCTACAGATGCAGATTTTCACCAGTAGGACAAAGTCCTGACCTGCTCTATTCTGCTGCTGATTGGACAGTACTTGTAGATTTTTGTAGGAAAAGAGTATCAGGGTAAACCTGCAAAAACAGAAGGTTGCATTTATATTTTTGTTGGATGGATAAATATTTTTTGATTAAATGACTTTTTTTTAATTATATTTATGTCGATTGTCATTTTCAGACTTCTTCATCAGCCACACGTCTAAGTATATGAACAGATGCGAACTTTGATTTACATGCCCAGCACCGCCTGGTCGCTTACTGTGATCTCAGCTCTCCATTCATCTCTATCAGTCCAGTTAGGATGTACTCTGTCAATAAACAGCCAGCTCTCTCCACATGTCTGCATGTTGGACACGTGCCTCAAGTTCCCTCAGACCAGCAAGATCAGCAAGTGTGTTCATAAAAACCTTGGAGATACTTTTTAGAGATCCGTTATATGGCTTGATAGATATCTAATATGGCTTCTCTTGGACTGATTGAGTCTGATCCCAGCACAGAAGGTCATCTGCACTGCAGGACAATGTGGTGTGATTTTAATCCAGTGATCCAAAGCCGTACTCATTGTGACCCTGAGCTACTCTCAGAATTGCTCTCCCCGTCTCATTGTGAGGTGATAATGACTCCCTGTGCCTTGACCTGACAAACGCCACTCGGCTGAACAGATTGAATCTCGCTTCTGATGAAGCTGAGAGTTCAGCTTCAGTCTGTGGTTTGATGAGATCACATCACCGTCACCATTTCAGGGTTAATTCACTCATTTCCTGTCTTGCATATTGCTCAACCCCGTGTCAGTTAGACTGAGTTCTCTAAAGTGCACTTAAAAGTAAAATGTCAGCATCATCAAAATGGCATCTTTATCTGGAAACACCTTGTCAGCAGTAATATTATTTATATCACAGTCAAGCTCATTCTGTTATCAACATTATAAAGCCATAAGTTTTAACATTAGTCACGTTAATATCAAGGTTAATAGATACTTTGATTCATGGCTATCACCGTCACTTATAAATCAACCTATAGACCTGTAGATTGACACAAACCTGCGAAACATGAGCCGCAACTATGAATTTAACTGTCCAACAATTAAACATGTCAGATTTGTGATGGCTGCTTGATCGTTGGCTAAAAGAAATATCTATCCGCACCTCAAACTCCGACTAAAAACGCCAAATGGTTAAGATGACTGTTTTTCAGTTACTCAAGTCATTACGATTAATGATCTTCTCCGCATGCAATAAAAGATTGCTCATTTGAACATTATCGTGTTTTATGGCCTCATTCAGTCATTGCTTCACTCTGAGTGGCCTCACTGAGACACACACACTGTTACACTGCTGAGTTGTCAGTGTTTTCAAACTCAACTGCGGTTCACACTTGAGATTTAAATATCAAGGAAGGACATGTTGGGATTTTTTTGGGGCTTTAACAAAATCAGTGTGTGTAGCCTATTATTAGTCCTCATGAAATGGAAATCAGAATATTTGCTTGTGCATTTTTACTTTCCCTGTAAAAACAGGCAGCTAGGGAGAGACTTGTCACAGAAATTGTTTGCTGTTTAGAGAAGCCAATGAAGTAGGAATCCCAGTAAACATGGTGAGACTGGGACCAAACGCTACCTCCGAGACCAACGAAGAATTGACAACAGAGAACATGGTTAGATGTGGCTTTCTTGCTGGGTTTGGCTCCTGGCACGCCGGGCCTGAGTCAGCTAATGTAACTGTATGGCTTAGCGAGCCAACAACAGTCAATTAGCTACTTTAGGAACAAACTATCTTTCAAACATGAAACTCTAGCTTACGTGCATTAAAACAAGGGTTGGATTTTGATATGAAAATACAAATAAATGTTTTTTTTGTATTTTTGGTGTATCTTGTTGAATAGGCACACAGTATGGCTGAGGATATGATCTAAAAAAAAGTTCTAAATGCATTTTTCATTTCGTCTTGACTTCAAGACTTTAAGCAAACTTCTTAGTCTAAAGTCACCATTGGAAGTTTTGATTTTATTTAATGTTAGTGAGAGATCCTCTAAACATATGTGCTATTAGGTTCATTTTTGTGTGGCGTAATCAGTCAGACGGTTGTATTACTGGACATTACACAGATTAACAAGAAGAAATGAGTCAGATTTTCAGTGACCTCATAATGGTTTCTTTTTTTTCATTTGTCCGTCAAAGTTGAACTCCAAAAACTCAGTCAGAGTCAGGTGAATGATCAGCTGGTTGGTAGCCACAGAATGAGCTGATGGATTTAAATAGAATGTGAACATGTTGTCATGAAGCATTAAAGGGATTATGGAGAAAATGTGACAGAAAACCAATCAAGCTTTGAATGGATTTGTATCCTTTAAAATTAAGAGAGCCATTTTGCTCATGCTTAATCATGTCTGGGAATAGACTCACTCCCTCTGACTGAATACAGAACCTATGGCGAATGACACACATAGCATTACTGCAGTTAAACATGTCCCGTGGTAACATACGGCTCTGTAGCTCTGCAGAGTTGGAGACATCTGTCATACTGAAACCTTTGACACAACATCTGCCAATGATACCAAACTGAAGAACAGTGTGTACTACTGCTACTAATACTACTGCTACAGAATTTTAAAGGACCTGTGTGCAGGATTTAGTGGCATCTAACTGTGAGGTTGTAGATTGCAAATAACTGAATACCCCTACTGCATTGGTTTCAGTTGCAAATGGGTACTGCTGGCATCCGTAAGACTCACTGTGGAGGGGCTGCTCTGTGTGTGCTTGACATATAAATACATAACCATTTACTAACGAGTTCACAAACTTGTATTCCTTAATCCTGGTTGATTTGGTGACATCGTGGTTACTGTCATAACACTGTGTACCCTGCATCTCTTCATCTAACAGCTCACTGTGGCTGCTCCTTTTTGTTCCATTGCAAAAGGTTATCTGACAGATAATTGACCAGAAACATGCTTGATTGTTTTGTGTCTATACACATTTCTGATAAATTATTGTGGTCAGCGCTAAATTCAAGTCAAGTCCATTTTGTTTTTATAGCACCAAATCATATGTTGTCTCAGGGCTAGACTGTACGCATGATGATATTATTTCCAGAGACCCTGAGGTGTAAGTGATGAGGAAAAGTAGCCAAACACATTGACAATTGTGTTTCCTGCATTTGTATTGGCAGTACAGTTCAGACACAGTGTAAAGACAGCAAACAGTAACTGAGGCTGTAATCAGTTATATAAGGCTGTGACATGAGTGCATTGTTTTCTCATAAATCCCTCTAATGTAGTTAGGAAATCTGACATGGAAACTTGAGAATGGTGGAGTGGTGGTGTGATAACAGAGAGGTAATTTCTGTAAATTCAAGGTAGTACTAAGTAAATAAGCTGACTAGCTTTTGCAGAAAAATAGGATTAGATTTCATAATTATCAATCAATTTAAAAATCCAAATAATTATAACTTCCGAAGTTCAAAATTCATCAATTTTGGCTTGTGTTGAGTAAATGCAGGTTTGAGCATACCAAAAACACCCTTTGGGCTTTGCTCCAAAAGCTGTATAATGCGCATCATAAATAGTCAGTCATGTACAGAATAGCATTTAATATTCTTTCATTAAATCAGCACTGAATGTTCTGTGTGCTGAAGCCTCTTTCAATCCGCTCTTTTAGAGGATTCCAGGGAAATGAAATAGTGTAACAGCTCAATTTGGGATTAAGAGCAACTCAGTGAATTTGGTTTGTTTACTCAGTAATTATGAATAGAAAGTGTACGCCAGTTTTCCCTCAAGTGGCATACCCCCCCCCCCCACCCACCCCCCTTCAGTGAATACTCTAGTGCTAATCTGAATGTGTAACACTGTCAGAGAGTGACTGATATAAACTGCACTGTTTGCACTGACAGTTGCTGTGCAACAGCCAATGGAATACAGTTTATTACATGCTACAGTACAGTGGAATTATGCACGTTGGATTTTTACTATAAAGATGCCAAGAATGGATACACCTTGAATAACCCTGCACTGCTTGACAGCTATGAACCTCCCTGTGCAAAAACAAAAAAAACAAAAACAGACCTGTGAGAAAATATTATTCCGGGCAGTTCTTGCAGATTTTTAATCACCAATAGGATACATTATAAAGTTTCTTAAAATGACCATTGAAATTTCTATTCCGGTTTGCAACATGTCTTATCGTTTGCCCATTTCATGTTAATTCAAATCCAAGTTCAAATTGTGTTCAATGGTCCAGACCTCTCGTAGCAGTCATATACAGTCAGTCTCCTGTTATCCAAACTTAAGTTTTTTACTAATGACTGTGTATAAATTATTATTATTAAGAGTGTTTGCTACATCTGACGTGACATGTTTGAAATTTAAGATAAGAATACCAAAATGTTCCTGCATGATGCCCATTGCTCCTTTAAGTGCTGACCATATATTTCCACTTGTGATCATTTGAAACAAGTTTTCTTTCTTCTGAGTATAAAACTCATGTTCTGTATAAAAGACATAACTCAAAGTTAGCCTCTTTCTCCATTTTGTGATTCTCTTTCATTTTTTTTTTTTTTTGCTGATCTCATGCAATCTCTTCAACCCTCAACCTTCACTCCTGTCACCCCCCCCCCGTTTCATTCCCTCTCTCTTTTATTTCCCCGTCTTTATAACTCCCCTCTCTCTGTTGTCACTGAGCTGAAGGAGGCAACAGAGAGCAAAGTATGTGGAGTCCCTCCCAGACTCTCCAGTGCTGGTTATTGAAGATCCGACACTGCTGACAGGCAGTCAGGCAGGCAGGCAGGCAAGCACACTGCACTGGTGTGTCATATCTTATCTCTCATCTCCTGCAGTTATAGAAACTTGGATCTTATCAAAGATACTGCCAGCCATCTGAATTCTGACAAGCTGGTAAACAGAAAAACAGAAGGGAGGGAGGGAGGATAGATAGTAGTAAGGAAAGGAGCTGTGGGGGAATATGTCTAGTGCTGTAAAGTGGTGAGAGGGAAGGCTGCAGGGAAGTGTGGGCTGGGTTAAACTGGCACTTAAAAAGAAGCTCACTTTGGCTTTTGAGCATTTAACCAGCAGCCAGGCTGGGAGGCTGAGAAGGCAGCAGTGAGAAAGTGGATGAGACAACAGCTCCAGGGGGAAGGTGTACTCTCACTTCATTGGAGCAAGTGTATTTTTAGCTCCCAACTCTTCTTCTCCTCCACTCTTGCCTTGGTGAAGGCTAGCCATGGGCACCGGTGTGGACAGGTCTCTGTGGACAGTGCTGCTGCTGCTGCCAGTCTTGGGACTCTCTGATGCTCTGAAAGACAGCTGGCTGCCAGGAGACTATCAAAACACCGCAGATCAAGCATTACAGTTCCTCAGCGACTACAACAGCACTGCTGAGGAGGTACTATTCCACAGCGTCTCAGCCAGCTGGAACTACAACACCAACCTAACGGACCACAACTCCATACTTCAGGTAGGACAACTCCTTGAGTCTTGAGCTTCGACATGTTAGCTGAACCTTTCTCTCACAGCTGGTATGGAATTGGCCAGTTTAAATCAGTTCTTGCCAGCACTGGCACCTCGACACATGAATGCATGCATGGTCAAGGGTTTCTGTGGAGCCGAGCCCTGCATGACTTGGAGATCACCCCTATTCATCTCTCTCCAGAAATATATGCTCAGTTTCCTCCCGGCACAGCCAACTCAGCTTGTGTGTTACTGGAAATATAAAACAGATTTTAGTGCCTGCGGAGCGAACGTCTTCAAGTTTTGAATAAATTTCTTGGGGGTCTTACGTGCTATTATGTCAGCCATTTATTAGTTTAACTGTCTGCTTTATGATATTTTCTGCTTCTACAGTTTCCCCAGATGGACGCACTCGTTACAGGATGCAGTTTTACACACACTACTAGCCTTTATGGTTCAATGTGGCAGTATTTACAGCCAATAAAACATACCACCTTTGCAGGAATTTCAAAATGAGGCTATTTAAAGGCAAGCTATGTAATGGTTTTACAGTTCTATCTCACCATATGCCTGAGAAACATTTGCATAAATACTCAAGACAAGGGAGACAGGATAGCGGCAATAAAGCAGGAGGAACATACAGCCAGGCGGCCAGTGTAACTGCAGACGTGTGTGAAGGAGTATTGACTTGCCCTCAGGCGCAACAGTCCACAAACTCATATTCATGGATGCGTGCAAACAATGCAAGCTTACTCATGAAAGCAAATTATCCAGAAGACACACTGAGGGCGAAGCCTCTGGTTCTTTTTTTCAGTGTGTGCTTGGACAGCTGTAACAACAGGATTTCAGTACACTATCCAGGCTGTCTCCTCACACATTGAACAGGTGTAGATGTGGCCCCCGCCACACCGGTGTCAGCAGGGTCAGGCTGCAGAATGTGTTCTGCTCTCCAGAATGTGTCCGGGATGTAAGGTGAAAGATGAGTAGGCTTGTAGATGCCATGTATGAGCACTTTTTTTTCCTGGGCTGTTCAAAGATGGGATCAAAGTGGATCAGAGCACTGAGCTCCATCTGATGTGGCAGCCAGGGGGAAAGATGGCAACTCAGCCTGACAGAGACATTTTCTGATGTTGGCATTCCACTTATGCTGCACTGTAAGTCCACTACAGAAATTATTACAATAAAGCAGCAGATTAGATTACAACACTCCGCTTGTGCCTCTAAAGCTAACATGCAAATTCCTCCTTAGCGCATGCAGCTTCAGATGTGAGGGTGTTTTGGTCTCAGTGCAAATGATGCTCAGGTAAGACGTGCCGAGGATCAAACAGAACAAGGATCAGCTCACAAGCTTCTAATCAGGCTGAAAAAGCGATGAGAGTGGATATCAGTGACTGATGTCCTTTGAACCCCAGAATGAATAGCAGCTACCTTCAAGTGTTACAATCAGAGCAGAGGCTCAGTCATTCATCCCACTTCATACAGTACTGCCAGCTTTTTCTTGCAAAGTTGAATGTGAAGTTATAAAATTACCTACCTTTATTACCTTTATTGAAAGTTCTACCAGGAACCAAAAAGCGTTCTCCTATAGGGAAAAGCCGAGGAACCTTTTATGAGTCTAGTTAGCACCTTTTTTCTGAGACTGTAGTAAAGAGTTATTTGAAGATATTCGTATCTAAAATAGTTGAATTTCAGGGGGAAAAATCCACTAAAGATGTTTTCAAATGTAGTTATAGTATTTCAATAAAATAATATAAATAAAGGTTCAACCTTTATTTAGGTTCTAGTTGGCACCCTTTCAGGGAGTTCTACCTTGAACCCCACATAAACACTTACACCTGGACCAGAACCCCTTTGAGAGGTTCTACAGAGAACCCTTCTATGATAATGGTTCCCCTCAGAACCCTCGTTAGTGGTTCTATCCCAAACCTCTCTACCTTCTAAGGGTGCTGACAAGAACCCACCTGTGAGGTTCTGACGAGAATCTTTTTATATTTGAAAGGTTTAATCTATAACCCACTCAAGGGACTCTACCAAGAACACTTCTTTTTTATTTTCCAAGGGTTTTTACCTAGAACCCAGCTTTGGCTGTTCTACCAAGGACCCTTTTATATCATGTTACAAAGAACCCTTGACAAAAGAGTTCTTCAAGGGTTTCAACATTCTTTAAAGAACTCTTCCTTTCAAAAAGGGTTCTTTGGTTGAAAAAGGTTCTTAATGGAACGCTTGTACTTACAAAGAGCCCTTGATGAACCCTCAAAAAAGGGTTCTTCATAAGGAAATGTTTCAGGGTCTTTCAGGAAGAACCCCTATTTTTAAGAGTGTAAAAACTATAATTTTGAGTGTATTCACCTCAATGGTTAACAGTCAAAGAGAACGTGGTATCTGATTACAGAAGCGTTGGATTCAAGTCCATATATCAACTGTACACATACAGGTTATGTGTATTTTTTCAAGTGGTAAATGAGTATTAAGATTTGTTAATGGTGACGTTATTGTCACACTTTGCCCCTTTATACATTAAGCACTGATTGCAGCTTGTATAAGACACTTTTAGGTGAAAGAAAATCAACAGAAAAAGGCCCTCAGCCTTATCTTATCTGTGTTTCTTTGGCTGAGAATGTGATCATCTGGGTGGATGGATGGGTGTAAGCATGCTGGAAAGAACAATTGAGAAAAAAGACAGATTGAGAGGAAAGGCACAAAGGTCAGAGTTAATACTTCAACTCACTATCACCAGTTTTCCCTCCTGTTGGCTGTTATTTCAGTGAAGGCTGGGAGACAACAGATAAGAAAGGCTTCACTGAAATCATTACTCAGAGGAAACTACTGTCCTGTCAGTTTTATCCACACATTTCTCCGTGGTTACGTCAACATAAGTTCGTGGAGATATTTTCTAATTCCCCAAGTATGACCAAGCTAACTCGTCTGACCCATCTTAAGTCCCACCACTTTTCGCTCTCTGCTCCAGTGACAGTTAAGCAAACTCGGTACCTTGATCAAATTTCTCATCTACTATCCTGTCCTTAGATTATGCTATGTGCTAGGCTTATCTATGTTTACAAGAAAAGACATTGCTGAGGCACATGCAAAAGCATTTCACATCTTAAGTTAGTTTAAGATTAACAAAAAGCTTCTTGGTTAATCTATGGCAAAATTTTGTCATTTTGCAAAAGGAGACAGCTAACAAAGTTTGCTCAACTGTTATTAGTGCACGAAGCATAAATGGGCGGGACTTAGGAAGGGTCATTTTTCAGTGTGGTTTGCATGTCTTAAAGGACCAGTGTGACAGATTTAGTGCCATCTAGTAGTTAGCTTGCAGATTGCAAACACCTCACCCCTCACCTTGGCTGCAACGGTCGCAAAAAGACATTTAGTGTTTGGTTTGCCTGTTCTGGGCCCCAACAATTCATATTTTCAGGTGATTATACACTGATGAAAATAAACTTATGAATATTATAATCCATTTCTGCCATATTCTGTCAATAAATCCTAATAGATCTCACACACTGGATGTTTAACTTCAACATGACACAGAGCAGAGAGTTGCACCACAATAAAAGTCAGGAAAATAAAATATCAAAGCTGCAGTATGGTGTGGGACATATAGTGCTGTAACAATACAGCAGTAGTTCGTCATTTTGAATAGGAGCAAATCAATGTGAAACACATATACCATCTGTGCAGCGTTCCACAGCAGCCTTGACTCCATCCATGCAGTGTGTCCATGACCTTCCAGAGTGCCATAAAGAAAAGCTCCTGAGATTCAGTGAGGCCGTATATGAAGATGTGTGCTCGCTTGACAAAGGCACTTTTTAAAAAATATTATCCTTGAGCGAGGGTTTTTCTGCTTCTGTCCTTTCTCCCAGTAGACAGAAAAAAGCACTTTATTGATCCCAGAGGGAAGATGTGTTGGCACAGCTGTCAAGAAAGATATAAAGTCACAGATGAAGACATGTTGTAGGTATACGAGTTGAATAGCAAGAGTGTACAGCCATGCTAACAACTCTATGAGCCATATTGGTAAGAAATACAAACTATTAGAGAGGAAAAGAACAGTACTGACAAATTGAAATGTGGACCCGATTATGGCGTGAGTTTTAAAGTCAGAAAAATTCAAATGCATGTCAGCACCAAATTCCATTGTAATCAACAGCTGCTGAGGTATTTCACTACAGGTGTCAAAATATCAACGTGCCAAAAAGCAAACAGTTTGAACAAGATAGATCTAGGTAGATAGATTTTGTGTGAAATCCAGTACTAATATGAAAATGTGACCATCAGTACCATAAAATGTCTTGTGCTAAAGACATTGTCTAAAACACTGCCATGAAAAAGGCAGTGTTGTGCTAAAACACTGCCATGAAAAAGGCATGTGTTACAAGAAAAAAAATATACAGCATACATATAGCTAGAAATTGTACATTACTAAAGGTTCTCCAGACATTATTGGAACATAGCATAGGGTCCCGTAAATGTTTCCAGAAGGTCCTAATATCTGCCCACCCTCCCTACTCTTAAAAGAACTCCTCATCATGACCATACGGAAATACTCTAGGAATGTTAACAGGCGACATCCTTTGTAGCAGCTGTCCCGAATGAAACGTCCCCATGTGAATCACAGGGAAAAATATGGGAATATCCTTTCAGCATCCTCAGTGTCTTCTTTGTAATCCCGAAATGTGACCATAAATTATCCAAAATGGAACATGTCCCTAAAGTCATGAAGGGAACTTTGAACTGCAGCACTTTAATAACCAAAAGAGGACCTTTTAGGAACGCCCCCAATGTTCTGTAATGGTTTGGGATTTTCATCACCTGGTGTCACTTTCTATAAATTCTTCACAATAAAAGTCCTAGTTTGTTATTCAAAAGCTTTTATTATGAATCAACAAAGTCAGGGGATTTTTGGTTTTCATCCATGGTAACTTAACACGATCCCTCTGCAGCTGAAAGCAAACATGAAACAGTAAAATGAAGCAGAAACCTGAAAGGACAAACAGCAACGCGGGAGAGAAACTTCAAACCACAGAGATCAAGTTACAAGCTACAAAAGTACTGAGAGCTGAACACACAGACACTTAAAAAACTCTTTCTCTCAGGTCTGCCGCACACACTCCCTTCGTTCTCGCAACACACGCTTGTTGGTGGGGGGAGAAGGGGGTCATCACGGGTTGGCCGCAGTGGGTGAGATGTCACAGTTGGTCGGACTCACTTTGGCCCCACTCCAGAGAAGGTGCATCTCGGGTGCGGCTTGGCACAGCTTGGTGCAATAAAACTGGTAATGGAAATGCAAACCAGCACAGCACAGTTTGACTTGGTGCTGCCAAAAGTGACAGCGGAAAAGCCTCATGAGCTGCTGATGGTTCGTACCACACCACTCCACCATGTCGGAATGATATGTGTCTCTGCACTGCAGATTTTGCTTGGTCATAAAAGCGCCCTTTAAGATGTTAAATGATTTCTGCCACATTGGCCCCTTTAGATAATTGTTTCTGAGCAATGAGGAGTTAAAATATATCACTATCATTGACCTTCTCCTCTCATCTTCAGGTAAATGCATCCCTTGATGAGCAGGCATTCGCATCAGCATGGGGGATAAAAGCCAAGCAGGTCTTCTCTCGGGATCCTCCTCTCAACGACCCTAAAGACAAGAAACTGATGATGAAGATCATGACTCTCGGAGTTGCCAACCTGCCTCAAAAAGAAAGAGAGGAGGTTTGTTTCTGCTTCATATTTTTATATTGGTAAATGTTCAGTGAGGTCTGGTTGTCATATTTTTGTCACTGTATCAGTGCCTACCTGTTGACTGACTTCAAATCCCTTTTTCTTGCCTCCAGTATAACACAATTCTCAGCACCATGGACAGTATTTATTCAACTGCCAAGGTGAGCCCAGCGCCAAATGTATCCTGGAGCCTGGAACCTGGTAAGAAAAAATAAAATAAAGACTTGCTTTGAGGCTCAAAATGCATGAATTATATGATGCAGATGTTTTGGAGTTATTAAAAAGAAATAGTGTTGTGGAATATGAAACAAAAAACATTGTGGAAAGGAAGTCTAGAAAGAAAAACAGTTGTAAGTGGTTTAGATCTTATCTGCTCCTGGGAAAGTAACAGGATGGGCAAATTACTTCAGAGAGGTCCCCAAAGGAAGTGTTATGGATGTGCCCATGAGTGTTGAGTAAGAGGCTATAGAAACAGCATGCCAGTAGCTTTTAATGCTGGCGGCATGTATTGTGAACAATGGCTCTGTGTTTTGCTGCCAAAAGTGATTGTGAGAAATCGTTGCCAACATACACAGTATGACAAGAAAGCAAAAACAATTATTTCTGCTTAAGAAGAATACTCGTAAACATAAATAAGTTGGTTTACTCTTGTTAAGGTGCAGTCCCATTAAAGTCTGACCGATACTGCAATATTAGGCAGTAGGAAAAAATCAGAAATCAGAAGATATATATTAGGACCTGACAGATACTGGATTATTGGGGTCTATACTGATATCAGGAGGTAAAAACTATTCCAATATTGATATATTCGCCAATATGGTATGATTCCTCAAATGTGGTTATCAAACACTTGTGACAGAGACACATAATGGAGGCTGGATATATTACCATTAAACGACCTGGTTGCACATATGAGAATAAAGGAGCTTGACCACGAATTCACAGCCGTTATTTGCATTAAGTTCAATTTTTGTGAACTTTGAGGGGGGCGGAGTCATCGCCTCGACCAACACCAAAGATGGCTATCGCGTATTTGTGACCCGGCTGTAACAATAAAGTTAACTGTAAAAAATAATATTAGGGCACTAAAACACTAATCGTTCACTGGTATTTTTTGTAATTCTAAATAGCTATAAATACAAATATAAAATATTTGTTTTTAAATTAAACTTTAAGAAAAAGGCTCAAATACACATATGATACTGCCTATAAAAACAACAACAAAAAACTCCACAAATATATATAAACTTTAACTGGTATTTTTTATATATAATTTAAAAACTAAACCATATTGATCAAATATTTACCTTGAATTAACTACTACTATCATAAACTTAAAAAAGTCTGCATCATGTTCTGTTAAAATTAAAGTTTTCATATTGAACAATATGTACACTGGTACCAAACAGACCTATATATCAGCTGTCCAGTATATCTGTCTTGCTGCAGTCCCCTTAATAATTGTTGGTTTCTTGATCTTGGAAACACAAAGTGGAACAAGGTTATTCAAACTATGTGCTACATCCCTTCACAACCAACATGGTGTCTTTACAATTAACAGTCAGCTTTTCCATCATTTCAACCATCTTCTTTGGTCATCAACGTCAACTTCAACTCCTTTTCTTCACCCTCATTTCCTTCTTCTGGCGTTTTGAAGATAAATGTTGTTTGACCTGACGCTCACAATGTCATGCAGTTGTCATAACTCAAAACTAGAGAACTTGTCTATTCTGCGCTTTTCTTGGTGAGAGAGCATGAAGTCATCTAAACATCTTGATTGTTTGACAAAAAATGTACAGCTTTTGAGTGTTTTTTTTGTTTATGTACCAGAAAAGATTAGCTTTCCTTTATATTTCATGACTGAGTGTGATGGATTTTTTTTTTTTTTTCATTTTGCAGACCTCACAAAAATCATGGCCAACTCCAGGAGCTACAAGAGGCTGCTGTACGCCTGGGAGGGGTGGCACAATGAATCAGGTGCACCTCTGAGGAAACACTACCCTCGGTTTGTGGAGCTCAGCAACAAAGCCTCTCGAGATGATGGTAGGGAACCTTCACTTGATCTTTGACATTTAGAGAATAAAGATCATAATGCTACAAGCAAGTAGAAAATTTAGAAATGACTGATAGAGGCAGGGTAAGACCAAGAATAGAGTGAAACAGACAGAAAGAGCATTAACATTTTGTCCTGTTTAGGATTTGCGGACACTGGAGCCGACTGGCGCTCTTGGTATGAGACTCCGACCTTTGAGCAGGATCTTGAGGAGCTCTACAGGACCATCGAACCCCTCTACCAGAACCTGCATGCCTTTGTCCGCCGCCAGCTCTACAAACAGTATGGTCCCAAGTACATCAACCTTAAAGGACCCATCCCTGCCCACCTGCTAGGTATGGCAGTACGTGTTTATGTTGCAAATGAACACTATCTGCAGACAGAAGCCACGAAAGGGAGGGAAGCCAGGTTTTTGTCAGAGTAGGCTTGTTTTCCCATGCCCCATTTTACCCTTTTATTTTTCCAAATTTACTTTAAAGTTGAATAGATACATTAAAAAAGTTTGAAAAAGGAAGTGTTGTGTGTGCAATATGGATGCATTTTGCCATACGCAGAGGACAAGAATCATGTGTCTTTATCGGGACTTTGTTTTCTAGTCATTGGAGTGGCAGCTTTAAAGGTGATGTTAGAGTTTTAGTTTAAAAAAAAAAAATCAAAAAATTAAATGAACTATCAACAGAATGTGAAGAAACTGTATCATGCTGCTGAGATATCTGCTTAAGTTAGCATGCTGATCATCTAGCCCTGGCCTGTACTGTCTTGTGATAACATTTTGTAACTCAAAAAGCAATAATCCTTTAGTATAGCTCAAAATCCTGGGCTGAGAAGCTGTGAAGCTGTGTTTTACCATTAAGTGAAAAAATCCTAACATAAACGCTTATTATTTACAAAAGATTGCAAAGTCTTGAAACATCTAATTACACACACTGGGCACAAGACAGTCTCAGAGTATTACAGTGGAAACACACCATGGCAAGTCTTTTAGAGCTTATGGGCTTATCTCATTACTGTGAACAGTACCTCTGAATGCAGTACATAACAAGTGAGAATTGTTGATTAACTGTGTTTTCTTTCCTCATCCTCAGGAAATATGTGGGCCCAGACCTGGAACAATATTTATGATATGATGATCCCATTTCCTGGCAAACCCAGTATGGATGTAACTGCTGAAATGGTCAACCAAGTAAGTATGAGCGAAAGATTTTGTGCCACCGGGATCGATTGTGGGATAAAAATACACAATATTCACCAGCAGAAAAAAAGCCACCATAAATCAGAAATCTCATAAAGCCAACCTGCTCTGTTATGAGTTGACTGTAGTTTTGTCAGATAACACTGAGCTGACTTCTGACTTGTGTGATTGTTTCTTTTTCACAGGGATATAATGCCACACATATGTTCCGTGTGGCGGAGGAGTTCTTCACATCTCTGGGTTTAGAGCCGATGCCCGAGGAGTTCTGGAATGGATCCATGCTGGTGAAGCCTGAAGGTCGAGAGGTGGTGTGCCATGCGTCTGCCTGGGACTTTTACAACCGCAAAGACTTCAGGTAAAATGAATGAATTTACACGTGGGCTTTTTAAAAATTCAATGCAAAACAGTTCTAAAAACTTGTAGACCAAATCCACTGATTGCTAATCTTGTCGATAAAACTTGATAATACAAAGTCAGTTATATTGATGTTTCATCCTCTGAAGGATCAAGCAGTGCACCACAGTAACTATGGAGCAGCTCTTCACTGTACACCATGAGATGGGGCATGTCCAGTATTACCTGCAGTACAAGGACCAGCCTGTGGGCTACCGTCGTGGAGCCAACCCGGGTTTCCATGAGGCTATCGGCGACGTTTTGTCTCTGTCTGTTTCCACACCCAAACATCTGCAAACCATAAAACTGCTGGAAAATGCGACTTCTGACGATGGTAAAGACGTTAAAACAGAAATAAGTAAAGTCCAAGCCACTGAAATACTGAAATTGCCAACATTAGGCAACTAGGTGAAGTCTTAAATATTTTATTCCTTAACAAATGTTGTGTTCCTCCAGAAAGTGATATCAACTACCTGTTGAAGATGGCTCTGGAGAAGATAGCCTTCCTTCCTTTTGGCTACCTCATTGACCAGTGGAGATGGGGTGTGTTCAGTGGACGCACACCTCCAGACCGGTACAACGCTGACTGGTGGTACCTCAGGTAAGCTTGCTGCACAGGCTTAGTATACGTAGAATAGTATAATTTTTCACTTCCTTGCCAAAACTTAGATGGAAAGATTGATACCACTCTCATGTCTGTATGGTAAATATGAAGCTACTGTTAGTAGTTGTTTAGTTTAATGTAGCACAAGGAATAGAAAAAAGGGGAACCAGCCAGCCTCTCTCTGTCCAAAGGTAATAAAATCCACCTACCAGCACCTCACTCACCTCGTTCACTAATTAACACGTTCTAAAAATAACAAGATGTGGTTTTACAGGGGATTAAATGCCAGACTATTTCTTGGCTGGGTGCAGTAACTTCCCAGAGTCTTGTCATCACTGTGAGGTTGCCAGACAACCTGTGGAGACAAGATATTTACTGCCTTGGGACAGAACCAAGCTAGCTGTTTCCCACTTTTTCCAGTCCATGTGCCATGCTAAGCTAACCAGCTAGCTTTTCAGACGAATAACAGTATTTTGGCTGTTTGGGGGCAGTGGAAACAGTTTGTGAACTAGGGTCTCCCTGTTTTCCGGGGCAGTCCCAAATTTTTGGTGGTCTGTCCCCGCCTGGAGCTGTCGCCAGAAAAGTTTTAACTGAGGGAACTACTTGCTACAGCAAGTGTATATTCTTCTTCTTCTACAAAATACTTGCAGGTTTTTTGAGAAAACTGCTGCAGGAAATTTGGCCAGAAGCTAGCCTGAGGTTAACCCACGACATAATCACAAACGTCTTTGCAAAGTTACTTAGTATAAGTCAGCCTGAGAAGTAACCATGGTCAAAATATATGAAACCTGAATTTCCCCCATTTTTAAATTTCATAATAACATTGCATATTTTAATGGTATATTGACCACAGAACTGGGGATGTCCTCGGTTTTAATTTCAGAAAATGGGTCACCCCGTTATGAATGCAAATTTCACACATCATCACCTTTCAAGCTGATTTTGCATATCAGTTAGCAAACATTTGCTTATTCACACATCCAGCAGTTTATACATTATTAGCATTATTATTCATTTGGAGCTGTGTTTCTCACCACTAGATGAATGAAAGTCCAATATTCCCTCTCTTTTAGCTCTCTTTCAGTCTCTATCATCTCTTGATATCTGGCTTTAGAGCTGCTAAATACTCCACCATGTTCACCAGCTAGTCGCCAAATGTGTCTGTTTACTGTTTGCTGCTGAGCAGATAGTGTAGAGTGGGCTTTTAGAGTTTTTTGGCTGAAAATGGTTGTGTTCTGTGGCCAAAACAACACAGAGAGCAGTGAGAGTGAGTTGAAATTCATTATAAAGCTCTTCAAAGCCAAGGGGGGCTGCAGAGTCAGATGATAAATTCTCTGTATAGGTTTATCACTAAGAGTGACCCTTTTCATATATAGTGACATTGTTTTCACTCTGGCATTTAATATAATGTTATTATGAAAAGGCCTGTTACAGCCTCTGCAATGTAACTTTAAGGAAAAGACTGATATTCTCTTTACACCTGGTGAGATTGAACAACAGATTGAGTCGAGCTGCTCCGTAGTAACAGAAGAAGAAGACTGTGGTTGTACTGGCTGGCATTCACACTGTGTGTGTGTGTGTGTGTGTGTGTGTGTGTGTGTGTGTGTGTGTGTGTGTGTGTGTGTGTGTGAAGTGTTGCTGGAAAATGAGCGTGCATGCCCAGCTGACACTTCATGGACACATAAAAAACAATCGTTATTGGCTGAATAACTTTCCAGCACTCAAGTCCCTGTTATGTAACCTTTGTTCTAAATATATCTCTCTATTTCATTCTAAAGGACAAAATATCAAGGCATCTGCCCACCCACCAGACGTACAGAGGACCACTTCGATCCTGGGGCAAAATACCACATCCCTGGAAACACACCATACATCAGGTAGCATCCTGTTCCAGCCTGTAATAGTTTACACACAGAGGAGATACAGACAAACAGCTTTGGGTATTAATATTCTCTTGACATATGTTTAGTATTTTCCTAGCTGTTTCATTAATGCTTTACCCATACTGTCAGAAGGTGAACACCAAAGATATAACCGCCTTAAAGTTTTGAATTCATGTGCGCGTGTGTGTTTGTGTGCGTGCCTGCAGATAAACATGAGGGCACCAGGGATATTATAATAAGGCGAAGCGAATGAACATGCAAGAAAGGGCTGGTGAGCTGGGAATTATGGTATTGTGTGCTGGACTGAATTACTGAGTGTGCTTTTAAACAATACAGTAACACTACAATCACAGGAAGCTTGTTGCAGAGGCAGGAGGCTCTATAAGAAAAGCCTCAGTCTGACCCCAGCTGATTTCTTTAACAATGTGGGAACACATTTTGTTAAGTGTTTGTTGATACACATGCTGACAGCATTCTTATCGTCTGAACTTTAGGATCTTTTTTATTTATTTATTTTTTTTAACAAGAATTAAAGAATATTATGGATGGCCATTTCCACCAATGTGATAAAACAAAAAGAATACTGTAAGTCATTATAATAAGAAGCTTTTTTGATAATTACATGATATCTCAATATATTGAGTTTGTATCTCAAAATCACTGAAGTGTCTTGCTGCCATGTCACAAAAAGAAAAAAATGGATCAGTATTACATTACAACATTAACATTTTATTGTTATAACAAGATGTCTTTCACATTGCAACAATAATGTTTTTGTTATAACAAGATATTTTCACATTATTACAACATAAAAACTAACCACGTTATAACAAACTTTTATTTTATAACAGTATACTGTTTTTTATTACCGTTTCTTGTCATGACAATATACAGTTTATCTTGTTATAATGTGATAAGTTATTGGTATAAAGTGAAAAGTTTCATGTTAGAATGTGTTAACTTATATTGTCATGGCATGATGTTGAGTTACTTTATCAAGGTAATATAAGTTATTACATTGTAACTAGAAATGTTTCATGTTATGACAGGAAAAGTAGCGTATTGTTATATCAGAAAACTTGTTCTTTATAATGTGAAAAGTTTGTATGTCGTTACAATGTGAAAATGTTTGCTGTACAAAATAATGAGAAGCCTTCTCAAAAATAATGAGTTGGTTTCTGAAGTCTTTCTGACATAACACTGGCGTAAATGAGCTTCCATAGAATATAAAATGTTTAGTTGCATTAACCTTTATTCTGTTTCTGACCTCCCATGTATGACGTCACCTGCCTTAAAGGTTTTTGTATAACTTGTAGGTTTTTTACGTCAAGTGTCAATGTGGTTTCTGTCTTTATTTTTACTCTTAATGAATTGTAATGTAATGTAATGCACTGAGGATATGACAGTACAATTTGTTCCTTGTGCAGGTATTTCGTCAGCTTCATCCTGCAGTTCCAGCTTCATGAAAAACTGTGTGAGGCAGCCGGTCACAGCGGTACCCTGCACACATGTGACATCTACAAGTCTGCAAAAGCAGGCCAAATTTTAAAGTTAGTAATCTGATATGGCCTTCATTGTTCATTCCACGGAGCATGAATAATGGTTTATGCAAGCAGTGATGGTATGATACAATTTCATTCTACTTCCTCCAGGACAATTCTTCAGGCTGGCTCGTCCAGACCGTGGCCTGAGGTTCTGCAGGACGCCATTGGCACCAACAAACTGAATGCCAGTGCGCTGATGACATACTTTGACCCCATTATTCAGTGGCTGAAGAAGCAAAATGTGGATGAGACCTTGGGCTGGCCAGACTTCGACTGGGTTCCACCCATTCCTGAGGGCTACCCTGAAGATATTGGTAAGAGAGGACTTTGAGCACTGGACAAAATGAATGTTAAACAAAAAGCAGGATAACGGAAGATGAAAAACATTAACATTATCCGCAAGGAAAGAATACAATATGGCTGGGTTGTACAAACAAGGATTAATTTTTAAACTAGCTTAAAATTAAGAAACCTCTCTTTAAACCTCAGTTAGTTGATCCAGTATTAACTTTAAACTTACACTCGAGGGGTTTAACTTTTAAAATAGCTGCCTTTTGGGATGGATATCGTAAAATAATCTGGTTTCTCAAAGAAAGTGAAGAGACAGACTCACTCACAGACACTTGAGTTTTGTGACGTGTCTCTTCTTTCTTTGATTCTAGTTGATAATTTGGACAACAAGTTTTTTTCAAAGGAGGAGAAATTTGAGCTTTTCTGCTGAGTAGGCTAACTAACTCTTTGGCTAACTAGCAAACAATGTAAGGTGTTATTAAAGAATACAATTTCAGTTTACATGATTTTACTTTGATTTACTAAACCGAGATTAGTTTTTAATTGTGCAACAGAGCTATGCTTTATTTTAAATATTAATTTTAATTTAATTTTAAATATATTAAATTATTTATATTACTCAACTAGTTTTGCTCTGATTAAAACTTATCTTAGATTAAATGAATCTTTGTTGGTGCAATCCAGTCTAAAAGAACTATATCTGCATTGTAAATAAATCAGAGTATTTCTTACAATCATGTAAGAGAGTGAGGATAAGATGTCAGTGTAACAAATAAATTGTGACTGTGCAGGATGGATTAGATGCGGTGCAGTGGTGCACTCTGTTTCGTTTGCCTTGGTAAAATGTGTCACCGTCTGTTCCAAAATTTTCTGTGCATGCACACAAACAGAAAAGTAGAGCTTTCTTTTCCGTTTGAGGCAAACGCCTAGAAAAAATGAAGAGCCTGAGGTGTTTACACAGTCTAACCATGATTCACACGTTGTAATTTTGTTGAATGTGTACTTTTCAGGCTTAATTACATGTATCTTTATTTACAGTACGCATCCTGCATTTCAGCTAACTTGTCCTTCTGCTTGTTTACCCAGACAAGAATACAGATGAGCTTGACGCAAAGACGTTTCTGGAGGAGTACAACAGGACAGCTGAGGTAGTGTGGAACGCCTACACTGAGGCCTCCTGGAAGTACAACACCGACATCAATGACGCCAATAAGCAGGCGATGGTGAGACCCTCTGACTGACTGACTCCCCTATGATCACCATGGCATTGTTCAAGCATCATCTGTCATCAATTAAATATAAAGGACTGTTGCATCTTATGCTGATTTTGTGCAAGAAGTCAATAAAATGATTGCTTAATTAAAAATGTGTCAATGAATCAGTAGTGGATTGAATCAGTGAGTCACTAATCAATGTCATGCCGTGTATGCATGTTTCCATCTATCTACCTAAGTATGTGTCTGCACATTTTTCTAACCTGTCCTGTCCATCCATCTATCATCATCATCCATCCATCAATCCAATCACTCTGCTTACAAGGACAAATAATAATGTAAAAAATAACAAAGCTAAGAGTATTCATTATTTTTCTTTAGCTTGAGAAGAACCTGGAGATGTCAGGGCACACGCTGAAGTATGGAAAGAAGGCCCGTCAGTATGACACCACTGACTTCCAGGACCCCGCGGTCAAACGCATCATCAAAAAACTCAGCGACATCGAGAGGGCTGCGCTGAATTCTACAGAGCTGAAAGAGGTGTGGGGGAAATAGTTTTAAGTTTTTCCAACATTTCTTCAAGACAGATCTGCTGTGAAGGCAGAAATTGGGTTGATTGTCGATATCTCAGTTGTCTCAGAAACCCAGATCCAGAAAACCAAGACGTGTTTCCTCTAACAAACAATCATCGCTGCACATTGCTTATTAGAGGCAAATTTGTATGTGGTACTCATTCATGCTGATAGACATGTTGGCTTTACTAGCTATCATTATCTAGCTAATGAGAGACTTTGCAGCTGGGAGCAGCTAACACAGAATAGATAAAGTTAAATCTTTCAGATAGTGAAAAATGAGCTGGACAGCACGGACTTAAGAGCACTAAGCTGACCTCATACTATTAATATTAGCATGCACAAAATTCCTGCTGTTTTCCATCAAAATATAAGGACATAGGCCAGATGTCTTATGTGATGTTGGATGCCTGCAGCAAGCAAACCTTCACTCATAGGATAAGTATTATTTATCAGCTATAGGGGCTATAGCAAGAGAAGTCTGCCATTTCTGGTCTATGGAGAACTTAAAGCAAAGCAAAGCTCTTAGTCTGGCACCTCTTAAACTCACAGAAACTCTAAACTCACCTTAAACTCTTCACCAAAGTATTGATCATGATTAACATTTGTGCTGCTCACTAAATAGCCATTAACATGCTGTGTGTGAGTGAGGGCTTGCCTTAAAACCAGCTTTTACCCACCAGTTTCTGTGCAAAACCATCCATGGCCTTATTTAATTTCAAGGCTCCAACCAGATCATTACAGGCAAATAACAAATTGTGAAACCTAAGATGAAAGGGAGGTAATTCCTCCATACTGTGCACAACTCACAATGTTGTTCAGAAATCCTCTGTAAGAGAGGAGAAAAAAATAAATGTTTTCCTTCAAAGTATCTACGTTAGCTTAA
Source organism: Lutjanus erythropterus (assembly GCF_056507025.1). NCBI lineage: Eukaryota > Metazoa > Chordata > Actinopteri > Lutjaniformes > Lutjanidae > Lutjanus > Lutjanus erythropterus. Next base: position 11,889,310 of record NC_139333.1, on the reverse strand, counting down.
TCCACCAAACATTTAAACACACAGTATGTAATTTCTGGTGCTAGAGGTCTCTTATATTAAAATAATAACAAAAGATGTAATTTGGTGATGAAGTCCCATAAGAACATAGGAGTTCTCTGCATTTGAAGATTGTTGAGATGATGTAAGTATTCAGTTCAACCAAATATATAATAAATGGCATATGTTGACACTCTAATTGGAAATGTTACATATCAGACTATAGTTTTAAAGCAAAACCATATAGATTGCCCAGTGAGGCTAATTAAATTAGCTAATGTTAGCCTGCAGACTTTGTTATGTCATCAAAGCTCTAACATGCAACAGGTCCATATTAAAATGTTGAAAATGTCAGCTGTTATATATTTTGTTGAGTTGTATACTTACGTGATTTCAGATTTTTCAAACGATGGTCAAACAAGAGTAATCTGTTATTATGAGAGAAGAAGGAGGGAAGTCAAACATAACATGAATAAAACTATTACGTGAACGTGATTTCTGCCTGAGTCTCGTCAGATAGATTTTCATCTGCAATGCTGGTTGTTTAAGAATGAAATAAACAACTCCCATGATCCAACACTACTTTACAGACATCATCAAATTCTGTCTTTTGTTATTGTTTTAATGTGGGGAAGACCTGTAGCAGCTAAACTTACATTTTGTGTGTTTAATGCTGTCTAGTTTATTTTTCTGATGAATATTTTGACCAACGTTCCCTTGGTGCTGCCCTTTAAGGTGACAAGTTTGAAAGCTCACATTTAAAACAGTAACAGACACACTGCAGGCACAGCATTCAATATTTTGTGTTCGTTTTTAAACCTGTTTTACTACTTGGGAGGAGCGAGAGCCAGCTGCCAGAAATTTGTTTGCTTGTGCAGAGCTCCAGGACGTGTGCACCAAGGATTATATTTGTCAAACAATTATCAGCAAACTTGTGGCTGGTGCACTCAAAAACAAATAACTAAAGTGAAAATGTCCTTGTTCCTGAGCACCCTTAAGAAAGCTGACATATTTATTAACCAAATATGAAAATCAGACGGTTGCTGAGGTTTCTATTGTATCTAACACTTGGTGCATGCCTTTAACTTTTCAGTACAACACTCTCCTATCCAACATGGAGACCAAGTACAGTGTTGCTGAGGTCTGCAGAGAAAATGGGAAGTGCCATCCACTAGATCCAGGTACGCCTATGGAACATATGCCCATCCTAATGTGAAGAGTTTTACTCAAAAGATAGAAATATTATGAATACTGATGGAAATGGAGCGTAGGAGCAAACGGTGCAGCAATTGTTTAATACTTAGGTATTGGCAAATTATTATTAATTAATGAAGTAACTGTAATTCTCTCCTGCTTTGTACAGCAGGTAAAGTTAATGTAATAAAACAAGGTGCTTTGTTTCAGATCTCCAGAAGATCATGGCAGAGTCCAGGGACTATGACGAGTTACTGTTTGCCTGGAAAGGGTGGAGAGATTCTGCTGGAAAAGTGCTTCGCCAGGATTACAAGCGATATGTTGAACTGGCAAACGAAGCCGCTACACTCAATGGTACGACCTTCGAGAGTAATTTTACACTCGCCTTGAGATTCTCCTTGATTTCTTTGGTTTGAAAAATACAAGAATGTGGGCTCTGGAGAGTAGAAAAGATGAGTTTGAGAATTTTATTTTCCAGAGGGAGGGCTGTTCTGAAGTTGATGACGCAGTTCCATTTGTACTTACTAACCATGACAAGTGGCTGATTCAGATTGGACTTTTCGGGAAATACGCCTACTGGTATTTGCTTGTCATACAGAGAGTTTAGATGACAAATATAAACAGGAAACTACTGTGAGCAACCGGTTAGATCCACCTGTCATCACCTCTACAGCAAGTTATATCTTGTTTGTTTTTTCCATCCAATAACTGAAGATTAAAAACATTGTTACTTGGCTGTGACCTGTACCTTCCTGGAACCTCTTCTGTTTACTTGTAACATGTAACACTTCAGGCAAGAAATAGTCTTCCACATAACTGCCTTGTGTTGATAGGCAGGTTTGAACAGATTTCGTGCCAAGCTACGCTAACTGGGTTCTAGTGGTAGCTTAATAATTACAATACAGACGTGAAAGTGGTATAATCTTTACATATAACGCTCTTTTTTTTTGCCAGTGGTTAGATACGGATCCTGAAATGGACAGCGACAGAACGTGTGTCAGTACGCTGTATTATTTCACCTGTTTTTGTGCAGGTTTTCTGAAAGCTTACAAATAGCATAAACCTAAGGTATTTGAAATGATATTTGTGATCAGTTAGGTAGTGAAAAGAATTCTCCATCTACCTGTTGTGATGTATTTAATGGCCACGCTATTAGACTAGCCGTCTACAACGCTGGCTTCGCTTTTACCTCTTTCTCAAGAGGAACTTTATTTATTATTATAATCTCTCCAGCATTGTCACGTTTGCTGTTGTCAGAAACTTTTAGTATGTGGGCATTGTTTGAAACAGTCATATATATTTTCATACATATAATGTTAAACGTATATGTTTTTAATACCTGCTACTGTCCATAGGTCACTCTGACAATGGGGCTTTCTGGCGGTCCCTGTATGAAACCCCTACCTTTGAGGAGGACCTGGAGGCTCTGTGGAAGGAGCTGGAACCACTCTATCTGAACGTTCACGCCTATGTACGCAAGGCTCTGTACAAAAAGTACGGTGCCGAGCACATCAACCTGAAGGGACCTATTCCTGCTCATTTGCTGGGTAAGTAACAAGACACAACTTTTGGGCTTTGAGGAGCTGAGGCTAAGGTCACAGGCCGCACCCACACTTCAGACAGTATTTCACTTTAGGAATTTAAAGGATTCTAACACTCCAGCCCAAACTCTCCTTTTATGTGGAAGCATACCCCATTGATATTCTGTCGTCGGCTGGAGATGCATTTGGATTTAGGCGGGATTTAATTTGCTTTCAGAGGCGGCAAGCGTGAGATTGTGTGTGACAGTTCCACACGGTTAGGGATTGGACCGACTCACAGTCACAAATCCCAATTGGTTTAACACTGGCACAACAGAGGACGACTTTGCCCCCATAACTTTTCAGACATCGAAATACGATATGTGAACGCTGTCTCCTGTCCTTTCAGGTAACATGTGGGCACAGACTTGGTCTGGCATCATGGATTTGGTAATGCCATACCCAGACGCCACGCAGGTTGACGCCACTCCAGCTATGGTAGCACAGGTGAATGAACACATGAACCAGCTGTTGTAAAATGATCATCACAACACACATGAATTGGGGAGACTGGGGATGGTAGTAACATTTTTTGCTTCAACATCAGTAACTCGGTGGTTGTTTGTGCTAGATCTCTAAAACTTCGACATGTGGTGCCCATATTTGTCTTCTACAGATAAAACTCAATTGGACGTCTGTGACACAATCACAGATTATATGAGTTAATGTCAAATGCAAAGAGTTCTGTTGCTAGAACCTTATAACACTAGCTGGGAGTAGAGATAAGAATTTAAAGTGCCACACACCTCTTTTCTTTTTGCCTTGAGTTTGCAAAATGTTGCATGTACACAATGCTGAAATCCTCATCATTTAAATGTTGAGATTTATATCTATACATTATTTATTCATATATATATATATTAGTATCCCCACCCCAAGAAGCTATTATGTAGCTAACTGATTTAGCATGTGGGCTTGAAGGTAGCATAAATGCAAAGCATCAAATTAACCACGAGAAACTGCGACTTTAGGTTATGTAACAGTTGTATCTACACTACAGTGAATGCTGTGCAAAAAACAACCTTGATTCAGAATTTTACTTTTTTTAAACTGAAAATCAGTTTTTTAAGTCATAAAATCCACATTGTTAATCTCAGAGACATGCCAGTTCTCCTGTGAGCTCAAGGAAATGAGAGTGTACTCCACTGATGACATCACAGCAGCATTTTTCTAATTGGTCAAACTGACAGTGTTACAAATAACCCTGTGTTACAACACACCCTGGTCTCCCCTACAGAAGGACACGCACAAAAACACACACACACACACACACACACACTCAAACAGAATGAGGATTAATACAGAGGATTTTAATTGCACAAAAAAGCAGCAGTCATCCATAACTGACATACTTAATACATGAATATACTGTATACATACTTTAGAGAGGAACAAGTGTGTTACCTCCTATCCTTTTAGAACTGTCATTTGTTTACACTTGGTGCAGTCGTGTATTATCTAAACATAGCTGTTTCCAAATGTTGGACATCCCATTGCCTGCAAAAATATTTATATATACACACATGCATCCACATCTTCACTCCGACTCTTCTTTCCCCATACAGGGATGGGACGCCAAAAGAATGTTCACTGAATCAGACAAATTTTTCACCTCTCTGGGTCTGATGGAAATGCCACCAGAGTTCTGGAACAAGTCCATGCTGGAGAAGCCGTCTGACGGACGGCAGGTGGTGTGCCACGCCTCCGCATGGGACTTCTATAACCGCAAAGACTTCAGGTAAAAACGCTGATTGGTCAGAACTGATTGGTCGTTTGTGCCATCAGTGGCCATGGCTAAATGTTGATACAGAAATATAACTTGTGACCTTTTGCCCTAAGAACAGCAGAAGAAATACAACGAAATGCGGAGATAAGACTCAAAACAAACGCAGCCCGTCACACATAAGGACGTACTAATGTAAACTCAGAAATTATCACAGACATCTCTGAAACAGATCCAAAATTAAATGTTGCAATACAGTTTTACAGCTCTTTGCAACTGACTTCAGTGATGAAGAGTATTTAGTTGTTTTTAAGTGGAATTGCCAGCATGTGAGTACAGGATATCTTTGTAGTCAAGCACAGATATTACAGTTGATTGCATAATAGATTTTCTGTGCTTTATTCTGGTAAAAGAAACCTATTTACATCATGAGTTCCTGTGCCAGTAGTTCCATGTGAGGTTCAAAAGTAAGACTGCTATCTAACCAAACTGTACTGTCTAAACAGTGTACAGCAACATATTCACTGTCAGACATTAAAGGGATAGTAGACCAACAATTCCTGTGTTCTATGAGGTAAAATTGTGATTTTTGTAAAACGAGTCTGGGGGTGTGGAAAAGAGCTATATTTGGATCACAGAACAGCAGTTTCCCATTGGAACAGGCAGTTTGTAAAGCAGTGAAAATATTCTAAATAAAGCAAACACTTAAACAGATATTAATAGTTTCTTTGGTATAATTATGGCCTTGTCTGTGTCTCCAGAATCAAACAGTGCACTGTTGTGACTATGGATGACCTGATCACCGTGCACCATGAGATGGGCCATGTGCAGTACTTCCTGCAGTACAAAGACCAGCCTGTGTCCTTCCGTGATGGAGCCAACCCTGGCTTCCACGAGGCCATCGGTGATGTGCTCGCCCTGTCTGTAGCCACGCCCAAACATCTGCAGAGCATCGGCCTCCTGGACAAAGTTGAAAGCAACAAAGGTGAGCGACCATGACCACAAATGCTTGACAGGTCTGTAAAATGTGATTTGATATTATAACAGTGTTCAGCTCATGACTTTGATGATTTTGTCACCTCCTCTAGAGAGTGATATCAACTTCTTGATGAGCATGGCGCTTGACAAGATCGCCTTCCTACCATTTGGCTACCTGATGGATCAGTGGAGATGGAAAGTGTTTGATGGACGCATCCCACCAACTGAGTACAATAAAGAATGGTGGAACCTCAGGTAAAGTTCATCAGCATTTTTACAAATAACCCTTCCTAAGTCCCACCCCTCACTGCACTGTGCTACAATAATGGTTGAGCAAGCTTGGTACCCGACACAACATTTTTTCCCAGATTAGAAAGAAGTCATGACCCACCCCACTCTGACTCTGATTGGCTCGTACTCGCTGTCTTTGTTGGAGGCCTGCGATTGGGTAGGGTTACTGTTAAAAGGGCAGGTCATGCCTTCACTACCCTGGTTAAAAAAAAAAAAAATCATACAGCTTAAGTTAGCTAATGCTGGCAAAATGCTAGCTAACTAGCTAGCTAAGTTACATTAATCATTAGGTAGGCAGTTATATCTGATAGCTTATGTCAGCAAAATGCTAGCTAAGTAGCAGATTAATCTATATCAGTCATTAATTTAAAAAAAAAAATAACTGATGTTTCATTAAATTTTAAAACAAGACTATCCAGAAAGAAATCAGAAAAAGGAAAAATAACAGCTAACTTAAGATTTGACTATACATATGTAGCTATTACAGATTGCCAAGCAACGTATTTTAAACATCTTGTTTGTCAAGTTGACTGAGGTTCTGGGTACCAAACTTGCTCAACTGTTATTGGGGCACAAAGCAAAAAGGGGCTTGACATAGGAAGGCTCAGTTACAAAGTACAATGTTTATTATCTAGAGAAATGAATAAATAAATAAATAAATAAATAAATAAATAAATAAATAAATGAATGCGTGTAATAAATTATTTACATCAATAAAAACTAAATCATACTTTATTGCATCACAGATTGAAGTACCAGGGACTGTGTCCCCCTGTAGCCCGTACGGAGGATGACTTCGACCCTGGTGCAAAGTTCCACATCCCTGCTAATGTGCCCTATGTCAGGTATATACTAATGAATCAGCAGAACAAACAGCATGTCTGATAATTGAGCAAAGACTCACTGATAACTGCTTCAGCACACCATGGACAGATAAGATAAATGCACTGTAAAAGACAAAGCGCTCGTACTCATGTGGCTCAGAAAAAAACAGTCACAGTTACAAGTGTGATAGTGTCACTTTGTGTTGTGTTGCTGTGTTTTTCTGGCATTAAAGCCACAGTCATGACAGTCTATATAATGATCTTCAATCAGGTACTTCGTCAGCTTCATCATCCAGTTTCAGTTCCACAAGGCTCTGTGTAACGCTGCCAACCAGAAAGGGGATCTACATACCTGCGATATCTACCAATCTAAAGAAGCTGGGAAGCTGCTCGGGTTGGTACACACACCTAACACACACACACACACACACACACACACACACACACACACTTTACCATTGCAAAATTTTGTCCATTTTGACCAATGTCAATTTAAAAAAAATCCCCTTTAAGACATTATGATGAGAAACAACAAGGTCATTATTTTGACTCTTTATTTTGAGATGTAAACTCATTATTTAGCTATATTAAGTTATTATTTTAAGATATTTAGACATTATTTTGAGATATTAAGTCATTTTGAGAAAGTTTCTGATTGTAATGACTTACAGAATCTTTATTTTTTTTCATCATGGGCATGCTAGAAATTACAAAAAGCAATGTATTATAGTATTATATATTGTATTTCTTCCTTTCTGTAGAGAACAGACATAAATTTGGCACTGGCTATATAGCTGATATGAAAGATTGTAGTATTTGTGAGTGCAGGCAGCTGGTGAACTCATGCTTCGCGCCTTGTGTGTAATTATCTCTAAAACACACTCTTGCTACTGATCCTTTACTTCTCTGACCATCCTCTCTGACCTGTGTCCATGTTTGCAGTGATGTGATGAAGCTGGGCTTCAGTAAGCCCTGGCCCGAGGCTATGGCCATGATCACCGGCGAGCCCAAAATGAGTGCCCAGCCGCTCATGGAGTATTTCAAACCTCTCATTACGTGGCTGGAGGAAGAGAACAACAAGAATAATGACGTTCGCGGGTGGCCCGACTACGATTGGAAACCTCGTCAAGGATCATCAAGTATGTCCAACACATTCATGCATTCACATATTTTGGTACATCAGCTGACACACATTGCTGTAAATTGGTGTAAAATAAGTTTTCCAGTCTCCAAGCCAAATGTTTTTAGATTTCCCTCCCAGAAAAACAAGGCTCAATGTCTTCACGCAGAGGCATTAGTTTTGTTATTCTCCTGCTGCGGGCTTACAGTGAAATCAATCTCCTGCTCCTCTTGTTTTACTGATGAGATCCTGCTGAAAGTGTGTGTGCAGATTAGATTGATGAGATTCTGAGCAACAGTGAAGAGATGGCGAGGAAAAGAGAACACAGCTGTCGCGCACATCAAGAGAGAAATACACAATTTAGATGCAAAAATGAATAACAGAGTGTGGAAAGAATATAAAGGCAGGGGAAGAAAGTGACTTCAGACTACACTGTATCAGAGAGGAGTAAGTTACCCTGCCTTTGTTGAGTAAGTGTCAGTGACACAAAGCAGCCACATATCCTGAATATCATCCAGTTACAAAGCTGCATCACATGCACTTTCAGATCTGTCAGTCCAACTTGTGCAACAGCTCAACTCAACTCTAATCAATCTCTCCACATGCTGAAACCTAACCAAGCCAACCAGCAAAAGCAACAAGTACAAGCCAATCAGAGGTAGAGTTGGGTGGCTAATGACCTCTCTTCTGGGAAAAAAATGGTATCAGTAGCCCTAGGTAAAAACATTTTTTATTATGTACGAGCTTCAAACTTACTTTGTATTTTATGTGTGTTTCCAGTCGAGGCGAAGGCTGCCTCAGTGAACTTCCTGGGTATGAGCGTGGACAGCGCAGCTGCTACAGCGGGCCAGTGGGTCCTGCTGGTCCTCGGCTTGGTCCTCTTGCTATCCACCATCCTATTGGCCTACAAGTTCAGGAAGTCAAAAAAAAAGCATGAAAAATCCTCGTCCATGATGGAGCTCAAGTGAAAGGACTAGACAACGGTGAGGGTTAAAGTAAGGCCCGACTTACTGTAGCCAGCACAGTGCCAACCTCAATGTGAACATCAGTGTTTCCATGTACTGTAAAGTGCATCCGATCAAATTTGCTTTTCTTTTCGGTCTGCCTCCTTATCTAGTCTTGTATATTTATTGTATACACTTTGAGTCCAATTATTTTTTGCCTATGCAACAGAACAATACATTTTTGTAATTTATTTGCAATACTTGATGGTGTGGGAGAAACATGTTTAAAGTGAATGTTTGTAAAGTCATTAATTGCATAAGCATTTTTGAATATTTGATTATGTCATTTTTTGTTGGTTCCTCTGCATTTCTACAATAAAGACACTGAATATGTTTTCAGCCTGTGTGTTTAAAGATACATACATACATGCAAGATAAACTTTTACCAGGGCATCAACGCTCCAATGAACAGTGGAGAGATAAGATAAATACACTGCAGAAGATAACGTGCTTTTACTCACATGGCTCAAAAAAATTGTCACCATTAGGAGTAGTCTGGGTTAGGTAGTAATGGATTACATGTAATCAACTGGTGATCCACAGTCTGATCTACATGTAAATTGTTTTCTCTCTTGTACTTATGCCCTTAGAACAAGATTTTGCCAGGATAAACTTTATAAGTTCCTAAGAAGAATTTTAAAATAATCATCTTTGAAAGAGATGGGAAAATGAATGGACAGATGAAAAAAAAAGTTTTCTGTACCTTAGCCTCTTGTAGCTGTAATGTAATAACAACAATACAAACAACAAATAATATAATAATAATAATAAAATTAAATAAAAAAAAACTGCTGAAACTTTTCACTTGTTTTCACAGATGGAAAAAAGTAACTGAGAATAGAATATCTTGATGAAAAAGAAGAAGGAAAAAAGAAAATTCACCTTTCTTTTCATGGATGAAAAAAAGTACCTTAGAAAAAATATATTGCCCAAACTTATTTTTTTTTCACCAGGCAAAACTTTTCCTTGACAAACTTCTTTTTGCCTGTTCTAAAGTCACAAACACAGTAGAGAAAACAATAAAGATCATACTTAGAAAACTGATCATGAATGATTTTTATCTCACTTGCCTCTAAGGCCTTACATACATTGTGCTGCCAAGGTAAAAAAAAAAAAAAAAAAAGTAATAAAGGTAGCAATTCAACTGCAAAAGTTGTTAAAAACAATTTAATTACATTGAAAATGCACAGTAAAGAACAACACCACCACAGAGAACAGAGTTTGTGCATTGGTTTCAGCCCTTCCCTCTTCATTCCCAGAGTCAATGGAGCCTCTGTCTGTTGCAGCCACAGTCACAACCTGTGGGCTCTCAGGTAACACAGACCAGAGTGGTAACGCAACACTTAGTCCCATCAGAGACTGTTCAATAACCTGTCCTCTCTTGGTCCAGTCTACTTTCAGTGCTGCAGGTTCACCTCAGTGGGGACCACGATGGCTTGGAAACAATCCAAGTGTCGGCTTACTGTCTCATCCAAAAATACAAAGCTCAGGGACAGCGAAACAACAAAGGCCAACGACGTGTGCATTCATTCAGTCAATCCAACGTGTCACTATGTACAATTTATAATGTAACTATCTATGCTAGAGCTTGCAGTCTCCAAACATATATATAACATCATGTATTATTTCATCCAGTGTCATGACTCCCTGTATGTGATACTTTTTTTTTTACAGATATCCAGATAGGCTTTACTGTGATAACACAAGAGAGTGTAATAAATAATAATCAAGTGAGCTCCCATTGTCTCATCAATACATGTTGGTTAATTCTACACACAGATGAGAAAATATTGCTTTTCAACTTGTGGCAGGAGTGAGTGGACAACTTTTGTCATGGAATTCAATGTGGGCAAGTAAAGGAGCAATGCGTAAAACATGGCCACCTGTCGAAGGCAACACCAAGCACACAGGGGACAGCAGAGTAACTGCTAACTGCTGCTCAGTCCTAAAATGTGGACATGAGCTATATAGCTATATACTCACTTACGCCTCAAAAATCATAACAAAACATGTAAGTATCATAAACATTTATTTGCCACAGAGTGTGTTTTCTGCACTAATCCAAAATCAGAAGGAAATATCCTATTGTCTTTTTACAGAACCAGAGTGATGCTAACTTCCAGGTTGGCCTACAAAAATATATCATCTGTGCAGTACTCAATACTCTCTAACTATCTTTTGCTGTAGCTAGCCCACTAGTTAGCTTTGCTAGCTGTGACATCAGAGGCCATATTAGGACTTGAGTCTGGCCAGACCTGTAGCTTGGAGCACCAGTGGTGTATTTATTTTTACACCATGGACAACAGAACCAGGATTCTGACTCCAGATGCAATGAACAGACAGCAGATGTGTGAAGCATTTCTTCTTCTTTGTCTTGAGGCACAAACTGGTGAACAGGATGGGGCAGGGCTAGCTAGTTAGCATGCTAACTTCAGTAAATGTCTGACTGGATGTATACTGTGGGCATAAGACTGCCACTGGATGCTTGTTTCTGCTGTTCCCAGGAAACAACAACAACTTCTGAGACAGCAACCTACATAAAAATGCTAAATTAGCACCTGGGTCACTAATGGTACAAATGCAAACAAGTTAGCAGCTGTTAATTTCTCTTTTGTAATGATTTAGGTATTTTAATGTCATGGCTCGCCTCCCAACATGCAAATGTTCCACCAAAAGAGTTCCCTCCTCACACTTTGCATGGATCATTGCATCTGGGGCTTAACACCAGCCAGGACAACTGTGATTGATTAAAAGAAGTCCAAAAAAAAAGCCAGAGTGATTTTTCCTCCATTGCAGAATGATGATGTATGGAGCCAGACCTTTCTTCAGTACTGATCAATGTGGAGAGGTTTGGCTTTATGATCTCTGCAACACAGTACAAAGACATAATGTAATAACTGTTACATCTTTGTATTCTATTGATCAAATTAGTTCTTTTTTTAAGGTTAGAAATTAAATTTCTGGCTATATTTTTCACATTGCTCCATTAAAACATGTCCAGCTGGACTATAAAATGTATTATTCACCAACGAGTGCCAATTTTTCTGTGTTCTGCTCTGCTTTGTATTTATTCCCTGAAACCAGGGACATAATTTTTCCATGTAGCCAGAAAAATAGCCAGTTTTTGCATATTCCATCATACCATTGCTAGTCTATGTCTACGTTATCCTTGTCAAACACTGACATGGACATTCACATACTGAAGCTTGTTCACTCATAACAGAGTGGATGCTGGTCATCATTTCTAAGTGCAGTTTGAAAATGATCTCCAACTCGACTGCTGTAGGTTTAAAAACCTCACATAAACTACAACAACTGACCACAAAGTGATGTCTGGGCACAGACATACACAATCACAGAGAAAATTAATAGACTCATTCCTCTGATTAGAGAGGAAAACAGACATGGTGGAAAATAACATGATAGAATGACCAGCAACTTTGCTCCGAGGATTCGGAAAATAAAAAAAGAACATGCAAACACCAACTCAGTACATAAAAATCTGCGTCGTAATCATTTTACATTTACCAATTTAACATTTAACAGTTTACTCTTGAATGCAACCCCAACACTGCATTCATCAAAAATACTCAACAAATTACAATCTCTGAAACAAAATGTTCAGTATATTGCACTGAAAAAGTTGAAGTCTACTTAAGTAAAAAAAAACAAAAAACAATGCTCTATCCACAATTGGTTCATGTCCATTTGGCTCCACTGAGCACAATGTTTTTTGTCTGGCCCATGTCAAACCAGTGTGAGTGGTTCAGGGTCCAAAGTAAAGGCCTCAGTAGTAATAATGCTGTATCTCTGTCCAGTTGGTGATCCAGTACTTTTTCTGTGGCTCCTCAGGCTGAAATCCCAGATTGAACTGATAGCGCTCAGCCTTGCGAATTTTCACCCCCTGGTGCTTTGGCATTATCCGGTAGTAGATGGCTCGCTTGAAGAATCCAAGCTGGTTGGGGAGAAAGAGAGCGAGAGAGAGAGAAGGAGGTGACATTAAAGAGGATACACTTTACACAGCGGGAGAGCTGGGATTAATGGCATGTTGAGAAGGAGATTTAGGATTCATAGGCTGCGGAAAATTAAGTTAGGTAAAAGATAAACCCATGCTGAGGGAGAAGGAGAAGGCGGATAAAGCAGTGAACACAGACATTATATAAATATCAGCAGCACAATGCACAGTATTAGCCTGAAAAAGAAGCAGAAGCACTGTTAGGTAGAAACAGGGTTTGGACTGGAAATCCTTGAAGATGCTTGAATTTTAATGTGGTGAATGAAAAGTGCTTGAAGCCCCTTGAAATTGTAATTGCATTACTTTCATAATAAATTCCTATTGGTATACTTAGCTTTTTAGAAAAATAAATAAATATATTAGGTTGGAGAGAGCTCTTTAAATTCACACCCATTAATTCTACTGTGCCACCATTTTGATCCATCCTCCACGCAGCTGCATGTCCCACCAGCAACGTTTCAGAAACGTGCAGCAGCGGAGCATTTTTCCTGATAATGTCGATTTGCTCAGATTTTGGTGGCTTGGCACTCTTTCCTTAATTTTTGTGCCACTACCATGGATACCATGAAGGCAATGTAGTTAAATAGTTTTGGTTTTTTTTCTTTTGTTCTCCTGTTTGCTTGCAGCATCTGTCAACAATAAACTTAGCACGTATCTGAAGTGGAGCAGAGTTCTGCTTCTGAGGTTGTTGCAGCGCTGCTGGTGGATTCACAGGCGCTGTGAAGAATGGCAGTGATCAGCTCCAGTGCTACACATTTTGAAACATCAAACTTCATTGTGATTTATATATGTACTGTATATGTATATTAATAAGAGAAAGAGAAAGAGGAGGAAAAGGTTTAGTAGAAAGCAAGTTGAATCACACCCCAAGCTCAACGCGATAATTAATAGCATCCAATAAAAACCCATTTGTAGAGTTGTTGTTACCCAAAAGCACTACTGGTGTGTGCTGTAGGGGGGCCCATGGGGGCCTCAGTAGTCCTCAGTCAGCCTCTCTGTCTCAGAGGGCTGGATCTTCATCTCAGCCTTCTGGGCCTTGGCCTCATACATCTCCCGCCTGCTGGCCCGCTGGAAGAAGCCACACTGCGCGCGGAGGAGGAGGGTGCATGTAGGGGTAAGTCAAAGGTTAGACTAATGGCTCGATAAGGAGGTTATAGATCAGACAGATTAATGGGTCAACAGCTTTCATGTAATCTAGAGAGGACTGCTGGTGTGAGTATAAAAATAGTATGTGTGGAGAGAATCAGAGCTATTCACAGTCTGCAGAAATACGGAGTGTAATCAGTGTAGCAGTGATTGGTCGTCTCACCTTCCATAGTATGAGAATGATTATTCCCAGTAGTAGAATTCCTGCCACAGCTGCAGAGATGATGATCCATAGCGGGAGCTCATAAGGTATCTCCACCCCCTCCACCGGTTCTATCTCTACTGCGAACTACAAGAAAGGTGGAGAGAGTCAAGTAAAATCATCACCATCGTAATCATAACTGCAGCCATTGTCATCATCGCCTTCATCACGCACCATGCTGGTCACACTGTTCATCCTCAGGGTTGGTTTATCTGTAATGAGCTTCAGTGTGGCTTTGCCTGTGACCGTAACTCTCAGAGCATTGGAATAGTCCTGCGGGGACACACAAACAGCATCAGAACAGAAGTCGAAAACCACACCCTCTGTAAGACTGCAAAAAAACTATCACCAAGTAAAAGTTTATTTAGGAACATTTTCTACATTTTGTACCCAGTGATATTGGGGAGGTGAAAGGCTAAAAGATACTAAAAGATAATAGCACAAACCAGTCACAGCCTCTTCACCCTGCTGCTATCTGACAAGAGATACAGAAGTATCTGCTGCTGTACCACCAGACCAAAGTTATTATAGTTAATTAAAGCTAAACTCGTTGTTAGTTTTCTTCTTAACCAGTTTTGTCAATGTTGTCAACACAACCATGTTTATTGAGACTGAGATGTCTACAACTGTGAGTCAATTGCTTTATGTTGTCTTTGTATTGTAATACCTAATCTGAATGTGTGTGTGTGTGTGTGTGTGTGTGTGTGTGTGTGTGTGTGTGTGTGTGTGTGTGTGTGTGTGTGTGTGTGTGTGGCTGTATCTGGTGAGCTGACCTCTAGCATTGTGCTGTTCCACAAACGTGACCGTACATAAATCTTGGCTGAATCCGTCATGTTGAGCAGTGGACAGGTAAATGTGACACAGCGCGCTGTCCCCTTGGAGCAATCCTACAAGTGAACAAACATTGACAATAACACAGTTTTGCAAGACGCACACAATCTCCAAGAAGACCTGACAGTTTGAAAAGTGTTCATTAACAGCTGTATACTGTGGAGTCCATGAGCTCTAATGGTTAAAGTCAGTTGGAAGACTTCCAGTACAGTAGCAGATTCACTTCTGCACACAGTGATAACGTTGTATACTGCGGTATATGTTGAGTAAAAGTAGGTCGTTGCTCTAGGGATGGCAGCATTGGTCTGTGGGTCTACCAGACTTAAGTATCTAAGCAGCTATTAGAAAGATTGCCATGACATTTGGTACAGATATACATCATCCCAAGACAAGCGATCCTGCTGACTTTTCCTCTGGCCCCACCAGCAGCTTGACATTTGTGATTCAGAGTAAAAAGTCTTTACAACAGCTGGATGCAAACTAGTGCAGATATTCATGGTAACTGTGAACATAGGTGGTCCTTTTTTTCATATAATTTTTAAGAACTCTGGGGCATTTGATAATGCAGATCCACTTCTTACCAAGAGATAGGTCTCTTTGCGATGAGTGAGCAGTGTGATGGTTGCCTGTGGCTCAGTAATATGCTGCTTGTTCTCATCATCATCCACCACAACCTGCCGTTTAGGACGCGTTCGTCGGCTCCCTGACAACTGGAAGACGAGAGAGGGAGAGAGGGAAAATGAAAGAAGGAAGCAGAGGAGACAGAGACATGACATCAGAGGGCTCAGGGTAATTACTGGTTTTGATAAAGACATTACCAAATTCTTCTCAGAATAGCATTGTCTTTTCCACTGTCTATATCGAGAGCACACGCATTATGACTTTCTATTTGGGGCTCTGTGAGGTTTGTGTGTGGCGACACAGATGTGTTTTTTTTTTTTTCAAAATGTATTTCTGAACAGCTGTGGTTTGGCTCGGGGACCATTTTCACACCACTTTTCTACCACTCACATTTACTCATACTGCTCTGGCTGCTGCAGTTCACACTCATGTCACGATGAATTACAGCACATGTAAGAAGCCTGTGAACAGCACAACAGGCTACACTTGATGGCAGGAAAGTCAAAGGACATTTAGTCTTGCTTAAAATCAGCCTGGGTCAGTTAAATGTATGTAGAATATTGTTAATGTACATTACCCAAAGGTATTTGACTGGTAAACCAACAAATTTACATGCAAGCAGCATAGCCCCTGTGACAGAGTTCCCAAGATGTCGCTATTTAAGACATTGCAACCTTTTGTATTAAATTGCAGTAACGTTCCTCTCAGTCAGGCATGTAAAGAACAAAGGGAATAATTTAGAAACAGAAACAGTGGGTTCAACCACTGATTGAAGACAGACAGATATGTGTGATTAAGCCATATAACATAGTAGTAATAATAAGAAACCATTACATTTTTCCCTCTAGAGGCAGTTGGGGAGCTCCACTTGCTAAACTGCCACAGTGAACATTGTAACTGGTATACCTGCTAAATATCAGTCTGCCAGCTGTGTAACTATGAGCATGTTGGCAAGCTAGCGTTAGCATTTACCTCAAAGCAGTACTATGCCTTGTACTAAACTATACTCGACTTGCAGGCCACGGGCCAAATCCGGCCCTCGATAGAGAGCCATTTTCTAATTCACAATGAAAATAAACTGACACCATTTTTCCCAGGAAGAAGATTTTTTTCTTTTTCTTTTTTTCAATAAAATCTTTGTGAGGTCTTTCAGAGTTTAACGTGCAGCAGGCAGTGGTGAGCTCGCAGGGAAAGACAACTATTAGCTGCAGATGAGCAAAAGTTATACAGAAATGAGGATAATTCTGATCCTTGAAATGTGTACTCCATACTGAAAAAACTTGAATATGATCTTCATTCTGTCCATGTTTGGAGCAGTTTATCTTTATGGTTTATGTTTATGAATCACTGCAATATTTCAGTAGCTGCATGATGGATGTGTATATGTTTAATCTTACATAAAGTCTTTCAAATGTTACCAAAGCATTTACAACTAAAATGCGGTTCTGATTTATTTGTCACACAGTAATTTAGTTAATAAGATAGTAAGTCGGTTGATTTGAAAATAGAATTTCAAAGAAAGAAGAGTTTGGACCCTTTAATGTTTATTTATTTTCTCTAATACATAATGTTATTATTAACGTTTGTGTATTTACTGGCCCCCAGCCTCGTGTCATTTTGCAAAAGTGATCCCTGGACCAAGAAAATTGAGTATCACTGCAGCAGACTCAAAGTCTTGTTATGTTTTTGTTCAAAGCCTTTCATTAAAGCCAGTCCCTCTCTCTAAATATGTAACCATGTTTGTGGCTTTTCAGTAATGGGACATTTTGGGATGTGCGTAAGTCGTGGGTGGCAGGAGTAAACAGTAAAAAATGAAAGAACAGAGAAGCTTTTGTGTAGTTGACAGAACACAGAAATAGGATTTAGATTAGATGATGAGCCTGACATATATCAAAAGTCCCGCTGGATTCACGTCAGAGGTGGGGGAGCTGGTATGCGTGTCAGAATTATAAAATACAGCTTATCTCAAGAAATGTAACAGCCACCTCACTAAGGGTTACAACCTGCAACAAAATGACATGAAACATACGCCATCCAATTCTGAAAAGTATAAAATAACATAAATAACAACTGTAACAAAATACTAACAAAAAAAAAAAAAAAAAACAATAAGAAAAAAATAACATTTGCATTCTGGAACAGAAAACAGGAAACTTAATCCAGCAACCTCAGTCCAGCATTGAATGGTGGAAAATGTGGGCTGTAGCTGTAATATTTTAGCCTGCATTACAATGTAGAGCAGAGAGCCTAAAGGCAGCACTCTTTGCTCTGCCTAGGTTGAAAAATGAGGATAAATATATTATTCATCGCCTTTTTATTCAACATGAACCTTGCATTTATGCACGCATTGTCGGAAAAATAGACTAGAAGTTTAAATAAGAGTCAGGTTGCAGTTATGCCTGTGAGATACAGCTGAGATACAAGTATGTGAGTAGAAAACACTTGACATTTTTGGGGTGGACAGGAATGATTGAAACGTCTTTGCAATATTGGGGCAGTGACCCCTTGGAGCCCCTACCAACGAACCCTAGATGTTTTCAGAGGACGCTGAATCACTTGTACTCTTTGTGTATTTTTTTGTAATCTGTACCTTCACTATGTTTTCACTTTTATCTCAACCTCTATCTGGAGTCTTTCAAAGTGTCCAAGATATGTGGGCAGAAACTTGACCATGTGAGGGAAGGTGACAGTAATAAAATAATCTTGAATTGGCTCTTGAGGAAAATGAGCAAACAGTATTCTGCCTCTATACCAAAGCCTAAAAAAACAGAGCCTCACAGTTAGGTTGAGCAGGTTGACAACTTCTCCAGGAGGGTTACATTCCATCTCTGATTCTCCTGAAACAACGATCTTTGTCAGGTACAGCAGCCACTTGCCGTTGGGCACTTCAAAGGGCCATTCGAACTCCACAGCCAGGGTCCCCATGTTTCCCAGAGGCTGTCCCCTCATGTTCACCTAGTGGTGGAAAACGTCAGCACTAACGTCAGTAGAAATCAAACACATGGTGTGAAATAACAGTCTTGACTGTGACTTTGTAATTCCTAAATAGTATCCACCCCTGGTCCTGCTTACACCACAAACCATAGCTCACATAACAATCCCTGCCCCGCGCAATATTAAACTTCTGAAGAATAAAAGTTTAGGCTTCAAAGACAGGGTGGGGATGAGGGAAATGTGGGTGAGGAGCACACACATTGTAGATGCAATATACAATCCTGGAGGTCCAATATAGTCTGAGCGGTGGAGGTGACTCACATTGAAGGTGAACTCCACCAGACTGCCCACGTCACTGGTGTTGACCATGGCTGACTCGCCCATCACAGTCCCACCGAACTGTGTTTGCACCAACGGCTTCGCTCTGGACAGGGTGAGAGTTAGAAATGATTGTGCACTATGAGGACGATAACGTGAGGTGACATTAAGTGTTTCAGTATCCACGGCCTTTCTGTGCTCTTTACTGTGTGTCGTCATGACTTGTTAGGTAATGGGACTCACATGGAGAAGGAGGGGAGGATGGTGTTTTCAATCAGCAGGCCCACAGGCACAGGCTTCAGGTCAGACTGCTCACTAAGACTGAAGACACAACATTATTGCAGCAGTGTGTGACAGTGTATTATTAAGTGATTATTTTAGAGCCTCAATAACCACTGATAATTACAAGGCGACTTTAAATGTGGTAGATGTCACAAACTGTACAAAAACTAGAAATAACATGTTCTTTATTAGACAGTGAGGAATAAAACGCTTTAGTTTACAATACAGATCTGTTGTAATGTGTCCCTAATTACCCTCTAGTGAAATCTGTCTAATAAAGAACATATTTCTTTTCTAATTTTTGTCTTATTTGATATATAGCCATATAGATATGGCTTGTTATGTCTTATTAATGCACTGTAAAATAATGTGTGGCCATAAATTAATTACTGTGGAATCACAACTGGGACCCAAGCCTTCGATATAAATGAAATACAATGATACATCGATATTAAGCACTTACGTGGATAGAAGCAGCTCAGACTCAATCTCTTCTGTGTACAGATTGATCCCTGATGTCTCAAACTTGATGACAAGTGACACCTGATAATGAAAGCAAGCGAATGAGAGTGACAAACCCATCTCAGCAGAGGTAAAAAGTCCAAATCTATGAGAGAAAACCAATGATAATTATTCAAACTTGCCTGTTCACGGCCTCTGAGTGGATTCCCCAGCTCACAGATCACTGTGTCGTCCAAACTGCATTGTACATCATGGTCCTGGACACACAGTCAATGTAAAATTAGCAGTTCAAGTGACAGGAGACACACATTTATCACAAGCACAAAGGGAAAGTTAACTAACACATAGCATGAGTAAATAATTAATAATGGACATTTTTTTTTAAGTCATCTGCTGCCCTCTGGTGGACATACCGTCGATCTGACACCAGAGTATCTGAGTGCATCAGGGATGGTGATGTTGAGCATGGCCTGGTGGGCGTCTTCAGCCAGCTTCCCCTGCTCAGGGTAGTTGGTCACATTCACCCTCAGCCTTAGTATCTTCATATTGCTGTTGAACTGTAGTACCTGGAGTTTGCCCTGCCTGCACACAGGGATACATGGACATTATGTATTATTGTGCTGTCTTATAGTTATTTTTTTCAGTCATTATTTTTGGCTGATTCATATACAAGTATTTCCTTCCTAATTTATATCCAGGTATTGCTTTTTGACAGTGCTAATTAGGGCTACAACTGATGATTATTTTCACAGTCAATTAATTGCTAGATTATTTTCTCAATTAATCAGTTAATAGTTGTTTGCCAATAAAATGTCAGAAAATGGTATAAAATGTTGATCAATGTTTTCCAAAGCCCAAAGTCACATCCTCAAATTTCTTATTTTGCCCACAACCCAAAACTATTCAGTTTACTGTCACACAGGAGTAAAGAAACCAGAAAATTTAAGGAGCTTGAATAAGTGAATTTGATTTTTTTTTCTTAAAGAGCTACTCAAACCAATTAATCAATTATTAAGGCAACTGGTGATTAATTAAATAATCAATTAATAATTGATTAATTATTGCAACTTTAGTGCTAATGCTAAAATTATTGTATGAAAAAATTGTGATTGGTACACCTTAAAAAAGGGAAAATTTAATTAAAACCCACTATATATTGGCATTAAAGGAACAGTTTGACATTTTGAGAGTAAGATGAGAAGTTCAAAACCACTCTCATGTCTGTAGGCTAGATATGAAGCAGTCGGGAGACAGTAGTTTAGCTTAGCATAAAGTCTGGAAACAGAGGGAAATAGCTTGTCTGGCTCTATCCAAACGTAACTGTATGGATTAAGAAAATAAGCTGTAACTTCAAGTTTAGTCGTCTTTCCAGCGATGCTATAATGCTTAATAATTGTTTCCTTTGCCGCTTGGCTGATGTCAAGTTAGCATAGAGGACAAGACAATTGATACCCTTGTCATGTTTGAATGCTAAATATGAAGCTAAAGTCAGCAGCCATTTAGTTTAGCATAAAAACAGAGGTTAAACAGCTAGTCCGGCACAGTTCAAAAGTATATTGTCCTGTAATTTGTGAGATTCAGTGAAGTTTGTATACAGATTTTGCTTTTGTTGGAAGGGCCAGAGCTGCTAAGCTGCATTAGCTGCTAAGCTAATGCTAACCAGCTGTTGCCAGTAGCGTCACATTAGAGTGGTCTTCTAACTTTTGGCAATAAGGCAAAAAACTATTTTTCCCCAAATGTTGAGCCATGCTTTTACATGTCAGCGATGTGTGATATTTGCATTCTGTAGCAGCTTTAAAAACACTTATCAGTCAAAGAGGGCTTCATTATTCAGAAGTGTGTTTCACCTGGGGTAAGGCTTATCCTTGTCGTCAACAAACTCGGCTTTCACCTGCAGATTACTGCTACATTTGTTGTCTGAGCCACACTCCTTCTGAAAGTTAATCTGCAGAAAATGGAAAAAAATAATTTCACCTTACACCACAGACTCTCACATATACACGTGTTTCACACTGTGTAGCTGTTTAATGTCTGAGCTTTGACTGCTCAGCTCCATACCTCAGTTCTTTCAGTGAGCTTCTGCTCCTGGCTGAGAATCGGGAAGAAGTCCAGGTTCTGCAAGGAACGTCTGGATTTAGGTTTTTGTTCATGTAAGGACATGTTGAGGGAGAAGACCACCGGCTCCAGTTTGTCCCTCACAGGTTCCTGTAGAATCATCCAAGAAACTTATATCAGTCTTAATAAGCACACAGTTTTTGGGTAATAGCACTTACTTAAATAAAAGAAATTAAATGATCATAGCAGTAAATAAAACACATTAACAATGCATAAATACACATAGAATTAATAAATATATATATACACACACAAACACACACACACACAATATGCTGTATTTGTATTTAAAAACTTACCATTACAATGAGTTTCAGTTTTTGACATTTGTTTTTGGAAGATGGCACAGTGAGGAGGCCGGTGTATGTGTCATCTTTATCCAGAAAACGAACACGAGGGCTTCTTCTTCTCTCTGCGTCAGCCTCCACTGTGTACTTCACCGCTTTACAAAGCAGAAACATACAGTACATCATGGAGCACTGCAGCAGCTTCATGTGTTTTATAATAATACAGCAGTTTTAGGCAACACAAAGGACAAACTGCAAGTCAGCAGCAGCAAAATTTGAAACTATAAATACAGTAGACTCAAAATTTGCAGCCTTTATTTTATGCAATTTGAAATGATCATTCATTTACACATTACACGGGTGTTCACTGAAAATACCAGTAATTTCAATCAGTAATTAAAGTAAAGTAAAGACAACTTACTGATGTTTTTCTTGAAGTCCTTGTTTCCGGTGCTCAGTGTAAAAGACACACACAGAGATGCTGTAATGCTGTAAAAGACAAAGAAAACTTTATCTGTTTTCAAATTTGATTGAAGAAGCCAGTTTCAGAATTAGATATTCAAAGGAGACACCTCACCATGGTGTATTTTGCAGACAGTTATTAGGATCCACAATGTTTGGCCCGACAGTGAAGGTTTTAGTTAAGTGGACAACAGGTCGAGCCCTGGCAACAAATAAAATAAAGCGAGTCAAACTGCACCCAAGTGATATTGTGGTATAAAAGCAGTACACATACATATCATTTACAATTGAGACATACACCCTGCAATTGCAACAAAAGTTTTCACCCAGGAGTGGCATGTTCCTGTCTCTTATTTCTACCTGAGCAGGGCCAGACGATCGTCCAGAGAGCCGACTACAATGTCAGGGTAATTGTTGTCATCCATGTCCATCCCTCCATTGATGGAGTAGCCGAAGCTCTGAAATCCTCCATTTGCCACTGACCTACCCTCAATCACCTGCAGAGGGCAGCACATGGGAGATCAATACAATAAATCTGGGTCCCTTCAGATTATCTGATGTACATCAGTGACATAAAGTCAAATGTTACCTGACTTGGCTTTTGGGAGATTCCCTTTTTACTTCCCATCCATATGTAGACCCTCCCAGTGTCGTGGAACGGAGCTCCCACTGCAAAGTCTGAAGAGTGACAATGGAGTGAAATATTGAAAGGAAACAAAGGCGGGCTGATGGAAAGAAGTTAGGAGAGGTCTGTGCATGACATATATTATCCCTCTAGGTGGCAGCATAGTGCTACAAATTAAGGGTGGTTGCAGTATCATGTAGCTTTTAAGTTTTAAGGCCAAATTAGAATAAAGTACAGTGTTTCCCTGATGACAATTTCTTAACAACAATGAATAAAAAACTATCACACAAAGTCTTAATTGGGAATCTAATGCTTCGTCTCTACTTTGATACCTTTTCACAGCAGTACAGGTGAACTGTAAAAAAAAAAACATACAGAAATTTGGTTGAATCAACTAATCATTTCTCATTAACTCAACGGAAGTATGTTTAATTTTTTCAAGTTGATTGAACATGTATTTACTTTTAGAACATGAGTTAATCTACCTTCATTTTTAACTTGAAATGAGATGAATGTACTGACTGTACAGAGTTCAGTCAACTCATGAAATTAAATTTTTGAGGAAACATGATCAGCATGTTAGCAGACTTCACAGTATGCACTGTTTGAGATTTAAATTTCTCCTTACAGTTTGAAGTTTCCAAATGAGAAAATGCAAATGGAAAAATCAAATTTGTTTTTAATGTTCTTCATAGAGTTAATATCTGAAGCTTATGAAACATGTTTTCTCAAGTACAACTGAATTATTATCAAGTTTATTTGACTAGAAAAAGTTTGTTTTTAATCATTACAAAATTGCCTCCACTTTTCTTTTCAAATTTAGTTAATATAAAATCTTAAGGCAGCCCGGGCAGTAACCTTTTTAAGTTAAAACAAATAGTTTATTTACAGTGTAGTGCACCAGCTGTCATATACAGAGGTATGCACTGGGAGAGGAAAAATAATGGAAACACTTCATGAAATGGACTTAAACTAGAAGTACCTACATTATCATTTTCAAATTACATGATCAAATTTTGTGAACTGGGTGAAATTATTATACTTTTTTGGAGCTGTGTGTTCAACTTCAATTTCATTCATCTCCCCTCAGTACGCTCAGAGCCATACCTTGGAATCCATCTTGGTTGACATCACCGATGGGCGCCAATGCAAAGCCGAATCCAGAGCCTGATGGACCCTTCAGCACCACAGTGGCGACCTTTTGGAAAGATCCGTTTTCATTCATAAAGATGTACACTGCTCCTCCCTGATCCTTCATGCGGTCAAAGTAAAACGGGGCGCCCACGATCAGGTCATTCCAACTGTAATCAGCAAAGGAAATGTCCAAATATATTTTTTAATACATGCACAAAACACATCCCAAATATGACCAAACATTACTCATAATTCACTGACATTTTATACTTTTCTTCACAAAGGGGTATACTCCTTAAAATCCCACTGATAAGATTTCACTCTTGCATTAAAGGATCAGTGTGTAGGATTAAGTGGCATCAAGCAGTGAGCGTCACCTCGCATCACCTTGCATCACCTCGGATCACCCTAACCTTTCCAAGTATGTAAGAGAACTTATGGTGGCTGTGAAAAACATGAAAGGTCGGAGCCAGTGTTTGGTTTGTCTGCTCCAGGCTACTGTAGAAACATGGCGGTGCAACATGGTAAATTCTGTGGAAAAGAATCTGTGCCCTCTGTAGATATAAAAGGCTTTTCTTATTTTCAGGTGATCATACACTAATAAAAACATACTTATGGATACTTTTTCTGCCCTGTTATGCTAATAGATCCCTGTAAAAATCTGTAAAAACTCTGGTCCTTTAAGGGAGACACATGATTTCGCCATGATGTCATGATGAACACCTTATCTCAGCTGCTGAGAGGACAGGTTTTCTTCTCACATCTCAGCTTATACATACATCAGCGTCGTACATTCACCGCATAACACAGCAGATCATAGCTACAGAGCATCTGACCATGAGGCAGCTCAAAAGCACCAGACACAATGACAGACAAGACACAGACACAGACAACCCTAACACCTCTGCCTTTCTTCTTTTCCGTTTTAGCAGCTTGTGCTTGAAAGATGGCATTACATGGAAGATTATTTCTAAATGAACAGCCTGGCAACCATTTGTTTTGGTCCCCTGTAATAAAAGATGGACATTTTTTTGTTCATTTTGAGGACAGTGATTAGATTTTCATTAAAATGACTTCCAGTTTGAGGAGGAGGACATGAAAACGTGGAAAAGGGCACATTATGCTTTTGAACTTAATCCTTCTCTTTGTGATACCCAGCAGCAGTCTATTCAAGTGCACTGTGATGGGCCCTAAATGTACTCTGCAAGGAAGAAAAGGCTAAAGATAGTATTGATTTTCAGTGTGCAGAGACGTACTCGTCGTTGTTGAGGTCGGTGATAGCCAGGCTGTTCCCAAAGTACGAGCCCACTTGTTCCCCAGGGATGATGAGCGCCGGCTCTATGTTTTTGTCAGTCTTTGTCCCAAACATCACAGAGCCCTTGGACTCATCCCTGGGAGACCCTGTCACCACTGTGTAATCATTATGGCTCAGCAGCTTTTTCTCCTCGAGAACTGAATAACCTGCGGAAGAAAGCATTCGAGATTGACTGTGATCTGATCTTTGTAGAAGCAACACAGACCTTTTTTAATACCACAGATAAAATGGGATTTTATGTGATACAACTGACACTCTTCTGAAATAAAAAAAAATATCTTTAAAGGGACAGTTCACCCTAAAATCAAAAATACATATTCTTCCCAGTGTCGGTAGTGTTATTTATCCATCTAGATAGTTTTGGTGTGAGTTTCTGAGTTTTGGAGATGATGGCCGCCTTCTTTTAGATATAATGGAACTACATGGCACCTCGGCTTCTGGTGCTCCAAGTGCCGGAACAATACAAAACTCGGCAATGTCTTCTTTCCAGTTACTCAAGATAATCCACAGACCTTGTTGTGAGCAGTTTCATGTAAAAACTATTTACTTTCTACCAAACTACACCCACTAACTATATCACCATGCAGAGGGACGCATGCATCTACTCAAGGAGGGGAGGCTCATGCTTGTGACAGTGAGGGATGTACCATTCACTCTGAGCGCTACAAACCGAGTGCCATCTAGATCAATTCTATTCAAGAGAAGGCAGACATCGCTAATAGCTCCAAAACTCTGCAACTCAACAAAACAACATAGTTGCCTTCACTAGAACCTAATTTGTCATTATTTAGGTGCTTGAAAATTAGGTTGTAATAGAAAATATTAAATTATTGACCATTATTCACTGTCACCTCAATTATTTTACTCAACAGTTTTTTTGAGTTATATAACTCAAAGGTTCATCTAAGTAAGGAAAGTAAATTATCTCAACAAAATATTATTTCAAAACAGTTTTAATTGGGCTCAAAACTGAAAAATCTTTTGACACAAGTTGCTTTGAAATTTTGAGTTGAGTTTTTTTTTTTACAGTGCAGTACAGGTGAGAAGAAAATATGTCTGCTTTTTTTTATTTTAGGGGAACTGTCCCTTAAAAACATCATCTTGCTTGTTATGGTTCTTTTGCAATTCGAGCTGAAAGCTAGATGCTGATCTGACGGTTGGAGGGTTAAATGTCTTAAAAGCATGAACTTTTGTTCCCCAATGATTTTACACTTTCATATGATGTAAAAACATGCTATATATTTACCAATATAACTGTATCGTCTTTTCAGCTGTCCAAAGTCTTTTCCTACAGAGTCCCAGGCATTGGCTGGATCTGGATCTCTCCATGTTACGTGAACATTCCCTTTAGAACAAAGCAGAATTAGACAACAAAGTTGTGTCTGCTACGTGCACAATGAACAGGTTTCCCAGACAGAGAATAATCCCAGTGTTCGACTAACACTAGACTTTAGCAGACTTGCACAGGGTTTAATCCCCGTCTGTGAAACCAGCCCATTATTTCAACGTTAAGGAACAAAACACACTCTTTTTGCCGTTAACTCCTCAGTATCCACCTTGCCACATGTAGCTGCCTGCAGCACCGATATAGACGTCATTGTCTGTCATGCCAGCTGAGATGCCCATGCTGCACATGCCCTCCTGCTCCATCTCGTTCCATGGGTTGCAGACTTCATAGCTGTAAGTCTGCCAGTCATCGTTCTGGTCAAAGGACAGGTCGTTGCTCCTGACGTAGCACTTTCCTATCATCTTCCGCTGCTCCTCTGTGCTGCCTTGGATGATCTTCACATAGCGATGCCCGCATGCCTGAACAACAAAGGACAGCAGAATATTGTGGTATCATTGCTCTGACTTACAATGTGTCAAATCTGGCAGCCTCCTCTGATAATGTACTCATACTGAGATTAAATGAGGGCTAATAATACAAAAGAATCTGTCCTAAATTCTGCTGTACAGTGGATATTAAAAATTAACAATAAACAAATCCTATAATCCTATAAAGTAAATTAAATGCCATGAAATTAAAGAAAAACGGCACAGAATTTTCTGCAGAACAGCAGCAGCTGTGTTGTCTCTTTTTGCATTACAAACCTCAAACCATTTTTGCATGAATGCAAGTAAAATTCGCTGTGGTCATAAATAGATTGAGGCAGTCATTTTGCTGAAGAACCTAAAGGCCTCTTGCAGTTTTTCCTACGGTATTCATATTTATAATTCAAGAGGATTTCCTAACAGGGGAAGGGAAAAAATCCTCTATTAATCATATTAAGAAGAAAAACTATTACTCTACTTGGCATTTCCTACCTGACAGTCTCATTCTCCCTTGGGTGTGTGCATGCTGAGTGTAACATCCGTTTACTGTATGTGTTGCAACAAGCACACTGAATCATCTATGACACTGAATACTAAATCATGAATGGTTTTATTTCGCTCTGTATCCCCTCTGTGCTACAATAAATGTTAGCCGATGCAGTGCCACAGGTGGCACTGACTAATAGAGTAAAACCGGATTTCAGCTCACCAGCACGCGTCCCGCCGGCTGGTCTCTCTGAGTGGCCACTGTCACACCCAGCCACATGCCCTCCACCATCTCAGTTGGGTCAGCTGTGGATGGATCATATGGGTTGGGTCAGACCTTATTTTTAAAAGGCTGCTATAATGCAAACAAAGTGTAAAATAATGCAGTTTAATTCACCTACATTATTTTAATTTTTGGTCTTTTATGTTAAAAATTTAAAACCCAGTTCTGACTATTCTTCTTTTAACAAACAAACCAGCTGACAGTCCATGGTTAGCCATGTCCAATCATCCCTTATGTAGAAGAAAAAACATTCAACATGACTGTGGTGATAAAAGTCACAGGAAAACCAACCCAAACAGCACAGCGTCATCCAGCCTGGATCATGCCCTGACAGATACTAACCACAAGAACAGTCACTCCAGCCTCAACATCAGAAGTGATGAGGAATCCTTTTATTATGGTTCTTACTTTTAGCCTCCGGGGGAACAATTCACCTCCAGGTAGGAGAGCGCTAAGTCTATCGGTTTAATAACCTTCAATTAAGAAAGGATGCGCCGTCAGAGTTTCATATCCTGGAGCTCCAGTGTCTAGGTGCAGCACATGATCATGAATATTACAGAACATGCCAGGGATTAGCCTCTGAGATTGTTTGACACGCTAGTTATGTCCACAGTGAATAAAGAGGAAGCTGCTCATTATCATTTGCAGGTTATTATTTACAGCTGCTCACGTAGCAACCAGGGAAATCCTCTACAGTATAAACATTAAAGGGGAAACTCGAGCGATTTTACACCTAAAGGTCAGTTGACAGACAGGGTTTTTTGTTGACTATATAGTGACCTCACTATATACTCACTCAAATCACTAAGTGGATCTTCACAGAAACTGTTATAATACAGAAACTCTGCATCGCTCTGGTAAAGACCAGAAGGACGAATCACTTCTGAGTTATCTGCTTACTTGTGCTGACGAGGTCCATTCTGGAGCAGTCAGTGGTGTCTGTTGTAATGGGACAAGAGTAGACAGCACCTGTTTCATTGACATTTTGTAGAGATAAGGCTTTCTCCTTGGGTGCTCCTGCAAGAAGACTGCACACACACACAGACAGACAGAAAGAAAGACAGATTATTAGATTAGGTACTGCATATCAGAGCTTTGTCATGGTGTTAGACAATACAACGCACAGACAGTAGCAGCAACACAAAAAACGATTTCACAGATAATCCCTCTAGTCTAAACACAGACAGGCTTAAGTTGTAGTACATTTGAATATATTGCTTCCATCCTTTTACAGAATTGTAGAATATTCTGCCCCAGTAAAGTTAACGTAATTTTTAACACTCAGCGTTTATTCGGCTTCACGCGCACACACAAAGACTGAACCAGTTCACGTGACCTGCGAATTAAAAAGTGGAAAGAGTGAAGCCGTCAGAGCATGACCCTGTGACAAGTCCGGGCACCAAACACCCCCACAAAGACACACAAATGAGCTCTGTGGTGATGGACCTGATCTTTTTGTCCACTCACCCAGACACACCCTACATCAGCACCTTTTAACACACCACAGAACTTTGAAGTAGAGGGATTACTCCCTCTACGAGGCTCTGCGCTGGGACACACTATTTACTGTCAGCACAAGATTTATTAGCTCCACTTTGTAGGCGGGAGGTGCCAACAGTCTTGTTTACAGTGTGTGTGACACTTGGCCTGCTTTACTATATGGACAACAAAAGCATAGTAGTATAGTTAACATGCAGAATTTAAAGGGGACACATTATAATCATGACCAGCTCTATATTTTTTTATTTTGGGATTCCATTAGATTACCTTCGCAGGATTCACAGTTAAAAAACATCCTTCATCTGATACAAGCAATTTTAGCTCCTGTCTCTTTAAGGCAGCCCTCCTTAAAAGTCTACTTTCTTCTGATTGTCCAACTGCTCCGAAGCCTGACGAGGGCCATGACCAACACAGGAACAGGAACAACACAGAGCGAAGTGATGGGCGCCAGACGTCAGTGATTACTGTACAAAAACACAACTTTATTCACTGATTTAGATGAAACTGGATTATATTTCATGGAAGAAATATTTTCTGGTCTTCCCTGTGGTGTCATCTGGTTGCGCTGCCTCAATTTTAGAGAGTTACCTAATCTACAGACAGTTTTATTTGGTGTTATTCACTCAAAGGTCTGGCTATGCAAGACTACTAGCAATAATGGGCACTGAATGTAATTATTTTACTGTCCGACAACAAATGAGACATTTGAATTCACTGATTTTGATGGAACTGGATCATATTTTACAGAGAAAGTATTTTCTGGTCTTCTGTTGTCCTCCAGACGATCTGCCTCAGCTTACAGTAATTTATGGATTTTCCTGATGGAAAAAGGTTCACTCCTAACTGTTAGTCAGCCGTGCAGCTGATTCTGCCCAGACTGGCACTGGCACTTTCTGTGAGCCATTCTGAACACAAACATAATCCTGAGCAGAGCATTCAAATGAAGACAGTCTGAGTGGGTGGGCTTGTGGTTCTGTGCTGTGAGCAGATGAACATATAAAGAAATACACAACGACTTGATGTCAACTTACTGAAAGTAAAAAACAAAACAAAACATTGCATTCAGAGCAGTCTGCTCTGCTTTTACATATGATTACCTCTTTATTTTGAAACTTTAAATAGGAGCATCCAGTATGTGGCAGAAAATAGCAGAAAATAAAAGAATCCCCCTTTAAGCTTCCTTTCAGTCAAACTGAGTGTTCATTCTTCGCTGGTTGGATGCTGACATGTTTGTGGCTGCGGTGAACAGTGGAAAGTGGAAAATGTTGAGTCAAGCTGTTAGTCAAGCCTGTGGTCATATTAACTGCAAGGGCAGCTACTTCCCTCACACACACTGATAAGTAAGAATAAATACAGATAATAGATGTAGAATTAAATATACACCTTTACAGTAAGGTCATTGTGCCTTCAAATCAAAATGTCTATAATGAGTCAACCCTTCATTGTTCCAACTTGTGAATACATCATTATGTTCCCACAGGTAAAACATGACGGACAGATGAGTCATACTAACAGTAGGCGAATGTAATAAAGTACATCTTAAAAAGTACTCAAGTACTGTCCTTATGTACAAATTCGAGGTACTCAAGGAACTTGAGTGTTGCAACTTTATACTTCTACTCCACTACATCAGAGAGGCAAATATTCTTCTTTTTACTCCATTTGTCTGATCATTCATAGCCTTCCTGTCCAGTCTGTGATTTTTAACATGAATGTTTCTGATAATCTGAAGGATGAGGTGTTCATTCATAGGTTGGGAAAGTTCGCCTCCCTCTTATTGAAGTCTAAGGATTACCATGAAAGATATTTTATAGATTTTGTAAAATATTGCTGCCTGCTCACACATCACTCACAGGTGCAGTGGGTTTTCACACAGTGAACCGGCGTACCAGGCTCTACCACTCCACCGCAGCCTTCTGTATTTATACACAGCCATACATAGAAAAAATGCCCCCATATATTCTTGCAATCTAATCATGAGAACATCTCAAGGGCCCAGACAAAAATATTTTCTCTTTGATGAGTCACTTGAACATGAACAGACTCAGAAATTTTGTCTTCTCATAAAGATCAGTCATGAGAGTTTGTTTCCGCTGATGACCTTATATCAAATTACCCCATTACCAGTTTGAAACTTGACCATCTGGAAGATGAGAAAATGTCTTGTCTTAGTTCAGGAGTTGTGGCATAAATTTTACCCTTATCTAGTCTCATTGAAAAGTAATTTGGACCACATTGCCTCTTCTGCTTTTACAATGTAACATCCCTAAACTCTACACTGAATATTTTCCACTTATGCATGAAAAACACATCCTCCAGCCACATCTGCATCATTTGAAACAGAAAGGTGCAATTACCCCTTCTTTCTGCTACCAGATGGGCATTATCAGCAATGAATCAATTATCTTGCCACTGTGATGACAACCAGGAAGAGCCAAAATGCTCTCTGAGGGCCCGGAGGTTGCAGTGAACTGGGAGGAAGAGGCCTTGGTTCAGGTAATCATTCAGTAATGTAGACAGCATCTGAGATTCCACAGAGGTCTGCAGGAGTGAGTGGGGCTGACGTGCCACAGAGTCCCACTGTGAGTGTGGAGGCCCATTCTGTAATCTACAGTGTGAGTGTACACATGTGTGCTCCTGTACTACAGAAAGTGTAAGGAGGTGTGTGTTTTCTGCATACACAACACACCTTTCTGCTTTTACAGCCATTAAATCAGAAGTCACAGCCACCCAAAATGCTTTTCAGCTGTAAACGGCAGAGAGTGTCTCAAAACACCACGGTCTCAAATCATTTACAAAGACCAGAAAGAAATGGGTCAACCCAGAGAAGACTGTTATAAAACGCTTAGAGGCCACTTTGTGTGAACTTTGCTCACACTGCAAGAAATTATGAAGAACTGGGGCACAGAGTCCAGTGTTAATCACTAATGCTTTAAGGAAGCTTGGGCAACCTTGGCTGGCAGACTGTTTGCTGCAGTAACCAGGAGGGAAAGACTTGTCTCATGTCTCATCAGAGCCATGTGGGTCACCTGTGTTTATTGTGGAAATTCAACTCTGCTGATTGATGCCATCAGGTTTGACATACAGTGAAGACACATTAACACTAAGAAGCCAGTATTATAATGTAATTCATGAAGGTGACACTTAAATTACAGAAAAAATTTCCTGCTAGGCGTAATAAATTTTTATGCCTCCACAACTTTGACAGCCATGGCTGAACACATTATCATGAATTTCTTCGTTTGGCACAAATGTCCACTTGGCTTCAGGGATGAACTGATTTGATTTTGGTGGTTCGAGGTCAAAGGTCAAGCTCACTGTGACCTGAGGTTCCTCCCATTCTCATGAGCATGATATCTCAGGAATGCCTCAAGGAAATTTCTTCAAATTTGCCACAAATATCAACTTGGACTCAAGGATGAACTGATAGGGATTTGGTGGTGGTTCTCAGGAAGTGACATATGCGCCGAGCAAAAGATACTACTGTTAATTTACAGAAAAGTATGCTGAACGATAGTACACTCTTTGTGTATATAATGCATAGAATGCGATTTTGGACACAGTGATAGTCTGGTGCATAATCTACTATAACGTGTTGTTTTTACATTTCAGTTTTTGTACAGATTAGGACAAGCTGTGTCCCCCCTTTTCCCAGTCTTTGTAGCTGTATCATTCATATCTTGTGTACAGACATAAAAATGGCATTTGATCTGACTCTCTGCAAGAGACTGATAATGTGTATTTCCTAAAATTCTTTAGTATTACTTTAAATATGTACCCTGAAATAGCCTACACCGTCCTTGGTTTGATAACGACTGGAAGATTACGCTCTTCAAATATGCAACAGCAAGCCAGCTAGACCAAACAATATTTCTAGACTACCCTTCATATCAGGTGAAAACCTAATAACCTCAACTTTATCACTTCATGCAAGAGGACTTAAAAGGATTTCTGACGTCTTCTCAACTCCTTCATAAAAATCACCAAACCCTGAGTTACACAGCGCTGACTCGGCCATGACAACACACCTCATATCCTGTCCTGTTCCAGCTGCAACAATGTGTGCTCTCCTCCTATCTCCCTCCCTGCTCATCACCTCCTCATAAACAGGCTGTCAAGGGCCCAGGGAGGGGAAGGGAAGAGGGGCAACCGGCAGCCGCATTCCTACTCTGAGGACATGTTGGAATTTGCCCCCTCTGCCTAACAAGTGATCCCAGCGGCTGGCTAAACCAAACATTTACTGTGGCAAACACACCCAGCCAAGGTGAGCATCACTGCATTCTTGCCATGTGGGAGTGAGAAACTCTCAGAAGAAGAACGGCGTTGGGTGAACTACTGGATATTCATATCAACAGTGTTTCGTTAAACAAACAGGGGTCAGCTTAATCATCACTGCCCACCAGAGCTCCTGACAGCAACCGAAAAGATGGAGGTTGGGGGGAGAGGTGTTGAAAAAGCAGGGGAGTGATGGAAGGGAGGAGTGGCTAGGAAAAAGAATGAGAGAAAAAAAGAGGAAACATGACAAGGTCTAGTCAGTTTGGTAAATAGAAATCTGTCCATAAGACACTCAACACAACACATGTAGTTCTCTGGTAGTTAATTAAAATGAAGCCATCGTCTCTCAGGCTCCCACCCCCCTAAAACTGACTCGTCCTGACTCAGAATATCATCAACAGCACTAAAACCAATAAAAACCAACTTTATTAAACATGACTAAACCCTTCTGGATGATATGTTTTCTCCATCTCATGGGCTTTCGCAAGACTAACGAGTAGAGACAATGTGCAGGGCCATCAGTGTGTTTCCAGAGAAGCAAAATGTTAACAGAACATTTATCTTCATCTGGGTGCAGTCTGAACAGGATTGTGATGAGCTACATGATATATGCAACTGGCACGCAGCTCTTCACCCTAATTTCAAAAGGTATAAATATTTAAAAATGGGTGCAAGTGAGAGAAAGTGGGTGACAAAGAGACCAAGAGGGAATTTTCTGCTTCTGGTTCTCTGTGGACAGTGTGCATTACTTTATGTGTGTATTTTTAGCACTGATATGCAGCTCTACAGCTCACCCTGTTGGTCAGTCAGTACACAGAGGCTTCCCCACAATTTAGCATCCATAGTGTTCACCTTAGAAATCTGAAATTTGGCAAATGTTTGGAAATTTGGATGTGTGAAGGTATGTGTTTGTGTTCATGTGTGGCAGAGGGAGTGGCCTATAACACAAAAGTTCATAACTTCTAAATAGGTTCATGTAATATAAGCAAACTTTGTAGAAAGACACACACAGATATACTGTTTTTATAAAATTAGCAGATATATGTGTGTTTTGTAAACATGGCTAAATCCACGATTTACCCTTTTCCCATTGCTAGTAGATGAAGTGCCCTTCTGTTTATCTCTGATCAGAGCTGGAATTGATAGATACCTGCGATTACTGCAGACTCATTTGAAGGGGACTGAATACCAGTTGTACCCTTTCCCACTGAAGACAAAAGCCAGATGTTAGTGGGTTTTTTGTCCAGTGTAAAAAATGTAAAGGAGGCCACAGAGAGACATACACATACACGCAACTACAGCTTTCTATGAGGCTACACTTTGTCCTGGAGGTCAAATGTTGTGTGAATGTACTAACATGGATGCACTGTAGGTGTATATGTGTTTGCAGCTATTGGGAATTGTATTGCTTTGAGGGCATGCTTAAATTTCATAGCTGCTGCGAGCGTGTTTGAGTATGTCAGCCTTGCACAAGTGATGGATCACTCTTCCAGGTAAGACTCAGGACAACTTGTTTGTCACAGGGTGCGGCTGTGGCCCTCAGGGTGAAGAAAAAGAAAAACCCTCAGCTTTATGTTGGAGAACCTCAGGGCCTGTTTTTTTTTTCGCTATCAGCCACGCAAATATTTTAAGAACCACTGATAAAGATGTAAGGACTCATATCACATTTTTGATCTTTCTACCAGTTTCACTCCTTCTTCTATAACACTGTATGGAAGAGTATAAAAAAATGTTATAATGAGAAGGAACTGATAACATAAGAACTAATGGATTAATGGTATGGATTTAACTACACCACCCAGCCATGATTCTGTTCTTCTACATCATGTAGTGCAGCCACAGGTCCTCCTCTTCTGCAATTAAAAATGTGATGCGTCAGAGTACCGTTGTCAAATACAATGGAAACAAGTAGACACATGTAAACATTGCCCCTGGTAACAAGAGGTTGTTGGATGACACAGAGGGTTAGGGTTGGTGGAAATGAACAACGCTGAGGAGGATCAGAGATGTTAACAAGACAGTGAAGAGTGTGCCAATAATGTCTCCATCTCCAACACTCCAACAATTAGTCTGTGCATAAGATAGCTAAAGTTTGTTATTTTACAACTGGCTGGTGCTGCTTGTGTTGGATTTAGGTCAGGTGACCTGTGGAACTGGAGTGTATGTTCACACTAACTATGAGTGTCACTCCACAGTAGGAAAACATATGTGGTACTTCTGTGTAATAAGATATGTCTGTTTGCTGGAGAAGAAAGTGAAACAAACATGCAACATGAGTAGAAGAGGTTTTTGTGAAGCTGAAGGGGACTATGTACCGCAGGTGCTTCAGTGATGAAAATATCACTGGCAGTGGACTGAGGCATCACGAAAGGCCCACTGAATTGTGGTAGGGTACTGTATTTCTTAAGGTCTCTTAAGAAGGCATGCCAAGTTCTTGTTAACTGCAGTAGAAAGGATCCTGACTGGAAACATCACAAACTGGAATGGGAAGTGCACGACCCAGGACAGAGGACTCTGCATGTGATTAAAACCTCCCAGAACGTCATTCGACCCATGTACAAAGCATCAGTTATTCTAGGTCGGTGAGTTACCTGTGCAGAGCCCAAAGGATACTAAAAGACAATACCCAGCCCAACCACAGTTTGTTCTCCCAGCTGCCATCTGGCAAGAGATACAGAAGTATCCACTGCCATACCACCAGACTACAGAGCAGCTTCTTCCCTCAGCCACTGCTTAATTTATCCTCAGCACTTCAGCAAGTAAAACTATTTGATTGATTTTTATTTCTATTACTAATTCAATGAATCTATTGTATATAATTTTTGTAACATTTGTTTAAGTAGAAAAATGAAACTACAACTTCATTTCATTATACAACCTTGTGTTGTAAAATGATGAAAAAAAAAACCTACCCTGTAACTTGCCTTGACACTCCCCATTCTGCACTAAAGCAGGTCACCAAATTGCCAAACAAGTACAGGCAAGGACCAGGCACACAAAACACTATTAATCCTCACCCCTAATCCTAAATCCATTCAACATGTACACAAACACACACACTCACCTATACTGCATTCTCGGTATTTTTCATTTTGCACTACAGGCAACTCATATTGATTCCAGGGAAACATTACCACTTAGACCCACTAAGCAAATAAATGGAGATAATATTGAATGGAGCGACTCAATTTGCAGATTGAATTAAGCATGAGGAGAAGAGCAGACCGGGGCTCAGACCTTTTTATGCTCTTGTAATGTTGTAATGACCGAAAGATGAGAGGACGCTTGACATGATGGAAATGGTGTGTTCCAGTGTGGTCCGCTGACTATAACAGTACATGAAGTCGCATTATGAGTGTGTGTGTTTCTTACCATACCTCCTCTACACCCAGTGTGGTTTCAGTTGTGTTACACCAGCACTCTGATAAATCAGTTCTTTGTACTTTCAGGAAGCTCACTCACAAAGCAGTAGGTGGGGGTGAAAACGCACATTGCTATCAGAGTATTCACAGTGAGCACGCCTAGTTGTTAACACACCGACTATGTGCCTGCACGTACAGAACATGGCTAACAGTTGAGTCCTCTCTGGACAAACAGTGATACATCAACCTGCTGCAAACAGAAAAGTGTTGGTCACACAGAACTGCCCTCACAGCACCTGTGTGTCTCCAGCTTTCACATTTGTTCTTCCTTTGAATTCTAAAGGCTGGACAACATGGTGTATATAAGATACTGATATAAGGATATTTTTTCAGTTTATATATATGTATAGTATGGCATACAGAAAGCAACTTTTAACCTAACTCTTTAACATGGTTTGAAAAAAAAGCATTCTTTTTGAGTGTTACAAATTCAAGTTTTTTTTTTTTTTTGGTTGATAGTTTTCTTTTTTCAGTGAACTTCATAACACATTTTGTAGGTTTTTAATTACAGCTTGCTTAGAATGATGAATTTGGACAACTAAAATGTGTAGTGTGATTACATGATACATAAAATGTCAAAACTACAGAAACAAAATATAGAACAATCAACCAGCCTGAACCACAAAAACATTTAGCGCACAAAATGACCTGCATTCTTCTCTATCTACAGTCCTACACATAGACTACATTATAGCTCTTGTATTAAGACAAATCCTTAAGTATAACCGTCAAAGGGAGTAAATTATTAACAAAGCAAACATGTACAGAGTGAAAAGGAAGTTAGTGGTGAACTGTGGCCACACCTAGTAGACCATGTGCACATTGCTGAGGCCAGTTATGGTTAAACTATGATTTCACATCTCTTATTTGTAGACTTGCACCGATTAATCGGCAATGCTCGGAATCGGGCCAGTTTTCACATGACTGGCCTTGACCGGTGACCGGCCGGTCAGCGTCACAAATCCGGTTCTGTGCCCGTCATTGTTACACACATGTTCTGCACGATGGTCACGTCATGCGCGCAGCAGACAAACTGACCGTGACGTCAACACAGCACTGATAACAGCTACACACTCAGACACACGTCTTCATGAAGCTGGTGTCAGCGACAGATTCCAAGAACAGGATAAAGAGAAGACAGACAGTCTACAACGAGACAGAGCAGCTGACAATGTCGCAAAACAGCCGTAAACTCTCTCGCACTTCAGGCTAATGCTAGCAAGCTAGCAGCAGACTGCTGTTCACAGAGGGACAGTTAAAATCTCACCTCCTGTTCTGGCTGAAGAATAAACAACCTGTGTTGATGTGTCTCCTCAAACATTTTCTCATCCAGACTCGTTTAACTTCTGTGTTTTTTTTTCTCACGGCAAAGTTTTACTTCAAACTGTTGCACCGCGTTAGTCTCCGGTTTGTTTACATCCGCTTCCACAAAAGATCACGTGAAATCGCGTACCACGAAATCCCGCGAGATGATCTCGCGAGATCACATTCACCCAATTCATAATCTTAATATAAAATTATAATAAGGCCTGGTTGTAATCTGGATGATTTTGGAGAAAGTATTAAATTAATATTTAATAGTCAGTGTCTTATTATGAACATATTTACAAGAAAAGTTGCAAAAATGTTTGTGAATGCTGTCAATTACAGTTCTTAGAAAGACTGAAAATCGGAACCGGCCAAAATCGGAATCGGTAGGTCAGACCCCTTAAAAATCGGAAATTGGAATCGGCTCAGAAAGTTGAAATCGGTGCAAGTCTACTTATTTGTTTCTAAAATCTTCAAAGGCATAGTTCAGAGTTTTTTGGGGGGATTTGTATGAGGTACTTATCGATAGTCAGTGTATTACCAACAGAAGATGGCAGTTGGCATGCCTCCAGTTTGCAGAAGCAGAGAGGTGCACCAGTGCGGAAGCTGAGCAATGAGCTGCTGTGGACAGGGTCAGCAGCAAAACATATTTTAGCCACCTAAAATCGGTCCATCTAAAAAAAACATCATTGTCATTTTGGGTGTATGCTACATTTAGCATATTTTCACCACTTAACCATGCTGCCAGACAGCATTTTCTAATGGGAAACCACCATTACACACGCTCCCTCCATTTGCTCTCTCGCTCTCCAAACCAACCAAACTCCATAGATAATATCAGTAATTTTACCTTGCAGAACACAGGAGTTGCTGGTCTGCTGCTGCCTTGATATGTTAGTTTGTCTGTGTTATTGTGTAACTTCAGTGAATCCAAACTAATCTTTAAGAACACCAAAGTCACAGAAAAACACAAACAAACTAACAAATTAAAGCAGCGGTAGACCATCAACTCCTATGGTCTGTCAGGTAAAATAACAGATTTTGCCTATGGAGTTTGGTTGGTTTAGAGAGAGTGCTACTTGGCTTGTATAACACCGGTTTCTTGTCAGAAAAGTCTGTCTAATGGCAAAGTAAAGTGATGAAAATATTCTAAATGTAGTGTACACTGAAACAGTTTTTTTTTTTTTTTTTTGGTGAACCTTTTTAAGTGGTTAAAATAGTTTTTGTTTCTGGCCCTGTCTACAGCAGGACATTGCTTAGCTTCTGTGCTGGTGCCCTTCTCTGCTTCTCCTAAATTAATATCTGCTGTAGGTAATAAACTATTAGTAACTCATACAACCCTACATCAAATAATCCAAACTATCTCTTTCAAACATTTGTTTTTCAGTCACATTTCTCTGAGCTCACTGACTGTCACTGAGTTCAGCGCTAAAGCAGAGATCAAGTTTATTTTTGCCTTGCCCTCTCATCTCTGTCAGCCTTTTGTAGCAGTTGATGGTGATGTTAGTGATTTTAAACAAGGGAGCAGATGGAGTGTGCATAAAAATGGGAGACGGAGGAAACGAAATGCTGTCATCATTGTGATACATGGTAATTTATTCACAAAAACATTTGATGGAAATTAACGCATACATTAGTGTTGACCGAAGAAAGAGGATAGCGTAGAATAATTGAATAGAGTTAAATAAAACACACACACACACACGCACACACACACACCAGTGTAACAGGGTGTCTCAGCTGGACAAACATCCTGTTTGAAGACCACCATCTGCCATTGGTGAAACAGTAACAGGAGAGCAAACTCATTTGGCCCCAGTGTGACAAATTAAACATGGCAGGTCATCCCCTGATAATAAACTAACTCACTTTTCATTAGCAACAAGGAAAGCCTCGTCTGACAAGAACAATGTTATTTTGCCTTATGTCTGCAGGTTGATCTGCAAACTATGCCCACCCGTCGCCTGCTGCTGCTGGATGAATGATGTCAGACTGCCCTCCCCACTGCTGCAGATGCACACAGCTGCAGCAGTGATACACATGATTAACGCACACACACAAACACGCTATCTACCAAACTGACAGAAAGAAATACAGACATGAAAGCAAACACAAGAGAAATACAGGCTTGCATAGCTGGACTAAGCTTGGACACATGTTTCTTAATGACCCCACACAACACAGCAGCGCACATCTGTCCTGCAAACTCACACCATGCAGCCATTCACAAGAGACTTATGGTATCAGTAACAGCGTTTCCATTAACATTCTGACCCCAGCTGTATGTAAAGAAGGATGGGGGTTACAGGTGGACTACCTCTCAGCTATAATGGAGCAGACTTCGCCTGCGTAGTGCCAAGTTTTCACTCTGATATTACTCATCTTATATAAAAGCAGCACAGGTGTATGGATGAAACATCTGTTTTTACCTGTTGAGGCTTGGAAAACTTCCAATACAGACCACTAGAGCAGAAATTTGCCTTTATAAAACAGCAGTTTAGTGGAATCAACTAATCTTTTCTCATCAACGTAAATATACAAACTTTATTTATTCAGGTTGATTAAACTTAGTATTTATTGTCAGAACAGTTCAGAACTTTCAAACACAAGTTCTTTTAACTTGACTTTCGTCTTTTCAAATTCAGTCAACTTAAATTTTAAAGTTAGAAGAAATTATTTATTTTTACAGTGTGCCAATATGTAACTTTGTCATTTAATTTATCAATAAACTAACTAATAACAGGCATTTTGCACAATATTTTAGCGCAATTGCATCAAGGACAGACAGCATGTTTCTGCATTCCCTGACTTCCACATACCAAGTGTAAACCAATACTTGAGGATCATTTCCCCTTCAGTGATGAAAAATGGTATGACAAGGGAACGGTATTGAAGCATATAGTTTTTCTAGCTCCAGGTAGCCTTCATTAGCCCTGAGGCCAGCTACACCAGCTTCTTTTCCGTGCTGTTTAAGGGTCACTTGTACAACCAGGGGGAGAAAAAGGGGGATCTCTTACACGTTTGTAAAGATAGAAACAGTCCTCACTGCAGGTATTTCCAATGAAAGCCCCACCATAGAGAATCTCCTCTGTAGAGATTAGCAGGAGGCGTGAGATCCCGCTGGGATCCATTTCAACATGTTATTAGAAGCCGTCATTCATTCTGCTGCTACACAAAATGCAACTCATGCCATTACCAACTGATTGGACACAGCCAATAAACAGCATAAAGATTAGGGCCAGTCACTGTGGACAAACTTGCACTTAACTTTAGTGAGGTCTTTAACTGTTGCTCCGGCTTGGCTAAGACTCCAATGAATGAGAGAGAACTTACGACCTTGTATGACTTCCAATGTACAAACACACAGGTTCACAACATACTTGGAGTTTTCTGTCTGTTTGCTATTTGGCTTTTTCATTTTGTTTTTGACTCCATGTTTTTTTACTGTTGGCTATCACTTTTAAATTAGTCGCAGCCTTATGTTCCACAGAGAATAAAGAGGATTAAGCTAAGCTAACAACTTTTAAATAAGGCACCCTTTATAAAAGGTTTATAAGATGTAACTAATGGCTTTATTCATGGTTAATAAATTATTTACTAATGCTTCACAGGGTCCCATTAGCATTAGTTTCTATCTTTCTAATAAGTCATAAGGTCTGCAGTTAAAAGTGTTGCAGTTGATGGAAGCATCATGAAAGCTTTCAGAGACTTTTGAAGCATTTTGATATTGTTTTATAATAGGCCATTGCCTGTGCAACAACTTAAAATGAGATAATTCTATGTTATAACTCTGTTTAGGTTGTTTTTGATTTTTCATCATTGGAGCCAGGTCCTGTCTTGTGCTGTGTTGTGTTTTGTATATTGTCAGTGGGGTATTTTTTGTGATTATGTGCTGTCATCTATAGAGTATTATATTTAGTGTGGGATCCCAGGTGGTTTACTTTCAGATGCTATGACTGCAATACATCAATCAAATATCTCTGACATTAGATAAAACCCCCAGTTGGCTCTCATGTTTGAAATACATGTAAGAGGGTCTAACAGACAACACAGGATTGTTATCTGAAAGTGTGACACTAGAGTGCTCTGATAGGCCTACTTCAAGAGACAAAGACCACAAGCATGTCTATGAGGGGGAATGTTGGATCACAGCCAGGTCGGACCTACCCACCTGCATCATTTACATCAGCTACAGCACTTCCTATAACACATACACATTAGGTCATTCTGTTGAAGTTATATGATACCAAAAATCTAACTTTTGAGTTCACTGAAACTACTTAGCTACAGCTACAGGGCTTACAATAATGCTGCGCTGTGAATGAAAATTATGCATTTTTCTGCTGTAAAAGCCTGGGATTTATTGTTAGTGAATTGAAGCAGAGCACTGGCAGAGGTAGGCCACAGATTAAAGCCCAACAATATATCACTCGACCGATAATACCAGCCCAAAATTGGTCTCTATTGGTCTATATCACCATGTGCATATAGTATGTTGTCCGATATTCTCTTTTTTAACAGAACATAATGCAAATTGTTTTTATTTGTTTAAGTTTATATGCTCCATTCCATCAATATATTGTGCACATGCAAACGTGTAGTTAAAATCAAGTATATCTCTGGCCTTATTCCCAAAGGAGCATTTCTTTTTGCTGTGTTCAATATTTAAACTGTAAGATGAGAATTCAAAGTTTCTGTACCACACACAATCCACACCTGCTGTGTTGAATCAACTTTGCAAAACAGAGTTATGATTTAGGAATGTTTGTAATG
This sequence comes from Lutjanus erythropterus, assembly GCF_056507025.1. NCBI lineage: Eukaryota > Metazoa > Chordata > Actinopteri > Lutjaniformes > Lutjanidae > Lutjanus > Lutjanus erythropterus. The sequence goes on along the minus strand of NC_139333.1, from coordinate 11,845,991 downwards.
ATATGTAATGTATGATGCATAGTGTTTACAGTAATTCCATCAAACTGTAGGAGGACTGAAGAAAAGCAGAGCGTGATCCCATGCATGTTCAAACTGAGACTGTTTGTGTCTATAAACCTTACAGCAGGTCGACCCATTTAATCTCCACCTCACTGCAGAAAGGGGAAGGCCCTGTCAAATTAAATGGCTGACTTTCATGGCCTCGGGCCACGGCAGTCAGACAGAAATGAGCTGGAAAACCAAAGCCACTTCAATTGTGATTAAATATTCATCAGTCAGATAAATTAAAGTCTTCTCCTCAGGTCACGGAGGTTCCCGACAATGGAATTAGGAAAACTTAGTCTGCTGAAGGATGAGCAGAATAAATTTCAATTTTGGAAGGTTTGTGTGACTGTGTGCTCCCCAATAGTCCCCAGAAACATCGTTCTCACTCCTGTCTTGTCTCAACCTGAAACCTGGCAGGTTGTGACTGTGCAGAGAAGGGTAATACATTCCAGGCATACCACAGGGTCAGGGGACTGGAAGAGCCAATAGGTGGCCAGCTGACTGCCCAGTCCCTCCTCCCTGCTACAACGGAGAACAAAAAAAGCCCTCTCAGGAAAAAATCTCTAAATGGGTGATTCAAAGAGAAAAGGGGGGAGTGGAGAGGTGAATACCCCGTACAAATTGGCCTCAGGTATAGCTTTTAGATTATTCAGGTGCAGCCCTTCCCCAAGACGAAGCAATGTTGGTCCACTAATTGGTCATGCACCCGCCTAAATTCAAAATACATTTTTTAAATTGCTTCAGCTTGAGCCAAAATATGCTGCTAGATTCAGACTAATTAGATAACAGCCTACATCTTAAGAGGTTAAGGGAAAACTTTATTGCACTCACTTTATTGCAGGACTGGGAGTGGAAACCCACTGTCTTGACTTTTATCCTGGACCATGTTTGACTCGTGCACGTGCAAGGAACGGCCACTTTAAACACTGCACATGCCACGACTGGTTTATAAGCCTTGTTCTTGCATTTTTCAAATATTCACACACAAGCTCGCTCCAATAGTGAGGGAACATGTAACAAACGGCTCTGTGGTGCGGTGAGACACAAAAGGAGCCAGACAACAACACAGAGGAAACAGACAGGACTGTAAAACCAGCCCTAGTCAAACATGGGACACACCAGCAGCACATTGTGATGTGTCTTCACAGAATCACATGCATCAAGGTCTGAGTTCTGGAGGTCTGTCTTTACTCAGCAGTGACTGTGCAGATTACTGCTAGAGAGGACAGTGTTGAAATGGGAGATAATAACATAAAACACCTTGCAAAATACATGAACTGATAACAAGTAGGGGATTATTTTTCTAGGTAAACTGAGTGTGAAAGTGAGATTCGGATATGTTTGCATATGTGTAACACTCTCCTTTTGAATCACAGATCAGCCTACAGTCAAATTCAGTCTCACTTCTTCAATTTCAGCATTAGACACACTGACATTTTCTGTCTTAGCTGCGTGGCTAACATCAAGCTAGCAAAGATGACACAACAGTGGAATGAAGGCTTAAATATTAGACAAGGGAAAATGTCTTGTGCAGTCCAAATTTTGTCCTAAAATTTACAGGAAGAGTTTGAGATTTTGGGAAATATACTTATTTACTTTCTCACCAAGAGTTAGATAAGAAGATTGATAACACTCAGAATGTTAAATGTGAAGATATCATCAGCAGCCATTAAACACGTAAAATGTGAATTCTGCCATCACTTTACTACCATAGCTGATGTAAATCTATCTGACATGACTCTGGCAGAAATCATGTTCATGGATGGGGTAATATTATAAATGTGTTCATGATATGTTTGCATAACAGGTGAAAAAGCAGACTTCCTTCCTTACTTTCTGATGTAGCCAACATATCCCGTCTTTTCCCTGAAGCAACTAGCAATTAGCTAGCATCAGCTACCACTGTTACCTCAAAAAAAAAAAAAAAAAAAGAATTTCTCTCTTGTTGGAAACATCTGGAATTATGCAAGTACATAAACCAACAAAATACATAACATAGGTCTAGCATTTTTAGACCTTTTAATGCAGAACTGTTACATATTATAGCTTTAAAGTTATTTTACTGGAAACATGCAGAAACAGCTAACCTAAACTTGACCAAAATAGTACTGTTTTGTACTTAGTGGATATCTTTTGGACATCATGGCCAGATCATAATAGTGTTGACGATATATCCTAAATAATAAAATATATGATGCAATGTAGATCTGAGCAGAAATTTGGTTAAACTTCTTAGCTAGCAGCTGACTGATGACACATTTTACAGTCTCCTTGTCCCTACAGGCCTCCAGTTTCATTACCACTGCCATGTGGCCCCCTTCTTGGGTTGCAGTCTGTGGACGGGGACTCCATCCCTCCAGGGACGGGGCCAAGATGGCACATTGATCAAGTGTCAGCTGGACACTGCTCTCCATTCTATTAACTGGGGAATCTCTGTAATGCACATCAATCTGCCACTTCACATGGGCTGATCAGGCTGATAAACCTAACATTCAGACTCACTTCGCCGGTGACGACACAGAGGAAGTGGGCCATGGTTTGGAGATTTTCTCCCTTCAAAGCAGAACGAGGACGCAGATAACATCAAGTTATGAACACGCTGTGTGATCATGGATGCGGAAGGATGAGGGGGCCACTGTAATTGTCAGAGGGAAATCCTACACAAAACAATGCTACAGCTTGAGGATCTTTCATTAAAGAAGCTATATGTACGTCAGGAAAGATGTGTCACACACATTCTTGTCCTTGAACATCAACAACTGTCACCAACAACTATTCCTAAAACAAAAAAACATTAACTTTTATATACATCTCCCAAACACTGTTAAGCCCACATGAACATTTGTGTCTTGGTAATAACAACCTGTGCAAGTGTTACAGGCCAATGAACACCTTTACTGTGAAACATAAACCCTCTTGTGTCTTAGCTGAATTTAATAGCCTGTGGCTAGGTGGAAAGAAAGTAGAGCATGGCTGTCACAGCTTCCATAACGTAAAATGAGTACGAGAATACACTGAAGTGAAAAATATGGAAATCCATGAACTTTAATACTATTACTCATTTTCAATATGTTGTGATAATCCTAAAAGACACCTCTGTTTGTGCATTGAGCTCCAGAGCAAAGACAACCCCCAGCGCTCACCTGGCCCAGCTGTTTCACCTGCAGCTACACTACAGGTTTCTCACAAAGATGCACGTAACAGGATTCATGGCATTTCCCATTTAGTTAATACTGCATTTTCAACAGTCTGCATCAGTGCTGCAAAATCATTATGAAAATCATTGGACTGGTATCAGCCAGAAAAAGCAAAAACTGAAATTAAGCATTTATGTAAAGCTGCAACTATTAGTCAATGAATCAATTAGTTGCTATTTTGGTAACGTAAAGACTTGCTGTTTTTCTTTGTCATTTATGAAGAGTTTGACTGTTAAAAGAAGCAACTGAAAGACATTTTTCATAATTTCTGGACATTTAATAGACTAATCGATTAATCGTAAAAGTACAGCCCTAAATCTGTGACTAAAAAAAGACATTTCTCATGTGAAACAGCTCCAATACTTGAGATTCGTGTTTCATGTGATTGCTCTCCACACGTCGACTGAAACATTTTTTTTTAATAATGAACCAGGTAACACCTCCTGCCCAATCTTTGATTTATGACAGAGGCCAGAAAAAACATAGTGCAGATACCTGGTCGAGGTTTTTTTTTTTTTTTGATTTACTGGGACACTTGAACACATCTTTAGAAATACAACCCGCACCGGTATCTTTTTACAGGTGGTTGCTTTGAGTGGAACTACTTTACGTGTTGCGCGAAGGAAACCACTCAAGTGTTTAACAAGTAAACGCAGTTTATAAACGCTTTGACCCACATTTTTTAAACGCAGTAAGGCTTCGCTGCAGGTTTTGCGCATTAATTTGGCGCAGTAATGTTCTTTGAGGCGGATAAAATGGTTGGTTTTGTCCGCGCCTCCTGGTGTAAAGCAGGTGCGGAGCCTGTTTGAATGCGAACATTATTTTAACCTGCAAATGCGAAAAATGCGGAGGACAACTTACAGGTACTTTGTGGAGCCCTCCGTCTGATGATGCAGAGCTACTGAGAATCCAAAGAAGCTTCCTTTGGTTTTCCCCTCTTTGATCACAGGAAACCGTTCATCTATATTAAATCCAGTGCAGGTTTGCGTCCCGTGGTACACAGCCCAAACAGCGCACAACAACAGCCTCACAGACATGGTGGTGCTGATCATCCCTCGCCAAGCGCACTGGACTTTCTCCCGCAGATCCACGCGGCGATGAGCTCCAACAGGTAGGCAGCGCTTCACAGAGACCTCCCCATGGAGAAGCTCCTGTCTCTTCCACCTCGTCTGACTCAGTGGAACTGCCTAGGTGTCGGTGCGTGCCTCCCCCTGCCTCTCTCTCCCTTGCTTTCCCCTTCCTTCCTCTCTGCCCTCCACACCCATCTGAGACAAGTGCACTGCCTGCATTCACACAGTGGAGTGTGGTTAAATGTGTGAAACATCACGTCTGTCGCCTTTTTGTTTTTGCGGTTTCTGTTTCTCTCTTCCACAAACACGTTTCTGTTTTTTGCACCTGTTCTGCCTGCCAACAACAAAAGTTGCAATATGCTCTCTCCAGGAAAAACTTATCATTATAGCTCAGCAACAAATAACTTTTAACTCTCTTTGACTGAGCAATATTGGATTCTTTTTTATAGAATTTTCATTCATGTCTTTGTAAAATCCTCCAACAGTCTGTCTTGAGCAATATCACACCAATCTAAAAACAAAAAGATTTTTATTTCTAAATCAACAATTACATTAGCTCATTAGTAAACTCCTTTTAGTGTCCCTCTAGGAGCATGAAAAAACAGGTTTTAGTTTCCAGACACACATTAGATATTAGGGGGGACTGGGGGCAATTGTAACAGGGAGCAAATGTAAGACACTTAATTCGTCAAACCAAAAACAAACCAGAGTGATGACTCGTACTCTGCACATGATCAGTAGGATTCTCTCTCTGCCTCATTTCACCCTGCCTGAAGTTTTCAACAAACAGCTTATTCTAAGGTTCTGGATGTGCAGTATTTTATTCTGCTGTTGACTGTGAATTTAAACGTACTCCAGTTTTTTGTCTAGGTTATTGGTTAAAAATTAACATGAAGAAACAACGCTAATAAAGGCGTTGAAGCTCGGTAGCAACTGAAAGACTGTGTTGCAATTACTCATGAGTCACAAGGCCCAGTGTAAGCACTGTGTTTGTCTGTGGTGAAATATATATATATTTCACTCCATTCAAATATAAAATTACATTTAACTCAATTCAAATAATTAAAATCTATTTACCACCTAGATAGTTAGCTAGTCTTCTGCAAAAATAGAAATAGACTTTTGCTTTGAATGCATATAATGCTTGACATCTAGAACACTTTGACTCATACAAAAAAGGGTTATTATGCGTTAATATGATTTATTTTTTTTTCATGGTTATAGTTGCCCCAGCAACTGTTATAATTACCTCCACTTAGGGTTGAACTTGTAACACTTTTCTGCATTAAATTGAATATTATATTCTTGTTCCTTTCAGTGAAAATATCACAATTATAGTATTAATTAGTGTGCATATATATGTTTCTTATATCAAAACATGTCTTGTCTGTGAGATATGTTACATTTGCCCCAGGTCTCCCCCGTGTTATTCAGTGGAAGTGCTCTCTCAACAAGACAGAGTTGGATAGTGCCATGGTATAATGTTGTTACTGTTATGTAATGTTGTTACTGAAAAATGTTTAACTTTTTTGCACTTGTCCCCTGTAAGAAAGGGCATACAAAAGCTTTTTCAGCTGATAGTTCTCATTAAATGTAGAAAATATACACGTTGTAATTGTGTTAGCTCAGGCTGGGGTACTTTGTGTAGGAGGGACTATATTATCCAGTCAAAACTCCTCCAAGCCAACTAATAGACCCATCGCCTGCCCTCACATGAGCACTCTTGTGACAGCCACTCTCTGCCTATCGGTCAAACCTCTGGCATCCAACAGGCAGTTCATTAAACCCTTAATCCCCTCAGAGAGTTCATGGAACAGGCCAGAGTTTTTTAAAGTATCCTCTCCTTTCCATGAATCCCCCTTACACCCTCTCTGCCCAGTTTTTCCGAGTGTCGAGAGATCAACTGCAGCTCCTTCTCCTCCCTGTTTGCTTGTATCTCCGCAGCAATGTGCAATCTTTCATCATGTCTGCTTTTTATTGGCCAACTCCTGGCTAAAATCTGGCATCACTGACCTCCTCTAATTGATGTGCTGAGCTCCCACTTAGCATCTCCTTACGCTCCAGGAGTTTCTCTCACCCAGAGGTAATCTCTTCCCCATCCCCAGTGAAATAATGCCCTATGGGGAATTTTACTGCACACATTCCACTGGCCAACTGCGAAAGGTTTGTGTGTTCTTCAAGAAACACTGCCTGTATTTACAGGTATTGATGTTCACAGGTCCTTATCTGTGTGCATGCTTGTTAAACCAAACTATCTCTTCTAAAGCACAACTAACTTTCCCCTTGATTCCAGGAAACAAACATATATGTAACAAAACACAGCAAACACACTGTAATCAACAGGTTAAGGTGCATTCCACATATTCTGTCTCACTATCTTTATTTGAGGTCATATCTCTGTATGTTGCTCTATACCATTAAGGTGAACCAAAAAACAACCTGGTGCATTTGGAATCTAACAAGTTTCCAGAGTTAATCCAGGCTTAACCTTTGTGTTTCTGCATTTTCACATTATTATCTTGCTGCTAGTGAATGCTTTTCAGCCCAAAGGTAAGCACACAACATGCCAGTGTATACATTGTCAACATCATGTTGTTGCCTTATCAAGGCGTGCATCTGGTACAGCACTGACGTTGAACAGATCCACGTGATTGTGGAAATAAAGACCCGGCTTGACTGCTCTGACTCGACGCAAGACAAACGTCCTGAGAGAGACATTAGGAGAGAGGAATTTCACGCAAAACCAAACCACAATAGACTAGAAATTTGACACCCACCTTTATTTTTGCTCTATGTGATTGATTCCCATGCTTTTTGGTTGCAGAGCACATGATCCTTAACCCCTCTGGGTCTTACACCCGCCCTTTCACCCTTTTGACATCTGAAAAGTGTCACTCTGGGAAAAGTGACAGCTGATACTGACAAAATGCTTTCCTCTTTATTGTCAGAAAAAGATATTCTCTTGTATGAGGTGTGTAATTGCACTGACAGCCAACTGTTAATCACTGTTCAGGCCTCAACAATAAGGGCTGCCTGATTGCCTGGGGCAAGTAAAATACGTTGTCTAGTAAATCTTACAACTCACTTGCCCGATTGCGCAAGTGGTAAAAAAAGAATTTAACACAGAGTTGATGACTGAAGTGACTACTGTGTAAAACATATTGCTTCCTTCTCATCTCTTTTGAGTTACACATACCAATGAGGCAGTAGCCAAAAAAAAGTTTTTGAGCTGATTTCAGTTTAGTTGGGTGGTGTAAGAGGATGTGGGGGAAAGTTCAATTGTGTGTTGTGCAGTTTGCTGCAAGTTTGAGCACAAGACTGATAAAGCCAGGTAATCGCAAAACTGATTGCCACAGTGTATCATGCTTCAAACTAGAAATACCACCTCACAGTCGTATGCCTCCACCAACCAGATGAGTTCCAGTGTACATCCATGTTTGTATAATATAGTGTATACACAGAGAATACTTTGAATTTAATAAATGCTATGTTACCTAGAGACTATTTTTACAAAGTTCAGAGGACTTATAGAGAGCTTCAAGTGACATTGACTTTAGACCCCCAAAATCTGGTCAATTCATCCTTGAGTCCAAATGGACATTTGTGCCAAGCATAATGAAATTCAAAACATGGTGGACGTGAGACCAACACATAGCACCAACATGCTATGCATTACACTATAATAGTGTGTGATATTTATTTGCAACCTTAACCCTAGTATGAAACCAATATTCGCAAATTGCATCTATCAACAGATAAATATTACAGTAAGAAGCACTGCAGTGATAGCGACAACAACATAACAGGGAGGTTATCACACGTGTTTCCTCTGCAACATAAACAACAGTGTTCCCCTGGTGACAAACTGACAGGCTGCAGGTTGCATCACAGGTTGTGCCATATTTATTATGTTTGTAAAATGCTCTCATTAGATAACTCATTAACAACATTGAACCTGCTCTTATGCCTGGTAATGCACATTTAAAAAGTTGCAAAACTGTGATAGGTTTTGGAACAAGAGCACTGAGGTCAATTTCAGTCCTCCCTACTGTTACAGTAGAGAGAGAGAGAAAAAAAAAAAACAGTTCCGGTCTTTAAATGTGTATTTCCCAGACCCAAGTGTAAGCCAACACCAGTCTCTGTGAACCATGGGGACAAAGACCCAAATGCAGTTGCTGCTGCCCCCTGAGTCCTCTGCACAGGAACCCTCCAGTCTTAGCCCACACAACACACATGGAATGTAATTTGCAATTTATCTCGCAGTTTCCTGTTTTTTTCCCCTCACCAAACCCACCGCCGTCCTCCCCCATCAACTCAATTCCCCCCTGTTCCTCCTCTTCTCATTATTCCTATGTTTGTCTTTCTGCCTTGTAATATCCATTTAATTGGGGAGGTTAAGCCTACATACTTATAACATCTTCCCGCTCAACTTTCCTGCTGCTTTGTGGCTTGTCATACATCCCGAGTGGCTCCACCGAGTCCTCCTTAGGCATCCTTTGAAACACTGCTGAGCGTTGATGGGATGGGGTGGGTGAGTGCGATGCTATGTGGGGTTCCTGATGTGAATGTGTGATAATAGAAATGGACTGGCTATTGTGGAGTGCTGTGGCCAGAGCAGAGGAAATATAAAGACTGAGTGCATCAGTATGCGCCATAATAGTCCCATTACGCTTATCTCTTATCTCCCTGACTTCTTACTGTACTCACTCAGCAGGCTTTGAGTAAAGTCTTCTGTACAGTACGGCCTTGTGAGCATGAAAATGAACCAGATAAAAAAAAAATCAGTGGCCTCAAAATAACTAGATGCTGGCCTTGTGTTGAATTTCCATGAATATTAATCCACATTAGCCAGACTGGTGAACATAACGTACAGACCAGGACATTGGTTGAATATGAAACACAGCACGCTCTCACACCGAGCCCTCGCTGCATGGAGACGACAGAGCCGGTCGTTGCCATGGAGTTGGGAGTTGCTATGAAGCCAGTATTTTCTGAGCAGTGGTAGGAAGACAGTATGGTCTGTTTAAACTCCAGCCAGGACTCTGGCTGGGCTCGGATGACCTTTTCGTGGGAATAAAACATAATCTACTGTCCATTAAACCAGGAATTTACCACAGAAACATGTGCAGATTTATGCAGACACATGTTGCACATGTGCACAGGAACACAAATATAATGCAGCTTGATAACAATGCCACACTTTTGTCCCACTTCGGCACTTGGCTAAATTGCAGAATATCAAGTGAACTTGTGCACACCCTGGGGAGACAAAAGACAATGAACTCCATATTTTCCTGCTGTAACTTGAGCTGTCTAGCACCAAGAAATCTAATTTTAGAATGAAATATAAATTATACATGAGCAGAATCCCATAACATGTCATTTTGTTTCATATACCAAGCTTTAGCCTGAATAATCTAGTTAATTCTCTTTTTCCACATAAAGAGATTATAGTCACAGGCCAGTCCACAGCGACACAGGGACAGTCATATTCGACATATCTTTCCCAGCAAATGTCCTCAACAGCAGGGAAACAACTGACACTGGCATGTCTGCCAATCGGTTCTGGTATGAAGGGAGAGATGACACACTATAAATATGAATATGTTACTCCAATGATCCATCATGACTGGCACCAACAAAAATAATTTACTCTAAGATTACTTCTAATCAGAGTTTAGAAAAACTTTAAAATGAGTAAATCAAGATTTAAAATTAAGCAGAGGTCTGTCGAACAATAAAAAACATATCTCAAAAATTTACTTTAAAGTTAAACCTGGATCATAGACAGTGATAAAAAAAATCTTGGGACTCAACTGATGGAATTGCCATTATCACAGCCCTCGTTGGACCACATATGTTCATACTATGTCTCTAACATGAACAACTGGCCTGATGTTATATGATACCTCTCCATACAGTGTCCAAATTGTGTTTTATGACTTCAGACTGCTGAACATGTCTTTTTCCTGGTCAAATCTTCTCTTATGGGGCAACAGTGTGCTCTTTGCATGCATGTGTAAAGTATACACACAATCTATGTCTGTGTGTGTGAATGGAAATATCTGTCAGTATATGTTCACATTTGTTCATCTGAGTGCGGGGGCTGTATGTCAGCATCCACATGTGCGTGTTCTTTGAGTGTTTGATGTATGTATGTGTGTGTGTGTGTGTGTGTGTGTGTGTGTGTGTGTGGCAGGAAGGAAATGCAGCAGGGGTTTGGGACCCACACAAGGTCTCGCTGTTCTTCAGGTCTCCAGTTCGTGTTAAGTGGAGGAATGTATAGCCTGAGGAGGAAGGCGTGGCTGCGAGCTCTCTCCCACTGTCCAGTGGCACCTGTTTTTCAGCTTAGCTTTCAGGCAGACAGATAGAGCGATGGGAGACAGCGGGACGTACTCACTGTGTTGTGGAAACAAAACAGCTGTTACACAAACTCATGTTATAAATACAGTCCTCCCGGCATAACAATGAACTCTCCACAACTTGTTTTTCTGACTGTGAAAGGAATAGTTCAACATTTTGGAATTTGCTATCTTGCAGAGATTTAATTGAGATGATTGACATGACACTTTGATCTGGGTGCTAAGGTCATCGGCTGGTTAGCTTAGCTTGGCATAAAGACTGGAAACAGGGGGAAACAACTAGCATGGCGCTGTCTGAGGTAAGAAAATCCACCTACAAGCACCTCTAAAGCTCACAATTTTATATGTAACATTAACATGTGGTATTGTTATATTTTTACAAGGGGTTTTGTACCTTACAGTGACAACAAGACAAAAGAACTAATGAGCAATAATTAAAACAGTAATATATTACAGCTGGGGTCAAGAAATGTAAAAGCCCCCTCAGAAATGGTTAAAACTACAAATCAGCACATAAATTAAACTTAGGCTGCCAACAAAAACCATGTTCTGATGTTCAAACACTAACAAAAAGTAACATTGCATTTTGAAACTTAAAACAGCTCCTCAGCCCAGGCATGATGGGAAATGTGGGCTGTCACTACAATATTTTGGAATAAAGCCTCCTTGAGAAACTACAAGTACAAAGACTCATTCCTGTTAGCCCTGTTATGGCATTATGCTGTTAATATGAGCTCAGCACTTCCCGTATCCATTTCAAATTAAAAGCCCTGCGTGTCAGTGGACATTGCAAATTTGTTACAGAGTGGGAAGAAACTTAACTTTATACCCAGCAAACTTGATTACTGCTGCGATTTACTTTACGATGAAGTAAATTAATATATATTTCCAATGCTATAACACCAAATGGAGACACCAAATTTCTCTTTTTGGTCTCAAGCTGAAAAGGTTTTGAGAATTTGTTTGGCTGGAACCAACCGGTATCGTGCCAGAAAGTGATGCACAACAAACCACAGTAAAAAATGTTGGGTGAAACGCTTTTCTTAATGGAATTTATAACTTGCTAAAAATGCACTTAGAGATGAGCAGTTCATTCTTCCGGCAGCCCCTGTCCGGTTTTGAAAGCACTCTAAAACATGAAGACAAATCACTGGTAGCAAAAAAATTCACAAACAATAATAACAAATCCCCTCTCCAAACTTTTAGTCTACTTTGTGGAAACGCTGCATTAAGAGTGATAGGAATGTGTGATAGCGTTAATGATTTATTAAGGCTGAAAATGGAATTAAACCACTTGCTGTACAATAGTGCACTCAGTAATGTTTAATCATTAAGAAGGGAGTCACTCCACGCTGCATTCCTTTCACTGCCTGTAGAGACACTTTTGTTCAAATGAACAATTCTGTGCAGAGGAGTCATAGGTAAAGAAAGAAATGTTTGAGGGGAGGCTGGGTTTGATCTGGCTCAGTGCCCAGAAGACTGATAACCTTGGGCATGAGCTCTCAGTCTGAAAGACAGAGACGCAATAATCGCCCAAAAATGCCTAAAACTAGACATTTATTATTCATCCAGCGCGGCTTAAGAATATGTCAGCGAGAAAATACAGATCTCTAAGGGAGTAGGCGGGTGAAAGAGCCATCTCTCCGGGGTACAACACCAGCTTGACCTTTAGCCAGAGCTCAATCATAACAGGACTCGCTGTTTTCTTCTCCTCAGACCACACTTGTTACTGGGATTTGCTGCTTCATGTGCTCAAAAGGTCACAAGCGCCATTCACCTCAGTCAAGACACATTAACTCAGAACTTGATACTTAACAACCTAGTGAAGTCCCTGCCATCACTTGTGTTCAGTGTTTACTGAAGGAGCAGTTATCTGTCTCGGGGGCCCAAACAGTCCCCTTTTTCATCTTTATGGCTACACAGCACACATGTGGCCACGCTTTATTCTACTTAGCACAACAGTCTTATCTCTAGAAATCAAGGATCATCATGAAAGGATTGGGAATATTGGCTCACAGTTGTCTCTGAAAGTCACATTGCCACATTGACAAACTGGATGATTATATTCCTATCTACATTCACTTAATCCAGTTATGAAGAGCCCCGCTATTCTTCACCCTGGATAATAGGTGAATATATAGGGCAGTAAATCTGATGCATGGTGCTGTGACCGAGCCTAATGTAATCTGGTGGACAGACCATTGAATAATGACACAATTTGGAGGGTGACTGCAGTAAATCTGACCAGCAAACGCAATGCTAGCCTGCTCCCACATCACTCGTCCTCCTTCTTGCGGTAAAGTGAATTGATATGATTTACAATGCCCCTTATAAAGCCTCCTTCCTGCCTGTCCGCGAGGCGTATAGGCTGTCTGGTTGCACGACCCCTGCAAACTTCACTGGTCATCCTTTAGACCTCCTATAAACACTCTGAGGATTTCTTTTCCTGTCGTCTTTTGATCGGCTGTTTGCAGTGGATCCTCCGTAACCACATGGTGCCACTTTGTTTACGACTGGGATTGCATGACCTGCAAATGAATGTTGGAACATAAAAGGATGGGTTTATATTGAACACATATGTGTTGGTTTTCGACAGCCAAACTTGTGGTCAATGTTCTTTGTTTGTTGTGAGTGTGCTGTGATTGGCAGATGGTTCAGATTTGATTGGTGGTGAAACTGCTGTAACGTTAATAAACTCATGAGACTGGAAATATAAAAGTCTGTGTTTTCAGGTGCAGGGCAGGAATGTCTTCCCCCGCAGTCTGGCCTTATGCCCCTCAAAAATATATGCCCTGTGGCTACAGTGGCCTTGATGCCCTGCCTGCACTGCCCTAGTTGATTTCACAGTTTTCTCCTCTGCCTCAATACAGTTTTTAGTCACCAGTGTCTTTTGTTGAGATTCTGATTGGGTAACATCAAGTGAAACACTGTGCACATAACCAGCGTTGGGTCAGTGTTGGAGCTTGATATAAACCGCCTGACTGTGTTGACGTGATAAAAACTTTCTTTGACCATGAAGCCTGAGGTTACTCTACCGTTCTGTGGTTTACACTGCAGACTGGAGTCTCTGTTAACAGCAACAAGCAAACACATCCGCATCATACGCTTGTCTCCTCTTCAGTGAGCTGTTGCATCGACTGTCTCTGTTTCTGGAAGTGTCAAAAAACTTTGTATCTTAAAATAACAAGAAACTTTCTCATTATCATTTAAAGTCTATTTTGTTAAAGTTTTTATTATTATTTTGAGGTACTAACTCATTATATATACAATAGCACATTATTTAGTGTGACATCATCATATAGACTGACCTTTGACTGACATCCAGTGTTATTATTAGTATTATTAGTATTATTAATGAAAAATTAGCTTCAAACCTTAAGTTAAATTCATTACACAATTTCAGTGGGCTTAAAATTGTTTTATTTGATCGCCTTGTTGTCCTAGCACTGCGCCCACAAAAAACTGACAGCACCAAACACTGACTCACGATAGGGCCTTTTACACATTTGTAAGAGGGGGTGAGGCGAAGTGTTTGCAATCTGCAAACTCAACACTAGATGCCACTAAAATGTACACACTGATCCTTTAAGAGAACACATTAGCTATCCAGTGTAGCGCTAGGTAGGCTGTCATTTTATGGGATTTGTGCTAAAGCGCGTGAAACCCACCGAGGTCATACATGCTGTGTGTGTGTCCAGCCTCCTCTCGATCCAGTGTGTGAATCCACTCCATCCCTCTCTGCTGTGTGTGTGTGTGTGTGTGTGTGTGTGTGTGTGTGTGAATATAGAGCCGAGCCCTTTGTTTCCTACGACAAGTGGAGCTGTGCTCTACAGACCTGCGCATTTTCCACTCAATTGAATGGCCCTCTCAGATCATTAAATGTCCATTCATTAGCAAGGGACACTGGCAGGGACTCAGCAGTAAGGCAAACACAGAGGGGCCTGTCTGGGGGCACTGTCCCTCACACTGCGGCCTGCGACACTGTGGGTGGTAGTAGCCTTCAAGTACAGCACCTGAGATAACCATTGTCATGATGAAAAAGTGCTCAAAGGGAGTTGTGTTTTTCATGTGAGCACACACAATCCAATCTTTCGTTCCATTCCTGCTTTAATGTAAATTAATAAAGGACACCCAACCTTTTTGACACATACCCGCCACATCCCCGTCACGTGATTTCAGCTATCTCAGCCATTTTACTAATTCATTTTTCCTGACTATTTTAACATTACTTTTAGCCTATTCCCCATTTATCCATTTTTAACTAACCATTTTAACTGTTTATCCATTAGTTTATGCTAACTGTTTTAAGTATTTATCTAGTCCTTTACACCAAGGCCTCTTAAAGTCTGGACCATTGACTAGAGAAATGAACAATATCAGAGCTTCATAAAACTGAACATTTTGATTGCCCTCTGGTGGCTGGCTGCAGTACAGGTCACAAATCCTACACTTCAAATAAATTTTTCCCAAAGATGGTTTCTGTCATTAAAGGCAGTTCTTATCACAGTGATATATGTTCAAGTGTTCATTTTTTTTCTGCCAAGCTTGGTTTAAATTAGTTATTTGATGATAAATTTTCTCTTGATCAATAAATTGGTAGTGACATGTGACCATACGGTGTAGCTGGAGATCTTTCACAGTGATCCTGTCCTTAGATATATTTGATTTTATGTGGCTGATTTCTCTATTCGTGACATTATTGCCATGACAATGTTTGCAAAAACATTCATTTTTCTTTTCTTTTCTCCTTTTTTAATCTTTTCCTTTTTTGTTGTTAGTTAGTTATTTGTTATTTGTAGTTCATTTTTAATTAATCGCATCTTCTCCCACTGGGTCCAAATGTATTTTGACTAACATGACTGTCTTGAACTTGAATGTATGTTGCATATTCACATTTATGCTTTGTCTAGCAATGCCAAGCAATGTGGGGTTATCTTCTTACTGAAAAGCTGATATCTGTTTTTTGAATTAGTTGAACTACTCCACAATATGTCTATGTACCTCCAGGCAACTGCAGAAGAACACCCTGAGGTACAAGTCCTCCTGGTTGGGAATCAGTCACTCTTGGCAGAGTAGTCACTTGTGTATATGCCTTGTTTCCTGGACTAGACTTCATCTCCTCATCACCTCCCTCAGGACACAAGCTTGTACAGGAGACAAGGGAGTGGAGGTAGGGAGGAGGACACTCACCTCCCGGGGCCCAGTATTTATGCAAAAACTTACTCATGGTCAGATGGATTAGACCAGTTGTAGACTGACGCACTTTGTCTCAACCTGACTTAACCTGATTGACTCACTCCGCCACACTTGATTTAAGGACTGTGACTGCAAGTTTATAAGACAGAGATGAGAGACCGTCCTGGAGTTTTTGTGAAAGCTGAGGAGGAAAAGGGGGAAGAGCGGGAACTCCCGAAATCTGTCGTGCTCAGGCATGTCTAGAAAAATGACAGCTCTCTACACTGTGTTAACAAGCCCACCAAATAACTATGTGTATGTCTTACACAAGACTTTTCTGTGATTTTCCTGCCTACAAAAGATTTCCAGTCAAAAGCATTTGACTACATTTGTTCCCAGAATTTGAATTTAGTTTCTGACAAATGCTTTAACAAAGGTGCTTGGTGTCAGTAACCTTTATATGTGCCTCTGGATGTTGTGGCAGTTAAAACCATTTGAATTTAATATTTTATTATTAATAGTTAATCTTTTACATAAAGTTCAGATAATGTTTTGCACTTGAATTGAAGACTGAGTTTCACTCCATGGAAAAATAGATGTTTATGTATTTGAGATGTATGCAATGAAAATCACAAGAAACATTCATCTAGTAAACTCAACCTTGAAGGACTCTCTTCTTACACATGTTGTTTGTATTGTGCACTTTCAACTTCATTCAAAGTGCGATCTTAAATTTGTCAAACTTAATATGACTATTCAGATTTATGCATGTACTTTAGTTCACTCAAACTGTTGTCTTATGTTTTTCAAACTTATTCAGAACTCCTCATGTAAGTAAGTTAAAAAAAAACAAATTATTACATTTGATAAATGGGAAACTGTGTTCTTCTAGAATAAAAACATACAGAAACAACACTGCATAATTCTATGCATATTTGAGGCATACATTGACTTACACCATTGGTTCAAATTTAAACCTTGGAGGGCTCTCTTTTAACACATTATTTTACAAGCTGTGCACTTGTTTAATCTTCACTGTGAAAAGTAAAATAAAATAAAAGCTTTTGGAAAAACAGAGAAACCAGCTACAAAGCACTTTTGAGTTTACTCAACTAACAGTTTATTTATTGTGTCAATTTAGGTTAAGAAGTTCACTCAAAGTGTGCTTAACATTACTATTCAGATCTACTTAGATTTCTAAGTTAAGAAAACTGTATTACATTAGATGAACTGCAAACTGTGCGCTCTTATTTGACTTATGTTATGCTTTCTTTAGTACATGAGCAGATCTGAATAGTAGACAGAAGTTTGAATGAACTTAAATACATGAATAAATCTGAATAGTAATGTTAAGTTTGACAAATTTAAAATAGCACTTTGACTGACCTTAAGAGCATGGATAAATTTACCCTTAGGTAAACTCAAACCAGCTTTTTTCAGATTTTATTTCTGTTTTTACAGTGTACATTGTTGACAAACTATAAGATCACACAGTTGATGTTAATGCCTCTTGGCACCTATTGTGACTGTTTCTCCTTGAAACACATTTGATTGTGTTGAGATGAAAACGGGTGTCATCCCGCCTGCAGATAGAGTCGAGATAATCAGCAGATAGAAGGGAGCAGTTTTATCTAGTCCCCTATGCGTTTTCGTCTGAGCCAAAACAAACATGCTTGGATAAGGGTGGAGCTTCCTGCCAGAATCCTGGGAGAGGGCATCTCAACCCGGCAGACTCAAGGAGAGTCTCTGTAACCAAGGCTACATATTCACCCTCAAGTGATAAGCTCTAAAAGAGATCGTAACAAAGGGGTGAAGGGTCAACATGAACTGTGGGATAGTGGAGACATTTGCAAGTATAAGAGTTTAAAATAGTAACATTTGGGAATGTGATGTTTGGGATTTTGCAGCAGCAGATGCCTTTAAAATAGTTACAAGATATAAATACATACACGTATATTCTCACTCCTATAAGCATACTATTACCCTGTGCATTCCCCTGGCTTGCTGCCCACTTAGAGAGTGGCCTTAGTGAATACGAAAGTTTGAGTGGAGGGTGAACAAAGAGGTAGTAATCAAAGAAGTCTCTCTCCTTCTTTTGATCACTCCCTGAACAGCTGTTTCTACAGGCCGCTCTTACTCATCCACTCTTGGCAAAGTGGAGCTGCAGAATAGATGCATTCTTGTCGAGGAGGCTGGGGTTGCCAGGACGAGACACTTGTACGGATGCCTCTGTGCAGCGTCTGGTGTTCGTGCCAGCTGAGTGTAAAAGATGGAGAGGACTAGCTGTAGGTGACGGACGGTGTAAGGAACATGAACATGTCATACAACTAAAAGAAAAAACACAATGGAGAAAGGATAGAAAAAAAATCAAAGAACGTTTAACAGAGGGTGCAGCAGCTCTTAATGAGGACATGTTGTTGTAAAAGAACTGACACACAAACTAGTGGATTGTTACGCTGCCATTGTGCAGCTCACTGTGTGTGGTGCTGCTCACATCCAAGTTGGACCAGACCACTCAATTAGCGCGGTGCACTGTTGCAAATGGTGATTGACATGGAATGCTGTCCGGGTCAGGAGCCTGTTGTTTCGGTCCAGGAGGTTGTTTGTTTACATCCCTGAATTCAAACATACAGACTGAATTCTTGTTTAAATATAACACTGGGAGGCGTAATTAGGTATATAATTAGCCATCAACGTTATCAAATTATTTATGGCAATGAAATATGTTCCACTGTTATCTATTGTTTTTAGCATTTTTGCCATTTATCCAAGTCAGTTTTACTTATATAGTGCCAAATCATAACAGATGTTGACTGTCCATTACTGTTAGCAAACAGTTTAGCTAACTATTTTATTGTTTACCTTTAACCTTATCCATTTCAACAACTTTTTCATCACTTCAGAAGACTGTTTTTCTCTGCTTGGTACCGAGCTAATTTTCATGTACTGTCAATGCATCACTAATTCTACACATCGCAGCATAAAAATATGTTTGCTTACTGTCACACTTTGATTGGAATCATTCTTCAAAATTGTGTAATGCCAATAGTATGATCATATTGTCATGATGCAATTACACTGACAGGTGACAGACCATAATATTGATTCATCACTCAGCTCGAACTTCACTAAATTGATTTCTCTGTTCGATTTTATACAATAGGATAAATATATATCCATATGATTTAAAGGGACAGTTCATCCCAAAATCAAAAATATGTATTTTCCTATGGCCTCTAGTTCTGTTTATCCAGCATTTTTTTTTTTTTTTAGAGTTTTAGAGATATCAACCATAGAGATGTCTGCCATCTCTCCAATATAATGAAACTAGATGGCACTAGTCTTGTGCTCAAAGTGCCAAACAAATACATTTGGAAAAACTCAAAATAATTCCCATACCTTGTTGTGAGCCGTTTCAGAGCGAAAGTATTTCCTACATGAAACTGCTCACAACGAGGCCTGTGGATTATTTTTAGTAACTGGATCATGATTTCTGAGTTTTCAAACTTTTTTTTTTTTTTTTTTTTGGCTTCAAGCATCCCAGGGCAAGTGCCATCTAGTTCCATTATATTGGAGAGAAGGCAAAAATCTCGACTGCTGATATCGCTAAAACTTGGCACCTCACAACAAAACAGTATAGGTGGATAACTAGCACTGCAGGTAAATATATATTTTGGATCTGGGGGTGAACTGTCTATGAACTGTGAGATACAACTTGATCTCAGACTGAAAAGGTGCACATGTGAACAAAAATAAAACATAGAAACACACACATTCACATTAAAGATGATCTATATTGTGCACTTAACAGGGTGCAGGGGAAGGAGTGAAGGAAGTGTGTGGACGGCTGACCGTGACTACAGAGAGACAAGTGTCATTAGTGCTCCTATAAAGGAGCAGAAGGCCAATAGCAGTGGACCCACTGTGTTTTTCAGCATCACAGGAGAGCTGGTGTGGGTGGAAGCAGACCTGCGGGGGAGCATTTAGCTTTAGAAGGTGTTTTGGATATGTTTATGTGCATGTGTGCATGTGTGTGTGTTTTGGGGGAAAAGGGCATGCCCTTTAACATCTGGCCACATGTGTCTTGAATTAACTTTTTGACCCCGTCAGCAGCTGTGGACCCCTGGGAACACATTAGCCTTACCTGGCCTGTGGTGAACAACACACATACACACCATCTCTGCGCAGTGCGCTGTCCTGGTGTGAAGCAGCCTGAGAACAGTGACTTGAGCCAACTAATAACACCACTGGGAGGCTGGAACGATCATTTGTTCCAGAGAAATCCCAGATCAAGTGGAGTATTTTTAGTTAGGATGGGAGCGCTGAGCTGCTGGCAAGTTTCAGGGGAAGTCAATTACTGTAGTTTTCTGATGGCTTTGAGTTTCTCTCCGTGCTGTTATACTGTACATGTTCAGTCAGTGTTTGGACAATGCATTTTGCAGATCACGTACTTAATAGATATCTGGAAACATTTGGAGAAAAGACTGAAAACTCATGAAAGAGAAGTTGTAGTAAAAGGCATCAGGTGATTTTCCCCGTCTACACACACAGATCTACATTACACAGATGGCTCAAAGTCCTTGACTCGTTGCCATTTTCTCTTTTCATCTCTAATCAGGACCGAAGAGGGAGGGACAGCGAGAGAAAGAGACAGTTAGCAGTTAATAGACTTCCAATTCTCCCACTCATGAGAGTGCCCTGACTCCCCGGGCCGAGTGAGCCGGCCATTCAATCAGATCAGCACAAACTAGCCAGTGGCGCTTTATTATCTCCAGGAGCTCCACGCTGCTGCCTTGAAGTTTTCAAAGGCAGATGAAATTGCGTTGATGGTTGCGGGGGCGTAGGAAGCAAGGAGGGGAGTTTGTTTTTGTGGTGTCAACGTCCCCCTCATAATTAAAGTCTAAACATCCTCTGCAGTGTAGGTGTATGTATGTGGGGTTATGTGCACATTACTGTACTGATGGGGATCCCCCTTGATTTGTTTATTTGTGTAGGGGGTTAAAAATAGCACTCGCTGCTGCTATAGATGTCATTATATGCACATATCTGGAAAAAAAAAACCCAGGTCGGCTGCCACTCTCAGTTCTTTTAAATCAAGGTTTAAGACTTTCTTTGTTTGTGTCTGCCTTTCCCACTGCACTGTAACTTAAGCTCATCTGTTTAATCTTATTTTCATTTTTTATTTAACTCTTTTAATGGTATTTACATTTCTTTTTATATTGCCTTATGTTTCTTTTGTACTTTGAATTGCCTTGTTGTAGAAATGCTGAGCCTCATTATGCAAAGGAAGCAGTAGTACTTTGTATAAATGTTTTTTCTCCCTCTCATAGTCTTGCATTTCTTTCTCTGTTTAAGCCTTGAACCATCACCCTTCTACACCATCTGTATTTCAATCAGCAGAGGCTAGTAAATTAAATAAAGATGAAGTTTTATGAAAACAGATGATGTGTGATAATAAAGTTTTGGGAGCTTAGACTCTGCATGGAGATTTGTAGTGAAGCGGATAGATAAATCCCCCCATGGTGTTCAGACGGGGGAGGCTGATGAGGCTGATGGTTTTGTGAAGAGTGGGAGGTGGTGGGGAAGTGGAGGGGATGTGTATTCCAGCAGAGGAAAATCATATTTAAAAAGACTGCAGAAAGATGACAGGCTAACAATGAATGTGTGTCGCTGTGCTATTGGACAGATGTGACCAGCTGATGAGAACAGCTGATTACACAATTGACAGCCCCGGACAATGACTGCAAGGAAATCATGAGTGAGCATGCGTGAGAGGAGTGAAATGCAGAATGAACGAAAAATAATCTATAAGCCTGACTGCACTTTTGGTATAGCTTTATTTCTACAATACAACTTGCACATCTGTTCACATCTGCTCACTCGCACCAGATAACTGAGCATGCAATATTTGTCTTGAGGACTTCATAATACCGTCCGAGGGAGAATCAATTCAATCTGGAATGCTGAAGCTGGCATTTCAAAATTGAATACCCACAGAAGAGCTGCAAGGAGACGTGCAAAGGGAAACTGCAGTGAAACTTTTTGATATCTAGAGTCATCTGTCAACATATCAGGGTCCTTAAGAAACTGCCAGACCAGTATGTGTTAGGCCTCAGAATAAAGGGGAGAAATAATCACAAGAGTGACAAGGAGATGCTGTCTCCTCAGTACGACTCCAATGAGTAATTTACAAAAATACAGCAGTTTACAAATTAACACATCTACAGAAAATGATGTACATGTCCTATTAAAGGTACCATAATACTCACAGTATATTCCAGTATACTCATATTCCCGTCAAGTATTAAGCAGTTTTAGCTCAGTAAACTCTCACAAAACCTACCAAAACTTGGTAAAGTGCGTGAAACATATTATACAGACAGTGCAAAATGTAAGCGGGTGCTTGGGAACTTTACTCCTCTCGACAAAACTTAGCTCAATAACGATTTCTTGGCGCTCTGATCATGTCAGCAAGTCACGTCAGACATGTTAACTCTGTTTAAAATCCACAACATACCTGAAAAATTGGGAGAAGTTAACACCAATACAGTTTTCATTGAATAACAAAACAAAATCAAGTAAATAATGTAAAATAAACCAACCATTTTTTAACCTGTGACATAATACTGTTAATGAATACATTTTTTCTTTTTATCCTCATTACAGCTTTTAACATGATTACAGACTTGCGCATTTACTATGTTTTTAACTTGTAACAGGCTATGAGTGCATTATTTATTTTTAACTTGTCACATACGTCTCTGATTCTCCCTCATACATCATGTCTGGGCGTCACTAACATTAGTGTTGCTCTTTTTGGCCTAAAGGGGCTGCCATAATCACACTGATGATTCTCAGGAAGGTTTGAGAAGTTTAAAATGGGAAGAAAATTACTTTCTCTGAGGGGAAATGGCTTCATTTGTAATGTACAGTACAAAAGGTACTTTTTTTTTTTTTTTTTACTCGACAGCGATTAGACCAGCCAGTAATTGCTGGGGTTTCTCTGTGCAAGGTCTAAGCTTTTGTCCCGCGTTGGAACCAGGCCAGCTGTTCCAGTTTTACACACTGCATTAGAAAAGTACAAAACATGTCCCTGAAAGCTGTCTCATGTTACTGTGTTGTGAGGGTTTGATTGGTTGAGTATGGAGAGTTCATCTAAGCGTGTGCGGGATAGATTTTCAACCAGAGATAGATTACATATTCTCTGACAGAAAGAAATGATTTGAGACAAGGGCATCAGACATTTATACATCACAGAGGAGCAGCTACATCTGTAGACTGTAAACCACCGTGTCTATGGGTTTCTGCACACAGGTTGTAACTGGGGAGTGTCTTCACTGTCTGGTGTCTGGAATGACATTTGTGGATCAAAGACAAACACCAAGTTTGCAGATTATGGGGTCTGGTCGCTGCAATAACATGGAGGCTTTTCACGGGTGTAACCTGACAGCACACAACTTCACAGAAACAGAAACTGGAAAGAAAAAAAATGAGGCAGTAACTGTAATTCAGAGTAATTTCCTAAATCTAGCCTGCTTGAGAGTAGGGACAAGAATGGCCTCCCTCTTTTTGTATTAATAGGCAGACTATGAAAGCTCATAATAAGCACTGCTACAATCAGGTCGGTATGTCTGTCAGAAGAAGAGAGAAAAAAATCCTTTGCATGTAATGAAAATGGAAGAAGCCTCAAATTTTAATTCGTTTAAAAGGCCAGACATTTGATCTTTTAATTTTCCAGTTTTATTCTAATCTTTACTCTGAAACACAGGGGTTTGTTCATATATCACTTGAAGCCTGATTAATATAACATATTATTCCTGAAACCATGGCAAAAATGTATTTCTATGCCTGTTTACAGTCTTTTCTGATACATGGAGAGATTAGAGATATCCAAAACTTGCCCTGTAAAAGCTTTCAACTCTAATATGTCAACAAAATTAAACAAGAGCTTTGAATCTGACTTTATCCAATGCTTCTGTCCAGATTTCTATTCTGAAAAATTGATAGTTAGTGCATATTTAACTAGACAACAACTCATTTGCATTTATTAGACAAAACATTTCAGAAAACTTTTTACGCCATCCTACCGAATCCTCTACAGTAAACTGACAGTGAAAACTGCTCATTTTGTTTTACCCATTTCATCCATTTTCACCATATTTTCCTGGTCTGTCTGCTGACAGTTGACACCACAATCAAATTTAAGACTTATGCGCCATCTACTGGATCTTACTGGATACTACAGTGTAATGACCCTTTCACAATAATGTCCAATCTCACTGCAACATACAGTATTTTGTCCACAAATTCATATAAGAGTGGAGGACTTGAGATACTTTGGTGGATTAACACTTGGTAACAGAACTTGTGGCCTTCCAGCAGTTTATATTACATGTTTTGTGCTCTAAAGTTAATTGACATAGAAGTTTGTCTAAATTTGGGCTTTCTAGTGACACAGCGGAGTGATAATGTAAAAAAAACAGTGACAATTTTAGATGACTGGAAAGGAAGAAATAAGAGTAAGTTCAGAAACCACTGTGTCAATTATTGTAAGTCAGGAATCCACAAGTGAACAGCAAACAACAACAAGAGGTTCACCTGCAAATTCTCTCGAAATATACTGACATTCTAAAATGAAATATGTTTTTGATTATTTAAGGACGAGTGTCAATTAACAGGAAAGTATTCACTCTCTTCTTGTTTGGTCAAAATGGCACAATTAAACTTTGGGTGTTGGCGCCCCCAATTGGCAAGAGAGGAAATGTCATCAACTTCAGAAATCATGTGACTCAGCTGGTCTAGGATAGCTTTATGATAGTGGATACTAAAAAAAAAAAAAAAAAAAGGAAAAACTACTTTTAAAATGTAATTTAGCAAAATATCGATAACTTCACCCTGAAAGAAGTTGAACTACAGTAAAGCCACCTTAGAGAGAAATAGTTTAATGGTAACACTTTACAATATACATTAATTAATGCATAGATCATCATGAGTTAATGTATGACTTGAGAAGAACTAAACCATGCGTTAATGTTAGGTTTTGTCTTTCCTGTAATATGTTTAGTTTCAATATCTGCCTGCTACCTTGACACGTTCATGTATGTAGCGCACACATATGTCACCCACAATTAGTTTCAAGCTAAACTGTGATGGCTTTAAGATACTTCCTTACTTTGACGGCAGGGTGGCTGTGGCTGGAAACAGTCAACAATAAATAATCTTGTTATAACGAATAAACCTGCCAAGCTCACAACCACAAACTAGAGACCTGGGGCATTCTGGGGAGGCATGGTTTTCTTAGATATAAGGGGGTTTCTGAGCAGACGTGCTCGCCATCCAGTTGTGGAAAAACTATTTTTTACAATTTTTGCAATCTACAACCCAAAAACTGCTGTAAGATACCTAATAGAGCACACTTCCATCATAATATTTAAACTCTCTTAACTTTCAGAATTTGGACAGCCATCCAAATGGCAACCAGCTGCCCTGGTAAGCCAAAAAACATTTTTTAATGACTAGCATTAATAAATGTATGTATAAATGGTGGCTAATATAATCTGTCCAGGTAACAGTTTGCACATGCACTATACAGAGGTGAGGTGTCTGGGCACGCCTTTACTGTGGTCATGATGAAAGACCAAGGGAGGTGGGGCTGGTCAAAGGGAGTTCATTTTGCGAAGCAATGTTAAATAAAAAAAAACAACTTTCTTTTTCTGTTTTGCTCCACGATACAAACAGGAATGTGGTTGAACTACCAGCAACCAACTTCAAAATGTAGTTCAGCTGCAAGTTGCAGTTTAGTTAGTTAGTACTCCCCAAAATTGCAAGAGAGACACTGCTGCTCACTTTTGTTTGGGTTTCAGATTGTATGTTTTATGCTCTTAAGTTTTCACTTGCATTTATAATGGTGGACAGAAACATGTCTACCAAATAAGTAGAATTTGATTTGGGCAAGAGGTGAATCTGTTGGGTCTCAGACAGATGCTCTAATCAGTTTTTAACACTTAGTTTGCTTCATATCTATTGTCTATTTTCAGTATAAAGGTTTTTTGTTTTTTGTTTTTTTGTTTTTTGTTTTTTTCAGATTTTTGCATTTTGGCGTAATATGCAAACAAAATATATCTGAGTGGCTATGGTCCCTGCAAGAAATGAGTGGATTTTCTTCTAAAAATTGGGTGACCGCCTTTGGTGTCTAACGTCATTTTCTCAAATCTCAAAAATACATATCTTCCAAGATTCACCTTTAATGTACTTGCAGAAAAATCTCAGCTTCCTGTGCAATGAAGCACCAGTTTTTCTGAGGGCACTGTGTATTGAGATAAGTTGGCCCTAAAGTTAAAAGGCCTAAATTTTTGAATTATTCAAATCTTTTGTGAAACATACCTTTACTCGTGTGGATGAATAGTTGTGGTGATACCAAAGTCTCATGTGTGAATGAAATAGTAGAATACTGTCTAGAATTACTTTTTGTAATACCGATTTTGACGTGAAGTATTGTCTGTCACTTCACCTCCACCAAATGTCTCACTAACTTTATGTCAGTGTTACAGAAAGTTACCAAAAGAGGGCGGTAGTTTATCAGACATGAGAGGCACCAGAGGAGATTTCTGTTTATATCGGCAGTGTCACTGAAAAATTTGAGATTGTAGTCTGTGAAAAACGTTAATTTAACAATGGGAAATATTGTCAGTAGCTTTAAGAACAAAGTTTGTCCATCTTCAGCCATGTGAGGCTGCTTTTATCTGTTCTGCAGGCGGAAAACTAAAGATCCATGTGTGAATGAATACAGCAGTGGGCGCTGTGCACTGTGATTTCAGCTGAGCGCAAATGAAAATATGTCCTGTTTAAATTACAAGCGAATTTTCTTTCTTTTCTTTCTTTTTTAAATCAAAATATATTTCAAAATAGGTAAAAATGAAACCGTTTACTGCAGGCTGTTTCAACGTCCATGTTGTCCACTGTGAGTACACTTCTCTAGTATTCTAACAGTGTTGATCTTATTTGCATTCACGCACACACACACATACACACACACATCACGGACAGTGTGGAGGAATTTACCCGCAAGCAAAATCAGCTGAACGGATCTTTTACCTATCTGCTTCATCTCTTTCACGTAAAGTTCACTGTTCTCCAGCGCCTTTGAATGACAATAAGAGTCTGTGGGAGACTGGCTGGCAGCCTTTTAATGGGCTGAATAAAGTGTGATCTCTAGGCACTGTTAAGAAAACATTGCATAATTCGCATTAAGGGCCGGGGACGCTCTGGCTGCAGGATTAAGGTTTTAAAAAGACTATTGTGCTGGGGACATCTTGGAGCCAGGCAGCCTGGAGATGATGCAGAGAAAACCTGGACCTGTATGTGGTTGTGTTGCAAAGACAGTCCGTTAAGACCTGCAGAGCTGCATGTTCTTCCACTGAACAGGTAAATGCAAATCTAGAGAAGAAAAATCACTCAGGGCAGTGAGGTATGCGTGCAGGCGCTCTTGGCTGAAGGCTGGGTTTCACCACGACTTCGCCTGAAGCGCAAGAAGGGGGGAAAACGGTGGAGCCAATGAGAAGGCAGCTTCCAGCCCAGCTCTCTATAACTCTGTGTCACAGGGCTGAGCGATGCCACAACCAAGTTTCTGCAGCTGGGAGAGTTTCATTGGACTATAGGCTTTCCAAAGAGCGCACACATTCTGTTTCTTTTCTTACGTTTTTGCTTAAAACGAAACTCGAAACGAAACGAAAGAATCCAAGAGTGGACTTTGTTTATTAACTGTGGAGGGCCGCTTTCACCATGAGCGCCGGGCAGACGTATGACAAGAAGATTGCTTGTATTTTGACCGATCTGCCAGGATCTATGAGCTGCCACCCGAACTCCAAGGACTCTCCTACTCTGCCCGAGTCTTCGGTGACGGACATGGGCTACTATAGCGGACAGACGGCCCACGGCCAGCACGAATATTATCAGAGTCAAGCGTACGGACAGCCCATGAACTCTTACCACCACCAGTTTAACCTGAACGGAATGGGAGCCGCGGGAGCGTACGCCACCAAATCTGAATACCCGTACACAAACAGCTACAGACAGTTCGGACATTACAACAGAGATCACCTGCAGGCCTCGCCTCCGAGCTCAGGTAAATGTTGTGTTTATCTCCAGGGTGCGTAATTTTATCTGCGCCTAAAGATGAAGATAAGGGTAGTCTCGGGTTATAAAGCTCCGATTGCAAATGAAAACACAGAAATACTGTATGACCAGCTATTTTTCTTTTTCCATTGTGTTGTTATGTTTTGGAATTTTCCAAAAATGTCTTTGGAAAACATTTGTCGTAGAAATTGGAGATAATAAATATGCAGTGTAACTTGCTGTCTTGAGTTAAGTGTACATAACTACACTCTTTCTTTGCGTTTCTTGCCTCCATAAATTTTTACCTCACAAGACCAGGGTAACATCGCTAGCGTGTATGTTTTATTTGCTGTGCATTTCTGGGTTGAACCCCCCTCCCCCCAAAAAACCCAACATTTTCTCGGCGGTAGCTGTTAATGTCGTGTTTTAACAGCCCGCCTGGGAAGGAGCCAGCCATTAACAGCTGGTCATAAAACAATGATGGTTTGATTAAAGCTAATAATATTCACTCCATCAATTTTAACTTGTTACCTCTGGCCTGCCAAAATGGTATTCTGACAAAAAAAAAAAAATCCTGTCTGAGTTATTTAGTTTTGATTTTTATTTTGTGACACGTACACGCTACGAAAGTCTTTGAATGCACAGTTTATATGTGCAATTATAAACATCATTTTCATATCATCTCATCAAAATGTTGTCGTTACCGTTTCACTTATTTAATTATGCTCAAGTTTCACCTGTCATAGCTACTCAAAGTTTTCCTCAGTGGTGTATTTTATCTAAATATTTTCTTGTAATTTGTAGTGAAAGAGGAGCCAGAGCCTGAGGTCCGCATGGTGAACGGAAAACCGAAAAAGATCCGCAAGCCGAGGACGATCTACTCCAGCTACCAGCTCGCTGCTCTGCAGAGGCGCTTCCAGAAGGCGCAGTACCTCGCACTGCCCGAGAGAGCGGAGCTGGCGGCGCAGCTCGGCCTTACTCAGACACAGGTAAGAAGCTGCCTGACCCGGTATAACACCTGATGTTTTATAATTGATCAATAGTTTTTTCTTTCACGTGAGTCGATGCTTCCGAATGTGGCTAATAATGTGCTCTGTAATTATCCATCCGTGCGTAATTACGCACAACAGACACGGTTTGATTATTTAAAACAAGTTGAAAAATATAAATACTGGTATTTTATCTCAGAAAATACAGTTAAGATTGTATTTTTATGAGTTTTTCTAATGCAGAGTAATATTTATTATGGAAAAATCAATATAATACATGTTATAACACTTTATGTTTTGAAATTTCTGTTGCATTACATTTAATTTTCACACTCTTATTCTGCCAGGTGAAGATCTGGTTCCAGAACCGGAGGTCCAAGTTCAAGAAACTGTACAAGAACGGCGAGGTTCCCCTGGAGCACAGTCCCAACGCCAGCGACTCCATGGCCTGCAACTCCCCGCCCTCCCCCGCAGTGTGGGACAACAGCACCCCGCAGAACACCCCGATCAGCAGACCTCAGGTCCCGCAGCCGACGCACAGCTCGTCGCCGCCTTACCTGGAGGATTATAACAACCACTGGTACCAGCAGGGATCACATCTACAGCACCCGGGCACCGTGCACCACCCAGTCCCGCAGCAGAGCGTGGGAGCTGTTTATTAACAATGACTCAAGAGCAGATTTATCTTTTTTTTCCCTTCTCAAACGAGGTCTCTCCACAATGACTCTGCAGAGCAAAAGGTTGAGTGGACCGGGAGCAGGCCTGAAGAAGTGAAACATTTTGATTTCTGGATGATCAAGAGTGTTTCAGAACTGCGTTTTCTCCATTCACAAAGCACATGAGGGATTTCTGATCGCTTGTGGCAGCATATTTAACGGACATCTGGCGTGGTTTTTTAAATTATTTATCGCTTCTGTTGTATTTCCTTAACTCTTTTTGTAAATGAATATGCAAAGTTTTTTTTTTTTTAACAAGTAGCCTAACCACGAACCGAATATTGACAAAACTGTGCAGTTGATCCATGATGCTACATTCAAATCTGCATGTGGGTTTATAGAGAGCGCGTCAGAATAATTAACAAAAAAACAACTCAGGTCATATTTATATGGATTTGTACAAAACGTCGAAGGCTGTAAATATGTGTTTATATGCAGAACCACTATGATCATATTTGACTGCACTGTGGTGCTTCCAAAACCATTTTCATATTCATGTAATTAGTCCACTTGTTGCCTTCTTGTCAATGAATAAAGGTGTTACTTGCATGTTTTTGTGTCTAGCCCCTTTATAAACAGGCTTCTGTCCAGCAGTTTTTTTAGACGTGTTGTGACAAGTCATGCAGGTAATTAAAGGTACACTATGCAGGATTTTTCAGTTTCTGTTTGGAAACGCACCAAAACATAGTTGGTTGACGGTTGAGTCTCATTACCAGATTGTCAAAATAATAAGAAAATAAGAGATGACTGAAAGGGATTATTTTGGATGAGTCTATTGTTTGTTTGATTTTTAAGAAAATCCTGCATAGTACCTTTTAAATGTAGGCCATATAAGGTGACTTTATCCTAAACAGCGCATGAATTGTTTCTGAAAGCAAAGAAAAACAGATTTTTTTTTCTTGCTGTGTACCAGATTCACCTGTTTGAATGATTTTAATGAAGGCAAATAAATTTCGAGTTGCGACTAGCGATTATTTTCATTATCGATTTATCTGCCGATAATTTTCAGGATTCATGGTTTGATTGTTTAGTTTTAAAAAATGTAGTAATAATAATAATAATAATAATAATAATAATAATAATAATGTGAAAAATATTCATCACAATTTCTCAGAGGCTGAAGTAACTTATTTAAATTGTTTCTTTTGTCCAACCAACACACCAAAACCCAAAGACTCTTCATTTACTGTCATAAATGACAAAGGAAAGCAACAAATCTGAAGGAACTGGAACCAGCAAATGTTTGACATTTTTTGTTTGAAAAATGAAAAATCGACGAATCACTTATCAAAATAGACAGCTACATTTCTTTCAATTGACTAATCAATTAATTGGCTATTTAGTGCAGCTCTAAATAAATTATTTAGATCACTCACTTTGAATGTAGGTAACTTTAAATTTACTCTCACTGGAAGCAGGTTTACTCAGAATTTTGGTTGCGTATTCACAAAACACTTTGCAAACGTTTATATTGAAAAACCAGTTATTATCCACACGTCATGTAAATAATGAATCATCATATAGTGGACATGTCAGTGTTTAAAGGCATAATATGCAACATTTTCCTTTAAAAAAAAAAAGTTCAGACTCATATAAACATAATTCCTTTCAATCGTTACTTGGAGAAAGTGTGTGGTGGTGTCTGTATCTGCTCTGTCTTTTTTCCCCTCATTATTTTGCTGTACTTGGGATTTTTTAACAACCCAAAACTATCATTTGACGTCCTCGGAATGAGACTCAACGATCAAAAATCTTTGTGGTGCGTTTAAGGACAGTTTGGACAAATCCTACCCATTCTACCTTAAAAGAAGAAGTTTCTTTTATTTCAGCTAAGATTCATATTAATCCACGTTTGATTTAAATTTTTTCCAGAAATCTACCAAAATGATTAATGGGATTGGTCTTTTTTTGGTTAATCTAATTATTTGATGATCAAAACGTTTATTTATCTCATTGACCCCAGAAGCTAAAAACTTCACTTTGTGCACCATGATAATGAATGTACAGTGAACTGACTCCCTCTTGTTTTGGTGCTGTGGGCTGCGTGCAAAGCGCTGCAGTAGGAGGCGACACACAAGCAGACATGTTGGAGTCACTCGGTTTTATTACTATTCTGTTGCCAGATAACAAGAGAGAATTCAGCGCGCTGCACACACACACACACACACACACACACACACACACACACACACACACACACACAGATGGTGGGTGGTGATGTGCGGGGGTGAAGTGAGTCCGTTGCCGAGGGGGATCCCGCGGCGCGCACACGCACCCACGCAGCAGCAGAATGGATGGAAACCCTGCCAAATATTGAAGGTATAAGAAAACACAAGCCAATTTTAATTTTGATGTTTCACTTTAGGCGTTGGATTTTATTCAATTTCGTTTGGCAAAGTCACAAAAAATGATTTTTACACTTGAGTTCATTGGTCATCCATGTGATGACGCACTTTTTACCCAGTATTTAAGCATACGTTTCACAATTTATGGTAACACACTTACAAAACAAAACACCAGACTGGGGGTTTGCCCAGGTGATGGAACAGCCTAATGGCAGTGACTGTGACACACGTGAAACCTGGGGAATACAGTGACATTCATTAGCTGAGAGATAAACATGACAACTGCACTGATAATGACTGTTTTGACAGCGACAATGAGACAGTCAGAGAAAAACCAACCTCCTTTTCTGCGTCTTCACTATAATAACGAATGGCAGTGGACAATGGGTTCAGTTTGGCCACAGAAACCATGCGTTATTAAATATGTTAAGGAAAAAGCACATGATGGAGAAAGTGCTAATGGAGATCTGATCCACATGGACCACCAGGGAGCCATTACGCACTGAGAGAAAATGTACCCACGGCGTTATAGTGAGTTATAACCCGTTCTATCGACTTTACTAACTAGAATGGTATGCACCCGGACACTGTTATTGTGTGAAACTTTACTGGAGCATTGTGCCATTGCAATAATTTCAGGACATACAGTTTCCAAGTGTGGATTTAAAATCTAAATCAAATTTTTATTTTTCTTAAATTGAATAATTTCACGTTTCATTGGATTTACTCGCATCCAAAATTTGTTGGAACTATGAAATATTATTCTATCATATATATTACATATACTTTATTATTATATCACTTATGATCAAATAATCTTACATTATTCAATACAATTCTTGATAGAGATTTGTTCACACACTGAATATTAACTAAGCCTATAAACATTTAAGGATGTTAATACATGTAATGTGAACATGCCGTTGATAGAAATTGATATTAACTAACATTTTCAATCCATTTGATTTATTTTAAGCTGAAAGCTGTTGAACTTTTGTAACTATTTATAGGTACAATAAAATGTACTAATTCATAGTTATGACTTGTGTGTTGGTGTCAGAGACCCTGCCCTCTATCTGGGTTTTCTTATTTTCTCATTATTTTGCTGTTCTTGGATGTTTTTTTTACCCAAAACATTGGTATTTGAGAATCTGCGAATGAGACTCAACAATCAACATTTACAAACAGCCACTTGCAAATCCTGCACATTATACCTTTAAGTCATTTAGTCTGTTATTATACATATAATGTTGGCCACAGAATGTCATGTTAATTAATTTCTTGTTATTTAAGTGAACAATTTATTTTGTGTTTCCAATTATTTGAGTTTTATGTCCAAAGAATGTTTGGAGCAAAATAATTAAAGAAAATATTTTCTTTTCTTGTTGTGGACACATTCACCATAAAGCTTTTTAATGCAGTCTTTTGACATTTAATTTATTCTAAAAAGCACTTTACATAGTTCTACCAAACTTCACACACATCCTTTCATCATTCTGACACAAAAAATGACAACGTGCCACAGCTCTAGAGCCCTAATGTCTTCCCTTGAAGTTTATTCCCCTGAACTCAACACCAGTTGTCTACAGCGTCACTCATCATCTCAGTGCACTGTGCTGATTTGACAAAAGCAACATGATTACTATTGCCTTTTAATATCAATGAAATCTCATCAAGAGTACATGTGACCTCCCCTCGGTGGCTCCCTCAGCATGTGTGGCCCTTGGCTGCGGTTGTCAAGGGAAACATTTGTGCTGAAGACAAACGTGTGTTTGCTACAGGCTGCGCTTGTGTGTGTGGGCTGTCAGACGTGTCCATATATGTCATCTCTGAACATTAACAAGTGTAAGTAGCCATGGAGGTGAACTGTTGAACTTGAATGTGATCCTGCATGGCACAACATCACAGCACCCTAAATAGAGCCGGTGCCCGGGCCCCTAGAAGCCCCCCTTCTGCAACATTCAACAGTGTGGTGTCAGCACTTGTCTCTGGGGTGCAGCGATATGGGTTGAGATGGAGGTCGGGGACTCAAATGCATCCACGGAAAGACTCCCAGCAGCTGTGCAACACTCTGTCCGGCCCTGGGCGAGCGAGCCTTGGCTGCATTAGGATCACTCACTCTCTCCATTTTGCTGTAAACTGGGATGAAATGAAGGCAGAAAGGCATCTTTGACAGCTGTGGACGTGTGAACCCTGGCTGACCTCTGCAGGTCAGGGCTGGACTGAGCTGAGGCTTCACAGCCCAATCATCAAATCCTGATAAAACCATCCAAACATCTTGAATAAGCCCACCTTGACCTGCAAACAAATGAAAATGTTGCCTCCAGACATAAGAAATCAGCAAAAAAAAAAACTGTAAATGCTGTAAAAAAGCAGTGTAAAAAACTGAAAAGACATGTTGAGGTAATTTTGTTATAATTCAAAACAATTAAACATTGCAATATGCATCACAGTTTTTTGGAAAATATGCCATGGATCAGACATTTTAGGCCGCAACAATCGCTAAAGAAGCCAGCAAAATCCTGGAGGGACTGAACATTACAAAGAACATTTATGACCTTTTACATGTTTTATTCAATTAATCATTTTGCAGTTTCATGACTTATCTTAAAGTGTACTAGAGACAACAAGTTTTCAGCATATTTTTTCTTCAAACTATAAAAAAGATGAGTCTCAGGAGAGAGCAGACAATACATGCTGGATTGTCTGCTCATATACTGATCATGTTTCTTTTAAAAACTTCATTTTAATAAGTCAATTGAACTCTATAACAACCTGTTTTTTTTAAAAAGCTAGGGTCTGGGCTGCCTTGAAATTTTAAGTTGACTGAATTTGAAAAGACAAGCTGAGGCATTTTGTAATGAGGCAACACAATACAGATTAACTTGATATTATGATATTCAGGCGTACTTGAGAAAAGCTCACACGCTGATCATGTTTCTCAGGACACTAAACTTAATGAGTTTGATTGAACTCAGTGCATTCATTCAACTCATCATTTATACGTTCTGGAAATAAATAGAAGAAAATTTAAGTTGAATTAACTTGAATAAATAAAATGTGTTTATTTATGTTAAGTTAATGAGAAGGGATTACTTGATCATGCTAAATTCCTGTATGATTTTAATTATAAAAGAGAAGTTGTATTTCACACGTCTCACCTGCTTAAATCCAGTGTTTTGAATCTAATCTGAGTGTGTGTGAGCATGTCTTTCTGCCTGCCAAACTGTATTCCATCTTTTAATCCTCCAGTATGAGTGTGTGTGTGTGTGTGTGTGTGTGTGTGTGTGTGTGTGTGTGTGTGTGTGTGTGTGTGTGTGTGTGTGCATCTTGCTCTTAAGTCAAGCCTTCCTTCAGATGAAACCAAATCATGCATTCATTCTCTCTAACAGGGAAGCTGCTCACAATTATCCAAGATGTCAGATCACTCAAGTTAATAACAATAATCACCCCAGAGACCTGCTTTGCCATTCGCCCATTCAAAGCAACTGGGATTTAATAACAAGCTATTTTCCTTCTTATTGCTATCCTGCAATTAAAACCCATCAGACACCTCGTATCTGATAACTCCGGCCATCCACTAACACTGATACAGTCAGACTTGCCTTTATCATCACCCTTCAACCCATCTCCCAGCCTTCCGTCCCCTCCTCTTAGCTTGTCTATTACACGAGGAGCCTTTTCACTTTCCCCTTCAATCTGCCTGCATGATAATTGGCCCCCCGTTTGAAAGGTCCTACTCTGTCTGTCCAACTCCACAAGCCATTATTCTAATCTGGAGATGTGAAATTGCCTATAATTTTCCCTGATGCCCCGTCACTTGCTTCAGCAATTCTCGCCTCTTCTTCTTTCCCAGGGCCCGCATGTTTAACAAGGCACATAATCATCAGGAATGAGGAAAAGGGCACGAGGAGGGTGTATATATATATAAAGAAGGAGATGTTAATGTAACACAATGCTTGTCCTTATGTGAGAAAATCAGCTGGAGGAGTAAAAACACAGTGTGGCTCTGGTGTGGCTTTGTTCTTCAGAGAAACACCACTGCAGGCTTCAGAGCTCCAGAACAAGGCAGCACTTCTCTGACTAAGGTAAGACAGGACT
This sequence comes from Lutjanus erythropterus, assembly GCF_056507025.1. Lineage (NCBI taxonomy): Eukaryota > Metazoa > Chordata > Actinopteri > Lutjaniformes > Lutjanidae > Lutjanus > Lutjanus erythropterus. Next base: position 11,809,877 of record NC_139333.1, on the reverse strand, counting down.
GTATGTAGTCTGTATGACTGAGTTCTCTGGTGACGTGTCGTCATAGCAGCTTGAATGTAGTCACAAGTGGGTTTGGCATGTTAGTCTTGAATGCAGTAATATGTCTGAGTATCCAGAGTGGGTTTGCTATAACTGAATTCATTGTGATCAACTAATGTTTTCTCATTAATTTAAAGTAAATATATTTTATATGTTCAAGTTAATTAAACTTAAAATGTCTACTATTTATTTTCTGAACATTTTGGAACTTATAAACATGAGTTAATCTAACTTAAAGTGTTTTGACTTGAAATGATGAGTTGAATAAATGTACTATACAGAGTTCAATCAACTCATTAAATTAAGTTCAAACAAACATGATCAGCATGTAAAAGGACATCAAATTTGTTTGTAATGTTTGTCAATGTGACTGAAGAGTTGTTGGCTCAACTTAATATCTTGAGCTTACTGAACGTATTTTCTCAAGCATTGTGTATAAGTATCAAGTTTTTTGGACTAAAAAAACTACTTTTGAATCATTACAAAACTAATCAAACTTGTCTTTTTAAATTATGTGAAGTTATAGTAATAGTTTTAGTATTTTGACTTGATAATGATAAGTTGAATGAATGTACTGCATGAAGTTCAGTCAACTTAACAAATTAAGTTTCCACAGGACCGTGTTGGGTCAGCTTAATATCTTAAACTTATTGAACATGTTTTCTCAAGTTCAACTGAATTAATAGCAAGTTTATTTGACTAGAAATGTTTATTTGTTTTGAATATTACAAAATCACTAAACTTGTCTTTTCTAATTCAGCCAATTTAAACTTTTATGCAACTGACTTTTTTTTTTTTTATCTTAAAAATAACAACTGTACCAAACCTCAGTGAGGAAAATGCACATTTTAAGTTCAATTAGTTGACTGGCATTTATTTATTTATTGTTTTTGCATGCATGCATTGTGCTAGGAAGCTTTGATAAGGCATGAGGTGTGGCAGTCCCTTTAGACTGGACATCATGGCCTGTGAAATGACATCACACCTTAAGATCTACACCCATAATAGAAATATGCTGCATGTAAATAGATGCAATTCCCATTTGTGATAGCAATATTAGGAGAAAACAGCTCCACAAAACGACGTGTGTTTGGTTAGTTCTTTTTCTAATCCTTGTGTGTGTGACATCAGACAAATTGTATCTAATGTTTGCCAGACAGAGAAGGCAGCAGGGTGACGAATGAAAAAGATAAAAAGAAGTCACTGAATGTTTCTTTTACTCACTATTCGCCATCATTAATCAGAGCTCAACGCCCCCATTTAATCAGGAGTGTCAGCAAAGATTGCGGGATGTGTGTTTGCAAAGATATAAATAACCAATTCTCCATGTTTAAACAGTGGGAGCGCCAGAATGTGCAAATCAGTACAAACGACCATAAATCAGATGCAGTTTGTTGGAGGAACAGCAGGGCCATTTGTCATTTCACTGTGAGCTCAGTCAAGACGAAAGTGAAGGAAAAATATCTTTAAATGCTGCCTTGCACATCCTTTTTCCTCACGGCATGTGCCCCTCTCTGGTGAAAAAAAAAAAGTCTTTAAAAGCAGATGAAAATAAAATTGCGTTTGTGTTAGAGCATAAAGAAAAAACTAGATATTTAAAATCTGTTATTTTTTTAAATATCAAACTGTCTTCTTGTTGCTGATTTTCGCCGTTGCCCATTTATCCGTGCGTAAATATTCAACAGAACACATCCACCGTGCGTAAAGGTGGCACCCCGCATCATGTTAGTTCTCCATGCTGGGAGGTATATTTTCTTTATTACGCCATGGCTCTGAGGGGAGCTCACTTTATTGTGTCTCGAAATATACAATACGGCCAACTGCAGCAGGGCACTCTGCATTGATCATATCAATAACAACCCAATTTTACGCTTGATCCTCGAGGATTGAGATACAGAAAAAAAAAAGAAACGCATGGCAAAAATGGCACACCGTCAATATCTTAGAGACTGTCCACCCCAAAGATTTTCACAAATCAAGTTTTCAGGGGAGCTCATGTTTTATTAGGAGGAGCGAAAGACCCCCAGGCTCCCCTGTCGCCCACTGTTCTGTTGACTTTAAATTTAGTGTAATTATCTTGAGCCAGAAAAGATATTTAAAAAAAAAAACAATATATATATTTTCATCAACAGGAATCAATTCCCAGGTGTTTTGACAAAGCAGATCTGCAGGTTTTCGTCGCAACGTAGGAGTGCTGAAGGAAAAAAGACAGCTGATATCTATCAGTGATGAATTATCACACCGACTGAGACTGCAGCAGTAGTGGCTAAAGGCGTAGTATGCAACATTTTCCTTAAAAAAAATAATAGCAATAAAAAAGAAGCACTATCTCCTTCAATCATCACTTATGCCTCACTAAAAGTGTGTGGTTGGGGCTGCAGAGACCCTGTCCTCTGCTTGTATTTCCTTATTTTCTCATTATTTTGCTGTGCTTGGGAAGCTTCAACACAAAACGTTGATATTTGATGTCCTGGGAATAAGATTCAACAATCAACTATCTCTCTGGAACGTTCAGGAACAGCTCGGAAAATATCCCACTGATTTTTCCTTTAAGAAAACTCTGAACATTGAGAGGGGTGTATTTTATCCGGGGATCAGGAGACTTTTACTTTTAGGTGAGTCCTGTTTCCATTAACCTGTAAACAGTCACCAACTCTTTCACCGTTGGAATGAAATGATGAAATTACACACCATCTATTTGCTTTGTTTTTTAAAAACATCCGACAGTGAAACAGCAACCTAAACACATATCGCACAAGAAATTTTCATAATAACCTAAAAAACCAACAGCTTATCTGCATCATGCTGACTGCATTTGTTTTGGTTGATTTTTCTTTCTGTCTTTCTGTCTTTCTGTCTTTTTTTCTTTTTTTTTTTTAAAGAAATTAAACCCACGCACACAAATATTCTTTAAAAATGCCTTTATCCAGTCTCTTGTTAAACTGCACACACTAAGTCCACATTTCACTGGGTTGCGGCCGTGCACCAGAAATCGCAGTGACATTATAACAAATCTAAAAAATATATTTGATGCCTGGTCGAATTTTGCAGCCACAACTGAATTCAAAACGCACACGAAATACATGAAATTTCTATTCATCACACATTTAAACAGTCCTGGGAGGAGGCCTTGGGAGCATGTTCAGTGTATTCTGGTGTGCCCGAGCACCTGGCCACCAAAAACAATCCACTCACATCATCTGAGGCCTGCTGGGCATCGCGTCCTGGTGAGGGTGGTGGTGGTTTGGATACCAGTGACCAAAACTGTTCATGTAATTGTTTGGATGCATTTGGGGTCCTTTGTTCGCCATGGAAACCTCCCAAAGCTGAGGCAAGCCGGGCGAGCAAGGCGAGATGGAGCTGGTGCTGTGGAGATGCTCCCCCTCTGATCCGCTGCCATGCTTCATGATCTTTTTATATTTGGAGCGCTTATTCTGAAACCATATTTTCACCTAAAAAAGAGAAAATGCACATAATTGTCACTGTGGTTAACAATCAGCAGCAATATAAAGGAAATAATGCTGTGAGGGGGCTTTTTATGAGAATATTTCCCCCAATTAAACTCAATACACTTTTCAGAATTGGCCTGAAGTTGAACATTTGGGAGCAATAAAAGGGAAAACTCCTCATAACTCTCATCTTTTCTGTGTTGTTTTTGTGAATCCCAGGCCTACTACTGGCGCATTGTTAGCCATCAACCTCATGCTTGAGTGGCACTTGTAATCCATTACAACTGAACTCTCTTATTGTTCGCTGTTTTATGAGTCCAATGGTGCATGGAGTGTGACAGACTAAAATTATTGCGAAATAAAAGCAGCCCGGAGCGCGCTGCGGTGGGTCACTGAAAATTCTGCTGATTCCACATAAGATGTCTATTTTTACCCCAGAACAATAGTGTGAATATTCATAAAGTGCAGCAAAAAGCCAAATGAATCACTCAATAAACATCTAAGCACGAAGGCCAGCTTAGAACTGGGAGATAATTGTCGAGATAAATGCTGAGGGATTGAGAAAAATGTGTAGGAGGCAGCTTGGATGACAGAGTCGAGCCGTTTGTTTGTCTGTTTTGTTTCTTGATGAAAGTAGAGCGAGAAAAAGAAAGCAAGGCGACTTCTGATGACCTCATTTTTGTCCCATTTGACGATGATAAGTTGACAGCGACACGTGCACCTGTTAGTCTCCAAAGTAACTTCATAATGCCCATAATGCCCTTTTCAATATAAACCGATACTTCCGTTTTGATTTATTTTCCCAAATCGTCTTTTTTTTTTTTTTTTGCTTCACACCTAAGGGAATATCAACCAAACTGGTGCTGGCTCACTTATTTTAAAAATGCTTTTATCTGTTTTTGAATTAACTTATCATTTTAACATTAAAACATTTAAACATTTAAATTAATAATAATAAAAAAAAGATGCATTCACTCGCACTATTGATTCATTATGTTTAAATAGGACACAAATTATGTTGAAACTGTAGAGTTTGAAGTACGTCTGAATTTACATACATTATCAGAAAAACGTTCATATTACTGGAAAATTATTGGTTTAATAAACTCAAAAAAGAAGAACTACTACTGGCTCTCTACAGCACTTTACAAACTAAACAAATTCTAAGTTTTCACCACTCATTACTTTAATTAATTTGAGCATTTAGTTTTACAATATGTGTTAATAAATATATAAAGAAAGAAATATTGATATTACATACATTAAAGTTTATAATTAACCGGCTTAATTTCACAAGGTGTATTGTATAAGTTATCCTAAAACACTGAATTGCTTGATTTTTTTTTCCTCTTACGATATTTTTTATGTAACTGCGGTCACGTGTCATTCACTGTGCACTGACAATAGAAAATACAGCCACGAAATTAAGTATAGTAAATAAGCCGTGCATTAAAGGATCGAGTTACAAATCACAACAATTTGGTTTTTCATTTGATCTCCAGAGGCGCCGTGATCCTTAATAATACAGCAGATAAGAGGTTTCCTTTCCAGCCGTTTCAACACCCACTTTGTCTCACTAATGTTTCCCTCCAGTCTGCTGCTTTAAGTTGGATTAATTCAAGACGTTTAAATATTAAAAAGTATCTCAGAAGCTCTAATTAAGGCTTTTGTATAATTAATGTTTTTATGGTTATGTAATTGTGTTAATATTTGTCTGTGCTTATGTGATTTTGTATGTCTGATTTTAATGTTATTGATATGCCATCAACCTGCCAGAAGAACTGATATTTACATAATGATCCTACTGCTAATTAATATGCATGGCCCTTTTAAAATAAAATAAACATAAACATAATAGGGCACTAATTACTTAATATTGCAGGCCTGATATTTTTGTCGGCTGAAATGTTGTGGAATTATTACGCACAACCTCCAATTGTAGGCTAATGTAATGCGTAAATCTCTGACCCTACATTTTCCTTGATCCATTCATGACTTCTGAGTGAGTTGAAGGCCCACCTGAGTCTGGGTGAGTCCCAGTTTGGCCGCCAGGTCGGCGCGCTCGGGTAAGGCCAGGTACTGGGTCTGCTGGAAGCGCTGGTGCAGAGCCTGCAGCTGCAGGCTGGAGTAGATGGTCCGAGGCTTGCGGATTTTCTTCCCTTTGCCATTCAGACGAAGATCCCTGTTCTCGATCACCGTGGACTTCTCGCGATCTTGTAGATTGAACAAACAGATATTACATGAAATATGGAGTGTTTTGATTTATAGTTTTTCTCTTAAAGCTGTAGGTCAAAACGAAAAGACTTAAGACTTAACAGATTCAGTACAAACAGAAAGCACAGGGCCAGCCACATGCTCTATAATGCATGTTATAAGCATACAAGTCTCAGGGCCTGAAAGCCAAAAAGAGATGACAATAAATGATCTGATTATAGTTTTATTAAATCAAATCCACCCTGGTTTAGGTTTAATTTTTGAATGAGGGATTCACGTGGCATTGACACTGACTGGATCGTGATATTATCTTGACACTCTGACAACAAAGAATACCAGAAGAATCATATTTAAAGTGGGGATGATGAAAGAGCTGCCATTTTCTGGAACCGCAACTATGAGGGTAAAAATAAGTTCCTGAGGTAGGCCCATCCAGGCTACACGGGCTATAATTGGGCTTACCCACAGAAAATTATGGTCAATAAAATTAATGGCACCATCTGCCTTCATTATATAACATGAGTGGTAAAGAGGGAGCATCTCTGGAAAGGCCTTGTTTGGACATTTGTCACTGAATACGTCGCTGACGTCCATGCTTTAATTAAACTTGGAGTACAAGGCATTAGATGTGAGGGACAAAATGATTTAAGTTTTGTTAAGTTACTAAATCTTCGAGTGAGTTATTTTTCTCACTGGAAAATGACAGAGAAATTGGCGCCTTGTGCGTAATTGCGCTTAGCCATGATGGAAAATCAGAATTTTATAGCCATTAATGATTCAACACTTCAGTGGCTTTCTCACATACCTGTCTGCTCTAATCTGCTGTGGGCCACACTGCTGCTGTTGCTGTGATTGCTGTGCTGGTAGGACATGTAAGCAGACGGGGGATGAGTGTTCACCGCGCCGGGGTAGGCGTAGCCCAGAGAGCGGCCATAGGACGCGCCGCCAGGAAAAGGACTTTCGTGCTGGGTATGGCCGGCAGCATGCAAGCCATGAACCGGGTAAATGTGAGAGAGTCCGGAGGAGTGCTGCTGGTGAGCCGGGTGTCCGTGGCCAAACTCTAGAAAGGCCGATTTGGAGGGATCTGAGGCATTCAGACTGTCAGGCATGAAACCCATAGACATCATTAGCTAATACGCGAGTCCATAAAGCCGTCGCTCTGAAGACGCTTTCATGAGTTCTGCCGGGCAGCGGGGAGGAAAACTTGGAACAAATCCACACTTAAATCCAACGCATCGCTCGTGAAAAAAAGTTCCCCAGAGTGCATGTTCACAAGCGTTAAAATCGAATAAAAGCGAAAGGGATTGTTCTTCACATCACTGGAGGAGCTGACATGGTTCTTCAAACACCTCCTGCCTGCCTGCAGAGCCTCAAACACACACTGCCTTCCATCTGCGAGCTCTCTGATTGGTGTTCAGCAGCCAGCTGTCACCGGAGCTCCACCATTAACTTCATTAACATATGATACAGGATGCAGCTCCGCAGCCAGCACGGACCTCCTTCCATAGATTATGAAATAATCTCTCATTCGGTCATGTGGACACACTTGATTCTAGTTTATGGTATACCGATATCGAGTCATTCATCATAAAATAAAAATGCTTATTATTGCCTCAATTTTCCGACAGATTTATATTTTGGAGATTTAATAATTCATAGAAACGTTGGCTTACTACATTTTGTTTACTTTTCAAAGCATTTTTTTTGTTATTGTGACCATTTTAGTTGAATTTTAAGAGGCAAAGTCTGATAATAAATAATTAAATATGCGTAATGGTGATGTGACATAACGGAATTTGGAAAGCGTAGCATATGCAAACCAAATAAAGGTTAGACTTATTAACACAGTCGTATCTGGTATTAATTACTCAAATACAATGAAATTCGAAACTTTTCCGTTTATTAAGTTCTCTCCGGGATAACCGGTAACTTTCCGTTTTTTAAAACAGTTTTAATAATTAAGAAGTCGCCAAGTTTATTATAAAACTTGTATTGATTAATGGAGTTGCTGGCAAACAGCTAGTTTGCTCATTTTGAACTGTGCACTAAAACACAGCTGTGGGATGAAAGCACATTTACTCAAATACTGCACAAAAACACAACTTTGAGTATTTCGCTTTTATGATAATTTATTCTTCTGCTCCACAAAAGTTAGCCAGTATTATACTTTTACTGCACTACTTTTATTTGACAGTATTAGTTACCAGCTAGTTTGCGGCTTCAGATTATTATAATAAAACATTCAAATGAATTATGATGTATTATTATAGATTAATACCTGGCGTGATATAGATAGTTAAACATAACTTTAAACATCGGCAACATTAGGACTGCTTTCATATTAATGAATTGCCAATAATAATCCAGTAATATAATATTTATTATTCTGGAAAGCAACACTCTGTGTAATCATTATTTTACTTTGGTTCCTTATTTTGATTATAATACGTTTGTGCTTTACCTGAAGTAAGATTTGCAGGACTAAAAGAGCTTTTTGTTTTTTTCCTCTCAAACATCATTTCCCACTTTGGCACCGGTTAATGAAACAATGATGCGCTATAAACTCGCGATCACTAAGAATTCCTAACACCATATTTTGTGAAATTTGTTATTTTGCTCCTTTAATTTCGCAACAAGCACTGACATTTTCATCGTCTTACAGAATTTATGGAAATTTCTTGCAGGAAAAAAAACGAAACCACATGAATCAGATATGTTTTACAATGTACAGACACACACGGAGTTGTTTACACTGTTTCCACGCAGCATTACATAAGATAATGCTTTGTGGCTCAGTGGCCATGCTGACTCAGGCCTGTTTTACTAAGGACAGCTACAGATTTACTGCTCAACACTCTTAATTCTTAGTTTTAACACATAAATTAGGCAAATTAGAGGATTTACTGGTGTACAGTAACCCTAATTAAAAATTAGCAGCAGGATATATAGATATTTGGTGACACATTTTTTAAAAAAGTAGGGGAGAGCGGGGCATCTTGTCACACTTTTGGCTTTCACATCAATTTCCCAGGCTCACTGAATCACAGTCACCCATTCTCCATATTAAATTACACAATGAATTCTTGCGCACAAATATATAATCTCTAGATTTTTGCTTCTCATTGTAAACGGTTAAGTACAGAATGGACATTTGTGACAAGTTGCCCCATCACCAAATCAATCAATCAATCAATCAATCAATCAATCAATCAATCAATCAATCAATCAATCAATCAATCAATCAATCAAATTAAATTTCTAACATGTATAAAAGTAGATGTTCTCAACACTCGTTTTTGCAGCTAAAAGTCTTATTTATTTAGACAGATGTTTAGAATATTAATATTTTCCAGCTTTGCCTCATTGTCTGTAGCATTGTGTCGAGTGTTGTGCTGCCATCGTTGGTCTTTCATTTCTAATTTCCAACCATTTTAACTGTATTCCCGCTGTCCTTTTTTTCTTCCTTCCTTATTTTTCTCCTTCTGCTTGCACATCCTTACAAAAACATATTCTATCATTATATTGTCACATTTGACGATCTGCTCTGAAAGCCCTGAGAGAAGTTGCCCCAGAGTGACATGTGTGCTATTGCTATTTTATAACACAAGCTAGCTTTAGCACAGGACTTCAGTTTAGGTATCAAACTACAACTTTTCTCTTGTTTATTCTGTGCAAAAATAATATATTTGGGCATATTTCCTAGTCAAAGTCTTATTACATAAATAGTGAAATTTAGTTTTTATATTTTTATTGTTGAAAAATATGAAAACCGCTCTCACCTCAGATTACAGTGACATATAGTGGATATTAAGAGCAAAATGACCTCATAACAGTGAGCTGCACACCAAGCTTTTTTTAAAAGCTAAAGTAGAAGTATAGATTACAAGTCACCACTTGACTTGTATAAAAGTTGAAGAATTGATTCGACTTCTTTCCTCAAGTAAAAGTGAGAAAGTACAGGCTCTGAATTGTACTCAAAGTATAAAAGTAAGAAGTCTGAAGGACATTTCTACCTACTGTTGCTCTGCAAAGCTAACTGAACTACACCTTTTCTCCACAGTTGAAAACAACATAAAAAACATAACAAGACAAAATATATAAAACATGACAGATGTTAAAAACCAAAAATAAGATAAAAGACGTTACCAGATGTAAAAGACATGACAAGATGCAACTGCATTAAAAGTAAAGCAACAAACCTGTGTCTTGAAAATGTAAGGAGTAGAAAGAAGGGATATGTAGGGAGTAAAATTCAAGTACAGAGACCTGAAAGCTTTACTTTTTAGATCGTGCCCTCTGGTTTGGAGATATAAGTAGTAGTGTGATAACTTACCCATGCGACAAGATGCCCCACTCTCCCCTTACTGCATAATGCTTTAATACAAGATGAATATTTTCAGCTAACCTGAAGGAGACAGAGGAATGACTTTCCATCCAAAAGGATGTTTGATTTCAGTTTTATATGACACCAAAATACTCAGCCCACATGTCACTCATACAATTTCTAACTAAATGTCAGTTTAAAAAAATAAGGCAAACACAAACCTGCCAAAAGTGGGCGGAGTTGTGGTGCAGAACGCAGAGTCAGCAAAACGCACAAGGTGCATGTGGATATAGTGTGGGAGGTGGTGGAGAACATGGTGACCACAGACTCAAAGAGCAACTGTCTCTGTATTTCAGCCTCTGTTGACTCACTCTCAAGCAGAGTGAAGCCACAGGTGAAGAAAAACAGTGGGAGGAGAAAGAGATGGATTTCCTGCCACTAAAGCTATATTTTAAATAAAATCTAATAGAGTCACCATGTGTTACGCCACAGTTTGATACAGATTTCACCTCAGCTGGATCACATGTAAGCTGCAGTCAAATTATAAACAGAGTGTTTGGTGGGTTGAGCGTGGTGCTGAGTTGCTGTCCAACCCCGTCATTTTGGTCATGTCCTATACCCTGCCTGCAACTACTGGGAACCCAGCAGCACTAAAGGCCTGCTGGGGGCTGGACCGCTTCCCGATTACCCACAGGCCTCAGTCATGCAGCCAGCCAGAACAAAGCCACAAATTATTATCATAGTAAAATTTCAGTCACAATAAAAAAAAAGAGCTGCTGCTGAGAGGCCAGTTTCATATTGTGGGTGCGAGTTTCACACATGAGGCCTTGCAGCTGTAAATCCTCACTGGGAAATTATATCATGAGAGAATGCAGCACTGTGGCTTTGTCTATTAGGCATTTACTGCAACATTATAGCAGCAATATGGCATTTGCAATTGACTGTGAAAATCACAGGAATTTTACGGAATCAACTAATATTTTCTCATTAACTTAACATAAATGTACAAGTTTTATTGATTCAAGTTAATCAAACTTTTTTTTTTCTAGTATTTACTTTCAGAACTTATAAGCATGAGTTCTTCTAACTTGGTGTCTTTTGACTTGAAAATGATCAGTTAAATGAATGTACTGCACAGAGTTCAACCAACTCATTAAAATAAGCTGCTAAAGAAACTTGCAAAGTATATTAGTTTCCCAGCATGCATTGTTTCATTTCAGTTACATCTTAAACTTACTGTCTTTTCACAACTGTTAAAAGCTGTTAAGTTTTAAATGCTGCAGGGATTATATATTTTTGTTGGCCAACCCAGAAGTTATCATCGCTCTGATTCCCTCCACAAAAAGCCAATGGGATTTTTCCACTGTATTTTGAATTATTGCAGAAAATAAGCTCTGTGGCAAAAAGTTTATGATACTTACATGTATTTTTTTTAAGCAAGACAGTCTTCACAAAAGAACGCCAGCTGTATGATTTTAAAGAACAGTGCATCTGACGAAGCTAGAAAGCTAGCTTTAGACTAAAAACGAATTAACACCACAGTCGCAAGACTTCACATCACCTACAAGTTACTAGTGTTCAGCTTGTTGACATTCAATGTCTGCGACAACATCTGCATTCTTATTTAACCACATGTAAAGGCATCAAAATTCATGAGTGGGATATTAACTGACATACAAATCTCTTAAGTTTGTATTAAAAAAGGTAAATAATGGAAAACACATTAAAAGAACCCATTGACTTCAAGACCGTAAGTGCTAATATGCTAACTCGTTTCCGGGTTTTAAGAGTCATTCCTGCAGCACTCTAGGTGTTGAATTTGGAGCCCATGTTGTAAGTGGGAAAACAACCTTTGTGACTGTACAGCGCAATGTCATACTTTTTGACGGATGATGGGATCACAGAGGCCAAAATGAAAATAGACACAAAATGCAAGGCTTTGAAAACACAGCAGCCTGTGGGCCTGCTCTGTTGTGAGGCACTTCAGCGGCTGAATGCAGAGGATTGAGTCCTGGACGTGCATATCTGTCAAAACCGTGCAAATCCGAGGTGTGGGCACAAGAGGTGTGCGAGGAAAGAGAGGAAGAGAGAAAGCAAGGTGAGGAGGCTCTTTAAGGCTTGTAATTATGTCTGTATTAGGGGTGAAGAACAAAGGCGAGCCCTGCAGTCATAGGGCAGGTATGAGTCCTCACTGGGCTGTGCTTAATACACGCAAAGGGATGATGTTAAAAACAGTCACACTCCTGAATGCAGCCCAGACTCACTGGCGTCGGATCATGGGCATACGTCTGGAGAGGTGTGTCTCACATAGGTGTGTGTTCTCTGTGCGCGCTCACGCACACACACATACACACCAGTCAAGTTTGTCCATCATGCAGCTCTGATGTAGAGTGACAGCATTCTTTGTGTACAAACCGAGAGCACATTCCCAGGCAACTGCAGCGGCTGTGATCTTCCCCACTGGCACATCATGTTTTACAAGTAACCCTCTGTTGCTGGGGCCCAAGCCGAGGCCTGCAGACTCAGACTGACAGTCCACGACCCCGACAGGATGCCAGGATTTATTATCGCAGGCTCAGCTCACCACATAATAGACACGAATAAAGACCCACATGTCCCATTTCAGCAGTGTGCTATGATGGGTCTGAAGCTGAGGTGTGGTTTCACACAATTATCCCACCAGAAATTCATCACAGAATCAAAGTGTGGACAAGTCGTGAGAAACATGAATAAATAACCCACTTTTGGTCATTTTACAACCACATGAAAACCAGATATATTCATCATAGATTCAGCAGTGTATATTGAGTTTTTATGTGTTTTTGTACTTTTGGATGTGAATATACAACCCATATGGACCCACTGATACCTTTCTTTGATTTTAATTGAAAAGTCAGATTAGCTTTTGCATTTCCATCAGTATAAGCAGGTGTCTTTTCCAGTCGTTTTGCATCAACAAAATCGGTACAGCATTAATATTTATTAAAAGTCATATGTGTCCACCCTGATGACTACTCTACTCCATGGGTCTGAAGCTGAAGTGTGATTTCATACAATTATCCTGCCAGAAATTCATCACAGCATCAAGTTGTTGGCAATGAGCGAGAAACATGAAAATACCTACAAAAAAGAAGGCACTTTTGCTCATTTACAACCACGTGAAAACCGGATACATTCATCTTCATTTCAGTGATGCATCTTGGCTTTTTATGAACCTTTTTGCACATTTGGATGAAAACGTTCAGCCCATATGGACCCAAAACTTCCCTTCTTTGCTTTCATATGAAAATTCAGATTGACTTTTGCATGTCCTTCCCTGTAAGCAGGTGTCCACTGTCTTCCCAATACTTTCCACATCTGCAAAGATGGCAAAGACGAAATAATTTGTGTCCAACTGATAATGTTTGACAGTGATGTCGATCAAATATTCATTCTCTATTAGTTCTGTTTTTGGTCTCAATCAACCAAAAAATATCATTCTTATTAGCAGGGGTGGAAAGTAACTAAATAAATTCTCTCAAGTACTGCAGTTAATATTTATGTTGCTTGTACTTAACTTTAATATTGTACTTTTAATACACTTCTATAATCTTAAACTATCCCACCAGAAAGTGTGGACCTTCTGCCCATATGCGTCCCTTCTTTACTTTTATATGAAAATTCTGAATTTCCTTGCAGGTTTCTGTCATTACCGCTGTACAAGGCAGTGGATTTCCCAATCCTTTGCATAAACAAAGCCAGCATTCATTAAGAGTCAGGTTTGTCTTCACCTGATGCCTGCAAGACAAATATTCACTCTCTTTTAGTTCTGTTTTTTGTCTCCACCAACAAAAATATATCTTTCTCGTTGGCAGGGGTGGAATGTAATTAGTAAATACATTTACTAAAACATGAAAATGCCTAAAAGAAAAAAGAAAAAAACATACATTTTTGCTAATTTAAAATAAAATAAAAAACAAATATATTCACCGTAGTTTCAGTGATATATACTGGATTTTTATGTGTGTTCTGCCCATATAGACCCACGACTTCTTGGCTTTTATATGAAAACTCTCAATTTCCCTTACTGTAAGCAGGTGTCTGTCATTTCCACTGTACAAGGCAGCCGTTCTCCCAGTCCTTTACATCAACAAAGCCTATGCAAACAATAGGATTTATGTTTATCTATGACTGTTTTGTGCCTCAGGAAAGAGAAGGGATCAGAGGAGGAGCTGGAGCTGTGCAGGGGATGAACGGCCTAATCTTTCCTCCAGGCGCCATCACACAGGATGGAACACTAATATCTGCACGGCCAGGCCGGCGTCTCATTCCTCAAGTGCAGCCATGTTGCTGCTGATGTGCGTGTGTGTGTGTGTCTGTGTGTGTGTGTGTGTGTGTGTGTGTATTGCGCCTGTGCTGGCAGCCTCTGAGGGCCCAGAGAGTTCAGCAGTGTTACATGATCAACATCACTCGTGTGAAGTTCTTGGCACAAACAGATCTAATTGTTTACACACTGGCTAAGCTTATTTAAAAATGTTTATTGCATTGTTACTTATCATGTAATTTAGTTCATTTAATCTCTATTGTGCTTCTAATTTCTGTGTCCATTATATTAAATAAAGTAGGTGTCTGCAATAAATTAGTCTGTTTTTTTTTATTATTGTGTTTATGTTTTTTTTTTTGTTTAAAATGTTCCCTATAAAATAAACATCAACTATAATTACATGCTATTAATGGTGTTTGACAGCTTCAAGGTGAAAAGGTTCTATTATGTTGTTAGAAATTTGATTGATATGTGTTAAGCACTCATTAAAATACGTGTCCTTTTTTTTCAATTTTCAATGCTAATTTGAGCTAAGATTTAAATATAACTAAGATGTCTTAATTTCCAAAAGTGTGACAACTTTTATATTTTAAATTAAAAATACTGTATTTGAGGTATAGATTGTATACATTATTACCTGTAAATTTTAGACTGTAATTAAAATATTAATACTGAAGTGCTGTTTAGCTGTGAAAATATTTTGGTTTTTGTTAAAATCATTAGTCTTAATTACCCATCAGCTTGAACTGTTTCAATTCCTTTAAATTTTTTTTCTATATTTTTATTTTTCAGCCGAGGTTTTGACACCAAGTTATAAAATTCACCTCACCCTGCCACATTTTTACTACAGACAAGACAAACGAAATGAAAGAAAGAAAGAATAGTTAGATTTATCTTTTTCATATTCTCGTTAATGTCCTTCCTTTTTTTTTTCTCTGTTATTTATCCTTGATGATCACACCGTTCTCATGTTCTCCTGCATTGTTTTGGAACATCATCCAAGCGCGAGTTTTTATTGGCTAATTAGATCTGAGAGTCACATTGCAGAGTTGAAAGCGAAATTAAATCAACGTAATTAATCAGGCGTTTGTCACCATTTTGGCACAACAAGAAATTAATCAATTAATGAAAGGGAAATTACAAAAATAAAGAAGAAGAAAAAAGAAAAAGAAAGACACACAAACAACTGCCTCCTAGTATTGACTTAAAGTGAATAGTATTGCGTGGGAAATGCCGGAGTGTGTCTGGTCTTTTGGCTCGGCTTTGAATTCATCATTGGCATAATTGTTGCCAGACAGCGGATGACAGCAACATCGCCCACTGCCGCTGACTGTTAGACTTAAACTTTTAATTGATTGGTTGAATATAGAGGCCTTGGCAACTCGGTGAAAAAAAATCTGGAATCCTTTAACCGTAATACGCGTTATAAGCCACCATTCTGGTGCAACCTGAGCCCGGGGCACACGGGGCATCACATTAAAATGGCTTCATTTGTAGAGAGCGGCGGTCATATGTCTAAATTATACATTGTTGATTTTTTTTTTCTCTCTCTCTAACCTTCCTCAGTCGTCTGTTTGCGGCTCAAATGCGCATTTGGTACCAATTCTGACTGTGGGCGCTGGCACACACACTCACACACACACACTCATACACACACAGCTTCTTCTCAATAGTGCAGATTCACGCAGTAACCTGTCCACACAGATGCAGCAGAGCCTAGCTGATGGACAGGCAGACAGTGGGACAGTAGTGGCAGTGTATTGGGTTTCAACCCGGCGCTTTGGCTGCAGGAGCTGCACTAATAGTGAGTGCCTGCTCCACATCTGGAACAAAGAAGCCAGTCTGGGTCTACCCTCGGTGTTTACAGCTCTGTTGTTTTTTCACACTCCTCGCAAAATCTTGCCCAAACACACATTCCAGACTCACCAGCTCAACATGGGGGGAGAAAAATATACTATATTTTTCCACTGTAAATCTTGCCCCCAGTACCAGGGGAGGCGGGCAGGAAAACAAAAGCTGGAAGTTGGCATGGATCAGAGGCGCGACAACAGGGTGGCAGCAGCGCCTGGAGGAGAAAGACAGTTGTCTCTGTGTGAGAAATCCTGCCAGGCCTGCATGGTGGCTGAGATGTCACATGAGTTCATCTGAGGTCAAAACAGCTGGGGGAGTGGCATCATGAGATGCCAGAACCTCTGGGTTTTTTTTAACCGCACTGTAAAAACAAACTATTTGTTTTAACTTGAAATTAAATGCACTTTTCAAGCAGATGTCCAGTCACTGTTGATGGTAAGTGTAGTCAACTGAAGTAATAAATTCCTCTGTGTGCGCTACATTGATCAAGACAACTGAGTTTTTCTGCTCATGGAGCTGTGCAGCAGTGCCTACATGTACCAGGGTGCATTGTGGGCAAGCTTGTGACTCCCACACTCATGTTGTTGTGTTATCACCACACTAAACCTGTAGCTATAACCTTGTTATCCGACACATAGCATTTAGTGACAAATTTATGAGGTCTTAAGTGCACTGTAAAATAAATGCTTGCTTTAACTTTAAAAAGTTAGTGTGCAGGCTTCCTTAAAAGTTGACTGAATTTGAAAAGACAAATTGAGGTGATTTTGTAATGACTCAAAACAAATAAACTCTCCTAGTCAAACTTTATTAACTTTATTAACGATTAATTCAGTTGTACACAAGGAAAGCTGAACAAAGAACTCTTCAAACTAAATTTAATGAGCTGATTGAACTCTGTACATTACATTCATTCAACTCATTATTTCCTGTTAAAATGACCTTAAATTGAATTAACTTGAATACATATAACTTGTATCATTACAATGAGTTCATGAGAAAAGATGAGTTCGTCCAATTCCAGTGTGTCTGTTTACAAGCATCTGAGGAGGCATCTGATGTTCCATTCCTGCAGCATTTCAAAGAACATCTACTAAGACCATTTAAGAAGAAAATAAAGCATGAAGACTACACAGACATTGTGCTGAGGCCATAAATCTCCTCTAGAAACAATAAAAATATCCACAATGCCTGTATAAAGCCAGTAGAAAGGCGTATAGGTTTAACAAGCTGCAGATGTTTGGACAAGAAAATCATTTACGGAGTGAAGAGGTTCTATGATTTTTTTTGTTTTCCCTCTCTTTCTTGAGAGCAGATGAGCTGACAGACGGAGGTGGAAATACTGGACAATGACTTGCCCAGGGGAGTCACACATGCACACCCAATCAACACACAATGACACATGGTTCAGTGTTGGCAGGTTAAGACAGTAGGTCCTGTTAAAAGACCGGTTTACCAGGTCCAAGGATTATCCATCTGAGGTTACCTGCCCCTCTGGGTAATGTGAACCCCCCTTTTGTGGTCTGCAGGGTAACAGTGTGTGAGGCAAGCGTCAGTTTAAGGATGCCAGAGGTGACGGGGATGACAAGGACATCTGTCTAGGCAGCAGCAGGAAGGGTCATCTGTGAAGGGTTGCCAGGTTAAGTGACAGTGGACACACAATCTTTCGCCATTATATCCTCTTATCTGACTTCAAAAATGAGTCTCATGAGAATTTTAGAAAAGAAACAAAACAGGTTTTTTAGCAAAGTGCCATCGCCACAGCAGCTTATTATACATGAATAGAGAATTAATATTTGGCCTGATATAGAGCTTGCACAGCCATGAGGTCAAAGCCCTTTCTTTATAGCTCTTCAATGGGAACAACTTGACGGGATCAAGTTCAGCTCCTGACAACAAGCCCTGGCTCTGTCAAGTGTTAAGTTCCATTGTGACCTACAATAGGACACAATGGCCCTGCAGCGCTCAGCCTGTACCGCGCTGCCTATCAAATGACAGCGTCTCTCAGAGAAAAACTTGCCAAACTGATATGACGATATGTGTCTATTGTGAGTATCATTTGTTTTTCTTTACATCATGCAGCATGGGAGTATATTACGTGGGAGAATTCCTCGGTGCACTGTAGATGCAAGTGAGCAAGAAAAGACACCGCAGGTTATCACTGTGAAACTTCCCCAATTCATCGCTTATATTAAGACAATTATCTTTTGTATTACAAGTTTGAATATGAAGATGAGGCACCTCATAATTAGATATGCATACATTTCTGGAACAGACATCTGAAATGAAATAAACAAATGAATGTGTGTTATAGAAGTGTCATGGAAGCAACATCTCAAAATTGACCAAGACAGCATTTTTACCTGCTTACCTTTCCTTAAAAATAATAAATATATTTTAAAAAACAAAAACAAAAACAGGAATTGAAGTGATCCAAGTTTTTCCTTGAATTTCTCATTATTTTTTGTATTCACAAACACCTCCAATAGGACCTATTTGCAACTGTAAACAAGATAAATTATTTTTTTCCAGCTGATATTAAACTGTATGTACTCTGATCTAGAAAGCAAATAATATGATGTAAGAAAATAATGGATGTGTGAGGCCAAAGAAAGTTGACAGTCACCATTAAATTTCACAGCCTCTCATAATTCAGTCATCTTTATCTTCACTTGATGACTGTTCGTACAATATTCACTCTCTTTTAGACCAACTCCTGAAATAAATCTTTCTTATTAGCTGCTAAATGCTCCGGAGCCTGTTGTGTCTAAAAAAGATGTAGCTGAAAGTGGTGAGACAGAAGTAAAACAGTTACGTTTTGGGCCTGAAAACCAAAACGTCTTCCTCTTTTGACTGCTCTAATTATTGGTTATTGTTTTGGAAATCTCATTTATGATCTGAATATTTGATAAGGCATAGGTTTTACACTGGTTGCCCTTCCTGACGCAAATCAGGCTTAGAAATAGCACTAAGAAGCACCAGTGGCTGGTTTGAAAATTAAAATGACTTAAACAAAAAAGCTATAAAGTTCCATATAGGAGGGGACTGCATTTCACGCACATTGCTGGATATTGGTTACAGTAGCTTTAGTTTTTGTTTTAATTTATATCATTTTTTTGACATTTTCCGCCTTGAGAGCACATTTACGAACGAAGATGAGACCTGTTGTGTAAAACAAGCATGAATAAGTGAACAGTCACAGTAAACCACTAAGCCGCCTGGCGTTTTAAGTTTGCTCCCTTGACCCCGGCTTCGTCGTGACCATTTTGCTGCAGTGCTTCAGGTGTTTAACCTTGTCATATTAAAGCGTTTGTCACTGGAGGGCGAGACGACTGGGGCCAGTACGGGACAGGGATTTAAAAAGGCCGGTGCTCCCAGATCATCAGATTGTCAGTTGCTGTCTGAAGCCTGCCAAGAAACATCAAAGCCTCTGAGGGTTGCTCATATCATCTTTGAACCTCACCAGAACACGCCCTCTCTGCCTCCTTGACTGTCTGCATTCTTGTCCTGCATCACCAGTTTGTTTTGATAATTAAAAAACAAAACAAAATCAGCATAGATACATGCAAGAATTAAATCATACCAAGTGGAAAATCAAAAGAGAAACACCTTTAAGGATTGGTTGTGGACTCGCAGTGCGCTGTGGATGTCTGACATGCTATGCCAGCGCTCTGTCAAGGCACGGAGACAGTCTGAGTCTGAGCAAGCCCGTCCTCAGAGGGAGCAGCCTCCCATCAGCTCCTGGCCAAGATTGATGGCTATGAAAGAGCTACCTGAGGCAGAGATCAAAGTCAGACAGGATACATACGCCTCAGCGTTTAACTCTTTCATCTCCCGCCTTTTCGACATGAGTCATGACCCTTCACCTGTCTATCTGTTTGACCTCTGGCTGATGAATGGTAACAGCGCCCTGTGAGGCGGCCATTTTTCTTTATTGGACAAAAACAAAACAGGTCAAGTCAAATTTCTGAAAATAAAAACGACCTGCCTGATATACTCGTAGAACTAAAGTTGCTAGCTAGAACCATAAAGGGTTCTTCAGCTTGTCCCCACAGGAGAACCCTTCGAACCCTACCTGCCTAGCTAGATACCCATCCAGGGGGCTCTACCAAGAATCTTATTATATTACAAGGGTTTTATCTGGAACCAACCCAGGGGGTTCTGCCAAGAATTCCAAGGGTTTTATCAAAAACCTTTCTGAGAACCTTATTATATTCATATTATTATATTTATAGGATTTTATCGGAAACCCATCCATGGGGTTCTGCTGAGAACCTTTGTATATTATAGGATTTTATCTATAATGCACCTAGGCTGTTCTACCAAGGCCCATTTTTTTAATTGCAAGGTTTTTATCTAGAACCCACACATCAAGAATCCCTTAATGAAAAAGTTCTTCAAGGACTTCAACAATCCTATTTCCTCTAAAAAGGGTTCTTTGTATGAAATGGGTTTTCAATACTAAGAACCTTTGACAAACTCTTTCTTTAAAAAGGGCTCTTCAGAAGCAAATAGTTCTGAGTAGAACCTCAGCCCTTCAAGAAGAACCCTTCTGGGCCCCTTACTACTAAAACTACGACAATGGCAAAAAGATAGAAAACAGCACTGAGGTGATTCCATGTGTTTTATTATGTCCATTTTTTTTTCTTTTTGCACTTCACCACAAAGAATGGGACCTTGGTTTCTCAACGTGGGGCTCTCCTCACAGAGGAGGCCACTGGTGGAGGGCTATTTGCATTCCAGCAGTGAGAGTGAGGACAATTAAGCCATTTCCCCTCCAATCTATCTCCCTCCAGCCAGCCATCCAGGCAGCCCAGCAGATCAATGGGAAGTGCAGCTGCACGGCTCATGTGTGCCAGGCTGTGAAGAGAAGATTGGGGTTAAAACCCTCCTGGCCCTCAGATTGGCTCCATACCTGAGTCAAAGCACAGACGAACCAACAGCTGTTGCTGGGCAGAACCGGGAAAGAGACGTTCTCGCCCCATCTGTGAAAGCATTACACGGTTTCTGGCTTCAGGTCACTGTTTATTTTCTTAACCATTTGAGCTGAGATGTCTGTATTTTGTATCTAGCATCATTTTGTACCTGAAAGGAGAGCGCTCTAGTAGCAACAGGTTGATTTCACCACCTGTACGCATAAAGGAAGCAGCTTCCATCACAGTCCATCCCTGTGCTATTTTTTCCCTCAGGCACTCTTGACTGGCCACTCCAGAATCAATTAGCCAAATCACATTTCACAAAAGTAGCTGAGTTCTGCTTTCAGCGGCCAGGCCCCTCAGGTGTCACAGAGTCGGCTTAAAGGTGCGGGCAGCGAGCCTTGGTTTAAGTTGTGTGGGATTAGACCAAACAAAGAGCCATAGATATCCAGCCGCACCTGTGTAACTCGCTCCTCAAGGACTGCTAATAGGGAGAGTCTTTGGTCCAAATGGCGGGTGCTCAGAACTTAATCTCCCAGCTCTCGGGCCATTGCAGGTATCTGTTTCAACCATTCCCGGCAGCAGAAACTGTCCTGAACTTGGACATAATCGCAGAGCCATCATGTAACAAGGACTTCCATCTCTGCTGCCTCTGCCAAGTCCAGGTGATCAATCATTTACATGTGTAATTAGGACCGGGTGTCAAAACAGAAACTGTACACTCGCTCGGGGACCCAGTGTGCAGCGGGCTGACATCAGACTTGGCAAGTGGTGGGTAAACAGGGTCAGAGAGAACGAGAGGAAGAAAAATTAGATGCTGAGATGTGCAGGTTTTTTTCTGCCACTTTCAGCTTCTTACCACCCAGGGGGTGAACGGCTCTTCAGCATTTCAAGCTATTTAAGAGCATATCGTTGTTTATATGGTGACTTCAATAATGGTGTCATACTTTAATCTGCAGTGTTACTGCAAATTTACCCCTGCGTTTTGAATGCAACCACACTACTGTAGAGGGGGGAAATTATTTATTTGAAGTGTGTAACTTTTAGGGTGACCATATACTTGGTGTATAATCATCGTAAAATAAGAATTATCATATTTTCATTACCTGAGAATGAGCTGTTTTTATCTGTGTAGACCATGGGTCCACTTAAATAGAGCCATGTTGTACACTGTAAAAACAAAAAAGTTGAGAAAACTCAAAATTTCAAGGCATCTTATTTCAATAGATTTTTGAATTTTGAATTTTAATTTTCAAACACCCATATAAGAAATGTAAATCACTTAAAAAGTTGACAAAACTCAATCTAGTTTATTTTTATTTATTTGTTTTTTTTTTTACTGTGAATGGACAATGTTTTTTCATTGCCCTCTCCTGGTTTCGTCCCAGTGTCACAGTTCTCCTGTTTTTCTCACAATTTTTGACAAACCTTGACACTTTTTCCCCCTTTTCATCATCACAGCCTGTTTCTGGCTCTGCACAGTGTTTATAAGCCCTATGACACAAAAAAAGTCTGTTGTTTTTTACCTGGACAACAATACAACTACACCAAACGTTTTTCTTGGCATGCACACACTGCAGGAGAGAGATGCTCGCTCAGCTCTCTCATCCTCCTCAGTGAGTGAGAGACAGAGAGAGAAATAGAAAGTATTTGCAGCAAGAAATACTCTAGCAAATTTCAGACATTCCTGTTTCCTATGGAAAGTTTTAAAGGAAAGAATAATCAGTTTATTCAAATCTCCTTAAGTGGCAGGGGCATAAAATGACTTCTTATAGAAAAGTGAATAATATTAGTTTCACACAAGAGATTTACAGAAGTTTTTTACTGAAAAGTTCAAGTATTTAACTGAAATTTGCTGTTGCAATGAATGTTGTTATGTTGATTATTTAAAAGTCCCCAGAATGCAGGAAACTACTTTGGTTTCGAAATCCTCCTTAATTTTGAGGTCTCAAGGGCTGAGTATGGGTTACACAATATCTACAATATGAAAAGATCTGTCAGAATGCATGAAACTGTTTGCAGCATGAAATGGTAGGCAGTTTATATGTGTAGGCTCATATAAAACATTCTTCTCAACTCACAGTGTCTGTATTTGACATCCTGTAAATGAGACTCAACAATCAACTCTCTGCCGTACTTGCCGACAAATCCTGCATATCCTACCTTTAAGAATAAAACACTTCAGGAATACTGAAACAAAGATCACAGGCAAAATTAATTTGTTTCAGCTCAGCAAAAAACACAAACACTTTATAACAGATCCTGTTTCCTAAACAAGTCAAACAACTTGTGCTTTGGTCAAGTGGCTCAATGGTCTCATGAGTGTGCAACCAGCCATTTAGCCCATCTGAGGTCATAACAAGGGATTACACTGCAACAACAAACACATGCCAGTGTAAAGGGATGCTTTGAATACTCATGATAAAAGGAAAAGGGGTGCTAAGAGATGTAATGAATGTACTTTGATTTTTATCTGTAAATTAACTCATAAAGGCTCACAGTAACAATCTGATAGAAAGTTGCAGGGCATCCCTGCAGATCTGACGTGGCGTTTTCCCACGGTCAGCGGGCGTGCTCATGGCTGGGCAGGAGAATGCAGAAATACCAATTCCCAATAATCCACCTGTCACCTGAGGGGGATAGGTGTGGCGCTGCGGGGCTAAGGAGGGGATATGTGCAGGCCACCGTGACTTATGTGGACTCACCCAGCCAACACCTCAGTGCCCAGGGGGTGAGTGGGTGTTTAAAAGAGCCTGTCTGGGGCCTAAGTTTAGAGTTTCCCGGTGCAGAGTGGTTGAGCTTTGAAGAGGCAGGTCCAGTAATGAATTAGAGTATTGTCTGCTCGGAGGGAGAAGCCTCTGGGTGGGACATCAGATCAAAGGAGGTCCTACTTTATTACTTACAGCGTCAGTTCAGGTATGCAACTGGACAGAGCAGAGGGCAGACACACTGACCCTTAAAGAGAGGACTGAGTGACTGTCCTGACACATACAGGTTTGTTATTGTAACCCACATTAAGACTGAGGCTAATAACTTCTTTCAACTAATGATTTGGCATATACACCTCAATTCTTCTAATATTTGTTGACATTATTGTCTGTTGATGTAACTAATGGCCATACCCAGCTGATTAAAGTTGTGCTATTCTTAACACCAAGTTATGGGTCTCGCAAACACAAATACACAAATACACACACAAAAAACAAAAATGAATGCACAAGATGTCACTGTGGCCGCACTGTTTCATTTAAAAGTGACTCTGAGGACCAGTGCAGTGCACCAAAATGACTAGAGCATTCTCACCAGGGATTCTAGACAAAGATATGACTCCCCGCTTTCTTGCGGATAGTTTGATGGTAAGATCAATACCATTCTCATGTATGTATTCTACACAAACCAACAGCTGGCTAACTAAAAACTGAAAACAAGGGGAAACAGTGGCCACAAAACCCAGCATCAATATATCTGCATCTCTCTAATTAACATGCCATCTCTTGTTTGTTTATTTCTGAGGAAAAACCAAAGTGCGAAAATGACAGCAGTTTTAAAGGGGATTAGGTGCCAGGCTATTCCTTGAAGTCTGTCTTTGTTAAGAGTAGTCTTTAACATGAATTTTTTGGATTGGAGTCTATACCCAGTCTTACCAATGAGTGTCCATGTGACTATAGTTTGTGTGCATTGCTTGGATACATCCTATACTGCTGTCTTGCTAATTTGTAGCTAATAATTTCTAACGTTATGTAGGAAAAGAAAAGGCCTTTTCATGGATATTGATACAAACTGCATACCTTACCGTACCAATTCCTTGCTTCAGTCCACCGGCCTCTAGAGTACGTCTAGTTGCCTGGGAATGGGTCCTGACCAAGATTTGCAACCTTTATTGTAATCATACAATCATACAGTCAAAGTCAGTGTCTGCACTGAACTCAACATTGTATCAGGAGCAGTGGGCAGCTGCTGTACAGCGCCTGGGGACCAAAAAGATAGGCAACTAATCTAACTCTAAGCAAAGTCAATACATCTACTTTCCAAGTTGTCAAACTTTTTCTTTAAAACTTTTTCACTATTGAACTAATATTTTGTCTTTGGTTGTATGACATGCTACCATCTGCCTACTCCAGTGTGACACGCCCAGTGCAGTTTACATGACTGTGACACCAGTTCCTTCTCACATGTGATGGCTTTTTGTCCAGCCATCAGGCCACTCTACCTTTACAGTGCAGAGTCACAGAGGAATGCACTGACCGCTCCTCTCAGGTGGCTCCACTTCGTCCTGGGGCCGGACCAGCCTCTTGCAGGGTCATTCTCCCATGACTCCTCTGCTCAGTGTGGAGAGGGAACAACACACCACTGCTTTGATGTCAAAGTGGTCGGTTTAGAGGATGAGGCAATGATGCGAGAGACACAAACACCTGGATGGAGTGGAACTAAACAGGAATGCTGCTGCTTAGGTGGCAGAGGAGCAGATGTCATACATGTCAACATTGTACATCACTGTATATAAAAACACTCATTACAAATAAGTATGAGGAGCAATAATCCCACAGAGAAACTGAAACTGAAATATCTCAAAAAGTATTGGATGGACTGACTTATAATTTTGTACAGATATTCACAGTTCTTTGACAATGAATCCCTCTGAACTTGACGATCCTCCTCCTGTAGCTCCACCACGAGGTTGACTTTCATAAGCATGCCCCTGAACTTTCATCCAGCTCCATCATTAGGTTACATTTTTTTTATTTGTCCAATACTTTGATTTATGACCAATCACATGCAACAACATTCCCATCATCCTCAGCAGTATTTTGTATCAGGTATCAAATGTTAGCCTGCTAACTACAATGGTTAACATGGTAAACATACCTGCTCAGCACCAGCATATTAGCATTGTCACTGTGTCTCTGTTAGTATTAAACTCATTGCTGCGCCACGGGTGCATCCCAGTTGAACTGGGATCTGTGCATCAACAGTAGTAATATACTGTTTGCACTTATGTCTTTGTGTCTCATTAAATCAGTTCTACACACAGTAGTGTTGGAGTTCTATATGTTGTTCTGGTGTATGTGCAAAATATCATGTTGTTTACAGGTAAAAAAAAGCTTTTTCCACCTTGTTGTACTGGAATGAGGTCAAATCGGGAGTGACATCGAGGTAAATGGAACACACCACTAAGTAGAGCTACACAAATCTACTAGCACTGCTGTATACCCAGTCTGTTGTTTATCATACATATTTCCTTTGTCATCTTCTCCTGGATATATAATTATTTACAGTCAGCACAAAGCCTTAATGTCATTATGTCTGAAATGAGATTCCCAGAGTTCCTAGAAGACATTGCTGGAGAGCCAGCTCTACCAAGGGGCTATTAATTAAAACTGAAATCTGTCAAAGTCACACTATAGTGTATATTTTCAAATGCTACCACAGACTCGGCATACAGCCAGGTAGATCAATCCACCCTTAAACCTTTGTTTTGATTTGTCATGTCGCTCATGTCTTTTAGTTGACAGAACTGGCTCAGATGTCAGGAGAGCCAATAAGCCAACAAGGCTGATATTTAACTAATATCCTATTTACATTTATGGACCTGAAATGACTCAAATACAGGCTGGATGTGAGATAATACAATAAATCTTTGCTTACAGACGTGGAATCAAATTTAATCACTGTTGGATCAAATCGTTACACCCCTACTCCCAGCAGAGCAGACCAGCCCCCCCCTCCAGATGAAGACAGAACATAGTCTCTCTATGTGGTGGATTGCTTTCCTGTGGGAACTGTCGCTCTCTGGTTGCCCATTCCTCCCTTCTGTTTCTCACCAGCTGGGACTGCTGCTCAGCCAGCCAGCCATAATGTCATAATTGTCCTGTTCCTCTGCTCCTCTTCAGCCACCGGGACACAATGCATGGCAGCTTAGAGCTGAGCGTGAATGAGGGCCCTGGCTAACTGGGTGGGTCCCTGATTAATCCCACACCTGCTGCTCTCACCTTGGCACTGTGAACGACTGTCCTGTGCCTCAAGGAGGGAACCAAGTAAACATTTTGTTGGGAGTGTTTGTATTAAGTCAATAAACGTCTCAATATAATTACATATAGGTCTTAGAGGCTTTTTTAGATTGGTGACCTGCATAGTGACAGCCTTATGTTATGTTCTTCACTGATGAAAACATCCAACAGAGACCTTGCAGCACCACAACACATTTGAAAACCAACATCATCCTGCGCCGGAGCTCCCCAGGTCTCAATTAGCCCTGATGACTTGCCTAAGGGGAGCTTGTGTTTAAATCAACCAAGGAAATTATTGCTGGGGAGGCATAATAATTGATTCCGGGGCCCCAGAACCACAAAACAATTACTGATTACTTATTTCTGTTTGTCAGCTCTGACAACAGGGGTTTCAATAAAGCAGCAGGAGGGGAAAACAAAACTCCTCACAAGGGACCAAGCCACACACTGGAAAAACTGAAGCAGCAAACTGCTAAATATGTTACATAGAAAGAAACAAAGAATTTTCCATTCAAAACTTAATGTAGACTTTCAGGTATTGATTTTACAGATCATTGATTAACAGTTAGTAAAGTGTCAAACTGAATAGGTTTTTGAGCAAAAAAAACATCATTTATTATTAATCCCTTGTGAATAACATAGTCTTGTGAAAACATGATAAATAAAAAAAAGGGGGGCCACAGGGGATCAGAGAACAGGTTTTCTGCATACACTGTGTCACCTCATCAGCTGAAGTAAATGAAACCTCACTACCATCTGCCATAATCACATCTATCACCTGTAGTGGTGGGTACAGAAACTTTATACTCAAGTTACAGTACAAATTCTCTTATAAAGATAACTCAACTAAAAATGAAAATTTCCACAAGAAACCCACTCAAGTAGCAGTGGTTAATAAATTACAGTTTACAGTTTACTTTTTAAAAAAAAATATTTTTAAAGCACACTGCAATTATGAAAGTTACATTAAAGTTGGAGTTGCCTTTAGTTGATTAAATGCACAACATAATTCTGCCATAGCTGATTGTCTGAAAATCTGAAATGACACAGGCAGACATCACATTTATGGATGAGGTAATATTAAAGTTTTATTCATGTTAAGTTTAGTTATGTGTACTTACTTTCTTTAACATTCACATATTCTCCTGCAAGTTATAGCAACTAGCAACTAGCTAGCAGAAAAAAAAACACTTTTACCTTGAATAAATTATACATTTATCTGCACTTGACCATCTATCTATCTATCTATCTATCTATCTATCTATCTATCTATCTATCTATCTATCTATCTATCTATCTATAATATATTAAAGGTAACAGGGCATTTTCTGCCAGATATTCCTAGCTAGTTGTTAGTTGCTATAACTTCTGGGAAAGCAAGGGATATGTCAGAGAGTGAGGAAGGAAGGCGGCAAATGTGGCACAACGTAACGTGATTAAAACTTTAATATTACCTCGTCCATGAACAGGATTTTTGCTTGAGTCACGACAGATAGATTTTCATCATCCATGGAGGCTGATTAAAAGTGAAGATAACTCCTACGACGCCACGCTGCTCCATGACAACATCAAAGTACGTCTGGTATTATTTTAATGTGAGAGAAACCTCTTGCTGCAGCATTAGCATACTGTGCATTTTTAAAAAGTAATATGAAAAGTATTTGGTCCTTAAAAAATAAAATACTCATGAGCATTACTTGCAATGTGTTCCTATGCACCTCTGATCCACAGTTGTAGGCACCTGAGAGAAATCATTGATTTGGAACGTCCACACAGGCACAGCAAAAATGATTTAAGAACTGAAAATATCTTTTTAAATAAGCCAGTGGATGTCTCGTCTTCTCCAAGATTTCCTTATAAGTCACTGTAGCTCAATTGTGGCGTACGTGACCGGCGTCGGCAGTGATGTACTTCCTGTGGGTTTGTCCCTCAGTCTGGCCCGCGGAGAGAGAGATCTCATGATAAAGGTTTAAACCGGGGCCTGTTCCTCGCCAGCTGCCTCCTCTGGTCACGTTAACTTGAACCTCATTAGTCATAATCTGCTCCCCTGGGCCAGCCTTGAAAACCTCTGACTGGCAACGGGGTAGAAATGCTCTGAGCAAAATGTTCCTCGTATGTGCCTGACCCAAAAAAACTAAAACGGTTATCTGATGGATGGGGCTTTGGCAGTTCTCCTGTTCGAATGAGGCAGAAAGGAAAGTCTTTTGGTCTCAATGTGGAAATCAAGATAACAGCTACTTCTTAAAATCTGCATGTGTAGACATATGTGTTTTGCGGTGGGCGGGCAGCTCTTTCAGTTATTAAAGTTTATTTAATTCATAACCACAAAAACCAGCCAGAGCAATGCATCTAAAAACTGTAGCTCCACTGTGTGCATATTTGTTTGTGGCCACGCTGCACACAGACAGCATTTTTAAAAAGCCAGTGAAAGAAACAGAGGAGCAAGCAATGACCTGAGGACAGTAATCTAGGGCTGAGGAATTTAGCTTTAGCAGACATGACAAACTGGTAGTGATAACGCCAGCAGAATGACTGATCCTGCTCATACCCCAACATGTAACCTCTTTGCCGGCTGTGTAGGGGCCGGCACTTCAAACGCGTCCATATTTCAGTGACAGAAGGCTTCGAGGTAAAACAACCCATTTACCTGTAATCTGTTTTAAAAGCAGCCTGGGAGGAGTAAGGCAGGCCCTACGATGGGAAAGCTGTCTGAGAAGATCCGCCTTGGGAGACTGCGTCAAGAGGTGAAAAATAGAAAGACGAGGAGGTAGGTGAGGCTGCGGTTGACCAAAGCTTGACCCCGTTAACTCTAGCAAAGTCACTTCAGGCAAACTAATGAATTTTTGTTTTGATGTAGGTCATTTGAATGGGGGATTTTAAATGATTTTGACAAACCAAACCTTAAGATGAGCTGAGAAACAGTTTGAAATATAAGAAGTGTGCATTTAATATCTGCAAAAAATGAGGTATGAGAAGTGTGAAGAATGACACTTTTCCAAAAGTTATAATAGCTAGTAAGTAGCTAGCAACAGCTTGCAGAAAACACACCATTACCATATAAAACAGACCATACCATAACGTACCATAATAAAACGTATCAGATTGCAGGTTAAGATACTGTATCATATCGTATCGGATCGCTTCTTTTATAACATAAAATGAAAGACATGACCTAAGCATGTGCAAAACAGTGGGATAAATCATCTTTTATAATGAATGCTTAAATCATGTGTGTACAACTGCCAAACAAAAACAGTGCATCAGCCACAAGGAGCTCTGTTATAAAATAAAATAAACATAATAAAATGAAATAATTAATCATGTAATATCACGATAGATAATATCATAGACCATTTCGGAATCAAGACATTGTTTAGTGATACTCAATATATTGTTCCAACCCTAGTAAACAGTGAAATAATTGATCTGAAAGTCACATTTTGCTTTAAAAATAATCAATAGTTCATTTCAGTGGTAAACTCTGTATTTAGAAAATTATTCCTCAGGTGAGTTTCCTCAGGTCACTTACGTCTTCTCTGCCTATTTACTTAATTGTTATGCAGTTTTCTGTTCGCAGCCCTGAAGGCCATGAGGGCCCAAAATGGCTCAGGGGTCTGACTTTCTATTGTTGCCTGTAAGATTTAAAAACCTGTCTGTTTTGTCATTTTCTACCCCTCACTGCTACCTTTCTCCAGTACACACTCGCCGCAGAGCCAGGAGGAATGCTGCATGCAAGTCTGACCAACAATGACAACAAAAAACATCAACAAAAGCCGAAGGGCCAAACCCGACTAAGGTACCTCCCCTGGACTTACAATGCCCCTGCTTACCTCACCCTGCCCCTCCATTTCAACCCAACCCTTGCCCCCTGCCAAGCCAGGAATGCTGGGGGATAGTGACCTTTTCACCCAGGAGTCCCACCTTGGTTTCTCAGGAAGATTAGGAGGTGGGAGAGGAACTGGGAGTGTCCAGTGGAGTTAGCTGTAAATCCCAGTTGGAGAGGACTCCATTTTCTGAGGAGTGTCCAGACACTGGGTTTGGAAAGCTCAGGTTTTGAATTTCATGCCGTATTGCAACAACCTTGTACACTTTGTATGCTCCACTGGTTTGGCTATCATTCAACAATGTGAAACCAATGCAACTGCACCACAGCAGTTTTCTATTACTGAGCCGTCCATTATGAATAACTGAGCGCAGCCTCATTAAAGGGGCTTCTCCTCAGTGGCAGCAGACTGTTAGCAAACATAAAAGTGTGATTGGTGATTTTATGAGCCTTGCTTTCAAACTTGGTTTCCGTTGACTTCCGTGTTGTTGTTGGAGCGTCGCCCAAAACCGCCGCTCCAGCCGTCTGCAAGGCTCCCGAGAGAACAGAACCACAGGGAGCGCCCTCAGGTGTGATCATCATGCCGAGGTGCTCATCAGGTGGCCTGCTGCTCTGCAACAGCTGTCTGGGTGGCCCAGCAACTGCTGACATCACATGGTCTCCACTGGTTACAAAGGAGGATGACATCATAACCACAGCCTTGAGAATCTGTATGTTCTATGTGAAAACACACACAAAATGGTACATATTAAAAATGTTACATATAGATCTGCATTCTTTATGTTATGCTATTATAAACACGCACACATATAAACCTCTGCTTTGTGTTTAGTGTTAATAAGCAAATGTTATGCTAATATGCTGAACTAACATACTGAACATGATTGACATATTTAAACATTAGAATGTTAGCATTGTCTTTGGCCCTGTTTACACCTGGTATTAATCATAGAGAGTAAATAATTAGTGGAACAAAGCGTCCATGATGTGCCCATAGGTTTCTAAAGAGCTGTTCTGAAGCTCACACTGTTCTGGCTCTGGCCGTCACCATCTTGGCAGTTTCTGACTCAGCAAATGACCAGCTAATCCAAACATAGGCAAAGAGGTGGGGTGTGGGTGGAGCTGACGCAGCCAAATGAATCTTTGACCTGTCACGCAAAGTGGGTATGCCCATAATTTAGCATAATTTTAAGCCTTAACATAATTTAAGCTCCCCCCTGTACAGTTGTCATGAAGCGGAACATTAGCGATAGAGACTTTTTCTGTGCCAAGCTGTAAATATGTTCATTTCTACTGAAGAGATGGGCATTTTAATAAGGGGGTCTGTGGAGACTGACTCGCTCTTGGAGCCATCCTCAACTGGCCATTTGAGGAACAGCAGTTTTTGGGAGATCCATGTTGATTTCACTTTTCAGCAGCTTGGTAGTAACATTAAGTACAGATATGAATGTCCCCAAGGCACATTGAAGAAACATTGAGATTTTAATCGCTCAGACCACATTCAAAGGTGGTCTGAGTCAGACATGGCCACATTATTTTAGAAGTGTGTACGCAAATGTGTCCCGGACCACACTGAAGGAACGGCTGATAAACTGACATCCTCTGTGTCAGCAAAAATAGGTACATATTTCCTGGGCCAGTGGTGCCATTTAAGAGTCAGTGCAATGGGAAATGGATGATTCTTATCGCAACCTTCTTTTAATTTCTAGCTGATGGATTAAAACCAACAATGCATTTAATACTTGGAAATGAAAATGATGTGCGTGTTTATTTGCATATAGAGTGGAGAACTGAGATCCAGTTGCAAGTGGTCACCCGAGACATTCTAATGTCAGATGTGAACTGTCCTCTTGTGATCGGATCAGAAGCATATTAATGCTAAGTGTAAACAGGGACCAATGTGAGCATGCTAATATGATAACATTAGCATTTATTTTTTAGCGCTGCGCTATCAAAGTAAAAACTCAGAGCAGCAAGCATGGCTGAATTTTGTTTCCATACATTAGAAACTTATGAATTTTAATTTGTTTAAGATTAAGATTCTTTTTCTCTTTTTGCAAAGATGTTTCTTTCTTGTTACAATAAATTACAAAAAGTCTCTTTACTGACTAATTTGTTTAAAGTGAACAAATTTATGTCCACAGGAGTGATGTATGCCAAGCAAACACAAACACAAACAGCAAAAAAGGTGGTGTGCTGAAGTCTACTGTACATCTGCACGGCACATTTAAGGATTACCTCAACCATATAAAGTCACACCATGTTCCACGGGGGCGAAAAGACAAACAACAGCAATAGTGGCAAGAAAAGCTCCTGACATGCTCCAGATATTAACGTCTCTGCAGCAGCTGGGTGTTACCTCAGCAGAACAAACCAAAAAGAACAAACTATGAGTTTTCCACAATTAAGGCTTTCACAAAGCAGAAACACCGAGATAAAAGACTAATCCACATCATGCAGTCCTGATAACCCGGGTTAGGAGCCATTATTACAAAGTGTTACCAGATGCAGCCACAACATGATCATCAGTCTCCAGGTTATCAAATCTTTGCTCTTTAGTTTCTTCACGTTTTCCTCATGTCCTATTGTATCCAACTGCTCTCAGCATCTGAATGTACACAATGTACAGGTAGTGTGAGAAACATATACAGATCCTACGTCTCTTAAATAATAATTACATGTACAAATATAAATAGGGAAGTTGTTTAGCTTCAAGGGAAATGGTCTTATCTAAACAGAAGCTCAGTCAGCTGGGTGGTGGCAGTGCCTGGGGATCAACAGAGGTGTTAAAAGGTAATAACTCACCATCAAACTCCAAATACAGCCACCTTACACAATCCGGAAATGGGTAATAATGAACAGCTGATTGAAGCTTGTAAACAAAATACTTGCACATGCAATTACAATTGTACTTTTTTGACATGTTAAAGGGAATTTGTGAAGTTCTAAACAATTTCAGTAACCGATTAGCAAAGTTTGACCATCTGGAATTGATTGATTGATTGATCATTTTGGCATGTCGTAACTCCAGATGAGGGTATCTAGAACATAGTCTGACTAGTTAAGGATGATGCAGATATCTTAAACTGAGGGGAATTAAAGATATCTTGAACTGGAATTGTACCTATCTGTAACTGGAATTACAACTAGTCGTAATTCAGTTGCTGATAGTCGCAATTCACATTGTAGATAATAAATTGGAAATATCTGTAATGAGAAACCACATACACATGAATGGCAAAATAGCTTATTAGTTAAAATTGAATTACAGATATCTAAAATTAAATGTTTGACTATTCAAAATATGGTCACAAATATCTTAACTATGTAAAGTGATGTTACAGATATCAGTAATAAATATCCAGTCAGGCTTATAAATGTTATGTGTTTATGGGGGAAATGATTATTTAGGCCAGTGGTTCTCAAACTTTTTCACACTAAGGACCTCTAAACTGATGTAATTATATTACAGACTGCCACAGACTGATATGTTTCATCACAGAGAGTGCATGACCAAAATAATCATACATTCATTAATTGTCTTAGTTGTGTATGAAATTATAGTGAATATAAATACCCCCCCCCTCACTTTGAGAACCACTGGTGTAGGTACATATTTTATACATCCCTTTTTTTTTCTTTTTTTTCTGTTTCTTATTCGCTGTAAAGAAGAATAAGTTACTGTGTTACTCACACTGGTGGATGTTTATTTGTCTACTGAATCAAATCATGTATCAAATAACAGTGTTAATCCAAGTATTGACATCCACAGTTCTACTACACCGCAGCCAAGGATTTAGATTTCAGGGCCAACAAAACAGATTAGTATCAGGTTTAACAACATTCACTTGTTTGAGATTTTTGTACATATTTCTAAACAACAAATACTTACTTTTTTACTGGCCAAACAATGTAAACCTCATCATGAATTGCCAGTCATAATTAATATTTCTTAAACTTGCCAGGTCCAGGCCGTCCTCACGTTATGGCTTTTCGTTTGGATATTGACCATGAGCAGGTCTGTCTTTGCGTTCACTTTGACATTTCCAAAGTAATTGATTTGCTCAGGAAACATAACATCACATTATAGCTACCTAACAGCTCTGAGCAGTATAATTCATTGCTCTCCTGTGAATCTGTTTTACCCCCACTCAATGATTCATTTCTGCAGGAAGTCGTAGGTTTGTGTGCATCTAGGTGCGGCGGAAACCCAATCCATCAGGGCAGAGCAAGGCGGGTGGGCCTGTGCTGTCTGACAATATCCAGACACCCTCATGACAGTTCCAGCTTCACCGCTGACACACGTGTTACCAGCAACATAAGCTGGCATTTAAGGACAAGAGAGCAGCGAGAAACAAGTGGCTACAAATCAGAAAATGTTGAAACGAAAGAGCCGGTTTGTTGTTGAACAGGAAGGTAAAGAACCTATCAACACCTAAATACTGGAAAGTGTTGTCACTCGTGCCAATTCAACATCCAATATCTGTACAGTGTTAAAAGCAGAAGTGTGGACTCCAGTCACATGACTTGGACCTAAGTCAGACTTGTTTTTGGATGACTTTAGACTCGATGAATTAAAAAAAAAAAAGACTTGCAACTCAGTTTGGACTTAAGCATCAATAACATGTGACTTCACTTTGACTTGAGCCTTTAAAAAGTGAGAAACCACAAATGAATTCATTTCCTTTTATTTCCTGAATCAACAAACATGAACACTATTCATGCTCAGCAAATCGACACTTTATTCTTCAGATCCACTTTGTTTGAAAAAATCTGACAGCATCTGATTAAGCTGCACGAGAAAACCATGAAGAACTAACATCACGTGACTGAACTCCAGTTGGAAAAAATGGCACCAAAGATGATTTGGTTCATGTACAAAAACTTTGTGGTAGTCAATAAGAAACACATTTTGTTATGCAAAATGTGCAGGATCAAAAATTACAGACGGAGATGCAACAAAGAACGGTAAGTAGAGGTATTGCATTTGGTGATGATCACATTATGACTTGTGTAACTGACATAGTTTGATGATGCCGTTAAGAAGCATGGGATCGTGGGATTTATTATCAACCACCACAGCTGATGAAAATCTATCTGACATGACTAAGGTGCAGTAAAATTCATGTTACATTTAGTCACCTTCGCTGGTAAATCGTGTGTCTTCCAGGACAAGCTAGCAATGGCTAACAGGAAATAAACTGTGGATTCACTGCATTTAAAAATTGTTAGAAACATTTGGGAAAATGTAAGAACACAACATATACATATAACATAGCATTTTATCCATTTTAATGAAGAAATGTTAGATATTATGACTTTAAAGTTTAGGACTTTGGACTTGAGTACAAAGACTTAAGACTTATTTGTTATATCAATTTATATCAATAAAAAATATAAATATATAAAAATGTAAGTAATCTTGTTTTTTTATTCAGATGTTCAGGTTTTATTTAAAATATTTCCAAATGGTTTTCTACTCATTTCAGTTTAGGACATGCTCTCTAATCGTCATATCAAGTGTCTGCAGTGCCTCAACAGTCTCTAAGACTTACCAGAAGCACGTACTCTCTTTGTCCAGGCCCATCTGCTAATCCACACAACCAGCTTCCTACTGCAATCAAACCTTTGTAAACTTCACAACTTCAGCAGGATGGCCGCCTTTGCTGCTTTATTTCAACCTCCCTCTGACCACAAATAGGTCTAAATCGACCCAATTACTTACTGCTTCCTTAAATGCTGGAACCAGATTTACTGATACTTGCCAGCAATGGCTGTGTAACTATCTGCTTCATCTGTTGTCTTCTTGTGTATCCTGTGAAATGACAGTCATTGTGGCACATTACATGAACTGAGGGGTAGTGATAGAAATCATAGCTCTGAGATCAACTTCCATTACACACAAACATATCCTGCAGATAGTGGCTTTCATGCCTATAGTTCATCTAATTACTTGTTGAAAAGACATTTTTTTTAAT
This sequence comes from Lutjanus erythropterus, assembly GCF_056507025.1. Lineage (NCBI taxonomy): Eukaryota > Metazoa > Chordata > Actinopteri > Lutjaniformes > Lutjanidae > Lutjanus > Lutjanus erythropterus. The sequence continues at coordinate 11,772,975 of NC_139333.1, read as the reverse complement.
CAACATTTTTCCACAAAATTTAACTTTTACACTTTCAAACCATAACAGCAGATGTTTCTATTAACACACACTTTGAGCAAAGTGCCATCCTGTGGTGCTACATAAACAGCAAAACCACTGAGAGACAGCGAAGGTGACAGATGAGACTCTCCTCTCTGAGTGGGTTCGCATATGGTAGCAATCAGCGAAAGTGAGGGTCTGCCGGCCCAACAGTAATTAGCAGACGGCCTCATGTTCATGTTTCTTTTAATAGCTCAACACGGCCCAGTGTGGACTAAAAATAAACAGGGCAATTATGGGCGGCAAAGGAAGGCCATCATTTGAGGGGTCTGACCTTTGAACCCGGGTCAGAGCCCATATAGAGGCGTCCATGTGGACCACCTGCACCCCTCTGGGCCGCTGGGGAAAGGAGCCATGTTGTGTTTACGTTAGGGGTCAGGCGCAGAGGTAGGCCATTGTAGGGTAAACTAGATGTGTGAGTAAATACTGTCTATTTATATCATAAGAGAGGTCTAAATGCTTGGTGTGTTTCAGACCCAAGATGCAACAGTTGCACCAGCTGTTCGCAAGCTCAAACTTAATGAAAGTGTTTACTGAGTGGAGATGCATGCATCACTAAATTAAAACAGGTTAGCTTCATACAAACTACTTCTTACAGAGATATGTTTTTACTGAATATATACACCCAGGAGCTGCCAGCTGTAACTGCTGTGTAGCTAACTGAACCAACCAGTTATTTTGCAGCTGTGACCTCTTTCAATCAGAAAGTAAAAGAAGTAATTGAGAGTTGGCATATCTAACCTGACAATTGATAAAAATGCTGTGTAATAATTATTTAATTTAGAAAGGTTTTGAATCATATCACACAAAAAATAAACACCATACTTCAATTTAGAAAGTATTATTCCAGTAACATGAGTGTTGGATGAAACGTCTCTTAGCTTAGTTTAGCTTATGTTAACATAACTTCGAGCCACTAGCCTCAAGTGTGAGGAGCCAGATTTAACCCCAGGAAACGTGATTCCCAGGAAGACATATCTAAACCATTTCCAGTTTCCAGAGAAACATAATACCAGAATAAAGGGAAAAGCTCTTTTCTAACATATTGGAATATATTTATAATATGTTAGCCTACAGTTTAGTGTCTTAAAACAAATGCAGCAGCTGAAAGACTGTTGTAATTAATAAATTCAAAGCATCATGAATTCAAAGCACATAAACTTATGGATTTACACCATACCCATTAATGCAGGTAGTACAGTAACGTCCTCCCAAATTAATATGCCGTAGGCTAATACAACACAACGTCTGCCACCAGCTTTGTGTGGACATACTTCAAAACATTGAACAATGAGGATGCAAAGTGCGTGCTCAGTTAACGAGCGATTAAATGTGCTGGAGGTTCATCAAGCGGTTTGCTGCGATATTTGGAATCTCAGCAAGTTCACTGCCTGTGATCTGTCTGCCGAGAACAGAGGTGAGCTGTTTTATATCTAACATTGCTTGGCTATGACAAAAGGCTCACACCAACACCCTCTAAATGTTAACAGAATGAGGAATCAGAGTAATAAAATGACTCTGAAAACACCAAATGACTTGCTTTAACAAATTTCGTTTGTTTATACGATGAAGAATTGCCCAATATCACTTCCATGAGGCTGCTCTCAGCAAATAGATCACAGGCAATGAACTTGGCATCACATAATAGGCTACTCACAGCTATAGCAATATTCAAGCTGAATGCAAAGTTTATATTATGTTAATTTTTATGTTAACATAAAGGATGCCCTTTTGACTTAATAAATATTAATACCACCAAATACTACACTAAAGTGGTCAGGTTGGGAGCCCATATGTTTATGTATATTCTGGGATAGTTACCTTCTGTTCAACTGGGAAAACTCCACACAAAAAGATTTTTTCATTTTCAAATTTGTAGTCTTCAGGCCCAAAGCACGTTTACTTGAGTGATGTCCTTTGAGGCAGTTAATCAGATTTCAGGTAGGTCTTTGGAGCCACAACAGGCTTTACACAACCTTTTTCACACATGCAGCTGTAGGCTTCTCCACAAGACCCAGAAACAGACTTCAATGTGTTAAATCAGTGCAGTTCCCCTTTGAGTTTTAACAAAGCAATCTGATTTAGTAAGTCATTAGTGTGAACTAGCAATCAAGTTGTTACTAAGACTTTGGAAGGACAAACACACACAAACTTAGCAATGGCTATATGTCTGGTTGGTGCAACCCAATCAAGAAGTCAAGCTCTTATGTGACTCAACAGATTGCTTCTAAAATATTTTGGTTGCTCTCCATGAAAGAAGACTGGATCATGTCACAAATGCTTCAGATAGCATGCTGCAAAGCCCTTGATGCATAGCACAGAGATGTTTAATTCCCATTCCCCCTCCCCACCCATAAGTGTGTTTTCTCTAAATTACCGTTTGTTTGAGGGGAATTCAAAGTCCCCAGCTTCAGCATGAATCTGTTTCTCTGCACTGGCTACAAGTCCGGCACAGATGTTCACATCGGCCCAAGAACAACAAGAAAAGCTTTTCACACCTGGCAACTCTCAAACAGAACTTGGCACCAAAGAACCTGCAAGGTTGTCCCAGATTGACCTTTCACCTCTTGTGATGTCAATGATCCTCTCAACCAATTAGACGCTGGAAGCTGCCCTTGGACTTGCCTGGACTCAGACACAAAGACAAATGATTCTATCAGATTAAATGTTTTTTAATGGCAGACAGAGAGGCCAAATGTGGGTCTTTCACTAAAGGCCATATGTGCATTTCTCTGGTTATCATTCCAAATGAGGCTCATTTGTAAGCAATATGTGAATGAAAGGCTAAGCCCTGGCAGACATGTGGACGAGAATGTCTTGTTTGTTACGTCAGGGACAGCACACAAGAAACAACAGTGTAACAATTTATTTCCTTATGTCAATATCGCACAATCATCAATGTGCTCTCATGTTTGATTGACTGTGAGAAAAACTGGCAGGCAGCAGCGACACAGGATCATATTATGTCGCTTTGCATATGAAGCGGATTATGGGCAATATGTTCTGACCTCAATCTGCCAAGAGAAACAGCAAGAGCAAGCCACACATCCAGAGGCCTTGCTATTTTTAAACCCACATTTGGACTCGGCGCTCGGTGCCTACCACAGCAAAGGCTGCTGGAGCCATCATCGAACCCAACACAAAGACATTGTCCCTGAGACGAGAGCTTCAAAGAAACAGCAAGGTCAAATGCTGTATTTTTACTCTCTGGGCCTGGGCCACACCGTAAGGCAAACCGGACTTCATGTAATAGTATTCCTGACAGTGGCGGCTGTGTGAGGTGCAGGGGTGAAAACAGTAAGGACACCAGTTCTGTGCAGTTGGGTCCCAGCACATCACAAGTTGTGATGCACTTTATCACATTTTGTCCACTGGAAGGGCACTCTAGAGGACATTTTATCATGTTTTCTCCACTGGAAGGGCACACTAGAAGGCTCATTATCATGTTTCATCTGCTGAAAAGGCACCCAAGGGAGCACTTTATGACATTATCTTGGACACTGGGCCGCTTTAGAGGGTATTTATAATGTATTTCATTATTTATCTATCATATGTGTGTCTTGACTGTTTTCCACATATGCACACACAGACGTATGATCGCTCAGCCATCATCGTGTTTTTCAGAGGAGAGGTTAGGGGGGACCTTCACCTGGCTATTGGGTGACCTGGTCATTCCTATGCCCCCGTCTGTTAGTGGATTAATCCCCCACCCCCAGGAGAAGAAAGACCCCTGCACCACTTATGAAGCGTTTGTTCTTCCTGTCAGCCTTCAATTGAGGATAATTGTCTCTTTTAGATCTTGAGGGCCTGTGATCTGCCATCCACTGAGCCCAAGAGGAGGTTATGTTTCACCTCAGGTTGGGGAAGAGGGGCCAAAGATAGTCCCCGATTCAACAAGGAATGCCTTGATATTGATGTAAACACAGATTTAAGATCAAGAGGTTTAAACTGAATTCATTAGAGGAGCACGTTGTGTGTGTTGTGCAATGTCTGACACTTGGAGTGAACCCAAGGTATCGAAGACACTTTAATATCAGGTTAAGGAAGGGATGATTCATTAAGGTATTTAGGTTGAAGGTCACTGTTGTGCAGCGTTGTAACAAAGGATAATATGCAATAAGCAACTATTGCGTGCGATGGCCCAGGTTTTTTTGGAACCGACACAAAAATTTCACATGCATACACCCACACACACTTTTTAACATAGATTTATAATTTAAAAAGTGTATGTAAGTAAAACACTTCATATGAAATTTTTGGTGACATTTTAGTTTATTATAGCACACACTTTGTTCATTCTATAGATGTATATCTTATTATATATAGGGTATGGTAAGGCTTTGATCTACTATTTCAAATGGAGCAAATAGAATTCATTTTCATTTTCTATTGACATATATTTTGGGGGATCTAATTTGGGATCAATAAAGTATGTCTATCTATCTGATCTAGCTACACAGTAAAAATCAGACAGGAATCTGGTGGAATCAACTAATCATTTCTCATGAACTCAATGTAAATATACAGGTTTTATTTATTCAAGTTCATTTAACTTTATATTCTCATAAACAACTTGAAGTATTCTGACTTTAAATGAGCTGAATGAATATACTGTACAGAGTTTAATCAACTCATTAAATTAAGTTTTTTAAAGAAACATAAATAGCATATGAGCAGACTTTCCATCAGGCACTGTTTAACAGTTCACAGTTCACTTCTTTTTAATAGTTTGAAACTGGCTTTAAATGAGAAAATGTTACGGGAATTAAAATTTGTTTGAAATGTCTGAAGAGTTGAGGGTTCAACTTAATATCTGAAGTACAACTGAATTAATATCAAGTTTATTTTGGCTAGAAAACTGTTTTGAATCACTACAAAACTACTCCAACTTGTCTTTTCAAATTCGGTCAACTTAAAATTGTAAGGAAGCAATCTGTTTGTCTGTTTGTCTGCCATCCTCTGTGGTCCTTCCTTAACCCACACATGCAGCAATGCTCCGCAGAGTAACAAGCTTTGGTTCACATTTGCATCACATATCGAACGCTGCTGACATCAGAGAGGGTTTCCTTCCCTTCCTGCCTTTACTCTCCTCTGGTACACCTGCAGCTGGTCGGGTCACATAATCAACTCCCAATGGCAGTCCTTTAGCACAACAGCTGTGCACCAGTGAGAGCATCGTGTGGGAAATTAGCATAAGCTGAGCCTCTCAACTGAACGGTGCGTCTGGACAACTTAATCATTTTCAAACTCTTAACGCAGCTTGGATGTCGCCTCAGCTCTTGAGAGTCATACACACAACCCCCACAACACATAAACACATCACACAACACCCCTCCTCCTCCTATCTCTATATCTCTGTCTGTCACACACACACACACAGAGTCTGAATTGTGGGTCAGTGCCTCATGTGGTGACAATGTGTGCGCTGTGCTGTGGCGGTGGAGGCAGCAGTCAGTCTGTAAAAAGAGGAAGTGGTGCTGTATACCCCGGAGGAGTAGGTTCCCGGGGAAGAATGTTTATCCTGTCCACCGCCTTTGATCTTTTACTGTTAATCACTTCCTGCACACTGTATATGAACTGAGCTGCTCTGATGCAGCGCCGGGCCCACCGGTGACAGAGAGGAAGAGGAGGGGCAGCCATTTTGGATTTTCTAAACAGAGAATGGGAGAAGGGCTAAAGAGTGAAATCATGCTCTCTCTGGTGCTTTTCAGTGATCATACACTGAATGTTCAGACCACTGTGAATAAATATATTGAAGTTCAGAACTGCCTAATTGTCTTTTGACATGGAATAGAATTGGACACATTGTGTGGGACTTCCAGTAACAGCGAGCACAGAGGGTTACAGTAAAGCTGCCATGCCCAAGACTTATGAGGCCCTAATGTGCATCCACCACACCATGTGGTTTGAGTGGCGGTGACAGTTTGTGGCCATTATAATTCAAAATCCCTGCCAGTGTTACAAAAGTCTCCAACCCTCAATGCCACTGATCACACAAGGAGAGACTCAGAAGTTCTCTCACGTACAGACTGGCTGTCTGGGTTTTGCTCTCCGTCACTCCGTCTCTTTCTCTCTGTCTTGGTCTCTTGCAGATGGGCACCACCCTGGCTGCAAGCACTAGTGGACTAAAGTGGAGAGGACTGCACCCCATGGTGCCTTGTGTTAAAAAAAAAATGCAGCAAAAGTGCCCTCTTAAAAGCCCCTATGGTGAATAAAATATAATAAATTGCCCTTGCAGTGGAGAAAATGTGATGAACAGCCTTCTAGGGTGCCTTCTAACAGAGAAAACATGAATAAATGCCCTCTAGTGTGAATTCCGGTGGAGAAAATGCAATGCAGTTCCCCATGTGATTTTATTACAGATGTGCTGTAGCTAATAAAATGATTTTAAAGAATACTAGGGATTAAAACTGTTTCACTTTAAATGCAACATGACTTTTGACATGTATGCAGCTGGTGCCCTTCTTAATTTTTCATCCCTGCCCCTCAGACAGCCTGAGTTCGACACTGGCTACAAGACCCTAACCCCTGTACATTTTAACCTTGAGCATCTGACAGCATTTATACGGCCCTGGAATTCAGAGGGGCTAAACCCCACACCTGGCAGCTGAAATTAAGATGAAACCAAGGACATTCAGACTTAAATAAGACAGTGCCTGACCTCCACCCAAACCCCATGTCTGGCTTGCAGTGTGCGTGCAGAAAACACACACATGCTATGCACACACGCAGACAATCCAGTCTATGACAGGTTGAATAGTACCAGTGGGTGGATGCATCGACGAAAGACAAAGCGTGAGTCTTTTGTCTCCGAGTGATCGGCTTGAATTAGAGCTGCTGCAGCAGATTGCGTGTGTCGTGAACCGCCTTTAAAAAAAATTGTCATTACAAGATGAGGAGGCAGGCGGAGAAGGATTTGTAGAGATTTTACTTCCATTCATTATGGATTGTATGTGTAGAGTAGTGTGCGTATGTGTGTGTTTGTGTGTGTACATGTGCACGCGAGCTTTGTTTTAAAGGTCTCTCCTATCAGTCATTCAGCGATGCCCTGCAGCCTGTTCTAAAGCATGCTTCATGCTTGAAAAGGACCTCCTCGCTCACATTTTCTGTCTGTAATACACTTACTAAAACTATGCAGCACCCTGACACACACTCCATTAAATAGCTGAAGCAGAATCACAGTGAGTGAACCGTTACTGTTACTTTGCTTTTGTGTATTTTCAGTAGCCCTGTCATCTGACCACTGTGCTAGTGCAGCATTGTTTGATCCTATAATGCAAATTCTAACTTCCCTATTAATGCCACAACGTTCTCACAAGCTTGAAACAACAGAGACGCCTGCAAATATAAGACATAAGCGCCAGAATTCCTTTAAATTTCAAATAACCACAAACACAGCCTTACACAACACAGGACTTTATTGTCGCTCCTCTGACTCATTTTGTTTTAGGTTTTTCGTCTGTGTGTTTTCCTGTAAGAGCGTGTGTGTGCACCTATCTCTGACGGGGCTTGCGTGACTAGTGTGGAGTGTGAGCAGAGAGTGGAAAGGTTCCTCTCTCGCCTAAGGGAAATAGCAGTGTGTTGTGTGCATCTAACCTCTTTTAATCCCACAGAAACTTTTAAAAGGCCATGTAAAACAGCATGCCCCACAGGTAGCTGCACAGTGCACACACAGGCATTATCATAATGTGAACATGCGTGAACACTATAGTTCCCACAGAGCTTTTTAGACACCATGTCACAAAAATGTAAAGACGTTATTCTTCCTAGATTTGTGGCATTAAAAAAGTCAGTTCAAATTCTGCATACTGTACTTGCAAGTCAAGATTTTAATTGTTTAAAATGAGGACTGTGCGTGCAGCTAACAGTCTGTTTCTCTACTCATCACAACAGGTTTCAGCAACCGTCTGCCACTTGAGGTGAGTCAGACCGTGCTGGACAGGGTGACTCACAGTTCGTCATCTCTCCACCAAAACATTATTTATTATTTTAACCAGTATTTATTTAGTGAAACTCAACCGAGCATGCTTGCTCTTTCCTAGCTGCTGCACACTGACACAGTAAGACAAATTCACACCTAGAGGCTGCCCTGTATGACCACAGTCGTCAATTGTTGGCTGCAGAGCAGCTTCACTCAAGCAGTCGGGGGTTAAGTGTCCAGCTGGAAGGAACTGTGAAGACTTATGGTTATGGGAGAGGAGGGAGTTGCCTCTGCAGTTTCCCTGAATTTAACAAAGCTCGGCGGGAAGTTTGAAACAGTCTGACTTCCTAATAACTGTAACGTGCTGTAGCACCTACAATTAAAAGCAATAGACCCAGCAAACGCACTCCCATAATATTCCCGGAACATTCATCCAGCCATCTATTTGGTAACCCTCCCACATTCCCCTGAGGTTCCTTACTGACTACATTAAGGCATCAATTCTGCAACATTTTAAGAATTTTGTGCAAATGTTTTTGTTCAACATATCATTCCCATAACATAATTATTGTAACGTTCCCCGTCCCTGTTGATATTCTTTTAGGTAACCCTCCTGCAACTTCTTAAGAATATTGTGCAAAAGTTTAGAAACATTCCCAGAACTTTCCAGTAACCACATGAAGTAAAGTTCATAATTTTAGCAATGTTCCCTTGAGGTTCACGGCTCTTTGCCTTTTGCATAACCCTCCCATTCATTCTCATTCTTGTTGCACTAATGTTTTTGTTCAAATCAGCACAATGTCCAAGAAACCTTCCTGGAAAATTCAACTAATCTTCCCAGAATGTAACAATCGAGTAGCAGAAACTTGCTATTTTAACATCTCAGGAACCTTAAGGGGAAGTGTTCAAGTAACCTTCTGGGAACATTCAACTAACCTTCAGAGAATGTAATAATAAAAAAAAGCTTTATGTGAGAAAACTTGTCATTAGGTTAGGGTTAACATTACAGAACATTCTGGAAGTGACCAGTAACTTTAGTACTACATCAAAAAAAATCTGCAGTTTTAACATCTAGAGAACTTAATGCAGGAACATTCAAGAAACCTTTCCAGTACATTTTGGGAACCAACTTTTGTTAGCTGGGGAAGTCAGTAAGTGTGATAATGATGATAATTACAGTTAAAAATTGACATGAAGCAGGTATCATTTCTAATTTTTGAATCAAAACTACTGGGATATAACAATAAATTAAACACAACCCAAATGCAAAAAGCAGTAATCAGCTTGTTAACAAGTAACAAGTAAATCAATCTGCTTTTTAAGAAAAGAATGAATTCAGTTGCAAAAGTCCAAGTGAGATTTATGGTCTTTTATGGTAATTTCCTCACTGTTGTGGCAAAACTTCTTCAATAATTAATAAACACCACATTTTAGTCCCTTTTTTGGTGTGAAGTGGTTGTGGTGTGTCTGATCTGCAGTTCCCCAGAGATCACTTGTTAATCAAAGAGTGTGGGCACAACTGTGGTGTCTTTTTCGGATTTTCTGTTAATGTTGTTTGTGTTTCTTTTATTTGTCTGCTCAAAGGTGGCAGATGTCGCTGCTCACGCTAACTATGCAGTCCTCCCGTTGGCTCCAAGCACATCACTGTTGTTGTTTTCAGTGGGAAAGCAGAATTCAATACTGATGAGCAGACCGATCTGATGCCACTTTTGTACAAAAAGAATGCAAAGAAATTCACGAGCTTTAATTTAATTACTACAGAATTAGTTTAACTTGAAATGAATATCAACGGGTGTGTGATAAAAACTGTTATTGTTATTGAAATGTCTATGTTTTATTATCAATATTTTACACACCTTAAAAACAGGAAACAGCTTAATGCAGAGAAGTTAAAAGAGGTACAGCTCAGGTAGCCCCAAGCTAATTGGATGGGACGGAATCAGTGGGTGTAACAGAGATGCAGTAGGAGAAAGAGGGTGGGATGGATGAAAGGAGGCACCCTGCTGCTTCAGAGTGACAGGGTGACAGAGTGACAGGTGGAGGGGGCTGGCCCAAGTGTGTGTGTTTCTGTATGTGTGTGTCTGCGGGCCTTGGGGACGGGGGTTCACCTGTTCTACTCATGTCCTGACAGGTAGGAACCCCACCCCCGCCAACGACCCCACCCGCCACCCAGTCCCCACGCAGCACCTAACAGTTTCTTTTATTCCATCTCAGGGTTCAATCTGGTCAGTGCAGCCCCCTTCTGCTCCCGTCAGTGGGCGGATGTGGGGCAGCTTAAAGATTCCCATCTGCTGTCCTTGACTCGGTGCCAGAGGAGCTGGGAATGGCCGTCTCCGATGCAGGAAGGACAGGGAATTGTTGAGGCTTTGCTTCCTGGTTGATTTCCATGCTCAGGGTTAGAGAGCATTACATGATATTTGTGTTGGAAGCAGTGAGAAAAGTTGACGCTTACCTGTTTTTAATCGATTTAACAATCACAGATGTTAACGAGATTGGGATTATTTCTTGGATGCGTTTGTGCTAACATATTTCTTTTGGAAATTATGGGAACATTTGAAAATGCTACCCCACCTCTTCAGTTTTGATTTATATCTCTTAGATTAAACGTATTAAATTTGGTTTGATTTGGTTTGGTTTGATTTGGGTGGTTGAGGTAATGGTGAGGGTTTGGACCTGGTTTCACTTTCATGCCACCCTGGTTGAGCCCACACACTCCACTTCTTTTTGTATAAATCAGATGAAACAGTGGACATTTATTTTCATGCCAAAAAAAACTAATGTTTTGTGAGATCAAGTTGCAATTTGTTAATATGAAAACGAGCTCCAGTTTTTGCTCGTCTTCTTCTGTTCATCTAACTTTTCATCCATTTTTAACTGAACTGTGCCACTATAATTAGTTTAGTTTAGTTTAGTTTGCACTGTAAAAATCATACTGGAATTTGGTAGAATCAACACATCTTTTCTCATTAATTTAGTGTAAATTTACAACTTTTATTTATTTGTGTAAATTAAACTTAATATTTCTAGTTTTTCTTTTGAGAACACTTCAAAACTTATAAACATGAGTTCTTCTAACTTGAAGTTTTTTGACCAGAAGTTATGAGTTGGATGAAAGTTCAAGAGAGTTCAGTTAACTCATTAAATTAAGTCCCTAAAGAAACATGACAGCCAACATCCCAGCATGCATTGTTTGAGGCATAAAACTTTCCTGAGACCCATCTTTCTTTCCTTCTTTTCCCTTCCTACTTTCCAAGTGCAGAAATTCACTTGGAGCAATTTCAAATCTTGTATTTTTGCCAGTGCTGGAACCAAGTTGCTCTGACAGACAAATTATTTCTAATGTTTGTCACTGTGACTGAAGAGTTGTCAGTTCAACTTAGTATCTTAAGCTTATTGAACATCATCTCAATATGAGTATCAAGTTTATTTAACTAGAAAAGTTTATTTGTTTTGAATAATTTCGAAATTACTTCAACTTGTATTTTCAAATTGAGTCAGCTTAAATGTTTCAGGCTGTAACTAACTAACACTAACTTTTTGAAGTTTAAACAAATAGTTTACAGCTTAGTTTAGTTTAGTTTTGTTTTGTCAGTTTATTTATATCAGGGACCATGTACTTTGTCTCAAAAAAAAAAAAAGAATCCCTGGGCATGTGAAAGGAAATAATGTGGCACAGAGCAAAAACTTTTCATCTCCACACTCACACAATAACACATTTCATAGGAAAAACACAAATGAGAATACAAATATTAAAATATGCCTATCCAAAGTTATAAAACAGATTGCTAACATGTCAAACTAATGCTGACAAGATTGGTTACTTAAAATCAATTTTTTTTAACTTCTCTGGAGGAAAATATGGAAATCTGTGCATGTTTCCAAAATGGAAGGAAAGTTATTCCATTCTTTAGTGTCTTTAAAAGAAAAAACACATACTTGAAAGATATTTTTTTTATTATTTGATATTAACAAACACACCAATGTGTAGTCTAAATAACTTGTAGCCACTCCATAATGTTGTCCTGTGTGTGTTTCATTATGCCACCCCCCCCCCCCCACCCCCCCCCGGCAGGAGACAGGGAAGTGGTGGCCTGGTGCCAGTAAACACAGAGCTTTTGTTTGTGGGAATCGGCCTCAGGTGCAGTTGACCCCTGACCTGTAAGCCTGCAGGTTGAACAAAGGGCCATTAAGGAGAGCTGGGCATGTCTCCACTCCAGAACGACTGAGACAGAGAGGTTTACAGAAAGTGTGCAAAGGGTCAGGACTTAAGATGGACGAGGATGTGGACATATGGACTGTACTTTCTGGGCATTTTAAAAAAACAACACACTACACATTCACACTCACAATATAGCAAATGACGGCCTAAAATCAAAAATGATACGTAAAGGGTTTTCTCTGTCTCTGATTTCACTGATCAATTCAGTGGCATTTTTTGAGGGACAGCCACCCATCAAACCAGCGCTGACAGCGGCCATCGACACTTGTGAATCCAGGTCACTTCATCTGATCACTGAAACAAGGTTCCCTTGGAGGGATCCCCCCTGTCTCCCTGTCACTGCTATAACAAAGTTGAGACAGGGGCTTGTCCTCTGGGCTATAGCTGGTGACAGGTAAGTCCCTCAGATTCAGCAGCAACGCACAATGCCCTCAGTCACTAGCAGGGACCCTGAGGGAACAATGGGGTCACTCAGTCTGAGGAAGTTTGGGTGCACAGGGAAGCGCCCTGCAAACTGACTTTACATCTGAAACTGACAGATTTCAAGCAACAGAGCAATGGAAATTAGTTTTAAAGCTATAAAATGCAACATTTCTGCATTAACATGCCTGAAAATGTGAGACATGTTATATTGCTATTTTGTTGAATTGTGCTCCTACATTTTCCCAAACGTTTCCAACAATGTTCAGTTTTATTCAGGGTAACGGCGCATTTCCTGCTAGAAGTTCTTAGCTAGTTGCTTGTTGCTAGTTGCTACATCACCTGGGAAAGCTTAGTGAGGAAGAAGGTCTGCACACATGATAATGAACATGATTTGTGCCCAACACGTCAGATTTTCATCAGCAATGAGATTGTGAGAAAGAAAAAGCAGAATTTACATATTGTAAGTTTAACTTAAAAATGTCTAAGCTGCCTTAAAATGTTAAGTTGACTGAATTTGAAAAGACAAGTTGAGGTTATTTCGCAAACGATTCAAAACAAAGAAACTTTTCTAGTGAAATAAACTTGATATTAAGCCTATTATTATGTTGAACCAACGACAACACTTATACCACTGAACATTTATTACAAGTAATGAACTTTTAATGACTACTAATGAACTAATTAATACCTTAATCACAGTTCACAGTGTTTTCACTATTGTGAAAACAAACAACCAGGACTCATCTTATAGTCTATTGGAGACACACAGCAAGTTTTCATCTTCTACGTTTTCTCCAAACTATAAAAAAAAGTCTCACGCGAGTTTTAACTCTAACTAACAATGTAGTAGGAAGTGGCTAATAAGGATGATAATGTTTCTTTAGAAACATGATTCCTGAGATGATTAAACTCTGAGCAGTACAATCATTCAACTCATCATTTCCAGTTAACAGACTTAAAGTTAGAAGAACTCTGTTTGAATGTTTATGAGTTCTGAAATGTTCTGAAAATAAATACTAGAAATTCTAAGTTCAAAGGTAGAATCGGTGTGATTTGTCCGAGCTGTTCATAAATGCACCAGAGAGATAGTTGACTGATGAGTACACAATATATACAGCCACCATCACCACATGGGTCACGAATGATGGTTCAAAGGGATTATTTTATATGAGAATATACATTGTTTTTGAAGGAAAATGTGGCATATTATGCCTTTCATTAACTTGAATAAATATAACTTGTATATTTACATTAAGTTAATGAGAAAAGATTAGTTGATACCATGAAATTCATGTATGATTTTATACTCTACAGCTGCTTTCATATCTGCTTTTTAGTTGTTTTGTTTGTGTTTAATTTATGTAGTGGACACACTGCTGTGTGTGTGTGTGTGTGTGTGTGTGTGTGTGTGTGTGTGTGTGTGTGTGTGTGTGTGTGTGTGTGTGTGTGTGTATGTGTGTGTGTGGTAAGCAGACTTCAGTCCTCCTCTCAGCTCTTCCCTCCTCCGTCTTTCTGGCTCAACACTGCCACCCAGTGATCTTAGACGGTGAAATAACATCACTCAGTCAGTCAGTCATCAGGCTTCAGTCCTGAGGCCTGCGGTTAGGTAGACAACATGACCTCACTGCCAGGGAAATACATAGGACAGGATGGGATGGGATTTTCCATTGCACCCTGGAGGCAGTATGCCCAGACCACCCCCCCACCCCCCCCTCCACACCTCCTCCTCCCTAACACCATGAGCTAACAAAGACTGAGTGCTTGACATAGTCAGAAAAATTCGGAGTGGACACCTCCGAATGTCTGAAAATGTGATTTATGGTTCAGAGTGTGCTTTGCAGTTGTTGAAACCGCTCTGATTTTCCACCCTGGTCATCAGGAGGCACATTTGCTTTCTTCATTTCATCATAAATGCCCGAAGAAAGGTTAAGGTGGAGCATCACAAAGTGGCACAACACATCTTTAATGTGACAAGAAAATCCAAGGGTTCCAGCCAAGTGTGTCAAGCTCAGAGATTATCATCTAAATTAATGTCTGCTTTGATGTCATCAGTCATCAAACCACAATGCCGCTGATTGAAGGTTATCATTAAAACAAAAATTTCAACATGTTATGGTGCTCACTCCAAAAAGAAACATGATAAGTCATATCAATCGCAATTAATCTTCACTTCAGACATAAAACTAAATTAGAGCTGAGGGTCATTTGAAACAAAGTGTTTCTGTCTTTAGTTCATCATCTTCTGCTATTATCCTAATAGAGAACACTTCATTAGTGGTTGTCCTGAGAAGACAGGCGACTCGTCAAAATGTAGATGTAATTAGCGATGGGGAGGAAACAGGAGCTGAGGAGGCCCATCACACCTCATGGAGACGTGAGATACTGTTGGTAAAGGTGGTTGAATAATTCAAAGTGGACGAGAGTAAAGCTGGTCTGAAAGGGGGCTGATATTCACGTGTCACGTGTTTTTCTCTTTGAACGCTCAGGGGACTCAACTCAACTCTTCCGTCACACATTTAAACGGCTCTGTCGATGAGTGTGGTACTTGAAAAAAAAACAAAAAACTTCTCAATGCCTGGTAAACACCAACTCTGCTGTGCTTCAGAAACTGGTTGCATGAACTTGTGTGTATCTGTTTAAGTTGGGTTTTGGGCATAGATTTTCATGTCAAACTTTATGTTTGTGCAAACCCACAGTTACATTCACACATGTGTGATGATTAAATAAAGCACAGATGCATTTCAAATGATCAGGATACCTGTCAAGGCCTAACTCAGTCCTGAAAGCATATTTTTAAGAGATATTTTATTATAAAACTGGATCAAATGTGTAATGTGAAAGGGATCACTCTTAGTTGAACCTCACCTTCCCTACAGAGCGTACTTTTGCTTTATGGTTATGGTTTATTCTTACTAATTTTGGAAGCAGCGGGCTGTTTTAAGACAAAGAAAAACCTTGAAAAATAAACTGCACGCTAGCACCAAAATGACAAACAAGCAAAGTTAGCAACAAGCTTATTGAGCAATTAGCTGTTAAAGAGCCGGATCTCTCTGTCTCAGGAGTTAGTGGAAGACAGAACTAACAGTGAGTAAATATCAATCAGTGGTCAGTGTTGTGTTTACACTTTATTTATGTGGCCTAAAAGTGGCCAAAAAATCAAAAAAAAAAATTTTTTACAAATCAATTTATCCAGCATGTTACTGGCAATGCTACAAGAGTTAGTTGTCTTTTCCCAAAACTAATATGGTTCTAGAACGAAGAAAATCGTGTTCACTGTACACTACCAACAAAAAGAGCTTAAATAAAACAGCAAGGGAATTATATTTTAAGAAATATAAATATCTAAGTTTGTGATCATCTTTTTGGGCATGCTTTTTAATATCTTTACGGATTTGCACAAATTTGTTTTGTAATTTGTGTTTTTGCTGCATTTTATTTTCCATTTAATTTCCCATGTCCAGATTTTTGTCCCCTGTGAGCTAATGAGGATGAGGGCTGGGTAATATTTTGATAATAAATTGATATTGTGATATGAGACTAGATACAATCATCGGATTTTGGATATTTTTCTATTTCTGTGTCTTTTACTTGTTTTAAAAACTAAAGTGATGCAATTTTCTGAACCTTCCAGATTGTTCTAGCTGTTCTTTTACTTGCCTTTATGCAAGTAGTTGCTATATTACTGATGATTATTTATTAGAAATCTCATTGTGTTAATATTTTGAGAAATCATCAGCAGTCATCCAATATTATTGATAGAGGTATCTGATCAAAAATATTGTGATATTTGCTTTTTACATTATATATATACTTATATACTGTTGGGTAGTCTAATCATCAGTGATGCAGATCAATGTTGTGTGAGAATTTACAGAATGTTATTTTAGAGAAAATGTGTATAGCAAGATATAATATCAAGATATTATTTATAAGTTATAAGTTCACCCAGCCCTAATGGGGATCTTATAAACTATGAAAACAAACACATAAGAATATACATATATAATACATATAATAGATATGTAATTGTCTTTTATTGATCCATATGTGATACCACTTCATTGTCTCACATATGGAACACAGGAACCTTTTAAGTCCTTGAAGTCTTTGGGACTAATAGTTCCGGGTACTTTGGGTAGGAACGCAGATAAACACACGTCTTTGCACATGTGATAACACATATCCTAAAACACACTCGGGTCTCAGCAGGCTGATCCGCCGCTCTTCTTCTACACCTTGTAGGGATTACAGGTGTTGGTTTTCTTTCCACTGTGCAAGAGGAACCAGGGTCCTGCTCCTATGTGTCCTGGCATTTGTACGTATACAAGAGCACGCGGGAAACCTGATCACATTTAATAATTCATTACGACTCTGAAACCCCTTCACCTCTGTCCATTAGTTCCTCTAAGACCTCTAGCCTAACACTACTTTGTAACTTCTTGAACACAAGAGAGCGTGTCTCCCCGCTGCCTCCACTAAAGCCTGTCACAGTGACAGTGACTAATATCAGGTTTTACATTCACTCCAGCTCTGTCTGACTGACTGCTGACCAACAACAGCTTCACGTATTGCTCATTTACTGTGATGTTTTTAAATTGATTGGCAGAGCAGGTCAGAGCAGCAGTATTAAGTAGGTGTCAGTGCGGTCCGGCCACACTTTGTCTCAATTTACGTAATTAACATGTTCTTTTTTCTCCTGCCAGCTCCAGTGGTATAAATCCTAGCTGGCAGGAACAGTGGGGTTGGTGGGGGGGCTGGAAGTGACAAGGGAGCCTGCTGATAAATAATGCACAGGGTACACCTCAGAGTGTGACTAATCCAGACCTCTTGACACGAGATGGCAGATGCTTAGCCACAACATTAGCCTTGACACTTCCTGCGCTCTTGCACTTCTCAACCTTGGAGTCGTATGCGGTGAGCAGGCATGAGGAGTTACGGAGTACATGTAATGGGGTTATGTAATTAGGACACAAAAAGGTTACTTTATTCCATTAAAGTTACAGAGGAAAAAAAAATATTCACATTGCAAATACAGTTTGTAAAAATTGAGATTATTAGCAGGATTGCAATTTTAAAAATTTACAAAAAAAACATTTACAGGTAAGACCGATCGCTAGCATTAGCTACACAAAAATCCAGTTAGCTAGCCAACGTGTTAATACTGCTAATGCTGCTACTACGGAAAAATATAAATATAAATTGTGACTGTAGGTGGGATGCTGGTGACTGGGATCATGCGTGGGGTGACTAGCATACTTAACAAGTACACTTAAATATAATTACTGTTATTCATCTAAACATGCATTAGCACCAAGAAAGTAAAGAATAGCTGGACAAGCGATTAACAGACGAACTGAGGCACTGAAGAAACAGTAAACAATCGAGTTATATTACTTTAATATTGTGATACTTGGATCAGATTACTACGAACTTTTTTTAACAGGTAGGACTAATTAGTAATTGTATCATAATTTATTTTTAAACCAACCCTCCTACTTATGGTGATGAGCAAGAGAGAGTAATTCATGCTAACAAAGCATCGCTATGTTCCTATGATCACAGTCAAATCATGTGTTCACATACAGCTTTGCATCTGAAAGGTAAAAAACAGTTGAGTCCTGCTTGAATAACAACCTGGCAGCACAACAAAGAAAAAACTAATTGGAATCTCACCTTGGGCACGCCGTGAAACTAATAAGTTGGGTTGATCTGAGGTGAACATTTGATTACATTGAGTCAATGTGTTGGTCTTGTTCCAGCACGCCACCCTGTTCCCTGGTGACGGCGCTGCTGTTGGAAGGAGAACAAACATATCACCACACCCATAACAATTGGTTATTCCAAGTAGATATTCACAGAGTCTTAAACTTTGTTTGTCCAAGGTTGTAACCTATCTTCTCTATTAAGATAACTGACATTCTAATATAGAATAAACTAATAAAAATATCATGCAAAAGATGGGGGTGAAATTGAGCTCCAGTTATTTCTAGTGACGTAATCTAATGAGCAGCTAATGGCACAGGTAATGTCATCATAACAGTCAGCGATCCCTGCTCACTCTACCACCTGCTGGAATGCAGTTTCCCTTGATAATTGGGGCAATTAGAGATTCCCCTGCTTCACTATCCCTGGTCGTGGAGGAACCCTGCTATTACTATTACACAACTCGACCAGGAAGACTCACCTCAGGGTCTACAGCCAGCTTATCTTAATTATCATATCAGCTTGCCTCAGTTAGGCTGAGCCAGTATGGGAGGACTACAAAAAAAAGTAAAAGTAAAGTAAATTACTGGCAAGAGAAAGTGGACCTATTACAGACCGTAAAAATAAACAAATGAAAATTTATTTTAATTTGAAAAAAGTTACTGAGCAGGCTGCCTTAAATTTTTAAGTTGACTTGAGTTCACTTGAAAAGACAAGGTGATTTTATTTTGAGGTAATTTTATAATGATTCAAAGTAAATAAACTTTCCTTGTCAAATAAACTTGACATTAATTTGGTTGTACTTGAGAAATGTTGAGTAAGATTCAGATTTTAAGTTGAACAACAACTCTTCAGTCACACTTATCAACATTACAAACAAATCTGATTTCCTCAGATTTTAATTATTGTGAAAACAAGCAACTTATCTGAATATTTAATGTATTAGAGAGATAGGCTTTCATCAAATATGTTTTTTCAAACTATAAAAAAGAAGGGTCTCAGGAGAATTTTAAGTCTCAAACAATGCATACTGGGAAGTCTTTGAATTTTAGAGACCCCCCAAAAATTGGGGTCATTGAAGTGAAAGTGAAAAATAGTTAATCATTTAATATTTTTATTTACGACCATTTAATTTCCAAGCACCCAAATCATAACAGATCAGGCTCACTGTGAATAATCTTTGAAATACATTACATTTTCAGAATTCTAAAACTCAAAGATGATCTCAGCAAAAGGTTAGAGATCGGCAAAACTTTTAAGTTTATTTCAGAACTTAAGAGTTTGACTTTTATTCAAAACTAAAAAAATCTAGTGAAGGCACTGAACTTAGATTTATTTTTACAGTGTGAGTTCTTGAGTGTAAATTAACACTAGATTTTTTTAAGTTTACTTTACATGAATAAATAAGATTGGATTTATGGTAAGTTATCAAGAAAAGATTTGTAAATTCCACCAGAATGACTGTGATATATATGAACATGTGAGGCTGTTACCTTATGCTAACTGACTGTACATAAAGGCATGTACATTAAGTGTGTATACCGACACACACAAATACGTACACATGTCCTCTCATGCATGGGCTGGTACACAATGAAACTATGCTAGCACCTCTTGTTGTCGCTCACAAAGGCAACAGTGACAACTGAGATCAAACAGAAAGCAGAGTCTTAAGGTGTGGCGGCAGCAGAAATGCAACAGTAGGAGTTACTCTCTTCGTCTGTCTTGAGTAAGCGTTTCATCTTTTGCCTCATGACAGCTGATGGCAATCATTTGCCTTTGTTTGTCATGCCATGCCAGCCGTCACTTAAAGACCCCCTGTACTCTCACACGCGAGGCTTGTCTTTTATCAGGAGGCCCTTTTCTTTTGTCTCCAAACTGACAGAGAAAGATTAATCCCCCTCGCACACCTTTACCTCACATTTAGGGCCACCTTGTTGTTGCTGCTCGGTGTTGGGAACCTCTTCAGAGAAAAGACAGGGAGATGACATGGGAGAGAAAAAAAATACAAGAGGAATATTGTGAGTGATACAGTATCGTTTCAACATGAGCTAAACCGAAAACAAACATGAGATATGTAACAAAAAGCTCGGGCCTAGGTAGCAGCCCAGGAGTACCCCTCGGATCCAGTGTCTCCACCAA
The DNA here is from genome assembly GCF_056507025.1 of Lutjanus erythropterus. Lineage (NCBI taxonomy): Eukaryota > Metazoa > Chordata > Actinopteri > Lutjaniformes > Lutjanidae > Lutjanus > Lutjanus erythropterus. The sequence continues at coordinate 11,752,507 of NC_139333.1, read as the reverse complement.
AGCTCTTGTTTTCCAGTACACAGTGACGGAGACAGCAGACACAGTAGGTAAGTGTTTGTGTCGGGCCAGGCCTAAGCCCCTTAGACTCCGTTAGTCCCCTAACGTCTACTCAGGTTCCTCAGGTTCTCAGGGTTGGACCTGGGCTCTGTTCCCTGAGCGCTGCCATGACACTGGCCCTCAGTGGCCACAAACACAAACAGTAATTGTGATAGACTCATACAAACAGGTATATAAGCATGCACACACACACACTTGCTGTAACACCCCTCCCTTTGCATAAAGAGCATCCCAATGGAATGTAGTGGTGTGTATGTCTGACGCCACGCTAAGCCACCTCAGTCCTGCTGAGGAGTCTACTTTTGCAAGCCCTGTCGTCTGCGTCTGGCCATCACAATCATGAGAAAATCACTAGGTGCCTGCGGGGCACATCTCCCAGGTTACAGGTATGCCTGTTGACACATGCCAAATCCCCCTCTTTCTCCCAGGTTGGTGGTGAACACGCTGGAACGCCCTGTCTAAACCGCAGACATCACATAGGCCGCTGAGCAGGGCAGGACATGTTGGGTCACGTGATGGAACCACTGGCTGCGTCGATGCCTCGTAAACATGCGTGAGTGCAAACCTGCGTGTTGATCCGTACGCGCACACCAAACACGCACGTGCACGCGCACGCGCACGCGCATCCCCAGCTGATTCACCGCGTAATGTGGTGCTCCTGCTGCTTCTGCTGCTGCCCCGGGGGCTCTCTGGGGCCTGCAGGGAGCCACAGCTCTGCCTGTTCTAGTTGAGCTGCTGATGGATGAGAGTGCTGGCACATTCCTCTGACAGGTGACGGGAGCAGCTCCTATTTGATCTGTCACTGAGTGCAGAGAGAAGAGGAAGAAGCAGAGAAAATAAAAAATGCCCCAAATACGTCTCCGGTGACAAACTTGTGAGGAGGTAACATGGAGCACCACGGCGGATCCTGTTGAAGATGCTCATATGAGCTGTGAAATATTTCTACAAAATTTTCTAAATCAATTAAAATGTTACTCAGATTAGACTACTCGTGCACTGTACATTTTACTGCTTTTCATACTTCTGTTCCACTATATTTCAGGGAAACAACATTGTATATTTTAATACTTTACATTTACAATATTTGCTAAAGATAGATAGATACTTATTAATACGATTTGACATGCAAAATATTTCACTATCCTATTAAACAGGATGCATTGCTATGAATTAAACCACATCATAACAAAGTTTTTTAAAAGCAATATAATCAAATAACAAAATACATATATATATATATATATGTAGTGGTGTGTAACTTAAGTACAAATTTAGGGGTTTGTTCCATGCTTGAGTATTTTCTTTTCATGCTACTTTAAAATTCTACTCCAAAACATTTGAGAATATTTTACTTTTCACTCCTTTACATTTATTTGAAGCTTTAGATACTGGTTACTTTACAGATAAATATTTTGTTCATACAAAACATATGAAGAGCATGGTTTTTTTTTTTTTGTTTTTGGTTTTTTTTTTACATTTTTTAAATTAAAATAACCAACAGTATAAGTACAGCTGAAATTAGTCAATTAATCAATAAGTCAGTTGACAAAAAAATGAATTTGCAACTATGAACCATACATTACTATAAATTACAATATTATATGCAAACATATTCACAAATGTAAGAGTTTTCCTTCCAATTATTTTAATTCATTTTTAATAATTTTGAATTTCATTGGTTGGGAAAAAGGTATTTTGAAAGTGTCACTTTCGGTTTTAGGCAATTTTGATGGCATTTCAGTCTATTTTAAGATTTTTTCACAAACCAACAGTCAATGAGAAAAAACAAAAACATTTGACATATAAAGCAAGATGCATTGGATAAAACCACATCACAACATATAAAAGTTTTATTTTTAAAATCCAATCATATATTCACATTATACCACTCTGAAAGGGTCATGCAATATACATAAGTGAAAAATAGTAAAATAGGTGAGGTTTTGAAAAATAGTTCAAAATTAGTTCCACTTCAGTCGCTTCAGCTACAACAGTAAAACCCTGCCTTTACATTAATAATCTAATGATATATAATATTGTAATGGCACAAGGGCCATTTTTCTACATTGAGTACTTACTTTTTACTTCACTTACTTACTTACCTTTAATACTTTAACTACATTTAAACTAAACTTCAGTAACATTTTCAATGCAAGACTTTTATTTGACAAGTGTTTTTACACTGTGGTATTAGTATTTTCACTGAAGTAAAAAGTCATAATACTTCCTCTACTACTGTTAAAATGTAAGTGGTAATGATAAACAATGTTCACCTGTATTGTAGTTTGAATAATCTAAAGGCTGGCCAGACAATGACATTGAAACACTGTTGTGAGGGTGAAAACTGATCCAACAATCATATTTCCGTGAAAACATTTAGCCAGACGTGTGGGTATGGTTACAGCCAGCTCATATTACAGTCAGTCATTCACTGGCTCAGCCAGTGTCATCTCAACATTTCACTGTACCTGTGACATCATAAATTCTCCCATTTATTCTCAGTAATGCATGAAAACCACACTGTGTACATCACAATACTCCCTAAGACTACCAACCACAAATACAAACAAACCCACAATGCATTCAACACACCTTAATGCACTGTTGTCTCCACGCAGAAACCGTGATATCCTTTAATGTGGGTAGAAAATGCAGGTTTTGTGATTGAAATGCTACATTTGATGCGAGTATTTGTTGTGCCGCCATGGTGACTAAATCCGGGCGTAGGAGGGAACAAGAACAAGCCTGGAAACATGAACAAGGAGCTTCAGTTGATCAGGTTGGCATTATTAAAAAGCAACAGGATGAAGCTACTATCAGCACACTGTGCCAAACTGTGAAATGTATGTCAGTACTGAGAATACTGTAGGTATGTCTGTCAGCACCAACTCCACTTGTTTGTTTTACGTTTGCAGGTATCTGTCATTCCAGTGCAGAGACACAACAAGCTCACTGCCTGCTGTTGAGAGCGTTCACAGGCCTGGAGATGTATTACATTTCAAAGCCAGGCAACTTGACATATAGACATGTATGAGCAAGTCTGAAGCATTATAAAGTTCAGTGAAAATAAAACTCTATATCCGCATCAAAAGAGCTACCTATTTCGTTGGCTGCAGCCTGTTAAAGAGGTGTTTAATTAATTCTCTACTCTCTTGTGGCTCCAGTGCATTCTGGTGTGTGTCGTTGCTGCGTCACGTGCTCGCCTTGTAAACAAGGCCGTCTTGTATTTCCTGTTGCCTGCCTGGCACGCCATCTTCCTCAAGCCACTGTACTGAGAAGCATGAGAGAAGAAAAGAGTTTGTGTCTATTTCTATTTATATACAGTCGTGGAAAAATGAAAATTCAGATCCTTTACCTGAGTAAAAGTACTATTTCCACATTGTGAAAATACTCTACTGCAAGTATTTTTAATTAAGAAAAGTAAAGATTATCAGCAAGATGTACTTCAAGTATCAAAAGTACTCATTCTGTCAGTGTAACTGTTATATACATGATGTTTTTGGATTAATTATTACTGCTGCATGTTGCATTTTATTTTTTTCTGAATGCAATTTATTTCACATCCTTACAGGCAAAAAAAAGGACAAAGGATATGAAGGAAAATTGGAGCCCAAGAATTATTTTCAAAGTAAGTACATTCACACACGCTGCAGCTGGACTTCTATGATGCTCCTGATGCGAAGACAGAACAATATTGCTGATAGCAGGCATTTGCAGGTGAGTTTTTACAGTAGCGTTATGCTTTTCTGACTTCCCATGCCACTGTAATGCCTTAAAACCAAAGTTCCTAATTTGATCATTTTTCGCGCACAAGTTGCAGCAGGCTTCAAGTTTGTTATTTTCAACGATCTTTGACCAAAGACTAAATGCTGTTCTTCATGCCGGATCTCACTGAATTTGCACTCACCGATATGAGATGTCAACATTACAGAATCATGAACAAAAACAATTTTAACTTATTACTTCTAGAAGTAGCTTTTTTGGTTTGGTTTGGTTTTTTGATGAGAGGAGACGCCTGACCGGGCAGTTATTGGTTCCATATTGTATATAGTTTAAATATTAAAAGTAGAAGTAATTATTCTATAGTAAAATGGTTTTCTATTATATCTGATGTTTGTGGAGATAAAATATACTATCTGCCTCTGATATGTACTGGAGTAGAAGTAAAAAGTTGTATAAAATGGAAATACTAAAGTAAAGTATGCTACTTGAGTAAATGTACTTTGTTACATTCCATCCCTGCCTATATGTGCTTATATGTGAAAATTTGTTCTCACATGTATGTGTGTGTTTGGGGAGTGGGGTGGATGTCAGCTTGTGGAGGGAAGGTGGTTCAGCCACCGCCCTGACTGACTTCCAGGCTCCCCGGCAGAACCGCAAACCCCCGCTCCCCCCCCCCCCCCCGCTCACCCCTGCAGAGGCCGATGCCAGATTCAACACAGCATCCACGAAACAAACACAAACTCCCACTGTTCCCCTCTACGTGGCTTGCAGCGGGTTGTGCAAGACGTTTGGTAGAAAATCCTTGTTTATATCGCAACCATAATACAGTAGATCTACAAAGAGAGACTCCGGCCCACGCCAGAACCACTCAAAACATTACTGACCACCTTCTAAACACTGAAATTGAGCCTCATTGCAATGTAAAGGTTTGGGGCTACGGAGGTTTGGCTCAGCCTGAAAAAATTCTGTTCATACTTTCAAATGCATAAAATACATTTTCACATTAATGTTTCTCATCTGATGACTACACAGTTTGTTTGTTTGTCTAAGTCTCATGTGCTTATTGGCTGTATTTAAGTCCAGAGGTTACAAAAGTACACACATTCTTTACTCAAGTAGAAGTACAGATACATGTATAAAAAGTACAGGCTCTGAAATGTACTCAAAGTATAAAAATCTAAAGTCGTCTTCTGAAGGATGTTTCTACAGGTTGTTTACGTGCAAAGCAACAAAAGCTCACATTGTTTCCGCAATTAGGTCTCCCTCTGTTCTGTCTTTTAGAGTTTTTTTTTTGTCTCATTACGTCTTATGTAATTTTCCTCATGTTCATCGTCTTCATCTTGCTACATCTTCACTTTCGTCTTTTGCATTATTTTCATCTTGTTGCATTATTTCTTGTTACATCTCTTATATCATTTTTATCTTGTATTTTTGTCTTGTTACATCTTGTTAAGTCATTTTAATGTTGTTACGTCTTTTACGTTGTTTTGATCTTGCTACGTCTTTAACATCGTTTTCATCCAGCTACGTCTTGTTACATTGTTTTCGTCTTGTTACATTGCTTTTGTCGCGTTTGTTGCTGTCTTGTTACATTATTTTTGTATTGTTATGTCCTGTTATGGCTTTTAGGTCTGTCACTGATGGACATCACAGAAATCCTCTTTCTGTGTGTTAGCGTCATCCATTTAGGTTGAAATCAGTCTTGATACTGGGAAGGTGCCATACAACGACACAAAATAAAAATGAATAAATTCCCTCAAATGCATTGAAACTAAAGTAACGAATCTGTTGTTAAAATGTGGGAATAGAAAATACACATATTTGTCTTCAAATGTAGAAAGAAAAAGTAAAAAGTTGTAAATACTCAAGTAAAGTATAGATACTTGAGACATCTACTTAAGTACAGCACAAGCTATTTGTTCTTCGTTACTTCCCGCCTCTGTGTAAGTCATATTTCTGTGTGAATGTGTGGTATTTGAGTCTATACGTCAGATTGTAAGAGGCTCAGGAGGGCTGGTCCCCTCATGTCCCCCTCCATAAACCTCCAGCACGCCTCCCAGTCTAAGCACTGCCACTCTGTAATTGTGGAGAAACCACAGCACACAGCCCCATATATAAATACCCTATTCTCCCAGCCTTGTCAAAATAAAGGTTGTGTGGGGAGAAAGAAATAGGGCCTTTTTGGTGGCCCTCTCCCCCACTTTGGAGCTATTTTTAAGCAAACTAACTCGTTACCTTTGGGCGAAGCTGCTGCACAGATTTGAATATGATACATGAAGACAAATCTGTGGAGGTCCCTTCCTTGTTAGTGTTTTTTTAAGCTCAACATCAAGGGAGCTAAAAATAAGACCGCAGCCTCCTTTTTTGAAGTTGTGAAACTTTTACAGCTGAATGTGAAGGGTTACTACATGTCAATATGTTGACACTGACACTGTAGCATATTTGACATGGCATGTCTATTACATGCAGGTGAGCTGACGTGGCTGTGTTAAAAAAAAAAAAGAAAGCCTTAAATGTAAAGAATTGTCGGAGCTATGTACACACGGCAGCCTGTTGACGTGCAGCCGGCTTTGATGTGTGTTTTCAGTGTGCCCAGACTTCCTCGTTGTCTTTGAGGCCGACTCACCTGTCTGTGTCTGCAGCAGGTCTTGTCTCTTCTAAACACACATAAAAATGCTTTAAAGGGGCTTTAAACACCTGCTGAAAGTAGCCTCTGACCAGGCATAAGACGAAACCTCATCTCTTAACTTCCACTGAGAATGATGTAAGACCTCATCTCAATAACTGGGACACATGAGTCATATAAAGAAAATACTTGTTCTGTCATAGAAAGACTTGCCAGTAGTGGGCCATTCAGACACACTGAAGACATGAGTTAACAATGCGTTAGGCCTTACTCATAGGCCTGCACGCTATGAGGACTGTGATGTGTCATAAGATTGTTCAATATTCCAAGGACAATGTGACTTGCGATAAATAAACAAATATTGAACTGAATATTAACTTATTGCCTCTGGAAATTGCCACAGCCGTTCAGCATGTTTTACAGAGACAACCACATTTCCCTCAGCCATCATAGACAACCTCACAGTCACCACCAAACTGACACCAATTAATCTGAGGGTTGCTGATGGCTAGCTGGTCAATGTAGGCATGCATGGCCCATGCCTCTTTTTTTTTTTTTTTTTTTTTTTTTTTGCAACGTATTCAACTTGGTCAGCACCAACCCTCATCATTATTAATGCACAAGTTTCCTGGAACGAACTACAGTGTTTGTTGTTTATATAATTATAATGACAACATAGACAATTTCAATGGTAGTCAGTTAATTTTACAAGCCTTTTAAATTTTAATTTAAAATTTAGAAAATTAAAATTCCCTCTAAGTAGCACCATCTCACACAGTACTTGGGAAACATTCAATTAATCAGTCTAATAGTTGGAAATTACAAAATAAAATTTACTGGAATTGCAATTCAAACGAGATAATTAATCTTTTAGTGTCACAATGTTAAACAGAAAATATGTAATTTTTGCCACCAGAGTCCCTCTCACATTAAAACAATTACAAAAGATGTAGCTCAGTGACATTGTTAAGTAGCATTGGATCATGACGCACTTTCATGACATATCCTGTTCTCCAAGAAGTTACAGTGACTAGCGGCTAATAGAAAACGCACTGTTGCCTTGATTGAATAATGTATTTCTCTTGGTTTTACCACTGGAAATATTTCGGATAATGGAAGTAAACAATTCAACAAATTATAAAACATATGTAAAGTGTTTAGACATTTTAATGTGGAAATGTTACACACTATAACTGTAACTATAATTGAGCCTAAATAGATTTTCTTTCAAAGACTTAACTATTTTCCCTACAGGGAGTGCCAGTTTTTCTCAGGAAACTTTCAATTACCAGAATTCAAATAAAATAACTAATCTTTTATCATCACAACATTAAGCAGCTAGGTTTGCAAACAGCATGTCTCAAGTTAATTCAGTTTGAAATATTGTTATAACAGATTGGTTAAAAATCAAACTGTATGTAAAGTGTAAAAGACTCCAAGAGGAATATCTTATACAAACTCTGGCATAAGTGAATATTTGTGCTGTCTCTTATGCACGGCATTTGTTGTCCTGCTGCCAATCTGTCACGTCATATTAAGGTAAACTCGAAAACACTGTGATTGTGAAACTGCATGTAGAGTTTCAAAGCAATGTTTGTTTTCTCTCTTTTGTGAAACTTTTCTTTTTAAGTAAAGTTTAGGTTTCAAAGAATCGCTCTTGATGCTTTTTTGTACTGTATAATGGTAGGAAATCACATCTTTTACACAACTTTTCTGGATTCTGCCTCAAGGGCACAGTTGTTCCCTGCTCTGCTTAAAGCAGTTAACAAGATATGGGTGTGAAAAGCGTTATAAATTAGTTGATTAACAGTGCCAGAGAAATCCATCTATTCAGTGGCAGAAATTTTGTCAAGGACTTAGCTGCCCTTCTCACTCTCAGCTCAGATATCATCCCTTTTGTTGGGAAGGGGTTTGCATTGATGTCGCCTTGTTTTGTGAGTTTGGGTGCACAGTCCATACAGCCAGGATGTGAAACATGCACACATGTCCCTATGAACATGCACACGCATCGCATCCTTCACACCATTTCCCTCCCTCGCTCTCTGTCTCATACACATCCCCACATACACACACGGGCAGGCAGCCATGGGAGGAGGGAATGCGAGGAATGCTCCAAACCCCGGGCTGGTGTTCTGACTCGTCCCAGACTTCATGCCGTCACCGCCGGGGTCTGTGGCCAGACCTCCCTGTGCCAGACCCACTGGCTCCAACACCCGCCCAGGCCAGCCGAGCTGCAGCTCGCGACCCATAATTAACCAGCAAGCCGCACTGCAGCGCACATCCCTTCCCCCCTCCCCACACTATACTGCAGGGGCCCCTTGGAAACTCAGCTAGAGGAAGAATACACAGCTAGTCTGCAGCTTGTAGATGAGGATGCTCTGGTCAGCTCGAGAGAGGAAGGAGGTATCGATGATGTCTATGAACAGCATTATGTGTCAACACGTCAACACTCTCAATCTTTTGCTTTCAAGCCTCATGAATTCCCTGGTTGCAGTTTAGCATGAGATGTTTAACGCATAATTATAGTAAGTAAGGCACTCTTGGCAAAGATCACAGTTGCAAATGGTTTTCTGAACAGTTTACGAACTTGAAGCAAGAGAAAACAAGAGTGTAGCACCTTTTGATGAAGGAGACATAAGTGTGCATGTATGTTAGTGTGTATTAGAAGTAATGCCAGGGTACCTGTAATTCTCCCAGACTGGCATAATTATGGTTGAGACGTCTGGAGGAACACTTTAGGAGTAAGCAGTGATCATCTTCATTCTTCTGAAGGCTGCTCTCTTGTTCAGGCAGGAAAGACCTTTATTCAGGGTGAGGTTTCCTTAGATCAGCCAGAGGGTCTTATTCAGGAATCTTGTGCCAGCCAGGTTTGGTATGCAGGTTATGGAGTGTAAGTGCTAAACTTTGACAGAAGTGCACAAGGTGAATGATTTATCATGTTCTTTTGAATGCCGAGCCAAACAGCTTCTGATTATGAACAGCAGAGGTGGTAGAAGTAAACACATTCACTCAAGCAGAAGTACAGATACTTGTGTAAAAAAAAAAAAAGAGTAAAATTAGAAGTATTGATTCAACTTCTTTACTCAAGTAAACGTGAAAAAGTACAGCCTCTGAAATTTACTCACACTATAAAAGTAAAAAGTAGCCTGAAGGACATTTCTACTGGCTGTTTCTGTGCAAAGCTAACAGAACCTCACCTTTTCTCATGAAGTTTCCCTCTTTTGCCTGTTTCATCTTGTTACATCATTTTCTTCTTATTATGTCTCGTTACATCTTTAATATCGTTTTTTTCTTGTTATGTTGTGTTATGTTTTTTCCTAGTTGCATCATTTTTCTCTTGTTACATCCTAAGAGTTGTTTTTGTCTGGTTACATTTTGTTACATCTGATTATGTCATTTTTGTCTTGTTATATCTTTTACATCATTCTCTTCGTGTTACATCTTTAACATTGTTTTTGTGTTGTTTCGTCAGTTTTTTTTTTGTCATGTCATGTTATGTCCGTTTTGTTATAGTGTTTTTGTGTTGTTACATATTTAATGTTGCTATGTAAGTATAAACCTGAGGACTCTACTTAAGTACTGTAACAAAGTATTTGTACTTTGTTACTTCACACATTTGACAAACAGACAAAGATTTCAAAAAGCAGCGACACAGCTCCATCAAGCGCCAGACATAAAGTCATAAAGCTCCATCCATGCCTCTTCTTCCTTGTCAGAGAGAATCCTCCTTCCCGCTGATGTGGGGTCATGGCTTGTAAATTTAACAGGGCTTCCTCGAGGAATACCTCATCCTTTGAAAGAGAAACAGGAAAATTACATGGTGGACAGCCCACTTGGTTTTTCACCCCCTTTCTCGCACTGTAATTTGCTTCTGGAGCGGGTCGGCCTAAAATAACCTTAACCTAATATTCACAACATAGGGAGACTTTGAGAAATGCTGGAGGTCTCCCCTTGGGTGGCGGTGGACCGTCCTGAGTCCGTAGGCGTGGAAGAGATTGTTTACTTGCTTACCTCTCTTAGATACATCAAGAGGACGTAGGCGAGGTACTCATTTTCGCTCCTGTGCTTGAAACGTACCCTACCACAGCTTGTGATACGGCTTTAAACATGTTCAACTGATTCTCCCCATTCTCAACTCATTGAGTCATGTTTGTATTCAGTAGGCGAGATGTGGTTTATCACTCAAATACTGTGAATATACAACAGATCCTAGGCGTCTTGGCGAATGGATCCGCAGCCCTGTTTCAGCATTATTCCACACGTCTGCAGGGCTCAACCAGAAAACCACTAAACCCAATTGATGGGCATCAAAAGAGAAATGCCCATGATCTCACTTGAACCAAAGTTTCCTACAGGCAGGTTTCTCATTAATCTGAGGCTCCGCTCTTCTCCATATCCTCATCGTATTTCCATGATCAGCAACCATGACGCCCCAGATGTTTATACAGGCAAGGTTAGAGAAGAATTGGCTCGATCTCGGCTTTGGTATGCACTCTGTAGATAAAGTATCCATAACTCTGACAGTGATTTATGATTTATGATTCAGGGAATATACGTGTGCAGTTCCATCTTCTATTGTGCAGCAGAATGAGAAGTGATTCATCTCTGGCATTTGACAAACCAGTCAAAGACAAACGTGTTTGTTTACTTTTGTTGTTTATTGGCTGCAACTTGTAATCAAAGTGTGAACCAGCTGTGATGTCACCCACTGGTTTGTGGACTACCATTTTGAAGCCTCCAGTTTGGCATTATGAGGGTTGCTGTCTTGGCTTTTTTGCAACCAGAACATGCGCAGTAGAGATGGAAATGTGGAGCTGGTGGGTGACGTATTGACACTTAAATAGGGTTAAGTACCATTCATATTTCAACTAAGATTATAATACCACTAGAGCTGCAATGATTAATTGATTATTATATTATTCACCAACTGTTTTGATAATTTATTAATTGGTTTGAGGATTTTTTTACAAAAAAAAGTCAAAATACTCCAGACTCCAGCTTCATAAATGTGAATATTTTCTGGTTTCTTTACTCCTCTCTGACAGTAAACTGAATATCTTTGGGTTGTGAGTAAAACAAGCCATTCGAGGACGTCATCTTGGGTTTTGGGAAACACTGACGGACATTTTTCACACTTTTCTGACATTTTAAAGCAAACAACTATTAACCATATTGATAAAATAAAATAAATTAATTGAGAAAATAATCAACCAATTCATCAGTTTTGAAAAGAATTGTTAGCTGCAGCCCTAGATTTAGAAAATTTGACACTGATTAATTTAACATGAATTTTTAGATTTGACTTGTTCATTTAGCAGGAAATAATGGCGGCCGTTTGGTCGCTATCTATCTTGTGTTACAGCTAAACAATACACTAAAATATGTTTCTGAAAACATTTTAGATTAGAAATAGGCGATGAGGTAACAGTATATTGATCTGTATTTGATCAGCACTGCCCAGTCTGGCAGCTGATTTGAATTTTGTGAGGCCTGTGTGTTCGACTGGACAGATTCACTGTGATTGACCTTTCAATGACACCGTAGCTCTGCCCTAAAGCATACCCTGCTTTATTGTCGTCTTTAGTCTAAATGGGACCATAATTTACAAAATGAGCATCATGCTGTATTGAAGAAAACTTGAAATAGCAACTGAGACCATAAACTCATTAATAAACTGGCTACTGGGGTCATAAAATTAAGTGAGAAGTGGGGTCATTTTGCCATAAGTGTACATACGTCCAGACGTCTTTTTGCAACCAGTGGACTCGCCCCCTTCTGACCATTAGATAGAATGCAGGTTTATGGCACTTTTGCATGGGCGTCAGTTTTCAGACCTGGTAGCTCAATCCACTATTTATTATACACTCTGTGGTTAAAATCAAAGTGTTAAGATAGTTTCTGATAATGGGATATACAGGATTTCAATAAAGCATTAAATACACATGCATTTGTGTGCCAGGACACACCACACATGCCTGCAGACATGAATATAAAGCCTGCATTTCCTCATAAAAGCACTTGCATTCGCATACACACGCACACTTACCCCCGCCACCCCCTTCAACCCCCAACACTCACACACACCACACCACAGGCACCACACACACACTGGTTCTCATATGGAATATCGTGGGTGGCGCTGGACCGGTAGAGGGCTCTGTAAATAGCTCGGGAGCAACCCCTCCATTTGAGCGACCCAAATTTCCTTTTCTGAGGTCGGCTGCCTGGGCTGGAAGTGCTGTGCAGCAAGCCTTCAGTCGCCACGGGAGACCACAACGGCCACGCTGACAGCACTTCACAGGGACCACGGCATGGCAAGGGTGACCAGATGGCCCTCCACACACATCACGTTGGCACACCGAGGCCTCTCACACACACTTTGTGCGTGCATACACCGCACGGACCATGCATTTAGCCATGCATTCATCCACCTCTGCGTCTACATATGTACACGAGTGTGTAGGTTGGTGCACACAGACTGCGCAACTATATTCTGTCACAGACACTGTCGAGGAGAGAGACAGTGGGTGGGAAGATGGGAGGATGTGTGTGGTGCATGTTTGTGTGTTTAGTTTGTATCAGTGTGTGTGTAGGAGGCGATTAGTTTGCTTTACTGTTTGACTTTAAGTATTTGTGACATTGGTTTGTATAATATGTGTGTGTTAGTTGGGAGGGTAAAACTCCACGGACCAGAGATGGAAAAACATTGAAATGGAAGAGGTCCTTACCACCACCACCACCACCACATATCAGTTCAATTTCACGGCTAGGCGTTTACACTGCAGGTATACTGTACATTGGTTAAGTTGTAACTCAGCCATTAACAGTTTGTTGTGGAACAGATTTCAGGGTTCAGATTACTAGCACTTAATAAGTGGACTGGCTTCTAACAGTTTCAAAATGTTTTGATTATATTCAGGAGATTCTGACCATGCTGATGGTTTACATTATGTCAAGCTACTTAGTGTGGTGCTGAAAGCTGAAATTAGTTCACAACCATTTAAGTAATATTAAAGAGAGTCACTTTCTTGCTGAGAGTTACAGGAGAAGATTGATACCACTGTCATAGCTATAGGCTAAACATGATGCTACAGCTAGTAGCTGTTTAGCTTAGCTTAGCATAAAGACTGGAAACAGGGAGAAACACCTAGCCTGGCTCTGTCCAAGAGAAACAAAATCAACCTACCAGCACCTGTTAAACTCATTGATTAGCATATCATACCTGGTTTGTATGAGTAATTGTCAGTAATTTCACACTTCAGCTCCCTTGAGTAGTATAAAGTATGCACAGTCAAGAAGTTGTCCATACCATAACACTCCTTAACACTGCAACATGTTGTTTTTACAGTTTGGTTGGTATATAGAAAAGGACAACATGAGAGCTCCTCAAAAGTGAGACCAAAACATCTTGATTGCCCTCTTGTGGCTGGCTGCAGTATAGACCATAAACTCAGCGCCCTCCATTAAAGCAGACATCAAATATAAAAAAAAAAAAAAAAAAGTTACGACTTATATAGTTATATTTTTTCTCTAACATGGTTGGAGTTGTCATTTTTCTTAGTTCTGATCATGTGACGTACGTTGAAGTGTTCTTTTTTCATATGGGTTTGGTTTTAATTAGTTATTTGAAGCTATAAAAAGCAGTTTTCACATCATGATTGACAGTGGAGCTCTGCCCATAACTGAATCAGCTGTATGGGCAGAAACTCACAAGGGTGGCTCCACAGTGCAGACTCTGACTCTGGCTCCAAATGAGATGAGATGACAGCACTTGTATCCTGGATATTCTGGTTTCAGTTTTGTACAGTGGGAGGAAGTGGTGATGCGGTGTCCATCTTTATTTATGTCAATGGTTTTTGCACACATCTAACAATGAAGATATAATGTGTTAGTTAGTGAGTTCTCAAGGTGATTTTGTGACCTTCAGCCAGAGCCAGCTGTTTCCACCTGCTTCCAGTCTTTAAGCTAAGCTAACCAGCTGCTGGCTGTGGCGTCACAGTTAACTACTGCCGTAAAATAAATCTAATTCTAATCCGTTACTAAGAAAAAAATCTAAAATTATATTACAGTTACTATTATAATGTTTGGGATTAATAAAGGATAAATCCAAATATTTTCTTCTCAATAAAAGGCTTGGCCTATATGAGGAACATAACATCAATTCTGTTGCTTTTCATCTTTTTGCTGTGCAAGAATGCCCTCTTTAAGCATATTTCCATACAACACGGATCAGCAAAGCCATTGGGACAAATGTGGGTACAGCACCATCAACGGTAAGATGGCTTACAAGGAGCTGTCTCTTACACCTATAGACAGGGTTGTGTCTACAAGGGAACCCTAGATTTTTGTGTATGTTTTTTTATTGTGCACATTGTAAAAACTATTACAATTATGTTTTAAAATGTGACAAAGCTGTGGTTAAAATTTGAGTAGGTTTAGGGACAAAAAAAGGACTTGGTGAAGGTTAGGGAGAGATGATGTTTTGGGTTAATATGGCCACAAACACAAGATCTTTAGCAGGTCTAGGGTTCCATTAATTTGTAAGTATGTGCTTGAATTTTAAACACTGTCTTTGGTTGGTTCTCTTGTTTGAATTTGCACTGCTTCTGCTGATCAAATCAAGGTACTTTGTTCAATTGCTAAAAGGAAATTAAAGTAATTCAAATAGTTACATTACTCATTACTTTTTTAACAGGATAAGTGACCTATTACATTTCAAAGGTAACCCTCCCAGCACTGGTTAGTGTACAGATGTTAGAGTGGTATCAATCTTCCCATCAAGAAGACAAGAAAGCAAATATGATTTTCTTTCCCTACCATGCCTAACTAATGCTTTAAAGAATTTTCAAAATAAAATATCCTCATTTTTGAAGATAGACATTTAGCCCAGCGTCTTCCTCATCCTCTAAAACTCAGCTGAGCAAATGTTTTCCAGCAATGCCCAGAAAACCCACATAAGCCTACTAATTACACTTTAAGCATCTGAGCAGCTCCACTGGAGGACATAGAGGTTTGGAAGTGTTGCTCAAAGGTACATCAGCAGCAGCAAGTGTGTCTCTTCTTCCCAAGATTTTCCCAGCTGCTTTGCGGATTCGAACCAGGGAAGTTCCAGTCCCACTTGACAAATGTCAAATTAAACTGTGGTAGTTAAAATAGTAGGTAACTAGAGTCTTCGGTTGAGAAAATTACACAAGCATGTTTACAGAATTATCACTTTGTAATGTATATTTCCAAGGCGTTAAACCCTGACCCGAATGTGCAGAATTTTAGGAATATGCTGCATGCAGTGATCGCACTGACACCATTCATATTAGATGGTGTTTCCAGGTAATTTGAAGCCATAACTATGCCTCGGCAGTGCCAATAAACAGTTAAAGGGCTGTTCTCAGAGGTTGTTACACCATATCATGCACAGTATCTCTGCCAGAAAACACAAAGCACTTACTAGAAACTCAAATGAACTATGAGCAACAGTAAAACACAAGGTTTTGGGCAGCAAAGGTAGTAAAAACAACAGAGACTACCCCATGTTCCTCCTTCAAAGACCTTTTGTTTGTAGTGGAGGGACTGAATGTTGCCATTCACGTAGGCCATTTTTACCCGGGACAATATTTTATAAGCCCTTCAGAGAGGACCTTTTCGCTTCCTTTTCCTGTGGTTTGGCCCGGGCCGAGCTGTCGGGAGAGGGGAACAGCCAAACCCAAATGTAGATGCTCAACTTGGCAGTCTCTCCACTGAGTGTCCTGACCAGACAAAAGCAGGGAGAGAAATACAGCCATTTATTTATATTCGCTGTGGTTTTGCGTGTTGCGTCCTAGACTTCCAGACCCCGGGTGGATATTCTGTCTGAGGACGAAGACAGATGGATGGCTTTCCATTGACATACTTAAAGGAACCGTCAGGATTAATGTCAGATCCATATGTGTTAATCGAGTGCGAGGTTTTGATGTGTGGTCCGGCCCATCCCCCCTTCTTCTTTTTTTACTTTTTAAACAAAATGCTGTAGGTCTATGTTTCAGAACAGGTTATGGTTAAAGACAAACTATCCTCCTGTATGGACTTGACATTTTGTATGATGGTCTGTAATGACAGCAGCAAGGAAAGTCTGAAATTTGAGCATTGTCAGAATCACCAGCTTAGACTCTTTTTCTATGGGGGATGACCTCACCACTGTCAGCCAAGGTATGGAACCAATTTAGAGGAGCTCCCCTGAATTGCTGTGTGTTCAGATTTGTCAAACTCTACTACATCTGGGCCCTCCTCCATGAGATTGTGTGTATATGAGCAGGGTAAAAATTGGGGGTTATATCAAAAAATGAAAATTCCTCCAAAAGAAACTGTGCTCGAGCCTCCCTGACTCACACCTAGGTCCTGTTTCTATGTGGGAGAGCCCATAAATGAGTCAACCAAAGCTATTTCTATATAGGCTTAGAAGTTGGGAGGGGGGGTGAGGGCTATATATGTTCACACACAAACACACACATACACACACACACTGGCTGTGGCTAGCTAGACCTCTCTGGTCAGGAGCCGGTGCCAAGAGCAAGCCGAACAGTGGAACACTGGGAGGCTTGTGCCTGATTTTGGAGCCACTGGCTCTCTCCCGACCTTGCTTCAAAATACACTGCGGCTTCGAGGAACAGCACTCTCAGCAGTAGGGAGGCCAGGCATGGAAAATTTAGACGCAACAAGAAAGACGGAGGGAAAAAAGAGGCAGGCAAAATTTATGTGCTCATTCACATTTGCGGGCGCGAGCGTTTTCTTAATGCTTTTAACACACTCATTGTACAGGGAAGAGTTCTCAGAGAAAATTTCAAATCTGAAAGTGAAAGAAAAAACTGTACTGTAGCTGTAGTTTGTGACTCTATCCAAACAATAGCAGGATTGCATGTTGCAACATGATGACAAGTTACACAACTAGAAAATGTTAGCTTGCATCAAAATGTATTTTTGTACTGAATATTTGGTCATCCTTTGTTTTACAGTACACTAATTAGACGTAACAAGCTGTGCTTTGCATTAAATTAGACAAAAACTAGTACTAATATGTTCTTTATTAGTCAGTAAACACACACAGCTATACCCTAATTAGACATCATACACCTAATGGTACAGTAAGAAGATTAGACAAAGCTAGAAATAATATGGTCTGTACTTAACTATAACTGTAACTTTAACTATAAAAAAATATACTTCTAAAATTGTTCTAACTCAAGTGAATAGGGAAGTCTGGACTTCAGCTTTATAGTTGTAGTGTGAACTCCACCATCCTCTGGATTTTAGTTGTAATAGTTGTAGTTTGTTTGTAAAGGGTAATTAGTGACACATTAAAACAAAACTGTACTGTAAACTAAAATGTATTATTTTCCACTGTTAGACCCTTATTAGAGTTTATTAGAGGGCAATTTGGGATACATTTCAAGTGAACTGTACTGTAACCTAAAGTGAAATCACTTATCTGCTACTTGTACATTACATGTACTACTTCTTTGATCAAATTACATTATCTGCTGACAGCATTACAATAAGTGTGCAGTCACCCATAGACAAAATATTCCTGTACCTCTATAATTTTGGCCTTTGGTAGATGTAGTTCGCATATTGTTTTTACATGAAGTAGCAGATATGTGATTTCACTTGTGATCCCGGTGTTACCGTCTAAGAAAGTCTGATGAGGGTCTAACTGTAGGAAACAAAACACTTTAGTTCACAGTACAGTTTTAATGTAATGTGTCCTTAATTACCCTCTAATATAGTCTAATAAGGGTGATAAAGGTCTGATACTGTCTAATAAAGAACATACTATTTCTAGTTTTCCTCTAATTTGATACAAAATAAGGTTGTTATGTCTTATTAGTGTACCATTAGATGTATGGTGTCTAATTGGGGTATCTGTCTAATGAAGAAAATATTATTTCTATTGTTTTGTTTTATTTGATACAAAATACAGCTTATTATGTCCTATTAATGTACTGCAAAGTAAAGGGAACATTTTACTTAAAAAAGAAGAATTTGTTCAGGAAAGTCTTGGATTGTCAAAACATAAAGCAGAGAATCACATGACTTTCCATTCAGAAAAGATTTATATAGTTTGGCTCTTTGTTAATGTGTTTGTATTACTCACGTGTTACCGTGTAAGCCTGCTGATCCAGCAATTGTAAGCATGACACAGACTAGTTGCTCTGACATCTCACCTGACACCAGAGGCATAATAACACCTTGTCTTGCTAATAGTGTGTGTTATTGCCGCTGTACCCTGTAATCTCTTCCCTTTCTGACGCTGGTAATGACTTGAAATATCAAACTGGCCTGCAGTGATACAATCCATACAAACACATGCAGACACAAATAGTATGTCATACTTTTGTGACACAAACACACAGAGACACGGCTTCCAGTGAGCTCACCTGAGCTAGAAAAGGCAACTTACCCTTTTGTTTTTATCTGCAGGTTATTTGCTTGCAACTGATCCTGTGTTGTCTTTGTTGATCTGAAAGTAAAAGAACAAGGATAAAAAGTATCTTGGTCTGTCTGTGGGTTATAAGTGGTATATCTTGTGTCTCTGCTTTGAAAAATACCCAGCTAAAAAGTCCCTGTCTCTGTTTCAGAGCTTTACAATGTGTAACTGATTGCTTTGAAAGTACACAGGTGAGAGAAGGCAGCCACATAAGAACAAGCAGGTATGGTTGAAGTGCCATCAGAGGCCCATATCAAAGTCAGTGGAAACTTTTTTTTATACCCCTGTAGAGGCGTCTGCTTTCCTTTCATCATTTTATTTGCATGACTGGGAGAAATCACTGTGAGCGTCCTGTGTTTTCTCTATGAGCCAAACAAAGCCAGGACTATGCCCCATACGTTCAACAGAGCATGGGAGGACGTTTGATCATCTCTGTGTGGCCCCAACCTGTCTGCCTCAGCGCTAATCCTACTGCTCTGATACACAAATTAGTACACAACCCCAGCATTGCTCCAGAGGAAATATAAACAGTTAAATACCTGACAGACCGGAACAAAGTTCCAGGTACAGTGGAAGCCTTTTATAGTGACTATATCTGTTATTATAACTTTTTTCTTTTTATTATTCACACAGATCTCATTGCCATTTGTATAATTATTACATTACTATAAAGTAATGAAATGGACAGCTTTGCTATTTACTGAATTTTCTTGACTGTTTCAAAATATGCTTTGCATATTGCTTTACAAATTTAAGAAACATAGACAGAGAACAATAAAATGCAGTAAAACAAACTGTGATGTGTGATTCCATGCAATGCTATGTGGTGCAATGCAATGAGAAATGTTATTTAATGCCATGCCTTGCGATACGATACGATACGATACGATACGATACGATACGATACGATACAATACAATACGATACAGTACGATACCTTTATCCTCAAAATTTCATGTTGCAAGTGGAATCTATTTTGATTTCTTTTAAAAATTTGGTGCAGAACAATAAGAAGCCCAGTAAAACAAACTGTTAAAATAAGACAAGACAAGCCGATGCGATGCAAGCCGATGCGATGCAAGACGATGCGATGCAACATGTTGTGATGCAATGCGATGCGATGAGACATGACACATAGACCAACTGCTATATCTTTTATCCCTAAACCTTGGTTGAGAACAATAAAAAAAACTGTAAAAAATAAAAAATGCACCAAACAGGTGGCAAGTCGCCAATCTACACGTAGTAATAAGGTATAGTTAAATACTTTACATAAAATATAGTGCACTGGACTTTCAATGCTGTATGCTCTAGGCTCATTTTTAGCAACTTGTTTTGAGCTTCAAGGAGACAACGCTTTTCATTGAGAGAAAATTAATGTCTTTTTTTTGTCACAAGTTCAATGAGCAGCATCAGCCTCAGGTGGGCAGCTGGAAACAGATGCATTACCATACGCGAAGTCACAAAAACAAAATTAGCCTCCCTTAGTTTATTTTTTATTTTATGTTGTCATGTATGAAAAGATCCAAAATGAACACTGTAAGCAAACTTAAAAAACAGCATTTGTATAGGAATAATTCTGTCCCAAGTATTTTGATCCATATAAGCGGATGATGACTGTAACTGTTTCCACTGTATTTTATGAGGCTGCATGTCTATTTATGGATCTTTTTGAGTATTTGTAAGAGACATTTACTAGTATTTTAGTGGCATGGGCCTGCATATGAAAAGTTTAAGTATATATGCAACCTACAGTTTTGGAAAAGTACAGCTGCTTTCCTTTCTCAGGTGAGAGGATGAGTTATGCCTCAGGATCTGATCTCAAACATGTTTTGTCTGCTACTCACTCAGAGTTTACACCTCAACACACCTCGACACACCTCGACACACTTCAACACCGAGTGAGTTATGATGTATGGGCACGCCTGTGGGTGAGGAAGACAGACAAACTGGGAGAGAGAAGAAGGGGGGAGAGAAAAGAAAAACACAGTTCAAGAAATTCACACAGCAGAAACTGGGCCTGGAGAGGGGAGAAGAAGAAGAAGAAGAAGCATGAGTGGAGGGGTGGACGGTGGGATGGGGAAGAGGAAAAAAGGGGGTTGGTGGAGTAGGGGGAGACAAGAGGAGTGAGTGACTGAGTGAGTGAAGAGCTGAAGGAGGGTAGGAGAGGATGAAGGGAGGAAGGCGGGAGGGGGGTTGCTTCCTGTCGCCATTCCTGCCTGCCCACATAGACAGCCCGAGAAAGAAAGAGAGAAAGAGAATATCTGGGCGGACTGCAGGCCACATGACATTCTCTCTGGGTCCCTTGCTTTTCCTCCACGCCGAGTGATGTGCTCCCTCCCTCCCTTCCCGTTCCCTCCCCCTCTCCCTCCCTTCCCCTGCCCTTCAAAGCTTCGACATGTCATCTCCCACCACAAAAACAGAGGTGGGAAGACTCGCTGGCGCTACCGCTGCCTCAGGGTGTCTGGCACTAAAGCTGCCTGCAAATACAGCAGGGAGAGGAGGAGGAGGAGGAGGAGGAGGAGGAGGGAAGAGACAGAGAGAGAAAGACAGAAGGAGGGAGGGAAGGAGGAAGGAGATAGAGACAGAATACTCAAAAGAGAGACAGAGAGAGAAGCAGCGTGCAGGACAGTGTGTATTAAACAGGACTCGTAAAGCCCTGGGCATCAAAGTGTGTGTGGAGAGGAGCTGTTATTAAGGTGGAGATGAGTCCTGTCTATTTTTTAAAGTGACACTGCTGCAACCGCACTGTCTGCCTCTCATGTCTCTCTGTCTCGCACACAGCAGCAGCTGACTGACGTTTATGAAGAGGGATTGAGGGAAAAATTTCTCAAAGTATGGGGGGAAACCTCTCGGACGCAAAAGTTCTAGCTGTGTGGCCCGTCCCACCATCAGAACCACAAAAACACAATGATACCCATAAAGGCTGAACAAATGGGATGAATTGTAAGAGGCTTAATGTAAAATGTATGTAAACCACAGGCCCGTAATTGAACGTATCTCCCTCTGATTCGAATGTAATTTCCTCCAGGACACCGTAGTATTTTCTGCGACTCTAAATACATGCCATGGACAGCAGTTCCTTGTGAATAAACGATTCCAGGCCAACTGTTTGCAGCACGGATACCACGAAATTTGCAGATTGATTTAAGGAGCAATTATGCACTTGGCTTTTCAACCTCTGAGGCTTTGGGAATGAATTGGTGATTGGCTCCTCGACAAAGTAAGCACATCTCACCGAACGGGGCCTTGCCATAGGCGGAGAGTGTCGAAGAAGCCACAAGAGCCCAGCAAACAAGAACATCACTAGCACGGGCCAGTTGTGGGCCTCTGGGGACCAGTGGGTTCTGACCTAAGAACCAACAGATGAGCACTGTGATGAGGGTGGGAAAGGACAAGAAACAATCATAGTGACACAGAAGGACCAACATACTGATGACCAATTTAATAGACCTAAAACTTAAAAATCCCCTCCACAAAAAATGTGTTTTTCTTATGTTTATGTCTCTTAAAATGTCTGACATTGAGAGAAAGAGATGTTTTCATATTCTTCTACTGAAGGGGAAGATGTCTGTGCACATTACTAAAATCAAACATAACAACTTAGATTTGATCCTAAGTCCCGCCCATTTTTGCTCTGTGCTCCAATAAACACTGAGTGAACTTGGTACCTGGGGGACCTATGAAAGTGACATATATCCACATCTTAGATTAGCTAATGTTGGCGAAATGCCAGCAAACTAGCCACCTAATCTACATGAATCGTTTGCTAGCTAGTTAGCTAGTGTTTTGCTAACAGGAGCTAATGCATTTACAGAAAAAGGAGGAAGCTGATTAAGGTACAAAGTTTGCTCAATTGGTATTGGAGTGCAGAGCAAAAAAGGGCGAGACTTAGGAAGGGTCAGTTGCTAGCTAAAGGCTCATTTATACATACATTTTAAGCAATGTAACTGTGACAGCCCACTTACCTCCATGCCTCTTTTACGTTGGTATGGATGTTAAGCAATACATCTAACTGAGAGCATCGCTCAGACACAAAAAAGAAGAGTTAAAAAGTTCTGACAACAACATGGCAACGCTGGAGGAGGTAATAATGTATCTCTTGAGAAAGAGGCAAAAGCGGAGAAGGTGTAGAAGGCGGTGGTACGTGCAGCCATTAACTACATCGCAGCGGGTGGACGGAGAATTGTTTTTACTAACTGATGACAAATGTTATTTCCAATACTTTAGGATTTTGTAAACTTTTTCATCGTGTGTGGTCGTGTCTTGCCTGAACTACTGGCTACAGTACTACACTTGTATAATAGCTAAACAAATAAAAGATGCTCACCACACTTTGGTACACAACAGGTTCCTCATCTGAGGCAGGGTCAAACATGTACAGCTTATTTCTTATCTAAATGTTTCCTCTATTGCTAACCATCTTGATGCACACTGCTCTTTCTTGCACTAAGAGGACTCAAAAGTTCCACTGGCAAAATTTAGAGGAAAAGATGCCCGCCATATGACGCACATTTTAGCTGATGAAATATTTTATTTTATTCAGTGTATGCAAACTGTTATTTATTTCTATGTACACGGTGGTGGGGTGCAAGGCCAGGTCCAAAATTTCTCACTGAAGGAGAAAAAGTAGATGTGCTTGCAAGCCTTTTTCAGAGTTGTTTTTTTTTTTACTTAAATCTGGGAAAATCAAAATATTAATAATATACTATTTTAAAGGTTTTATATTAGTTGCCGAGATTTACAAGAAGATTGATACCACTGTCATGTCTGTACAGTAAATATGAAGCAACAGCCTCTTAACTGGATAAATTAACTTAGAACAAAGACTGACACAGTGAAACAGTTAGACCGTCTTTGTATAATTCTCCGCCAGAGACTTTGTGTATTTCCCATAATGTCAAACTATTCCTTTAAACCAACAAACGATCACTCACTTCCAAAAAACAGGTAATAGTGCAAAAAAACTAAGTGCAAGTAAAATGTGTCACATGACCTAAAAATCTCAGGGTCTGCTAATGCAACATTTTTTGAAGTGTGTTTGCTGTCAGTGAAAGAACACCACAAGTACTTACATAAAAACCAGTAGTGACAAACTAATAATAATAGCACAACCAGAGAACGTAACCTGTAATGCAACTTGGTACTAACACGCAAGTCTCAAACAGCAAAAGGTCATGACACAGTATCAAGCCAATTAAAAAATTCTTATTTAGAACAATGCTAGAGCAGTACCTGAGGAAGTGTCGGTATTTTCCTCTTCACAAGCATGAGGTCACAATGAAACACAAACCTCTGACTGTGTTTTTGATTGACTTCAAGTCTATCTGCTGCCTGCCCTGAGTGTTTGAGAAAGCTCCAGTGAACATCCACCACCTGACATCACCTCCAAAAGAGCGTGACCACTGTGATAAGACATCCTGGGTGTGCAGGTCGGGGGGATGCCTTTATTATCTAACAGTGATGACATCCGCTCTTCACAGTGCGCTCACACTGGAGTCGATACGGCATCACCGTGGCGTTTGTTGTTAGGCTATAAACACAAAATAAACATCCATGGTCCTTTTGGTCCATGACTGGTGTGGCCAATCGTATGACCCCAGCCTGTCTCACCATGTCAGACACACAGAGACAGAATCACCACAGTACCAGCCTGAAGCCCCCAGTCTGAGCATGCAAAGGCAGACAGTAGTATTTCATTCTCAGAGAGCCATGAAGAGCCAAATGTACGCCTCTCTGGAGAAACCACACTAAAGTGCCACAGGGCACCAAACGGGAAAAACAACTCAGAGAACAAGAGAGTTAGGAGGCATCCAGGCTCACTGCAACAGTGAAAACTCCTATGATAATTTATAGTTACATGTAGTCTAGGTTGTGTGAATGGCGTCTCTTTATCATACAATGTCTGATCTATTCTGGTGTGTTTAACATCAAAATGATTTGTGATATCTGACTGACATAAATAAAATGTGGCCTGAATAAATAGTGATCTGCTTTGAGGCAGACCAGTATCTTATAAAGAGAATTTTTACTTCTACATCAACCTTCGTTTCATGCCTTAGTCTGAACAGAAATTGGGCTGTTCATCTAAAATAATTAGCAGAGTAAAAACCATTTCCCTGTGATGTTATTGTGATGACAATTCTGAAACTTTTTTTTTCTACTACAAAAGTGTTTTTATGGTTACGTAAAATGCGGTCTGAGCAGATGTCTTGACACAAAGTTCCAACTTTTTCTTGATTTATGCCAAACTAGTGTTTTGCAGCAACATGGTTTTCATCTTGTAAGAATTTAATACAGTGAGAACTTCACCACTTCACTGTGTGCAACTATAAATCCAAATTTCTTTGTGGTGGTAAAAATATTGCATGCTGGTACTTGTAAAAATTATTTTAAAACTAACAAACAGAACACAAATGAACCATAAAAATCAAAGACAAATCATAATACATGTCACATTTCCCCTGACCGAGGCAGTATCTGCACATTCTTTCATTTCTGGATATGTCAGCCAAACATACAGGCCATAAATTCATCAGGAGGACTTTAAGGTCTTCTTAAAATATCTCCACTGAGGTGGAGGCAACTTTTTCGATCAGAGGCACTTTAGGTTTGGGTGCTTTTATTTCATCTGTTTGACAACACTGCCACCTGCTGGAAAAGATGTACCTGTCACAAACATTTAACATTAATAAGATGAATTCATAGTAGTAAGCAGTAACTGGATCTTGCCAAATAGTGAACCCACATCAGTGTATGAAAACTGTTTTATAACATGATTAATAATGTACTGTAATGATTTACAGTATAAAGTATTTGCAGCCTAATTAATAACCTAATTATAAACCATTTATAAAATCATTTGGTTTGGTAAAGTGTCCTGAGCACCTCAAAAAAGAAAAAAGAAAAAAAGACCAGGAAAAAAGCAAATACATGCTATATATTGTTTTGTTGTTGCTGCTGTTTTTGTTGTTTTATTTTGTTTTGTTTTTAGGGAAAATGCTGCATATCGTGCCTTTAAAGTGCATTAGCGACACACAGCAAGTTTCCATCATATATGTTTTCTTCAGATTACCAGAAATGAAGGGTCTCAGGAAACACTGCATACATGGAAGTCTGCTAATATGCTACATTTCTCTAAAGATAAATGTTGCTTTGATTCATTTTCACTAAATTGTGTACAAGAATGTGTTTTGCTGTGTTAAATGAACACAAACTATTTATTTTATTGAACAACAAATTGACTACATGTCAAAAAAAAATGGGTACATGCTTTTACAACAATTTTACATACTATCAAAATATAAGCTATAAACTATAAGTCCAAAATTTGTTAATTGGTCTTACTTATATTGTTTTTATAGATTTAAGTAAAATTAATTAAAAAATTCCCAACGTTGAATTATCAGTCTTACAAGGCATGAATGTTTGTGTCAAGTAAACAAACTTTTCGTGTCATTTTTAGAGTGCTGAACTTGTGTGGCATCACTGAATTGTGGCTTCACAAAATCATAATCAATATGTCAGTCTCACAAGGGAGGGGTGTTATCTGTCAAGTAAACGTACAGTTTTCGTGTCATTTTGACAGTCCTGAACATTTGTATGGACTGTATTTGTATCATTTTGTGTCTGGGCTTTACAGTGACGAGTGTTTGAATGTGTCTCACGACATATCTGGAGGAGATCTTTAACACTTACACAGCAATACATTTGCATACTCTTTGTCTCTTTTCTTTACTTGACTGACCAGCTCCAGCAAAGCCCACTTAGTCCCATGAATGGATTCATTTGTCAGTGTTAAGATGCTGAGATTGTGGGTGGATAGCAGGTCTAACAGTCGGCTGAGACGTGATGATATCAGGCCTCCGGTCAGAACTCACACTGGAGCATCTGTGGGATTTGACTCATCTGATAACACCTTTTCTGTCAACAAGAGATTTTGGCCCTCAGCTCCATCAGTGAGGTGTCCTCCAGTGGTTTTGTAAGGCAGCGCCATCTTGTGTCACTTATCTGTAAGAACCTGTAGCTTTTCTGAGGTGAGGAATTAAATAAATCTGTCAGTAAGAAAAGCTAGTAAATTGACAATATGGTGGCATTTACTAAAAGCCATATGAAAGCAGTTATTCACATGAATAAAGGAGATGATGTTTTTTATTACTTCAGACCACAAAGCAATTATGCACAGATACTGTAGTGTGTATCTGTCATGTACAATTTCCCTGCTGGATGATCAGTGTAACACAACAGGCTGCATTTCATTTACAGACAAGAGTCAGACTTATATTAGTGAACCAAGACAAGCCAAGTGTGACCAAATTCAAAGTCTGTAAATCCATCAGAGACATTAGGACGCGAGTGATGAATCTCTGAGATGAAGTAGCTGAAGGGGATTCCCTGGGAAATCCTAAACTCACCATTTGACACCTGCATTAAAGGAGTATTGCATGCTCTTTCTTCTCTTCCAGATATCGCACAGACATCTATTTTTTTTAATGTGATGTTAAAATAAATCAGCACATTCTTGTGATCTTGTCTAGTCTTGTCTCACAATATTTTTTATTCTAGAAACAATAACGAGTATTTTTCATCGCTTTTGGAAAATTTGGCACATTTCAGATGGGTTGGTTCTTTTTTTTTTATTTCACTCACAACAAAAACAGCTTGGTCAATGCAAACTGAACTGATCAATATAAAATACAATTACGATTGCACAGAAATAGTTTTAGTGAAAATCACATCTGCAGTTTGTAATGTAGGCTTCTGGCTAAAAATGGCAAATCTTTTAGGGAGAGTAATTATACACATATCAGATAGGTGCAAAGCTATCAGAAAAAGCATGTTCATCAAGAATTTACATTATGTTCAAAATTCAACCACTACATCTGTAGTTAGTTAGTCCTAGGCAAAGAGTTAACCCTGGGATATCTTAGCCCCCTTTTACACACACACTGTCAGCCCAGGGTTAAGCTGAGCCCAAGTCTATATGATTCATACTACACTTCTACTAGACTCTGGGTTAAATTTCTGTTGGTACAGCAACTATTTTGCACTGGCAGCTTTTAGCCTGAGGTTTAGTCAATTTCCAGGGAATAACCCCACACTCACTCAGGATTAACCCTGCTCCAGCAAGCCCTAGACTTAAATCGGGGTTAGTCCACCTTGGAATGTGCCAGGATCGTGCCAGTGTGAAAGCTTAGCCTGGGATTAAGCGCAGTGTGAAAAGCCCTGAGATCATCTATATGGACAAGTCTCTCCCAGTAAAAATTAAGCTCAGTTGATCTCTTTAACGACGCATGTTGCAAAGCTGAATGATGCATGATTATTCTTAAACTTGTCTGATAACTTACTGTCCTTACAAGTTGGCAGATTAATCTGATAATTACATAACTGGAACTGTAAGAGTGATTCACAGCAAATCAAGGTACCATATTTCTTGTCTTACCAGAATCAAAGCCACAGAGAACCAATGGCCATGATTACATTTGTCATGCATCACTTGAAATGTCATACAAGATTCATAATTCAACAGAAGAACACTAGAAGAGTCAAATTTTTGAAGGTGAGATGGATCAGAGGTGAACATCAGACTCAGGACCCGCAGTGAGCGGTGCACATCCTAAAATGTCGTCCCCCAAACCGCTCCCCTGCGTCACATGGAGCTGCTGTGTCCTGTCATTACGGCGAGCTTTGTCACCGAACCATTTCATATGCAGATGTTGTGCCTCTGATTTCTTTTGATTCAGCACTCCACGTTAGACTACGTGCACACGAGGGCTGTTCAGGTGTAATTGCCTTTCAGGCCTAATTGTCCCGCGCTTTTCTTGCTTTTAGAAGCACCTGTGCATGGATCAAAGCATCTGGTGTGTGTGTCAGCTCTGTTTCAAGTGGGCGTCCTTACAGCCCACCAATTGTCAAGTAATTGCCTCTCCAGTTTCTATAGCCGCAGTGTTGGAAAAAGAGCTCACCTTTCATTAAAACAGAGCATTTAAATGGCTAAAGATCATGAAAAGGTTTAATAACAGTGTAATTATCTCCGGAGATGGAAAACAAATGACACTACTGACATATCTCGAAATCAAACATTGACATTTTTAACTGTTTCAGTATATTTCAGGTTAGGGTTTGCAACATATTTCATACATATTCCATTGCACTTGAAATGTCATCTCTTTGCAGGCATTTAGAAATTGTGAGCTCTTTTTTATGAGCTACTTGACTTCTGAGCATCAGTATTACAGACTTTTTCATCTGTTAACCATCTCTTGACCTTCGAGGTCACATCTGAGCTGCTCTGCTTAATAAATCCAGAAGTAGCAGTAATACACAAGTCAAACAACTAGCCAATAAACCACCACCTTCAAAGCACATGGTTATATTTGCAAAGCATCTCTCAAAGACCTGACGTGCCCTCTTCCCCGGTGATATCAAAGACAGGTGCACATCAGAGAATATTTTTAGACCAATAGTAATCCAGATGTCTAATAAAAATGGAGATGAAAGGTGACCACGTCAAATGTAAATATTTATGCCTTAAAATATTGAACATGTTGGGTTTTTAAAAATCTTTGGGTGACAGCCGTGTATCTGTGGTGAAAGACAAAATCTCATATTGTAAAATAGCAAATTAGTTTTTAAATGCAATGGGGGCAAGTACGTAATCCTGTTTGGAGGGGAGGGGTCTATAGCAGCATAAAGGTATAAATGCACCCTGGATAAAGCTGGGGCAGACAGAATAACACTGACCGACTGAGATCATTTTTAAATGTGTTTTGAGCTTTTTCAGCTCGAGGAGTTGAGGACCAAAGCATTTCCCTGAGACCCAGAAAAATGGATAACTGGAAGATTCAGTTTGTTGTTGTAACATTTTGTGCTTTGGTGCAAACTTATCACACACTGTCGTCTACTGCGGAAGAGGAGAGAGGCTTAACTGAAGACTGGCAGGTGAGTCAGTTATTTAATGTGATCAGAGAAAGTATGAACAAGTATGACTGATTTATTCATTTTGTTGTAGAAATGTGCTCAAATATTAGTTTTTTTATATTTATAAAACAAAAAAAAGTTGATCCAGTGCCTCTTTTTCTTGATTTTATTACAGTTAACATGTTATGGATTTTTATTTTATCAGGATGAATCACTGGAGGCAGGTCTGACCCACCCGATGGTCAGTCTGATGAAAAGATCAAAAGCCCTTCGCTTCTATGGACTCATGGGGAAACGCTCAGGTGGCCTGAAAAACACAATATGCAATACAATATGCTAATGAATATGAATGTACTAATGTATGACTATAATAACGCAGGTAATTTTGTGTTTTTTCCCTCACAGGTGTAAAGAGACCTTTTCAAGTAAACAGACGTGAGTGGCATCATGTTGCTTTTTAACTGCAGCGATCCTTTCCAAACTGCAAATGTGTCTTTGAAGCATATTTAACTGCTGATACGTAAATAACCGCAGCATCTGTTACATCATAAACACGTAACAGAAAATGTAAGCATCTTTCTTACGTTTATAGGAAATAAAGGAGAGATGTTTGTGGGCCTGATGGGAAGAAGCATCACCAGTGGTGGTAAGCAGCTCACAACAAAAGAAACAATCGTCTTAACTCATTTCAAAATATCAAGGCAGCTTTATTGATATTAAAAATATCAAATTGCTAATACACATTTAACAAGTAGGATTGAAGTACAAAGCAAAGACAGTCCATTTAAATGTTGTTCTGTGTATTACAGACTCTTTAACCAGAATAATTCCATCTGCAACAACCACTGCGATCGATGTTTCAGAGAAACCACACAAGCAAGGTATGATTGTATCAGTATAAAAACCTGAGGTTGCTTTATTTCTATGTGCATTCTTACAGTGGTATTGTCATATTTTTTTTTTTAAATGTTCTCAGCAAATTAAAAATATCTAAATTTATTACTTCATCATTTGGCAGGTTCATCAGAAGAATGGGTCCAAATCCTGTATTGATGGAGCCAGAGAAAAGAAGCACACATTATTATCATCTATACAATTTTACACCAACCAAAGAAGACATTACCATACATCATACTCCTCAAAGTACACTCTGCTTACAGTTTCAGTTCATGCTGACAATTAGTGTATTTATCCCAAACAAAAATAGCTACCATCTTCAAAATGCACATTTGTTGAAATAAAAGTAACAGCCTGTAAATGCTGCCAAATGTAGGTTTGTAATTTTTTTTTCTTTTTTTTTTTGCATGAGCAAAGCAAAACATTCATGTTATCCACCACACTGGACCATTTATCATTGAACATTCAAAGCTTAGCAGACGTAGGCAGTTTAAAAACAAAGAGGACATACAGATTCTCTACCGTTAAGTGTATGACAATGTTGAA
Source organism: Lutjanus erythropterus (assembly GCF_056507025.1). NCBI lineage: Eukaryota > Metazoa > Chordata > Actinopteri > Lutjaniformes > Lutjanidae > Lutjanus > Lutjanus erythropterus. The sequence goes on along the minus strand of NC_139333.1, from coordinate 11,721,281 downwards.
GTCAAGAATCATTGGACTTGGAACGTATGGTGTTTAAAATATAAACAAAAGTAAAATATAAAAGTAAAAAAGAAAAAGGTCTGGGACACAAATAAGCAGGGTAAAATCATGAAAGAGAGAAAGAACACGAGTCTTTATTGACAGTTTGTAGGTCGAGGCTACTCGTGGCTGGTGAGGCTGAAGGTGAGTTCATTCAGTAGCCTGAGAGGATCTTAGTGCTTATGTCCCTTTGGGAGGAGTCCATTTTAGAGAGCTCGGGTCGATGGTTTTGTTGCTGTTGCCTCGCTTGATCTCCTTTGCTTTCCACTCATCAATCAGGTCCTGGGAGGAAGAAAGAAATCAATTGGGCTGTTTAATACAGTGATTACCTTTAGACCAAGTGAAGCACTATTACTCTCATTTTTCAACAGGAAAGATGCATTTAGACTTGGGGTATATGAAAATAAAGACAAGTTTAACTTAATTTTTTCCTAGTTAATTTTTTTGTTTGAAATTGACTGGGAGAAAAGTATTTAGATTTAACGATTTACATGTGGGGATTCTTTGGGAATTGGGGAATAAAGACAAATAAAATACAGATGTCAAGAATAAAATCTAAATATCGAGAATAAAACAGGATGTTAGTCCTAAACAGAAAAAATGAATAAATAAATCAGAGGAAGATATTTTTTTGCATTTTGAGAATAAAGTTGAACTGCTATGTATAGAATAAAATCAAAATGGCATTTCAACTATATTCTCAACATTTGAACTTTATTCTCTTCCTTCAGCTCAAAATGCAAAATAAGAAAAAATAATATTAAAAACTAGCTAAACTAAAATCTTCCTCTTCTTTTTTTCCCATTATTCCAGGCCCTAATATTCTTCCGTATTTAAAGAAGATACACAAGTAAAAACAAACAAGCAAAAAAAAAAAAAAAACGAATAACAAAAACTTACCTGTCGCTTCAACACCAAGTGCTTTCCCTTCCAATACTTCAGCATCTGCAGAGACTGCAGGGTGCTCACAATGTCCACTGGATTGACAGCAGTTTCCTGACTGATTTCTGTGCAGTAAGCAAATGATTCCAATCAATATGTCACTATGTTTGGTGTGTGTACATTGCATTTGTTCAAGACAATCTTCTCCTGTGTTAATAAACCTTTCCCATCAGCAAGTGGGCATCCTGCTTGAATTGTGTGTCGTCACTCACCTTTGATGGAGATCTCCTTGCCTTGAAAGTTGTACATGTATCGAAGTAACACTTCCTTCCAGTAGCTACGGTAACTGATGAGGCCCAGGTCAGACAGAGGCCTCTCCGGTGAGCCCACCTTCTCTTCCACTTTGGACAGCAGGTAGCCTAAACAAAGCACAAGAGGACAGTCAGAGAGAATCGTGTGCCACAAGACCATAATATTATGTAAATAATATTTATTTAATTCCCAAAATTCAAACTAAAACAGGAAATTTAATCTAGAATAAATCTGAGGTGGCAAATCTTGCACTGGCAAGTGACACACAAACTTCATAACATGTTTTACCTACTGGTTGCTATTATGAGTTGATGTACAGAGGGTGAATCATACAGTCAAAAACAACTGTTCAGTCTCATACAATCTAATGCTAAGGCCCTTCATGAAATAAAGAAATTAATTAATTGAAAATTACACAACTGATATTTGTAGAATTAATACCACAGCATAGCAATAAATTAACATCTATTCTGGCAGTGATGGTGTAAGCAATTTTAGGATTTTGTGAGCAGTTTTGTTTACAGAGACCAAAAATAACAGACAAAGTTGCTATTGAGGTCCCACATAATTTATTATTAGGTAGTTCAAGCTTAATGGCTTTTGTTCTGATTTATCCATCATTGTCTGATAGGATTCCTTAGAGAAAGGTGTAATATGTATTACAGCCATATTCATGCTACATAACAAAAATATGCAAGAATATTTTCCATAGACATATGATTATCTATTTTTGAATATAAAATGGCCCTGTGCCAGGATCAGGGTTCATACACATTTTAACCAACAAATTTCCATGACTTTCCCATGACTTGGTAGCAGGTTTCCATGACAATACATGCCCTCTAAAACATCAATGTATGCATGAAATATAGGAATAAAACTATGCAAAAAAAATTATCACAGTGGAAATGTCAAAAAATAGATATAATGACAATTATTGTTTTATACAAAATAAATATTTGTTTAAACTAACACTGATATACCAGTTTACATAAGGTAAGGTATATGTTATTGTGTTCTGGAATAATTTCACGAGGTATACATGTTTCGGAGGTAACAGTGTCTGAAAAATTAATAAGCAAATGAAGATACCCAATAATACTTTAATTAGTTCCGATCTCCGAAAGCAAGTTGTTCAGTGTCTCAACAATGTCTGCAGCTGTTGCATGACCCAGAATATGCATGTCTACCTGTTTAGACTGAAAGTAGTGATTCAGGCTTTCGTCAAATAACATGACATATCTTTGCTTTGACACTCGACGTAAAGTGAGTCCTTTAAAGTAGGGCGCCAGTCCAAATGTACACAGATATGCGCAATTTGCGTTCGCCACGAGCAAATTTCGTCGCTATTTGGCTATCTGGAAACATACCTTAAGCGCCCATAAAACTTCTTAAGTTAGCACTTCATTTCTGGTGACAACATTTGAGAGAGTACCTTGTTTCAATGAGGAGGTGGCAGTACTGCTGCTGCAAGCAGCCGGTGTCACAGTGGCCCTCTGGGGGGTTGTCCGTGGTCGGAAAAAGCTCGTGATGGCGCTAGCTTCGCGGCCAGTCACAGCACCGTGGTGCTTTGCTGATATCAAACATCTTATTGCATACGACACATTTAACCTTGCCTTTGTCCTCCGTCTTCTCCAGCCATGATTTATACTTCTCTGAGTGCAGCCAAACGTTGTTGAACGAGCACCTTCCTGGCATCTTTGTGAGCTAAACTGTTGAAGCGTGTTGTCACTGGATCCGATCTGCACCTTGCTTAATTTACGCCGCGCACGTCACGCGTGACGTGACGAAAACAGAGGCTGGTCAGATCAATGCGCGAGAATTTTCGATAGGAAATATTTATTGATCAATTTTAAAAATCAACCTTACAGACTGTTATTACTAAATGTTATCATTAAATTAGGAAAAAAATCCATGACTTTTCCAAAACTTTTGTGGTGAACTCATGTTTCCAAAACCTTCCCAGGCCTGGAAAATGACATTTTCATATCCCATGACTTTTCCAGGTTTTTTCAAAACGTACGAACCCTGCAGGATTCTGGGAACAGTGCCAGAGAACATTGAGCTTTGAATACAAATCTCTGAATTGAAGTTTATATCAGAAATATTCTGCCTTTATGGAAATGACACATTTTACACTGAGTGTTCTGCTCAACTAATTAATCCCAAGACAGTAAACACTCGTTTGAATCATTTTTGATTCAGTAAAACAAGTGACAAGAAAGAAAAAAAGAAAAATCTGTGAACATTATACATACTGAAGTCAATGAGCATCTTGCCAAAGCCCTGCCTCATGTACTGTGGCATTGTCAGGATACAGGACACATTGTAGTTGAGGAAGGAATTCTTCTCCTTGAAGTGATAAAAAAAAAACAGAACATTGTAGTTGCTTCTGCATAAAAGAATGTATGTTCCAATCTATACAATATATAATTACTATATAATCATATTATGAATGTAAAATTGTTTTCCCATTTACCTTGGAAAAGTATCCCACTAAATGGCAGCCGGTGTTGTCGGCCTCAGTCATGACATAGAAGAGAAAAGGCTCCACATCGTAGTACAGGGTTTTGTGGTCCAGGAAGAGCTTGGCGAGTAAACACAGGTTCTGGCAGTAGATCTGGGGATAAAATGACACTTACTCAATTTACTATAGTTGCTTATATCCCCCTATATGGACAAAACCAACTGGAGTAAAGAAAGATGAAATTTTAAAGTTTAGAGTTTCTCTACCTTATTCTTTTTGCCGTCAACTTCAAATACAGATATAGACCCCTTTCTGTATACCTCGTCTCCTGGAGGATGTTTCCACACACACTTGGCCTGAAAAGACAAACAACACAAAGCTCATCAGTGTTATTTCAAGATAAATCAGTGAGTATGAACAGACATAATAAATATATATACTGTATAATGCAGTTAATAGATATAATATGTCATAACAACAAAATGCCAAAATTCTTGATTTTTTGAATAAACTCAATCTATAAATTTTGAATTATCAGTCAGTTGGTCAGGTATCTTACCAACAGATCAAAGAAAATCCAGCATGCTACTGAAAAAACTGTGGCTCAACAGACTTAGAGATTTCAGTCTGGGACTCTCACCATGTGTCGCCTGAGAATGGTTTGGCTCTTCATGTACTTGAGGCAGAATTCACAGACGTAGAGGCGACCTAGACGTGCATACTCCTCAGGATAGGGTGAGTGGTACCAGGTGTCCAGCTCGTAACGACCAAACAGGATGGTCTTTATCATGTTGCTGCCTTCCGTGATCTGACCCTGGATACGCAACTTCTCCTGCAGGAGGGAAGACAGGAAGGAATACACGGTGATACTGCTGGTCTTAGCATCAACATGTTAAAAACTGTTGTGCTAGCAATTGGCTATTCATTTAAGGAACTACATAATGTGAAAATATTACGTGTTTTAGTATAGAAAATCTTTGATTAGACCCAGATGAAAGAGCCCATTACCAGATCTTCAGATGCACGGGCCTGGGCTTTCCTGAAGAGCTCCAGGTCATAATCACTGGTGATGTTCTCCAGCAGAGGCTCCCTGGTGTTGCCATGTGTCTGCCGGTGCTCCTGTGAGATAAGATGACATATAGTCCAATATACAAATGCAGTTTTAACTGTAATAATGACAAATGGAGTGCACAGCAGCAAGTGAATGACTCCATGTTGAAAAGCCAGTGATGTACCATGTGCTTTTCTTTCTGCTCCTTTTGAAGGCCAGAGTTTCGTCCCTTCCTCATCTCAGCCACCTGCTCTTTATATTTGCTCTGTTTCGAAGTTGGTGTCTGGAGGACAAGAAATATATACAGTCAACATATACAGTGACTTTCATGGTGACAGACATGCACAATAACAACTATAATTACAATTTGATACATACTGTCAGCATATATATCCTGTTAGAACATAAACCTAATTAATGTGATACCAGTCATTCCAAAAGATTATACCTGGTGACGAGTCGCATGGCGTGAGTTGCTCTCTTCCTGAGCCTTCACCTCCTCCTCTTGTTTCTCACGGCTGATGGCTTTTACCTAAAATGAACAATAGATGGATTCTAGTCTATGTTTATTAAAAAAACAACAACAGCGAACTGCTTCCAGTTAAAAACACCACAGGGTTTTATAATATTGTGTCTGACCATTATACAAGACACCCATTATTAAACTGACTGATGTATCTACATACACTAGACTACTGAAATATATGATCAAACCATCACCTAAAACATAAAAATATCGACAATGTTTTTGAGATACTCACTTTGCATTCATCAGCAGACAGATTGTGGTAAAGAGGGCAACCTGATACAGCAAAATGACGTTCATGTTTTCCTGTGAGGTGACCTAGGCAAATCGAGAAAAATTAATTTTAATTCAATGACAATATTATACAGGATGGCACTGGATGTGATTTAATACAAATCAAAGTCACTGTGTTTAGATAAATAATCAGGGACACCCTTGATGAAACTATGTTCAAGAATTTTCAGGCAGGCATTTTACCGAGTGAATTGCATCCTGGCGTGGGGCATTTCATGTTGAAGTTGTAAGTCTCGTGACAGCGGCGGCGCTTGGGTCGATGGGAGAGGTCCTTATCGGAGTCTCTGTTGGCTTGATCTTTGGCCTGACTCTCATCATGGGAGGCGTTGGGGCTTGAGATGTCCAGCTCAGATTCAGAGGAAGGGGCATTTCCTGTAGGTGTCAGTGGTGGAGACTCATCGTGGTCAGCAGCTCGCTTCAAGTCCGGAGTATCTAAAGCAAGAGAAATCAAACCACCACAAGGATTAAACAAGTGGGATGAAGAACACCTTAAATGTTGTATATTTAATTTACACCATATGCTGGCTAACCCTGAGAGCTTTGGCTAAGGCGTGTAGAGGCTCTGGTGAGGCGCTGTCTCTTGGGCATGTTTCCATCACTTTCTGAACTATTGGTCTGTTCTCTCTCAGCGGAGGAGTCCGAGTCTTCAGTTCCATCTGAACCACTCCCAGCCATATGTCTCTGCCAGGGAAAAAAAATAAATTAGAGCCATTTTACACGTTTCACAATCATGGTACAAAAATCCAAAAGCTGATGTGTGGCAGCGAGTGTCAGTGATGTAAATTAGACATGACAACAGTTGATCTGTCTTACAATGAATGAGGTTAGCTTGCTAATAACTGTTGGTTTTGGGTTCATTAAACAAGTAAAATCTGGGACAACAGGATGCTTGAGCAAAAAGAGCTTGTTATGGTTTGGCTCACTATTTTTAATCCAGTTAACTCTGTAATTATGCTTTAACTAGATGAAAGGCCAGACAACTGACAGCTAGCTAGATGTTAGCTCGGTTCATAATAGCTTTAACAGCTGTGATAAACATTCACATATATTTAAATCTATTTAACGGTGAGCATTTGGTACTTTTCATTCGTTTCAAAGAGTAACGAATTGCTCAAATAGTGTGACTGTTACTAGCCATAATAGTAGCTACACGGCAAAGAAGCTAGCCTTGTTAGCACTTCGGCGACCTATTATTATTGTTAGCTTAGCGTGTAAAATTAGCTTAGCTGCCACTGGTTTCTGATACGGCTAACAGGCTAAGGCACCAAACTGCTTTGACAAATCAAGTAGTTTGAGATGTACTGTTTACTGGTGAGCTTTCCTAACTGTGCCTACTGACATTATTCACATAATAGCATTTATTGTGTGCTCATGATGAGTTCGGCATACATATGACCAACAACACACCGTTTTATTTCATTAATACCCAAGGTTATGTTTTAGGTTTGGTTTAGCTGCTCGTTACCACCCACCAATGTGTAGCGTTCATATTGTGCTTAAATGTTGACCGAAAATGTTGACGAAGGCAGCAGTTGACAACTACTACAGTGGAACATCACTAAAATACTCAAATGATGCTTGGTGGACAGAGCGTATTCTCAGATAATGCTATGTTTTAGCACGCTACCCTGTCGGATTTTTGAATGGAATATGGTGGAACATTCTCCCCATTTGGGTCGTGTCTAGGAGGGAACCCCAAACGCGCGAATTATCTCGCGAGAGTTATTTTTAACCCAAACCACAATCTTTCCCTAAGCCTAACCAAGAGGTTTCTGACCATACACCTGCCCAGATTTTAACCAGAGTGTGATCATCTTAAAAATGTATTTAGTTTTCACATTGTGCAATACGAAGAAACAACGATTACAAATCTTGCGAGACTTTCGCAAATAACGGGTTCCCTTCTAGACACGACCTCCATTCGGTGAGTGGAAGACAGCGGGGCTAACTTAGCTTAACATTACCCTCCTGTGCGACCTACATTTGTTCTTACCTGTCGTCTGCGAGGCATTTTCACCCTGATGAGCGGTACTTCCTGTGGCTTTGTAGTCACAAGTGGTAAAAATCCCCAAATGTTTGATAAGAAGACGGGAAAAAAAACTATTTATTGATCTTTTTCAGACAGAAGTTTATATGTACACAGGGGCTGCCTGGGTCTCTCGCGCCACATTCCCTACACAGACAGAGCGCAGAACTGCATTTCCGCTCGTTAATCTGTGGAGTGTGACCTCCAGACCAGTAGGGGGCCACACTACAAAACACTGAACATTAGTAGTTTCTATGTAACTCTACTTGTATAAAAGTCTCTCCAAAAAAATTATGATCATGGTGATATGATATGATTTATTTATCTATGCAATCCATTTTTATTTATTGCCAATTTAGCCCTGATTTTTAAAATCTGTGTAATTTGTTTTAAGGAATTGTATTTTACTGGATTGTTCAAATGAAATGCTTTTCTAATATATTATATGTATTATTAATCTAGTTAAGTACATTTTGCAGCATTTTTACAGCTTACAAAGACAAAAAAACTAGTCAAAATAATACCATATTTAAAAGAGACAATACAGACTGTCTGATTATAACTTACACTTGACTTTTATGGTTCTTAGTGATTTTTCTACATTTTCAGAGGTCCCATTTGTTGATATGTACTTCTCTGTTTTGTGTCTCCCTGCCCCCTCCTTCACCTTCTCAACCCCAGTCGGGGGAGGCTGGACTATTGGAGGACCCAGAAAACACATCTGTTTTCCCGAGAGTTCCACAGACAGACTATAAAGGGCAGGGAAGGGGGCTGTAGCAGGCAAATCTCCCAGCAGCTGATACCAACTGCTCTATATATATCTTTCAGTGTCCTGTCAGTGCCTTAGAGCACACAGAACGAAGAACAAGCCACATGCTTTACACTCTCTGGTGGTCAAAGTTTTAGCTCTGTGGAGGAATTAGAATGAACAAGCCCAAAATTGTTAGACCAGAGGACAGGTAAGTGACCAACACGTGCTTTTTTTACTCATCATTTTGATTAAGAAGAGTTTCACTTAACACTAACAAAAAACTAATACAAATGATCATATTTGATTCAGAAGTATAACAGTTTCTTTGTGTCTTAACAGCCAACCAGCACGTGCGCTGTGGTTTGACAGAAAGAAATATGTCACCATCAACTTCATGGTTCAGAAACCTAAAGATGTCCAGGTGGATATCCAGCCAGACAAAATGATTTTATGGTGAGTTTAAACATTTTTGATAGTGGAGTCTTGCTCTCTGTCTCTGTCTGGTGTAATATACCTGTCCAACTGGGATTGTTGAAAATCTTAACTCATTTATTTTCAGGGAGTGAATCATAACGTGCACAATCCATGAAGCTGAAGCATGAAGGCTAGTTTTGAATTCAGCCCACTTCCTTACACTTAAAATTTAATAAATTCACTGGAGCTGTAAAATCTTTCTGTGAAATTAATAACTGAATTTTCAAACTGAGGAAATGTAAAGGAAATCACATTTGTTTGTAATATTCACTGTTTTCTTAAGTATGACTGAATTCATATCAGTTTTATTTTGAATCCTTATAAATTTATCTCAACTTCTTTTTTCAGATTCAGTCAACTTAAACTTTTAAAGCAGTCGGGACACAAACTTTTTTAAGTTCACACAAATTGTTGTTTTGTTTTGTTTTTGTCCAGTGTGTGGCCAGTTGTCTGTACTATAAAACGTTGCAAATTGTGCATATTTAAAACTAAATCGTTCCCCTGACAACCCTGCCCTGTCTTTACAACAGCTGCAAAAACGTTGATGATGACGTGATCTACAATGAGGTGCATTTCTACGAAAAAGTTCAAATCCATGTAAGCATCCAGTTTTCACACATGATGAAACAAATTGAATAACTTTATTATGTTGCATGTAGAGATATATAGTCAGTCAGCATGATGTTAAATAAAATAAATGTGTTTTCAACCTTTCAATACTTTAAAAGGACTCCAGAGAAAGAGTGTATGACCGCACCATCAATGTGTTGCTGAGGAAGATGAAGCCTGATTATGCATGGCCTCGTCTCCAGAAAGATGAAGCCAGGGTAAGTCTGTATATGTGTGCGTTTGTTAAATTGATCAGTCTCTTTTTTTTAGCATTGGCCACATTTCCCCATGTTTAGATCTAAACATTTTCATGATTTTAGAAATGACATGTTTGTATTTTATTTTTAAGAGAATAAAGGGAGGTTAAAATTGATTTTTTTTTGTCTTTATTTATATAGCACCATGTAATTACAGAGTTATCTCAGAGCCCTTTTCATATAGAGCAAGTCTAGACCGTGCTCTTTAAAATAGTATTTACAGAGATCCAGTAATTCCCACCAAGAGCAAACTTCCCTTTAACAGGCAGGAACCTCGAGTGGAACCAGACTCTATGGTGGGCGGCCATCTTCTACAACCTGTTCTGATGATATACATCAAACTACTAATTATCTTCCCCACTTCAACAGTGTCACTTTGCAAATAAAGTGATACCATGCACTGCTGCTATGTCAGAAAAAACAAGCTTGACGTGTGATATCTGCAAGTTTAAATGACAATTAACCTCAAGCAACTGCATAAAAGTAAAGCAGAGTGGTTCTGCATCCCCTCTCAGCTTTATTTTGCTAAATTAAATGTAACATTATGTTGTTTCTCCTTTTTGCAGCCCAGCTGGATTGCTGTGGACTTTGATAACTGGAGGGACTGGGAGCATGAAGAGGACGAGGGACAGGAAGAGTACAGTAGATATGTGGATGTGAGTATATTAAATGTGTCTCGTAATAAATTCAGATAAATGTTCAAGAGCTTCCAAAACTGTCCACGTACTTTGAAATATTCACATTATTTCTCTGATGGTTTGAAGTCAGATGTGTCTCTACTTTTTCAGATGATCCAAGATATGGCTGCCAGTAATAAAGGAGAAGCACCAGATATGGGTGATCTTAGTGATGTAAGTGCAGTGCTCTGGTGGTTTGAGAGGTTATAGTTAGAAGTTTTACTTTCCTCAACAGTAGAAAAAATGACTACTGCCATTAGAATAATGGGTAAACACACAATCCTCCCTTTACAGCCTTTTGAATAATCGAACTCCATGACATACAGTTTATATTCACTCAAATTCACAGGCTCACTTTGCTCAGTATGTATGACTTTAAAACGCATTATTTTATTGATCATTTAAACATAATCATTGAACACTTTCTTCTCTTTCTTCCCCTGCAGTCTGACTGAGACTCTCAGTACTCTCCTCTCCTGTGTTGGAAGCCAATATAACTTTATTTCTCAGGATGCTGAAGACGATGCTATGTTTGCCGAAGCTTGTAGTGTTTGCAGCTGATTTGATGATTGATCGTCCAAAATACTGTTTTTACACATGTGATATTTTCTATGATATTATTTATTGACATGTTACTGTTCACTGTACACAGACATATCATTGTCAATTTTAATAAAATAAAATAAGTTTTATCAACAGTGGTTTGGCCATTTATGATGTGGTGTATAAATAAAAGGCTTTAAACTGGATTATTGTGGTGGAAAAAATCGTTGTTTGTTGCCATGAGTCCAAAAGATAGCAGTAAAACAGAAATAAGGGTGACAGCTTAAGTCATTATTTCTTTATTCACTGGTACACATGGCAACATAAACAAACACAGACCAAAAATAAAAATAAAGCAAGAAAGTGTCTTGTGGAAATGGTAGATTATTGTGGGAAAAAATCTGTAAAATGTGTCAATATCAGCAAGATTTCTGTTTTTATTTTATCTTTATATTAAGGAAATACATTTTGATATATTTTAACAAACCCCATCCTACAAGTAGCCCGATCCTACTGCTTCATTTCAAATTTACAATGTCTAAATGGTATGTATGACAAACGAGTTATAAACACACAAAGAAGACAAATGGGTGAGAAAAATAGGAGTGCCTATAAAATGAAATGAAAGACATAAAAGTATACGTTGAGAATTTTTTATAATCATTATAATTTTTCATTTCATTCTATCAAAAATGTTTCAGCAAATGACGAGTCTTGGTGATGGGTGATAATTTAAGCCACTGGTTGTTACTGCTTTGGATGGTGATGGTTGGATGCATTTCATGTTTTGTGTAATATTGTCATTATACATACACTGTATTTTATAAGCTTCTAGCACATTTTTTTTAAACATAATTCTAACTGTGTTTTGTGAAGGCCCTTTTTTATTTTGTTTCATGGACCCTTTCCTATGATAAGGCTTTATGTTTCACCTGCAAACGTAAAAGGTGAAAGTTATCTTTACTGACATTTTCCTTTATTTAAGCGTTTGTGTGGTTGTCTGTCACGTTGTAAAACAAGTCGGTACCAACCGTAGTGGAACTAAGTTTGGTCTTTGTTGCTAGCCGTCCTTAGCTGATGGTGCAAACGAGTTGTGTTTCGAAGGGAACCCCAGATCCACGAAAGATATCGCGAGAGTAATAATTTCAGTTCAAACCGTGCTTTCCCTTACCCTAAACGAGTTTTTTTGTCCCTAAATCTAAGCAGATCTTAACCACAGCTTTGTCACATTATAAAAAACGTAATTCATTCATACGACGTGCACAATGAAGAAACAACGCGTACAAATCTCGCGAGAACTTTGCAAGAATCAAGGGTTCTCTTCTGGACACGACCCTGTCGGAGTAAGTTACTTGCCATCCATGCTTGTATAACATTCACTCGTGTTTCAGGTAGAGTTTTTCTTCAAAAACACTCCAAAATGGCTTTCCAGTGTCAACGAGACTGCTATATGAAAGAGGTATGAAGCTGTTTCTGGACAGTTTGTCGCTGAAGTGTTTTATAGCATGCGAAAACACTTGTCAAATTCATTCTCTGCAGAAGAGCTTAGCATGGTTGCTAACTACATTGAGAACAGTAGTTACTAGTTAACCTACCACCGTACCTAACTGCTCTTAACTTTATTTGAGGGCAATGTACGTTTGGTACTTGATGGCTTAGAGAAATAATGTAGTGACATGGCAACTACAGAGCAGCCAAATGTGTATTCTTAGCTAACAATTCATTCATATTGTCATCCTGAACCAATTATCAAAAAGGGACAGTGCACCCCACAATCAAAAATACATATTTGTCTTCGTATCTGCAGTGCAATTTCTTCCGTTTTGGATTGTTTTGATGTGAGTTGTCGAGTTCTGGGGATGTCTGCCTCTCATCCGATGAAATTATAATGAAGCCAGATGGCACTCTGCTTGTGGTGCTCATTTGATAAACTCAGCTGCTGTATCTCTTTCCAGAAATCGTGACCTAGCTATTTAAGATAATCCACAAAGCTTGTTGTGAGAAGTTTCATGTAGGAAATACATTATTCATACTGAAATTCACTGGCAACCCGTATCACCACACAGGAGGAAGTACATCTGCTCATGGAGGAGAGGTTACAGCTCAGCTGAGGACGCTATTAATGTTTACATCCCATGCTGTCACAACTATGAGCCTCTTATCCATGAGTAGACGCAGGCCTCCTTCTGTGTGGTGAAATGGTTGGTGTATGTAGTTCAGTAGAAAGAAAACAGTTCCTGCATGAAATTGTTCACAACAAGGTCTGTGGATTATCTTGAGAACTGGATCATGGTTTCTGGAATAAGGCATTGTTTTTAAATGTTATTTATTTATTTATTTATTTATTTATTTATTTGCCACTTTGAGCACTGCAAACCGAGTAGCATCCAGTTCCATTAGAGTTTCTTTTGAGAGAAAGTAGACATCTCACACCAAAGCAAGCTTAATGGATAAATAGCACTATAGGTAAGAGGAAAGATGTGTATTTTTGATTTAGGGTGACCTGAACCCACACTCATTAATTCTAATCTGCGTGCCACTCTCAATCTTCTTGTAAAGTATACATTTTCATTTTATGGTTTTCCTTGTAGTTTGCTACCTCAGTGGTATCCTGCCAGCCAGCAGAGCTCAAACAAGAAGTCAACGGGAAGAAAGAAACTTTGACGGGCTTCAACGTCAAGCTCCAAGACACCATCTTGTTTCCTGAGGGAGGTGGTCAAGTAAGCCGTTTTTTAAAGTTGTACTATATTTCAGTTTCTTCATCAAACAAAACTTATCAGTGTACATCAGTTGTTTGTATCAGAAACAACGCCTAAAGATATGATATTACCATAATTTTTTTATTTTTCTCCTGCAGCCAGATGACCACGGGCTGATTGGAGATGTCCCAGTTTTGAGGGTGACGAGGCAGGGGCCCGAGGCCGTGCACTTTGTGTGTTCACCTCTGGAGGAGGGTCAGGAGGTGCATGTGAAGGTCGACTGGGAGAGGAGGTTTGACCACATGCAGCAACACTCAGGTGAGTAACACTGAACGAAAAAGGTCAGGGATGGACTGTTGTACATGTTCAGTATGGAGTACTTACCAGATGAACTATGATCGTAGTTTTTATCACACAATTGTTCTAAGCTTTGATTGTTTTCTTTTTGACTCTTAGGTCAACACTTGGTCACAGCTTTGGCAGACACATTGTTTGGATACAAGACCACATCCTGGTGCGCCACCCCTGCACAGATTCATTTCCCTGTGACCATAAAAATATAAACATAAAACCATTAAAAACACATAACTTTTTTGTTTGCCTCTCTAATTTTTTTTTATTTATATTTTTCAGGGAACTGGGGCGTCAGAGAAGCACCATTGAGCTGGACACTCCCTCTGTGAAGCCTGACCAGCTCCGGATCCTGGAGGAAGCTGTAAACGAAAAGATCAGAGCCCATGTTCCCGTCACTGTTCAGCTTCTCTCTATAGATGATCCTGCTGTGGAAAAGGTGCATATACTGATATATATATATATATATATATATATATATATATTTACCGCTGCTAAAATGCAGTCCTCTCACTGTCATCATTGGCTCAAAGTCAAGGTATAGATAATGTTTCAACACGTCTTCTGTTGAATGTACTGCATCTATTAACGTGACCAGAAAAAAAGACTTTACATGTACAGACAGCATGTTACGTGAGTTTCGTTTGTGTGAACCAGGTCAGGAGTCGAGGGCTACCAGATGACCATGCAGGGCCCATTCGGATCATTGATATTGAGGGTGTCGATGCCAACATGTGTTGTGGAACCCATGTGTCTAACCTCAGTCACTTACAGGTTCAACTTCACACAGACACAGACACAGCAGCACTCAAATATGAACATTTAAATCCATAAAAGTGTAAATACATCACTCTATGCATATTTATATGTTGCATTTGTAACATTATGTGCACCTCAAAGATTCTAATAAATGATTCATCGTGTGCTTCTGTTCTCTTTATCTGAATTTTAGGTAATTAAGCTGCTGGGAACTGAGAAAGGCAAGAAGAACAAAACCAACCTGATCTTCCTGGCAGGAAACAGGGTATTAAAATATGCTGAGAAAAGCTACAGCACAGAGCGATCTCTGGTGTCTCTTTTGAAGTAAGTCTGAATCATCAAAATATCACCAATGTGAGTGCAGCTCATTCACAGAGTTTGAAGTGGAAAAAAAATCCTCTTTATCGTTCAACAGAACTGGACCTGATGAGCACGTTGAGGCGGTTGACAAGTTGCAGAAGTCTGTTAAGCTGCTACAGAAAGTAAGAACATCATCATCATCAGTGATTTCTTCTCTAAACGTTCATGCACTCACCGTGTCGCATACTAACATACTGTCTACTACACATTTGCATTTACTGATTTACATAACATTTTACAGTATATTATATATGTGAGCTTCCACATTTTAATCTTAAATTAATGTTCTGGGTCTTGAGCATTCTTACTTTTTTTAAGCCAACCATGTCTCTTACCAGCCACAGTGTGGTGCTAGAACAGTCTGTCTAGCAGTTTGCCATCACAGTCTGAGGAGACACAATGCATTTTGGGTTGGTTGAGTGTGTCCAGTAAGCTCACAGCACACACTCACTATTTCTTGTGTGTACAAAATCCACATTCTGTGCATTTGGAACACACCACATACACTGCCCATATTCCTTTGTGTTTAAGAACTGTTGATAAGCAATTACTGCTGCTCGCCAGAAGAGGGCCCCATTTAGAGAATGAGAATTTTAGGATTTTGTGAAGCACTGTATCACATATTCCGTATACAATACGTTTGCTTCAACAAACACTGCAAATAGACTCTCTAACCATCATAAAAATGTCTTGGGCAGACTAATCTGAGCCTGCTACGAGACATGGCTGTCCTCATCGCTCAGAACTTTAAGAACGACCCTCGGAGAGGAAACTTCTTCAGCCTGCACAAGTAAGACTTTTACTTACAGAAGGCACAGCGTTATACTTTGCCTTTATGTTAAACAGCTTGAAAAACCCACAGCAATGACCCAGACATCACCAGGGAGACCTGGTCAAACATTAAATACAATGGCGTCTCTATTTCTTCATACAGAAAAGAGGGTGACAATGAGTTCATGAACATCATTGCCAATGAAATAAACACTGAGGTAAGAGTATAACCCAGCTGCTTAGTTCTTGGTTTAGGCAGTTAAATGTTTTTGTTAAGCCTCTTGTTGTGTCTGCTCTCAGGAAACTTTGGTTTTCCTGACTGTTGGAGAAGAGAAGGGACCTGGTTTGTTTGTTCTGGCTGGACCCAGTGGACCAGTGGCTGAGTTGGGACCACGGTAAGCGACGCCACATATATTTGTTTAACCTCTTCTTTAATACTGTAGGTCAGTACCGTATGATTGTCTGTGCTTTCCAGGGTGTTGGAGATTCTCCAAGGGAAAGGTGCAGGAAAAAATGGACGATTCCAAGGTAAAGCCAACAGCCTGGCTCGGAGAGGGGAAGTGGAAGCTCTTCTGCAGCAGCACTGCCAACATCACACCTCAGAGGAAGAATAAAGCCAGCCATGGTCCAATACAAATATATAGTTTATATGATAAGAAGCTATACATTTAGATTTATTCATAATTTGTGGTTTAATAATGTGAAAAATGTATATAATTGGGAAGTCTGCACAACATGCACTGTACATATCTAATGTATGTAATGCTATGTACTGTTTTATTCACTTGGAACCTTGCCTCAGGTTTGTAAAAAGTCTTGAAAGTTTAGGAGAATTTTAACCGTTATGTTTTCAAGGTCAGGAGTAAACTCAAATATACTCTTTGAAAGATGCTTAATTTTCAACATAATCTGGTGTTACATCTACACAGTGACTCATGTAAACCAAATATTTTAATATTTGAAATGATGCCGTCCTCATATTTGTTTGTCTCTGGCATTGAAATCAGCAAGCATTAAATAATCATGATGAAAACATACAATCAGGAACAATTTGTTTGTGATGATAAAGGCTTCAAGAGTCATTTTTATTTTAGGCACCTTAAAAGTATGGCTGCAACTAATATTTCATTATCAATTAATGATTGATTGATTATTGTAATGGTTAATTGATCAGTAGTTTAGTCTGTAATATGTTAAAAAAAAAAAAAAAAAAAGGACTGCCCATGGGCACCTTTAGAAACATTAAACATGCATTTTTCCCCACTGATGAAATTGACACCAACACAGCTTTTGAATAATATTTTACTATATTTAATTTAAAATATCTGAAAATGCAATATACAAAAGACAGACACCATTGACTGTTATTTCTTTAAGTTGTTTTCGGCAGGATTACTTTGAGTGATAGAAAAATGGAAACTCTTGTACATTGTAATGCAATCAAGCACAACAGTCCTGTAATAAATACTATCTTGGTGAAAATGATTTACTGTCATTATTCAACTTATTTTAAGTAAAGTCTGTCAAAGTACTAGAAACACCCCACAATAATGTGAAATCAAATACAAGATAACCAGTCAACAAATACGATACAAAAATTCCCACCTCTTGCACACCATCACCAACAAAAACAGATTACAGGACTGCTGTGTCCGACTGGATTGAAATGTAAAAGGGGTTCTATTTTCTCATCACCCAGTGTGTGTGTGTGTGTGTGTGTGTGTGTGATAAAAGCAGTGGTTTAGAAACAAATCACAAACGTATTGCTCACAAGTCTGTCACAGTTTGGTGGTGTAGCCAAAGTGTTCATGGTAAAATATGACAATATAGTGCAAATGTGCAAGCACCCCTTCCCATTTATAAAATACTAAAGGCAATATAAAAGATATTGAGATGGTTTGGCAGTAGTTGTGGCCAGTTAATGTGAACCTGTAGACACGTTTGAATCGTCCTTTTCAGATCATTTGAATGGTTTCACTATCTTCATTGAGATGTAGTTCTGAAAAAAAAAAGGCAAAAGAGAACAATCAATGGACCAAATGATTTCAGAATATGTGACCAACGCTCTCAGAAGGTCCCTCTTGTCTGTCCTTACCGGTAAAGAGTACAGCAGGATGGCGAGGAAGAGAACCACTATGATGAGGAGGATGAGTCCGATGAAGAGGCACCTGAACCTTCGCCACACAATGAACTTCATGGTTTTACATGGGTTGGTGAACCAGAAGAAGGATGTTTCTGGGCGTCTGATGGGGAAAATAAAAGAGGAAGGGTGTCTTTGTTAACAAAAACTACACTCTTCCATCCCAAAAATGTATTTATTTAAATGGCAACTAAGAAAAAATGTTTTTTGAGATCCAATCTGCAGAATGTAAAATAGAGTTCATACTTGGGAGGGTCCAGTTTTGGGTTCATGTTGGGCTCATCCCTGCCCTTTCCTGCAGGTCTCTCGTCTGCTTGATCACCACCTACAATCTCTAGTGTCATCTCCACTTTTCCCTGGAAACATAAGACGAGCAGAGATAATGACCAAGATACAACAACATAATAATGAAGATGTGAATTGGAGCAGAAATCCATTTATCTAGCTGGAAAACATGTCCAAGTCTGTGGGTAAAGTACTGACTTTGATCTGTCAGTCACTCTATGCAGGTTGAAGACAAGAGTGGGAGGCATGAAACCCAAAACACTTCAACACTGTCCTTGATGTCATTCCAAAATTCCTGTGCACAGTCCACTGCAAAAATCTTTCATTCATTTGCTAAATGGCACAAGTTCGAACAAGTCAGTTTACCAAAAAAAATGCACCCATAAGCACTGGGTGTACTTTCTATTCATACTTACACCCAGGACCTTCTTTCCATCCTGCTCAATGGAACAGGGCCACCAGCCTCTGACCGACTGCTGAGCAAACAGAGACTTGGCGTGCTCCGACTTGTTTGGAGTTCCAATTTCCAGATCGTCCATCATCGTCAGAGAACACTTCTCAGGAGTCTTTGCGGGAGCGACCAGGTTACGCAAATCCAGCTCCAGTGTACCTGTGATCACAGAGTGTTATACTACAGTGGTGTTGTAATGGTGGTCGTCAGGTAAACCAAACACTTGAAACAAGTTAAGTGTTCTTGGTTAAATGACGAGTCTTACCAAGGTAATCGTCCAGCGAGAATTTGTCATTATCCCATATCTGAACAATCAGCTTGGGGGGAATCCTGAACTCTGTCTTGTCAAGACTCCAGAAACGCTCCTGTTGAACAAAGAACACGTGAAAACATGTTTTAGATGAGAACTTTCAAAAATGCTGGCCTTGTTAGACAATTAGTTGATAGTCTGGACAAGTCTCACCTTCTTGGACACGAGACAGAGCTGTTCAGCGGGCAGGAAGTCGAAGTCAAAGACGAACCTCCAGTTGAAGTTGCCATCTCCGTCCAGAGACCTGTAGTGGACGTCAGTCTTCTGTTTGTCCTCCTCCATGCCTGGCATCCAGCTGGCAATGGGATAAACAGCTGTAAGCATTCATCATCCTGCCCCAGTCGTTTCCATAGTAATCCTCAACTGTACAGTTTAGCTTTTAATATATTTTTAAATTCAAACAGTGTATATAAAATTCATAGGCTTAAGTTCATTTAAATGATTTGTCAGACCTACCCTTTGACATAGATGTCACTCATGTGTTCTCCTGTGATGCTCGTCTCATCTAAAGTCACATCTGTGGTGTTCCAGATGACTGCACGCAGAAAATGCCTGAGCATTCAAACACAGGAAGCATTAACTCGATGACATCCGATGCGACCAGTGATGAAGCATCGAAGAGCTGCACAGCACTTACTTCTTAGGCTTGCGTGGTGTGATGTCAAACGGAGGTCCAGGGGGGCCGATGGTTTTGGGGAAAACATCCACCCACATCTGAAGGCTTCCCTAAATGAACACAATATAGAGGTTTTTACAAAATGGCTGTACCGGGGTGGACACATACAAGTACAGTATGTCTGAGCAGTGATATCTAACCTGAGAGAGATTAGGCTGGAAGGTGCTGTACAGGGTCCTCGTCTCCACATGTTCAGGGACAAGTCCCTGTTTTCTGAGCACATGCAGACAGAGTCGTTCTCGGGCCGGACCCAAGTGCTGATGAACTTCCTTGTTGTTCTCTGGATTAGAAAACATTTTGCACCTTAATTAGACTCACTATGCCACACTAGATTATATCATATTATATGTGGGGAAGATTCAGTCAGTGGCACTCTATTACTTGTATCACTTTAAAAGAGCAATAGTGTGTTTTAAATGTACTCAAGTATACTTGCGTCATCACCCACACTTCCTACTCCAGCCAATTTTATTAAGCTTATATTAGATTAGATCAGCAAAAAAGTTAAGTGAACTGCAGGCCACTATAACTAGTGCCGAAGAAATAGTGCCGCAAATCCTTTATTAGCAATAGAGGTAAAAAAATAACTGATTACTTAATGCCTCTGGTTGTAAATAACACCACTGTAATCAGTGTAAATGTGGGTTGTACCTCTGACTAACCAATCAATATTAGAATCTATCACATTTTAAATGAGGACATTTCAAAACACTGGCATTACCAAATTCAGCCAGCGTGTGCTCTTTGCCATTGAAGGTGAGTGAGGTGCCGTTGTCTTCAGTCCTGGGTTTGGACAGGCCTTTGAGACGAGCCAGGTTCTCCAGAATCTCAGATGGCTTCAGTTGGTCCCGCCACTTATTGATACCAGATCTAAGATGGCAAGAGACAAATATCAACGAGAAATTAATCATATCAAGATGTTTTTTTCTGAATATCTATTACTTATTATTTAAATGTATTTCCCCTTGAGCTCTAAGACTGCCCACACCCAGATTTCCCTACGTGCAGTAGGTTTGTGGAAGGCCACAGTAGGAGTTGTATCGGGACAGGAAGCGGTTCTCCAGGTCGATCACTGTCTCGCCGACCTTCTCGTCACGGCTCAAGAGATCGTAGTCGTAGACGGAGATTTTCAGGTCCTTGTCCTGGGGCAGGAAACACGTCATCTCAAACATCCTAAACAAAACAAAGGAAGTGTCTGAGAAATGAGCAGGTGGACTAACTTATATTCTCCATTGCTTAAACTTGCCCATTCGTAGCATTTTACCTTCCAAATACTGGGCTGGTGGTGTTGGGTAAGTAATTGTCTCTGTCGTCAATCGTATTCTTTCCCAGTGATATCTTTATGTATGGATCACACTGAGCAGGAGAGAAAACACAAGGTCAAACAGAAGATGCTGACTGGGCTAACGTGTGTCGACATGTGCTGCTTTTATTGCTGGTTAAACAGATTCATTCTCACTCTGCCATTGTTGTCTTTGGGCTGCAGGTCGATGGCCCGGACCACATAAACCCGGACCACGCACTCCTGAGGTCCGCTCTCCGGCAGCTCTCTGAACTGACGGGGAGGAGCAGCAACACCTGGGTCGTCTGGCAGAGGGTACACCTTGAATGAACCCTGCAGGTACAAGAACACACACCAGACTTTACCTTCTCTGTTTTGTCAATCTCAAGAACTGGGAATGGTCCTGAGCTGCTATTCACCACATGGCTTCTGCCAAAATCTTTTACACAATGTTTGATAGTATCTAATCAAGTCTTAATGTTCTGAATGGTGTCAAACTACCTTCAACTCTCCAACCACAGTTGGGTCTTCGTCCCCATTTTCATTCTTGCCCCGCTGTAGTTTGAAGGTGCTGCAGAAATCAGTCAGTCCTTTGAATTCTGGCACAGTCTCCAGTTCGCAGTCATACACCTGAGAATACAGTCACATTTAAATCATCTACGGCTCAAGAGAGCTTCTGCACAATTTGCAGCAATTAGGCTGGGTTCTACCAACAAGGGAGAAGTAGTCATGGTTTAACCTTAAATTATGTTGCACCAAACTTAAAAACTAGCTTAAAATGAACAAAGATTAAAATGAAACTTATACCTCAGTTTAATTTTTATTCTAAAACTATATTAAATTAAATTATGTTGCACCAAAACTTTAAACTCAAAATTAAAACATGATCCAGTATTAACTTAAGACCTACACTTGAGGAGGTTTAGCTTTTAAAATATCTGCTTTTTTTTTACTTGGATTGAGCAAAATAATCAAGTTCCTCAAAGAAGGTAAAGGTACAGACTCAAGCCAATTGAGTTTTATGATGCATTTCTTCTTTCTTTCCCTTCTTTCTCTTTCTTCACTCCAATCTGTTGCCAGTTGCCTCCAGGCAGTCACTTTTTTCCTGTGCTGTGTTCTGTTTTTAAGCTTTTATTATTTGGCCACATTGCTGCATTAATTCGGCTGATAAGTTTCTATTAAAAGAGGAGAAATTAGAGCTTAATAAATAGACTCAAATTTATTTTTCATTTATTTTAAACCTAGCTTTGCTAAACTCTGATTAGAACCAATCTAATCTAATATTAAATTAATCTTTCTTGGTCCAACCCAATCTTAGTGATGCTCACTGTTTACACAGACATGACATAAGGCAACATAAAAGTGAATAAATACTGCAAAGTGTGTTGTGTTGGAAAAGGTCGACTTACTTTGAGCGTGTCATATCCTTTTTTGAGGTACGGGCCACATTTCTCCTGGTCTCCAGTTGAAGCGTAGAATTTACTCCACCAATCAACCGTCTCTTTTTCCTAAAGATCGAATTGCACAGTTTTAATCTTCATGTATATTATTCTCTGCATTTATTTTAAGAATCTGAAACTCAGTCATATTCTCTTGTTTACTCTCACCTTCTCTACATGCTTTGGAGAAAGATGATGCAGTGTGTGACACAAAACAGAAAAGAAGTCACAAGTACATACACATACAGCAGTAACATAGATGCAAACACACACATTTACAGTACATACAACAGGCTGCACATATTGATAAGAAAGTGAAATGGTGAATGATAGTGAAGGAGAGTTTGATGAGGAGATCCTGGTTGCAATTTCACAACTGACAGCAAATCTGAAAACAAGGGCGTAACAAAGAGAAAGTTCAACTACATTAAGGCCCCGGGCCTCTGAGGGGCCTACTGACATCAACTGTGAAAAGTGGTTTACTGGCATCCATGCCTGCCAATGTAATGTTTCAATGTTTTTAATCTTGACTTATTTAATAGTGACTCATCTTTCTTTCAGTGTAGCGCTGACTAACATTTCTAAGACACATTTCTTGTCTGGCGCCTGTGAGCCTTGTTGTGTTATTCAGCGTTTTCAGCTTTTGTTATATTTAAAGGAATAGTTTGACATTTTAGGTTTATTCGTTTTCTTGCGTTGCGTTAAATGAGAAGGTTGATACCCTGTCATGCCTGTTTGCTAAATATGACACTACAGCTATCAGAGCTGGTTAGCTTAGCTTACTATGGTGCCTGAAGTCACAGTTTGTCCAGGAACACTAAAAAATTATTATAATTTCATACTTGGTTACATCCCTTCCATAAATGTTTATCATGTTCTGTCCTCAACAGTGCACCACACACCTGAATTTAACAATCAATCAATGTGTCGCTAAGCACTAACATAATTGTCCCCCATCCAGATGAAAACACCTATGCTGCACATACAGTTGAGTGTGAATAAATATGTGATGCACTAACACCCAATCTTGTTTGTTTAATCCATATAAAACCGAAGTGTAAAAACAGCAGATTGTCTTTTATGTACCAGATAATTTTTTGGTCAGGGACAGTAACTTCCTTGAGCCTGGTTATTAGCAAGCGGTAGCAAGACAACCAGCAGAGACTCCTGGGAACTGAGCTCTAAACGATGGACAGATAGTAGCAAACCAGCTGTTTTCCCTTATTTCCTGTCAATATGCTTGGCTAACAGCTGATAGCAATAGCTTGATATTCAGTCCACAGTATCAATCTTTTCATCTTACTCTTGGCAAGAAATTAAATAAGCACATTTCTCAAAATGTCAAACTTTTGCTTTAAGAAGAATATTTTAAACTGTGAGTCCAGGAACATCATGACAGCGATGGTCTGATAGCAAAATCAGGTTCCATGTGAGTTAAATTCCTGGGGACATAATTTGTTCTGGGGCCCATTTCAGTGTTACGCCCCTGCTGTGAAAAAAAAATATTAAATGTGCTCATTAAATCAGTGAACAATTAAAATAAGTACAATTGCAGTTATTGTGACGATTCCCACGTAGATTAGTGGCATTGTGGATTAAGTGATCACAGCCTTCCAGTGTCATTGGTGCCCAGCCTTATGAATTAGAAAGCGACAGGCTAATAATTAACCATACATACAAAGTGGGAGGTAGGGGAAGCCATTTTGTTGACAGCAGCTGACATGCTGTACATGAACTGTAAGCCAGAGTAATACAGTTTGTCAAATTTGACTAGAGAGTCAAATTCTGCACGTCTTAGTGACAAGAAGACAACTTAATGTGTGTTTGAGACAGAGGAACAGTTATGACCAACATGAGGAAGAAGCCACTTTGTGACACAGTGGTAGTTTTACCTGAGTCTCCAGCAGTGGTCTTGTTTCTTCCATGTTAATGGCAACATGTTTGGAAGGAGTAGCCATCATCAGAGCCACTGTAAAAAAAAAAAAAGTGCAGGGACAACATTAGAACCAGGCTTTTCATCTCCTTGTATCTCTGAATATTCTTACTTTAGCCTCCTTACTTTTGGACGACATGGCTCCCTCTGCAGTGATGACATACGGGTCACATCTGAACCCCTCCAGACTGGTGATGGTGCACTGACCCACCACTGGCTTCCTGCCAAACGGACGGTGGTCGATCACCTTCAGTACAATGGGAGGGGTGTACATTTCACACTTTGGAAGGAGCTGGATGGAGGACATAGAGAAGATGATGGACTTTATAGTGCTGTGCAAAAGCTTTAAGATTCTTTAAGGGATAATGACTTAGGTGTTTTTAAGGTGGTTTGGATTCACTGAAGTCACACAAAAACACAAACTGAATCAGAGGTAGGGCAGCAAATCATATGTTCTGCAAGGTAAAAATACTGATTTTGCCAATGAAGTTTGGTTTAAGAGGCAATGAAAAAGCAAAGCAATGAAAAAATATAGTGTACACTTTAACAGATATCATTTTTTTAGGTGGCAAAAATATATATCTTTGCCAACTCTGTCCACAGCAGTAAACAGTTGCTTAGCTTCCTAGACCAGCACTCCTGCTGCTTCTCCAAACTGGGAGCATGCCAGCCAGCAGCTGCTGCAGGTAAAACACTGACTATGGATAAGAACCTCACGGACCCCCACTTCAAAAAAATCCAAACTAACCCTTTAATAGTTTAGCATTTTCTTCTCCATCCTACACCCCCTAGTGTGTATAAGCCTGCTGTTTACCACTTTGATGAAGAGGACAGAGCTGGGGAAGTTCGGGCTCTTCTTCATGTTCTTGATGACGGCCGACTCCACCCTCTGCCCGCCACACTCCACCACCAGGCTGGGCGAGGACACTGCCGCCAGCTGGAACGGCTTCATGTTCCTCAGGCCCCATGCTAGAATCTGGACACACACACACGGAGGAGGGATTTAGAGACCTTATATGTATCAGTTCAAAGGGACAGTGTCTGTCTAAGATTGTGTGTCACCTCCACAGCGGTGAGCTGCACCACAGGTCGGATGCCCTGAGGAACCATGTAGAGGTTCTCTGCTCTCTTTGGGGGAACCAGGGGAAGCTCTGACTCACCCGACTACAAAGACACACACAAGAAAGTTTATGTTTTACAGTAACTTTAACCGAATGCATTTGTATATACAGGTAGTGCCTTATAATGTGAGGGTGTTATGAGATATATTAGTAGATATGAAAAAAATATAATATTTCCTACTGACATAGTGAGTCAGTCTGTCTGTGATAAAGGTTGTAGTAGGTAATACTTTGTATTAGTAACATATCAGAGAACTACTCTAATAAAACATAACTTTCAGGGCAAACCTTGTCTTTGAGGATGAGCTCAGCAGCCACCAGTGCCTCCCCTGCCCTGCGACCCTTCTGGATGATGGGGTGCCACAGCAGTTTGGGTGTGTGATCTATTCCTGGGTTCAACTTCACTATTGGAGCGCAGACACTACGGCCAAGCATCTCGTCCTTCCCCTGGGCAGAAGATGATATACTACAGTTATATTTTTAACCTGAGTACTAGCAAAGAATTGTTTAAGTTTACTAAACTAAGTGTACAAAAAATTATGAGCACAAAATCAGAATTTTGGCATTTGGTGCCCAATAGGTGAACATTTCCTATAAAGAAGACAAAAACATCGAAAAGAAAGACATTAAGTGTTTTTTGAAGAAAGAAAAAACTTTAAATATAATGATAACAATAAAATGATCTAAATTACAATGTCCCCTTTCTTTTTTTTAAACTGGCAACCATAACTTTGCCTGGGAAAATGTAAACAAGCTCTTCTGGTCTGCATGCCATAAATCATTTAATCTGATTTTGATGACAACCTGGACCAGTGGCAGGGATTAAGAATAACTATATAGACATAGCCATCTTCTTTCTGATGGTCTCATTTGCGTATGTTAAGTAATATAAAGGCATCAGTATTAAACTGACTGTTTCATAACCCTTTAAAAACTCCTTGTAGTGCATTTAATTATTGATACCGCACATATTAGTTCTACAAATGATTTCTCTAAATAAAGCTACCACAACCTACCACTTGGTCATTGTCATAGAACTCCAGCACAACATCAGGGGGCTGCTGAGCAACGCTCTGTGGGTCTCCATAAATCTCTATGTCATTGAAAATCAGAGTTTGGTCCCAGGTTGGGTTCAGTGTTGCTCTCAGCTTCTCTGTTGTCTTACTAACATGCAGGAAGGAGACGTGTGCATATGGATCTGTGAAGGACAGAAAAAAGTAGGTGTAATGGTCAGGTTTTCATGACTCATTCATTTCAGATCCATTTCATTTGAAATTAATAGTTTTAATTTTTTGATCTGGAATCCATTGGCAGTATTAATATTGATATTAGTCTTTGGTCATGTAATTATATTTTTGACCAGCACAGTGCAATCTTACCAGAAAAGCTATCTTTGTCCATTGATGCCATGTTCCGTGCTTGATAGACATAGACACGTAGATGGTACATATGTGGCCCTGCAGAGGAACAAAAAGCATTATTCAGTAGCGTAATATCCATGTATATGTGTTTGTATGGTCATGACTATGTGCATCACTCACTGTCAAAGGAGCAGGACACAGTGGGTGTGTTTGCACCAAACAGCTTGGCGGCATCTTCCTTGGAGCCCTTCTCTTTTGCCTCAGTATCAACACCCTGCAGATTAAACCACCAGAGCTTTTTACCTGCTCATGCATCACACCACACTGCCAAATAAAAACACACCACAGCACTGTAGATGTGTTTGATGCATAAGTAAATATTTGAAAATATTCGATGACTCAGTGAGTTCAGATCCGGTTCACGTCCTTCTCTTCCTACTTATATGTTGACAGATATTCTCTACGCCCCAGTCGTACTTTATGAAAGTAGATCCTGACCCAATCAAGCATTTCAAATCACAATAAAGCACTTATTTTCCTTTGTTCGCTCACCAGCGCCCCCTCCAGCTGGAAGATGGCAGATGCTCCGAGCCGGTCCTCTGGTGCCATCTTCCGCCTCCAGCGCCTTCGACGAAAAGTGTCCGATGAACGCTCCTTCCTGTGGAACTTCCAGCCAATCAGGGAAGAGAATTCCCAGCCTTCAGGGTCACCTCTGTCCCGCTTCTGTGAGTAAAAATGAAAATCAGTGTGAAACAATGATTAGTAACGCAAAATTGTAACGTATATGGTGACATAAAACTGTTATCCAGAAACACCTGGGTATCAGTCTCGATCGACCTTTGTGGCATGATCAGAACTGTGTTTTGCAAAATCAGTTTCCTATATAAAAATAACTGCATATGTACTACTATATATACAGTAGGGTAGACTGGGGACAATAGCAACGGGGGATGGTTGCAACAGTCTTATTACTTCAACCAGAAACATTGTAGAGTGATGATACTCATACTGCACATGCTCAGTTAGACCCTCTCTCCACCAGGAAGACAGAAGACATATTCAACATCAACTGCTGCATTTGCACATTGACTCAAGGAAAGCCTCTGTTTGCGCAAATTCTATGGTTATTTATTAAATATCACTAAATAAATAATTCTATAACATGATTTTATAAATAATACTATAACTGTAAAACAATGCATATTTTCAGAATACTAGCTTATTAATACAAAAACAAAAGTTTATTAATGAAACTAAATGTATTTTTAACATGTTGCAACTGTCCCTTAATCATGTTACAACCATTCCTGGCGTTGAGGTCAGTTTCGACATTTTACTTCTAAATGCTGTGAACGATGTGTCACATGTAATCATTTTTAAATGGTATGGGTAAATACCAGACAGATGCAAGTTTAATACATAAAGATTTGGTTGGTCTAATCCAAATAGTCTGAGTGACTGAGACAAATGTTTGCAACCGTCCCCAGTCTCCCCTAGTGGTGCCCTGTTGTTCCATGCTGACCTCCACAGCAGCTCCTGCGGGGAGCGCAGCCCTCTTTCGTGGTCGAACCAGCCTCCTCCTGCGGTGGACGTGGTACACCTTCTCTGCAGGGACCCAGGACCGAGGCTTGTCGTCAGGGGGAATAGTGACTCCATACTCCCAGCCTGTAGAGAGCAAACACACAGACACATGCTCACAAACAAGTTTCCTTTGTTTCATTATTGTCTGAATACAAGAACATATGGTTTAAATTTCACCATGTGAGTTTAATTTATTATTATTATGAAATAGCCAGAATGAGTCAGAGAACTGCAAACAAGAAACATTAACACATTTCTGCCCTGCCTTTTTGAATAACTACTTATATAAATCTATAAACTACTTGAAAAAACACTGCTCTCTGGATTGAAGCAGGTGAGGTAAATGTCTGCACCTTGATCATCTACAGCTCTGTTGTCATCCACAGTCCACTCGTCCTCCCACATCCAACCTGGAGGACAGTCAAACTCTCCGGGGTTTTGGCTCTTCTCTCCATTCTGCGTGACATAAAATCTCAGTTAAGGCTGGATCAAGTCATTGCTTTGCAAGTCATGAGTTAAGTCTCAAGCTTTTGCACTCAAGTCCAAAGTTAAAACAGGCAAGTCACCAGATGTAATGCCATTTTATCAACAGACCCTCAATTTATTGTATTTTGTGTTGTGTGTCACAGAAACAAGGATATGAGCTGTGTTTGTATGTGTGCTGTTTAAAGCCTCCCTGTACGTTATTTGCATGTAAGTGGCCTGTTCTCACCACGTCAGTGAAGGGCTCAGAGGCAGCCTTCCACTCTCCACCAGGGAAGCGACTCTCATTTTGAAACACCTCGTCCATGAATTCAGTGTGTCCAGCGTCTGCCTCTGTTAACAGGCTGAAACACAAAGTCAGACATACTGTATGCACCATCTGTGTGTATGAAACATGAAAACACACTTTTACAAAGGCTACTTAAAGTCACTGTGTGAAATTGGGCGCCCTCTGGTGGCAGCTTCGCCAAATACATCTGGCACAGCAATGCATGCCACAACTGCAGTATAATGACGTTAGCGCAGCGTGAGAGAGGAAAAGGTTTGCTTGTTTTAATAGTCACCATGTTTACATGCTGGGAGTAACCCAGCTACTGATGTTTCACTTAGGCAATTAAACTTTCTGTGTATTGTAATGGATCACTTATAATATGCAGATAGGTAACAAACTAAAGGAAAGACAAGGAAAACAAAGATGTTGTTCTCTCATGCACTATATGAAGTCTGCATTTGTTACAGCTTTTTTCCTTTGTTTTGTTTGTTTGTGCTAGGATTGTCATGATAATATAATTTTTAACATAGATACAATGCTAATATTAAAAAAAAAAAAAACACTCCATACCTATTTCTGTACCATGGCAAAAAGAAAAGAATGTCCTAGACACACAAGATAGTACATTATCTTTTTTGCTATCTTTTCTTTCCCCTTGATGTCACTGAACACTGTCTGGTTCTATTTTGCAAGCCGAATTTCAGGCAGGACAAACAGGTTCTTCTCATACTCAATAATTAATATTGTATTATTTTAAGCAGGTAGTATTGAAAAGTATAAATACTTTTGACAGCTGTAGTCTGTACATTGCATATATACAGTAGTTAGTGCCCGAGATGCTCCAAGACATGTACTGATGATGATGGCGTCGTAGAACCAAACAGTTAATCAAGTACATTTGGACTGAAGTGCAGAGAATGGTCATACCTGAGTTGACAGATTAAAAAAGTAAGTGCAAATAACTTCCAGCTCTGTGGTCATTAAATCATGGTCCATGGCATGAGAGGAATGTAAACACTAGGGAGCAGACTTAGCCCACTTCCCCTACAGACCACAGAATGTGTGTGCTCAGAGGAGAAAACACACATTCGACCAGTATAACCAGCAGGGGAACCTCCATTAAACTTCAGACAAACTGTCTCATAGACGTGACTAGTCTGAATCCTAAAACAGTTGGTCCAACATTTTGCATTTTAGAAGACAAAAGATGCCGAACAGTCATCTACAATTACACTCACGCTTTCTCCGGGTCGATGAACCAGTCACCTTCCCACTCCCATCCTCTTGGGGGCATGAAGTATTCTTGTTTCAGCTTCAGTTTGCCAGTTACGTCGGAGAATTTGTGGCGTCCCACCAGTCCTGTGGTTCCCCACTTCCCAAACATCTGGGCCTGGTTCTCGTACTGTAGTGGAAAGGAGGTTTTAAGTTTACTGATGAGACTTCTTGCTCTGAATAATCTTCAAAAGATCTTTGAAGTTCTAATGCAATGCCTTTTTTTTCCAATAACTTTTTAATTGGCAAAAATACTAGATGTGCACATATTTTTAAAAATCCGTGTAAATGGACAGGATTGTCACTCTATATTTTGATATTTTTACCCGACCCCTTCCCACCCTACCCTCACCGACTGACAACACAAAAGAGGATAAAAATTATAACACTGATAATAAACACTGATGACAAAAATGACAATTATGAGACATAACATCAACACAACAACATCTTTTTTTTTCTTTGAGAGATAAATAGACATACATGCTCTGCTATGACCATGATATTTTGAAGTGATTTACCAGCTCAGCAAAGACGCTGAAAGTTCCCTCAGAGTAGGAGTTGAACTTCTTCTCATGTGCAGACAGACCCAGCCACATGTTGACTCTAATCTGAACCGGCACCTTCAGGCCCTTGTTCTTGTCCATGGGGTACTGAGAGGAAAGGAACAGGGGGGAAGGAAATCACATGAGTATTACGATTTCAGTGGAATCAATTCTAGTGCAGCACCTTTTAGCACCAAACTGCTACCTTTAAGTTTAAAATGATTTATCTGCTAAATTACGATTCATTTTTCCAACCTCTCTTTTATTAGTTTGCTTATTTTTGATTATGGATGTGTACCTCTAAGAAGATAGTCTGTGTCTTGCCACAGTGTTGTCCACAGGCCTGCTCGCTGTATGTGGAGTAGAGGATTTGGTGAGCGGGGATGCGACTGTACGCCACCCTCTTCTCACCGCGCAGCATCCAGATGATGACGTCAGGCATGCTGTTCTGAGGCTGGACGGTAAAAACATGTCAAGAAACAGTGAATTAGATATTGCATCAATGTGAGACTGATTTCACCTGAGATAGTGCGATCTGTGCACACTTCTGAGCTGCTTTCCCAGATCCATGTCATTTCACAGACAGCCGTGTGTTCGTACCTCTTCAGCCAGCACTTTGAGTTTGTCCGCCCAGGACTCAATGTCGGCCAGAGTGTCGCGGATCTCCGTGGCCTCCTCTCTCATGCGTCTCGCTCCGTCCTTGATGGTGGTCAGAGCGCTGTCTCGCAGCTTCTTGATCTGGATGTCCAGAGAGGTCAGATTGGGGCGACCCTCTAGCTCAGGCGTCGGGAAACTGAAGGAGTGCAGAGACAAAAATGGGATTATAGTACATCCACATGCTCCTCAGAGGGTCCCGGTTCCAGAGTTGGGAAGAGGGTGGAGTATGTTAAATGCTGAAAACCATTTGTACCTGACTTACAGGATTAATGCTAATAAATAACTTTTCCATTTAAGCAAGGTCACTCTGTATGGAAAGCAACTAACAATTACAGATTACATGTGAATGAAAAATAGATATTCAGAAGATGAATAAATAAAGTTACCAACATTTACTTTTGTCTGCCATGTTTCTGCATATGTGACAACATAACACAAACTGAGATTATACTGAGTTTACCCTGTAAACTCTAAAATCCCTCTGGCTCGAACACCTGTTTTCAGGTGAAACTGAACACAGTTTGCTTAATTTGTGTCCGTCTCTTTTGGTTTCCTTTGACTTTTCACTACATTAAAACGACGCGCAGCCAACAGAAATGATCTTGCTGTACTTTTCAGCAGCACCGTATCTGCCATTTACCTTTCTAGATCTTCAATCAGCTGGTCGAGCAACTTCAGCCACACCTCTACTAGCTGGTTGTCAGAGACTTTCGCCAGGATGGCAGTTTTAAATGCCTCCAGGTTGGATTGCTGCAACAACAACACAATAGGGGTGAGGATTACACTCCAATCATGACATGATTTTCACTCTGGTACAAGTAGACACACGCACCAAACATTACATCATATTTAAAGTGCTTCAAATCTACAGGCAATAAATCATAGACTCTGATTGTCATCAAAGTTTTTGAGGATTACAGAGGATAATTCAGCATTACCAGGTGGTGAATAATGTAGAGGATGATGTTGACAGTGTCCAGGCGGTGGCTGATGTCCTCCCAGAATGAGAGAACCACAAC
Source organism: Lutjanus erythropterus (assembly GCF_056507025.1). Lineage (NCBI taxonomy): Eukaryota > Metazoa > Chordata > Actinopteri > Lutjaniformes > Lutjanidae > Lutjanus > Lutjanus erythropterus. The sequence goes on along the minus strand of NC_139333.1, from coordinate 11,688,607 downwards.
CACAGGCTTAGTGTCCGCCCAGGGCAGGTAATAGTAGTGGTTACCTGGAGAGATTACACACAAATTAAAAACCCTTCTGATAAGACAGCTGGTTTTAAATGTGTCCATGGTGCATGAACAGATCAGATACCAGCTCCCTCACTCACCATCAAACACAGCACAGCTATACTGAGTGGTGGAGGCCAGCGGTTTGCAGGTGGTGTCCAGTTTGTTGCCGTAGTTACCGATGCTGACCTCAAACTGGATTGGCTCTCCCGGTTCCTGTATCATGGTGGCGCTGTGGAAGACCGCACACAGACTGTACTTCCTCCTCCGCTGGTATTTCTAGTTATGGGGAAGAAAACAGAAGAAGAAACAAGAAGTAGAAAATATTTTAATCAACTGAAATTCAGTATTCATGTACAGACTTTTTAAAGGGATAATTATAATTATATAGTAATATATAATCAATATCAGTTTAAGTGTGCACTATATTTAGAGTATTTCAACTGCTTTAACCTCGCAGTTATATAATGGCACTTTCCTGTTAGGCTGTCTAAGCCAAATATCACTCTCTCCAAACCAAACAAATTCAGTGGATGACTCAGTAATTTTACCTTGCAGAACACAGGAGTTGCTGGTCTACAGCTGCCTAAATCTGTTGGTTTGTTTATGTTATTGTGTAACTTTAGTGAAGGCAAACTATCCTTTTAAAACACTAAAGTCAACCAGAGACACAAATTCACCAACAGACTGAGGCACCAGTCTGGAAAGAGCCATATTTGGCTTATAACAGCAGTTTCCTGTCAGAAAAGCCTGTCTGTAGGCAAAGTAAAGCAGTGGAAATATTCTAAATATAACGTGCACTTAGACTGACATTGATTTTTTTCCACCTGGACCTCTTTAAGTGGCTAAAATCCATTTTGATGCTAAACCTGTCCACAGCAGTTCATTGCTTAACTTCCATGCTGGTACTCCTCTCTGCTTCTCCAAACTGGGGGCGTGTGGACCACCCTCTCCTGTAGCTAATACAATGACTATAGATAAATACTTAATACAACTCCACATCAAATAATCCCAACTATCAATTTAAAGATTGTAAACCCGGTTTTGGTGCAAAAGATGACATAAAGTTCACATCTCACCAGTAAAACCACACTGTTGTCAACCTGAAGCACACTTGTCAGATATCCCTCAGTGGATAAATAGTTACAATACCTGCACCACCAGGATGTCGTCACTGTTGATGCCGTCTACGGCTTTGTCTGCTTTGCCCTCTAGCTTAGTGGACAGCTCAACCAGGATCCTGCCCCTGTACGCCACTCCTTCTCCCTGCAAAGACATTGATATAAAATGTTGAAAAAGGAGGAGAAAGGTTACAATTGTAAATGACAGATTCTGAGAAGTCTTCTACCTTGCCATAGTTGAGATCCTCGTATGGGTCTGGCAGGCCAGTGAACTCTCTGGGGCTGCCATACAGGTTGACATAGCAGGGTCCAAAGACAGGCAGGAAACCCACTTCAGCCTGCCCTGTGTTAGCTGTGGAGAGATGGAAACAGACTTAAACTCTATTTGATTTAACTCAAGCAGAGCTAAGCAAAGCCTTAAAGGGACAGTTCCATTTATTTCAAGTGGGGCTGTATGAGGTATTTATCCAATTGTCAGTGTATTACCTACAGTAGATGGTGGTCAGCACAGCCCCAGTTGGGGGAAGCAGCAAGAACCCCAGTGTAGGAAGCTAGGAGGAAACAATGTACTGCTGTGGACAGTCAGCAGCAAGAAAAGGTTGTCTGACGGAAAAGTAAAATGTGAAAAAATTCTAAATCTAGTATACCCTTAAACTGATATTGATCTTTTAAAAGGTGGAGCTTTTTTGAGTGACTAATTTGATGCCGACACCGTCCACAGCAGTACATTGCTTCTGTGCTGGTTCTCCTCTCTGCTTCTCCAAACTGGGGACATGCAGGCTGCCATCAAGTGTAGCTAATAAACTAAGTTTGGATGTGATATGAACCTCATATCATCCCACTCAAATAATCTAATCCCTTTAATGTTAGTATGTCAGTGTTGCTGTACTTGAAGCGGTGGTAATGGACAGAATGAGGTGGAAAACGGGGAATGCTGGGTATGCATGAGGCAGGCACGACAGTATGACGACAAAAAAAAACTGTTAAACATTTAAATCCTAATTCTAACGTCAACACAGAGCATAGCACATTTTTATTTGCAATGTGCACACAGAATGAGACAATTAGCGTGCACAACATGCTCAATGCATCACATCTCATGCAACAGGGGGCAAAACAAAAAGCACAGGTGAACCTTCAAATGACGGCATTTCATCATTTCCCGCATGTTCCTCTATTCCAGGAGAAAAGGGACAATTCAAGTAGTATTTAGAAGTTAATACAAACAGGCACATAAGAATAACAACTTCAGTTCTAACTGTAATTTTTTTTTTCCACATAGTAATACAAATATAAAAATCTTCAATGCAAAGGCTATGAACTTCAGTACTTGGATTTGCACAAACGATCCAGACTTATTCTTAGGCATTTTATTTCCAGCCAAAATTAAATTATTTAAAGGTTTAAAGGTTTTATTTTAATAAGAAAAATCAAAGATGAAAAAATTAAAAACAATACCTTCTATTTCTCCACCAGAGGAGGCTATCTTGGCCAGGTTCAGGTATGTGGTGCCAATAGCATCATTTCCTGTCAAACGATCCCTGCAATCACCACAACACCTTTAGACTCATGCTGGGTAGCACTGAATTATGTGATTTCCTGTTAAATAACATGCAAATGTGACAGGGATACTGTTATGCTCTGCTTTGTGGAGGAAGTAAAGTATGTGGAATATAAAAACAATCTCTCTTCATAATGCATTTATTGGCTCTCTGAGCCAAGTGTGTTTTCAACACCTTCTGAGGTACATGTAGTTTTTATAACCTTTCCTCTTGCACTTATTTCCCTTCAGCCTTCCTGGAGTTATCGTACTGTTCGGTCACTCAAACACACCATAATAAAAATGGGCTGAAAATCGGTGCCAACAGGATCCCAGAGCGTGTTACTGAGGGGAAAGGGAGGGGCCTGCACAGCCTGAGTCACAGGCTGCTACATTATTCTCATGTGGTTGGTGATGGGGCATGGAAACACACACACACTCATACACACTCACACACACTCACACAGCGCAGCTGACCACACTGCAGGAATGCTGCAGTGCACTTTCTCAACCCCACATAACTTTATGGACAAAATAACAGTGAATCTTCTTCAACACAAAATAACACAGGCTAAAATCTTTTACACATAAAATCCATTCTTGTTCGACTTACCAATCAAAGACTGTCAGTTTGACACGCTCACACATAGAGGGGAACTACAGAAAATACAAGAAACAGGTAAAAAAGTCAGACTGAGAACTTCATTCCTGATATCTATTACTTCCTCACAAAAAAATTAAATGATTTTGACCTATATTTAATTGAATACAGTACAAAGACACGATATCTAATGTTTAAACTGATTAACTTTATTGTTTTTTGTAAATATACACTCATTCTAAATTCCAAAAAAGTTAGGACAGGGCCATGTTTACCACGGTGTTACATCACCTTTTCTTTTGATAACACTCAGTAAACATTTGGGAACAGAGGACACTAAATGTTTTTTATTCTTCTTGATATACTACTTCAGGTGCTCAACAGTCCGGGGTCTCTGTGTCCATATTTTGGGCTTGATAATGCACAACACATTTTCAACGTGAGACAGATCTGGACTGCAGAAAAAAGACATCATAGCACATGTTGCTCCAAAACCTGCATGTACCTTTCAGCATTAATGGAGCCTTCACAGATGTGACAGTTACCCATGATACCATGCACACATCCCCAAACCATCTCAGAAATTAGCACTGGTAACAATCTAGATGGTCCTTTTCCTCTTTAGACCGGACGACACAAAATCCATGATTTCTGAAAAACAATCAGGAATATGGACTTGTCACACCACAGCACACTCTTCCACTTAGGGTCAGTCCATCTCAGCTGAGCTCGGGCCCAGAGAAATCTGCAGCGTTTCTGGATGTTGTTGATATTTGGGTTTCGCTTTGCATGGTAGAGTCTTAACTTGTATTTGTAGATGCAGCGACATAATGTGCTTACTGACAACAGTTTTCCAAAGTGTTCCTTCGTTGTCTCTGTTGTAAATTTATGTGGGTTTTTAAAGCAGTTTTCACTGCAGTGGTACCTGAGGGGTCAGAGGTCATGGGCTATTTTATGTTGGTTTGCCCCTATGTGAAGAGATTTCTCAAGATTCTCTGAATCCATTGGTGATATTCCTAAGTCCCTTGATTCATCATTCAATCATTGCATTGTATTTTTATTTATGTTTTAAACAAACCAGCGTTTTTGGAATTAAGGTTGTAGGTCAGGAAACGGCTTTCCATCCTTAAGACCTCTTACCTTTACTTGGAGGTTCAGTACTTGGTTCCACTCTGGGTTTGCATTCTTCTCAATGATCTGAGTACACAGCTGGAGAGACAGAAAAATAACACATCAGCATTAGAGAGACAGGAAATGGGGATGAGAGTGGGGGCTAAGACATGCAGCCACAGGCGGGAACCAAACACATGGCCGCCGCTGAAGACTGATGGTCTCAATCTGTACCAACTGAGCCACAGGAGTGCCCCAGTAAATGGGAATACTAATGGAATATTCATTTTCATTAGCCATATAAACAGTTTAATAAAAACAGGGGGGTAAATACTGGAATCTTTTCTGCATGTAAACAGTCAATGTTACATTTAACACTACAGCTAACCAGGAAAAATGACCAGGAACCTTTTTGCCAGCAAAGCGAGCCTCTAAGAATGGATCCACCAGGTTCTTCTTGTTTTCATCTCCTCCAAAAATTTCTTTCACGGTCTGGACGAATGCATCATCCACTGAAATAAGAAGACATTGAAAGCAAATTAATTAATCAATTATAAATCATTAAATCATTATTATTAAACTAACAGCATTGTAACATAGTCCTCTTGCTTTCATCAGATTTGGCAGCCTGCTGGAAACAATTGTATTTCAACAAGCTAAACCTCAACTTTGTTTTTTGTTTGTGAATCACTGACATATATAGAAATGGATGACATGACGGCTCCCCAAAAGTGAGGCCAAAACTTCTCGATCGCCCCCTGGTGGCTGGTTGCAGTATAGGTCATAATATGTGAACGATCTGAACCAGTTTTGTATGTGCTGTGTGGTTTAAATGACCTTTTAATTTGTTGCTGATATAAAATAATCAACTGCTTGTCTTACTCTGGGGAATGTCCTCCGCTCTGAACACCTTCAGAGACAGAGTGGCCCATCTCAGAGTCACTCCAGCTGGCAGCAGCAGATTACTCTCTATGTCATCTTGATCATCATCTGACTCCCTCTTCTCCACCTGCAGTATGTAAAATAGAAACAGCAGAAAAGAGTCCATGGCAGTGAGCGAGTGGCGTAGCCCGCATATTTACATGAGGAAAAGAGGAAGTGATCAGCGTCAGTCAAAGTTATCTGAGGGCTGTGATCTGTCAGTCATACCGGAGGCTCATCTCCAGTCCCCACCACAAAGAGGCTGACTTTGAGGTAGCCTTTAGCTCCAGAGCTGGAGTCGTCTGGGTCATTCAACAGGAGCCACTTCCTCATCACACAGTGGGCTACAATGGGACAGACGCTCATATAAATACACCATATAAAGGACACATAGAGTTCACTAATACACACAATACCATCGGGTAGAACGTACTGGCAAGTGAAAAACATTTTGAGATAATGTAAGTAAACAACTCAACTCATAAGTACACATGCACTTACATTATCACTTTAAGTTGATATGGCAAACCTGTTAGCTAACAGTTGCTTATTCACACATCCAGCAGTTTTGGAGCAACATTTGCATTCCTGTGGAGTTTTTGGCTACCTGGCTAATGTGAGTCCATTATTTACCTTCTTTTTAGCTCTGTTTAGTCTCCACCGTTCTAAGGAACACGTCTGATTTTGCAGCTGAATTGCTCCACTGTGTTCACGACCTAGTTCCTAACTCTGTCTGTTTGCCATTTGGTGCTGTGTATAGGGGGTTTTAGACCTTTTTAGCTGAAATCTACACTATGAGAGCGGTAAAGTTGCAGGAAAACCAAAACAACAAGCTGAAAAATGCTATAAAAAAAAAAAACGATAAGAACTGCAGCGTATGATTATCTAATTCTTTGTGGGTGCAGACATTTATCATATTACAGAAAGAGTAACCAGAATTACTAATATGAACAAACACAAGGTCGACTAAAAACTACACTATTTCCCTGTCACGCTCTAACGTCCACAAGCTAAACAACAGCATCCTCTCAGCAAATGTAAATGACACACAAATCTGTGGTTGGTAACAGGCTTACCTGGTTCATCATACACATAACCAACGTCCAACTGTGTGAGAGAACAAAACAAGATCAGCAAGATTCGTATTAACGCATTTAACACACTCCTCTACGTATTATGTGAAGATTAGATGAAACCAGGTACCTTGAACTCTCCCATGAGACTGTCAGCCCTCAATGAATAGGAATTATACACCTGCAGAGTGTAACAATTCACAGTTAAATATTCATACACACTGACAGAGGATAGGAGTCTAAAATCAACTTATGTGTACTGACCCGGAAGCTGAGGTGCTTATCAAACAGATCTGATGGAAGCATGTGGACGTTGTAGAAGAATATCTGCAAAAATACAAGATTCAATGAAGATAGACTAAATAACTGCATTTAAAGTGGGCATCTGAGCAATTTGTGTGTTTTGTAATTTCAGATGGCTAGCCCTACACCTTGCCAAATTATTTTTATGTGACAGACCAATAAAATCAAAAGGCACAAATCATCTGCCAAAATTGCGTCATCTACTGCCCCACTGTACAAGAGTTAAGCGAGAGTACCTCATCAAAGAAGGGGTTGTTTCCCCTCTTGATCCTCGTCCTGTGGGTCTGTCCACACACGTTAACCTTCACCACTGGTTTGATGTTGTTTCCAGACAACTGACGCGCCTCAATGATCCGCACACGAATCTACAAGGCACAAAGTGTCACAGTATGAAGATGAAGGTATAAAATTCATGACAGTACGAGAGCATCTGACTCTGATCAAGATTACCTCAGTGCATTTATACTGTAGATGTATAGATACATAACCTGAGAATCATCTGAGAAGCATTGTTTCCGGTAATTCATGCCAAAAAATAATCAAACTTTCTTATTGCTGGCTTTACAAACATCCAGAACATTTTAAACATACAAGGATTACAAAGAATGAAGGTAGCCTGTAAAAAGCATCACGTTCTTTTGTAAAGAAAGAAATGACGATCATGATTGCTTATGATCTTTTTATCCCAACCACAAGCATTCATTGTAGTTTGCATACATTGCTGCCCAGACAACAATGCATGTACTGTGCAGTATTTACTTACATTTCACTTTAAGCCACCGACTGCGCAAAATTTCTACACAAACCACATGTCATTCAACAACCCTAACGCATCACCACTACATATCTGTTAGTGTTCCTTATTTAACTTGTATTTTTTTGTTTTTAACTGTATTTTATACAGCTTTTTTGCACTTTTCATCGCTAATATCTTGTTTCATTTCTGTCTTTTAATGTGAATGTGTGAATTCATAATACACCACACAATTTGTGAATGACAACAGCAGGTTCATTGTGCTTGCATCTTATTGAATCTTGAATGCTGCTAATCCTTCCCTCTGCAAACAGTGAGATGGACAGGCTGAAAAGAACACAGACTCCAACATTTTTGCACCAAGGATTGCTTCAGTTTACACAAACAAAAAAATGCATAACATCAGAATCAGAAAATCTACTCGTATTGGCTTTAAGTGCTTGATTTGGAGCTAAAGAAGAAATATAAAAATTTTAATCAGCACACTAGTTGTTGGGTTTTGTTGTGTGTTATGTATCTCTTCGGCAAAAACACTATCAAACTGACCTGGAAGTCTTGAGGTTTGTTGACCAGTCGGTGGCGTTTCTGTGCCCTGGCCACCCGCTGGCGGAGGTTAGTTGTCTGACCAGGGGACATGGGGGCACCTGCAGAGCCACTTTGGCCTCCATCTGGTAGAGTCTCATCGCCCTCACCCCCACCACCTAATCAGAAAAACAAACAACATGATCAGAGATCAAATACATAACATGGCTCGAAATTAACTGCATTCCTGAGAATTAGATAAACACACCAGCATCCACTGTGGCATCTCCTGCTTGAGGGTCGTTGGGGTTTGGTGCAGCGTTGGCTGGAGGATCATAGCCAATCATGAGGTTGATTGTAGCCTGGAACCAAAAAAAAAGAAGAAGTTCGTCTATTATTTCATTTATTTCTTTAAAACGATAAAAGTTAGCCTGTTTATTTTATATTTGAATCCGTAAAGAAAGAACCTTACTCCAATATTCTGTCCACTGTCATTGACCAGAGGGACGTTTCTGGACGGTAGTGATCTCACTTGACCAGAGGCAAGATCTCTCAAAGAGATTTTGGTTGACCCGAGCAATCTGTTAATGGAAAAACAATGGGGAAACTAAACACGGAAACAGATTTGTACTGGGTGTCAGGTAATTTTATAGGTGTTATAACGTCAGTTTTCTTGATGACAGTTCTGCACTGATTTCCTGATTTGACAAGACAAAGCTCAGGCTGCCATTTTATTCTAGTCAGCACACATATCAGTAATCAAGTTACAGAGCTCAGAGAAATGAAATGTTGTGTGTGTGCTCAGTGAAGTCACATTCACAAAAGAGGCATATAGCAGGTTGCCACCCAGAGCCAACAAACCCTGCCTGCTCAGACAAACAAACGCACCCCATGAGCCAGCATACAGTCAACGCCGCACAGAAGCTACCTGCCAGTGATTCACAGCGTGTTTAGATCATCTTTGACCTCCTGCAAAGACAACTGAAAACAAATACTTCTTCCATTTGAACTTCATTTACATACAAGCTATGAAAAACAGAGCAAGGATGATTCTGGAAGTGTTCGAACTAGACCAGCGATTATTTTTTCTACTGGTCAAATAACAATGTGGTTAACCTGAAAAGTACAGTTGTACCACCAGTCCAGTCTTGGCTAAAAATCATGGCATCTTCCTGGTAAGAAAAACATTATCCTCTACGGTGTGGATCAAACACTGAGTAAACAATAGCAGTTTTTCCATGAAGTAATTTGCCTCCGTCAATGAGTCGAACAGTTTGCTTATGGAATGTTAATTACAGCATTTCCTGAGAAAAGAAGTAATCATTAACATCTTAATGATCAAGCTGCGAAAAAAGATCTAATTAATCAAACTGCAGAGAGAAGGCTGTGAGTAAAGGACGCAGATAAAGTTGAACTACAGTTGCTGTGAGAGCTGTGTGGCTTTAGCTGAAATCTAACAATCACATTCCTCTGTTAGATATTTCAAGGATAAAAATTAAATGAAACTAAGGGTCTATCTGACTGCCATGAATACTGGCTGTGTTAAATTGAAAAAATTGCCATGAAGCAGTTTGTTACTGCTTGCGGTTGATTGTTTGGTCTGTCTTGGTGTGCAGCCAAGAAGTATACAGCTTCATGTGCAACTTGTTTATGCTCAGTCAATTAGGAATAATATGAAAGCAGTGATGTACTACTTGTTCTGAGAAGAAAAAATATTGGCCACTGAACCATTAGAGGCCTGAGTATTTGAAATATATACATGCAGTTGCCAGTTTATTAGGCACACCTTGCTAAAACTAATGCAGTCTAATACAACAGTCCTGCAATACCTTCATATAAGCTGTTTTATACTGACAGGTGTTTCTACTATTTTGTCCATCCCACTGATAACAATGAAGGCAGGTGAAATACCAGAAACAACTCTGCTATATAGTTCAACAGCACCACAAAGTGCATCTAGCCAACACCTCTTTAAAAACAACCCCCCCCCCCACCTGTTTCATTGAACAGGTTAGTCAAGTCTGACTGAGATTTGTGCAAATTAGAATCTATGGCCCCGACCATGGCTCTGAATTATCAGCAGCTTAGCTGTGCTGTGTATTGATAAATCCATGCCACTGTCCGGGGTGCTGAAGTCGCAGACATAATTAAAAAAATCATATGACACTTGATATTGTCTAAGAATTTGAATATTATTATAGCATGATACGGTATAAGTGTCGTCTTTTCCTGGTTTTAAAGGTTGTATTACAGTAAAGTGATGTCATTTTCTGAACTTGCTCTGGCTGTTCTCGTATTTGCCTTTACCCAGTTAGTCATTATATCCACATTATTGATGAGTATTCACCAAAAATCTCATTGTGTTAAAAATATTTTGTGAAAGCACCAACAGTCATCCCTATAATACTGTCACTATATCGAGGTATTTGGTCAAAAATGTTGTGATATTTGATTATGATCATATCGTCCAGCTCTACTATATTGCAGCCTGTATACTCTATTGAGCAGTGTCACTTTTATGATCAAAGCAAAAGTAGTAATGTGAAAGAGCAAAAGAGTGAGAGGAAAACCCAGACCAGGCCACCTCTATAATAAAATATTTTAGGGAAGACATGATCACAGATATAGTTTTCACTATAGGGTTAGGCTTAGGTTTGAGTTTGGGCCATCTCCCTGCTAAAAAATTAACAAATCACCTACTGGGTGTACCTAACAAACTGCCAACAGATAAATGTATGCTTGTCTGAATAAAATAATGTTCACTGTATTGAGCCCAGAGTAACACAATATAGTGAATGGAATGCAGCACAAAGTGTAATTTGTATCTTTGGGTGGACTGAGTCATATTATTCTGGCAGCAATCCTGACAGGGGGAATTTTCCCAAGACAGAAACTCACAGTTCTTCACCGTGGACTGTAGATTAAAATGACACCACTGCAGGCTCAGATTCAAAAACGTCCAAGACTGACCAGAACTCGAAGCTTTTGGACCTCAACATTTTTTCCCCCCTTTGCTAACAACTTTTACCCGGCCTGGATGGAAATGTCACAAGAAAAGAAGTGCAAGGAAAAGAAAACCACCATGTTATGTGAACTTAACTTCGATCAGGAAAGTCTTTAAAACTTAAAAAAGAAAAGCAAGAACTGGACAACCTGAGAACATAATGCCTCTGACCATCATTGTAGCTGGTGTGGTCCATCAGCATACATACGAAAATCAGGCTGATGGGTCAAGTAGTATGTGAGATTAGCTGTGGAGGAGCTTCAGGTCTGTTCATCACTCACACAGACACGCATGCACACAAAAGTAGAGCAAAGTTAGATAGAATATATATGAATAATTCAGTGTACTTCATATACAATTACTCAGGCAGCTGCATATCAGGTTGCCAACACTTTAAGCCATTACACAAATAGTTGGATAGAGTTTTAATGGGAGAAGAAGGGATGGACTTATTGTTTTGGCTGCACTCAGTGCTCTGCACCAGGAAGGAGGCTGACAAAGGGGTTCTCCAGGGAGTCCGTGACTCTATAAACCTGGTATGTAGCCTCAAATGACTGGGTGACCAACAACGCCTATGTGCAATTTTCCAATTGCCTCTCAGCAAAAACATTAACAGGACTCAATCAAAGAGTAACTTCAGGTATCTCCTATGAAACGATCACCTGAGGTTTTCAGCTCAACTGTGTTTTGTTAAGAGCATTCAAATATGAGAGAGATTAAGTCACACAGTAGATACGATAGTGTGCAATTGGAGAAGCAGTGACACCAGCCTGAACATGTTCCAAAAGTTATGGGGCTAATATTAACAGAGCGGTGCCACTTACATTTGTGAACAGGATCAGGAAGACGTACTTCGACTGACAAATCCTCCATTGTTTTCCATGTAAACACACAAGGAGATGACCAAAACAGGGTGAGTCACAGGGAAACATCCCACCTCTGCTGACTAAGTCACCACATCCAAGCAGTCACAATCACCCACAGACAGGGTGACACTATGCATATAGAGTTATTATTGGATGTAGATACAGTTTTCCCCTTTGTCAGAATGTTAAAGGCCTCAACAGATATCAGTGCTTCTTGCCACCAGACTTGCAGTCACACACTCAAAGTTTAACTTTTTGGCAATTCCACACATCCTGGTATGATCTGATCACCTCCCTGTGACACGGAAAGCTGATTTTCAACACAAGCAGCATCACAAGAGGAAGAGTGTCCTTGGCAGGGTTTCTGTTCAAAAACTTCCTCCCCTTGTCGTCATCATCAATTTTCTCTCACAGATCCCTGTGGGATGACGATGACGATGCATCACAGATCTGTTACAAGGCTGTGAAAGCCAGACATCACAGTTCCCTGATTATTGCCTCATATTTATCAACAGACTTTTCAGCTGTAAGGCTATAAAATCCAGAAATATTCAATATACATGGCCAGTGAAAGGAGGGGAAACACTTAAACAGGCCAACTGATGTCTGACTCTGCGTGTTATAAGACGGGAAATGAAACACTCTGTAGTTCTGCTGCTCCTATTTCCTGTCACGTTGGTGTTATCAAAATACTAATCATGCAATAACTTTAAAAGCCATTTCAGTGTATTCCTTCGTTTAATATGTAACTATTTTTATCTCAACATTGGTGGGATAAAAACTAGAATGCAAAGCAAGTGCAAAGCCTATCAGGACAGTTAATTTTCAACCATGAACTAGTTTTACTAAATTGATGGTCTAGATACTTTTAACTGTATTCAATTTTAGCTTGCAGCACAGCGTTAAGGATGACAATGTCAGTCCACTGATCAGTCCACCACTTTGGTCTAGACTGAAATATCTGAACAACTATTCAACGGATTAGAGCTGCAACAATTAATCTGCAATTAAACTATTTTGATAATCGATTAATCCGTCTGAGCAATTTCTAAAGAAAAGTGTCACATTATTTTGGTTTCTTTACTCCTTTATGGCAGTAAACTAAATATCTTATGGTTGTAATTAAAACAAGACATTTAAGGATGTCATCTTGTGCTTTGGGAAATACTGATTGACATTTTTCACCACTTTGTGGCTTTTAAAACAAACAAATATTAATCAATTATTCAACTATAAACATAATTGTTAGTTGTAGCCTTAAAATGGACTGCCATTAAATCTTGTACAGTTCTTCTTGATCCCCAGAGGATGAATCCTACTGACTCTGGTGATCCTTTTAATCTAGTGCCACCATGAGGTTGACATTTGTGGTTCAGAGTGAAAACAACTTCTTCTGTCAGCTGATCCCGAGACTTTCAGATCATACCCTGTCAAATACAGGTCAGCTTCAGACCAGCTCTGCTTTCCAACAACCAATCAAAGTAAACCAAATTATGAAATTAACAAAAGATGCCTAACCGGAACATTGGACGAATCAAACCAAAACTCAGAACAAACTGAATTGCTATCTGGCCCTAAACCATGAACATAAATTGGCAAATTATCTTTTTACTGTCAGAGATAAAACAGAGACAGATCCTGACCAAATACAGACTCTGGTACCACAGGGTATTCATCGAGAGATACAAGAAGTCAAGGCTACAAGTCAAGAAAAGAAATTTTCTGTATCATAAATGTTCTGGCCATATTGTTTATCAAACATTCATGCCAATAAATCATATTAAAAGGAAAACTATTGGGTGGATTGCTGTGGAATTTGCCACAGATTTTAAAGGCCCCCAGAAGGTGAATTCTAAAGACTTTGTTGATCCTCTGACTTATTCCCTGGTGCTACAAGCAAATCACAGGTTTCTCTTTAGCTGTTCAGGGAAACAGCATATACTAATGGATGAGCACAAATTTTGGTTCAAGACATTCGTGGCTTCCAGAGGATGAATCCTAATGATGCTGGTGATCCACTGACATTTCCTCTGGCGCCATCAGGAGGTTGACATTTTGTTTTTTTTTATTTAAATATCTCAAGTATTGTATCGGTTGCTATGGACTCTGGTACAAACACTCGTGGTCTCTAGAGGCATTCAAGTGACCTCTGTGAGCCCCTGACTTTCCATTTAATGCTGCCATGAGGTGGACATTTGTGGTTCAGAGTGAAAACAACAGTAGGATGGATTGTTGTGAAATTTTCTATGGATATTCAAGGTCCCGTGAGGTTAAATTCTATGACTTTCATGATCTTCTGACTTATTCTATGCCACTTCTTCTTTGAAATATCATAATATCTACCAATGGATCAGCACAACCTTATGTACAAACATCCATGGTTCCCAGAGAATGAATCCTAATGACGCTAGTGATCCCATGACATCGCCTTTAGTGTCTCTTTGAGGTTGACACTTTCTGTTTTTTATTGAAATACCTCAAGTATTGTATGGACTGCTGTGACATTTGGTACAGACAGTCATGGTCCCCAGTGGATGACCTGCAATGGTCACTTGGTGATCCCCTGACTTTTCATGTACCACCATCATACATTCAAAATGAATTGTCAAGGACTTTGGTTTAAGACTGTATAAGTAATCAGATTCCCTTCAGCTTCAGTTTTACTTGTTGTTTAGTGCTAATTAACAAATGTTAGCATGCTAAGACGGTAACATTACTCGCTAAACATTTGAGACATCTTAATGTTGTGAAATTTGTACTGTCTTATGATTGTGTTTTTATACAACACGTTAAGTTTTCTTAACAGATGTTACTCTCCCTTTTCCTTCCCAGGGGCTAAAGATTAAAGCTGCTTTAGCTAAGAAGCTGTGCACTGTCCCTGTCAAACAAACAAGCAAATAAATTAATAAATAAATAAATGTCAGCATGTCAGCAGTGTCTCTGTTAGCATGTTGTGATTAAGTGCATCCTTACAGAGCTGCTGGCATGGCTGTAGATGTGTGGCATGTTTTGACCTGTCTACCATATTTTGGCTTTACTTCTTTAAATAACTGTCTCTAAAAAAAAAAAAAAAGGATTAAAATTGAAGCATGAGGAATTCGAACCTCAAGCATGTGTCATTTCACATCTGAAGAATATATGTAAGGAAGTGAGACATCTTGCCCATTATTTAACTCATGAAACTCCCTATAGTCAAAATTTGTCAAAGACTGTGCTGTTATTTACGCAGGGGAACCTTGCCTTACAATCTGCTGATTCCTTTCTAAAATCTAATTAGTTAAGAAGACACCGATTGCTATTTCTTGTTCTTACTTTAGTTGCCACGACGACAGGGATCTCCCATAACAACAGCTGGCAAACTATTTATGAGAATGAGAGAAGTACTTCTCTGCTCCCACTGTGTAGATCTTTAGGGAGTGTGTCAGACGGGCCAGCCCAGTGGAAAACTTTACTCAAGTTAACATGGACTCATGTGCTGGAAACACACATCTGAGAAGCTCCTCCCTCAGTTATGACTGTCCCGTACACTGGGGGAACTTTTAGTCTGTAAAGTGTATGAACAGGACAAAAAAATATACCATGTATGATCTGTTGGACATAAATCATGCATCAAGATACACTGTCATGTGCCTTGTTTTCTTATGACTTTGATCGCAGTAATTAGTGATGTCTCGGAAACATTCTTCGTGGCTGGTCTAGATTGGTCCCATATGTGACTCTGGCTTTATTTGGAACAAGCAGCCTTGAGCTGTTTCGCAGCGACTTAGAAAGATTTTGCATGGCAGCATCTCTCTTCACACACTATCAAACAGCTCATACAGACTGTATATACCACAATCACACCATTACAAATTTTGTTGATCAAATAACCACCACAAACCATATGCCTTTAAGATTTGTCCTTGTCCTCAGTGACAGAGTGCCACACAAATCCCAAACAGAGCAAGAGAAAACAAACAGCAATTCATCCCTTCATTGTCGCCCAATCAGGAGCAGTCATCCCACACAGCCCAGCAAGTCTCAGCATGGTAAGCAGGGTGTGAGGGGGTAGAGGCAGCCAGCTACATAACTCAAACACTGGGCCACTATGACAATATCTAACTTATCTTCCTTGTATATTACTGTGTCATTGCTGATAATGATATACATCCCAACAAGCAGGTGGTGGCCTTTGTCAAGTACAAATAACTATTTTGCAGCCAAGGTACTTCAAAAGCTCTTCAGATTGAGACTGGCCTAATGTCAGCTCATGTGCCTGTGTTGTATCTGAACAACCTGTGAAAAAAATGACATCCATACAAGTGAAAAATCAAAGAGACAGCTACTATTAGCTAACCTGGAACCATATTACAGAATCTTCTTGACTTGCAGATGTGAAGAGTAGCATCAATTGCAAGACAACAGACATAGGTTAATAAAGAAATGTTGCATTGAGTATTCAGGATTTCCTAACCTGAGATAAAATAGGATGATGAAAGATAAGACAAGATTCCTAAAGTTATGATTTGTTTCTGTAATCCCACATTGGGAAAAGTTCCTATCTCAGACTCTTCTTATCTTAAGACCTAAGTTAGGGAGTTTCTTTAATAGGATCCCTGCAGTCTGACTCAAGATGTTTTTGGCTCAGACCAGAAGAAGTTTGCACTGTGATTCACTGAGGTGAGGTACCTGGCTTCTCTTTCATCACTGCGATCCGCTTGTTGCACAAAGCGTAAAGCCAAAGCTAACAGCGCGCTCAGTCTCAGGGGCTGCAGCGTTGCACTTACTTGTCTTTCCCAATAGTTTCATAGTCTTTCACAACCACGTCTATGTGGGAGCTGGGGTCCAGCGGAGTGCCCTTCAGATCAAACTCAAGGACCTGTAAGACAAGATGAGGGGGACACAGTCCAGCAGATATAATACTTCAACTGCTGTTATGACCCAAAGAAACATTTTATCTTTCAAATGATTTATTAACTCATTTAGAAGAAAGTCACATCTAACACCACTACATCAGCCACATAATCTGTGAACATGGTAAAGCATACTGTGACAGTCATATGATTGTCATACTATATATTTGCCATGTGATGACTAGTGCTGTAAATAAAGTGGGGATATCTTGCAATTAGTCAGTCATTCCTTCTTTCTTTACCAGCTAATGTAAAGTATGCTTGTTTAAAAATCAAAGTTAAAGAGATACATATATGACTGTGAGTGTGACCATATGTTTGTGTAATGGATTTACCTCATTCCACACCGGATTCACCTCACTGTCAATTGATTTTGTTTTCTTCTTCTCCTCTGAAAGGGAATTTTTTTGGTGAATATTTGCTGAAAGATACTTGCCGTTTCTCTTCAACGTTTGACACAGCAGCTTATTCCTCACAATGAAAATATTGTATGGCACATGACGTCTAAAGAACAGGACACGCACAGGTCAGCCAACCCAGGAATTCACCTATAATCAAGTTAAGCACTGCTGAATCAGTTTTTATCCAAACTGGCACAGTTCTGCATGCTTTATGGGAAGAGTGGTGTTGGTGTTAGTGGGCTGCAGTTTCTGCTTTTACAGGGAAGAAGGAAAAAGACAGAAGTTGCCACACCTGTGGGTGATGATGATGACACCAGCTAAAGAAAACAGCTGTGAGCAACTAGGTCTGATTGCAAGATCTTTTCCACTTCGGGAAGAAAGACCATTCTGTGACTGATATCAATTTAATGCAGCAGTTGCAAGCTAAGTTCCTTACAACCTTTAACCTTCATAACTTTTCCCTTCATTATACTCTTTTTTTTCCCTTGTCTTAGCTCATGTCTACACACTGTATCCTACAGGTCCTGGCATGGTCCACCCTACCCAGCTGTTTTTTCATCTTGGAAATGCTGTGACATGTTAGGAAAGTCTTAAGTGGCGCAATACAATTTATGCTGATTAAGTTTTTAACATGCTGCATTTAAAGGACACTTCTAGCCTAAACTTTTTAAACTTTAAATGGACCATCGGGCCTCTAGTTAATGCACAAATACAGCAGAGCTGCATAAGAGCTCGACTACAGTTTATTACATAAGCAATCATTTAAATACCACAGCAAAGTTAAGTTTATGATGTTATATTATGTAATCAAGCAAGTGGGTAAAAAGTTAACATTTACATCAAACAACATGCTTTACATTTATCCAGAAACCTAAAAAAAAAAAAGAAATTAATAAACTAAATAAGATGGGACTTACCTTTAAATATCACAGAGGTAATTGGATCAGGATTTCCAACTCTCTTTTTAGGCAGGCCTTTAGCCGATTCTACCACAACCCGCAACATGGCAACAGGCAGGTTTAAAAAACACTATGTAAGTAAGAAAGAATTATAAAAAGTCTACAGAGAAATGTCGTGTTTTGTCATCCTCACTGCCCCATCACTGCAGCCCACGGGGCAGGGCTGAGTGAGGAAGTCTAGGTCCCGATGGTTCGGACGGGGGGGGGGTGAGGGCGGGTCACGGGGGTGTAATTATTCTGACTGGAAGCGAGTGAGGTGCTGCTGCCACCGTGTGAGTGCAGCGGAGTGGAAAAGACTCAAGTCGGATCACAGGATACATAGCTGTGATTCTTCATCAAATCCAGTAAAACATTGTGCAGCATCCTCAAAGAGTGTCATTTTGTTCAGCGAGAGTAAAGTCGTCCTGACTTTGTATATTTAACGCTGGTAGTTGGGGAAAAATCCAACACTTTTCGGGTTATACTTTGCATCTGCACGTATGAGCGTTCATCAATTTTACTGTGGCTCCATCTAGTGTCCGTGCTGGGTAATAACATGCATATTTGACAGTCGACAGTGGGGCCACTCAAGGGACCCTCTCAACCTAACTACTCCACTGCCCTTTGTAAACGTTTCTGGGTAGCAGTGCATGTACAAACATGTCTGCCAAAAGCAAGAATATATCCATCCACAGAATGTATATGTATATTCTGAAATATGAGGTACTATCATTGATGGAAAGATACAAGGTAGATTTATTTAACATTTTACACATTGAACACAGGGTTGGATAGCAAGAATAACTTGTAGTTCCCTTCCCTGTACAGAGTTACATTTAATTTACAGTGGATTGGTTGAATAAATACAAATAACAAATGACTAATGTTTATAATGATGGTGATGAGGGCTGAGGAAGAAGTAAGCAGTGTCAGCCTGAGGGTAGAAATAGTCTGGTACAGCAGTGGATACTTCTGTATCTCTTTCCAGAAGGCAGCTGTGTGAACAGGCTGTGGCTGGTGCTCAGTGGTGGTACACAACTAAATTTACTCAAGTACAGTTTGTACTTAAAGCTGGGCCTGGCAGTTTATTTTCGGCAGTCATTAGGAAAGAGTTCCACAATGGCCTTTAAACATGATGTAATTCAGGTGGTCTGACAGAAGAACTGGACAACTCTTGGCTCTGTTTTCAGACTTTAGAAAATCTAGCTTGTGAATAAAGACTTTGCCGATCACAGGTTGGTGGGGTGGTTGGGTTTTGAGCCTCATTCCCAAACCTAAGTATTTGATGACCTGGGAATGAGACTCAGAAATCAACTATCTTTCACCAGAATCATATCATGCACCTTTAGTACAATGTTGAGGTACTTGTATTTTCATTCTCTGCTGCACTATGTTTCTACTCTACTACAATTCAGAGGTAAATATTGCACCATTTACTCTACTAAAATGACTTGATCATTATAGTTAGTTTGCTGTTTGATTAATGATGCAAAATATAGTCCCACTGGGCAAATTCATAACTTAACCCAGTATATAAAGTAAAATAAGCTGTATCTTTACTAGCACCAACATCAAAGTGATGTACACAAAAAGTGAAGTACATGTTAATGAATCCAATAACTATAAAACAATTATATAATAGGTCTATACATTATTCTAAATGGGGAATGCTGGATAATGAGTTCTTTTACCTCTGGTACTTTAAGTATATTTTGCACCGAGTACTTTGTTTTACCTTAAGTAAAATATAAATGCAAGGCTTTTACTTGTAATGGAGTATTTCTACATTGGGGTGCTTTATTTTAAATTAAAAACAAAAAAACTGAGAGCTTTTTTCTTGATGCTCAAACCAGCATCTCTGTCTGTTTTGTTTTCTTGTGTCAGGTAATCAGCGACCTGTTTACACCTGGCTGCCACGATGATGCATGTTGCAGTATTTTGGAACAGGAATATGTGATTAGTATTGTATAATACATTTTGAAACTCATGATTATCATACCAAATATTCTTTTTTAAAATAATTTTGGAAGCAATTATATCCCAGTTTCCTAACACCATGGGAGCAGCAGCTAAATACTGGCAAATTTGGAGCAATGCTGACAAATGTTTCCCGTAGACTTTCTTCAAAATATATCTCATATCCACTTCTGTTCACCTATCACCTACCATCTATATTTATTACCAGTCTACGATGTCTGTAGTCACTTTGAAAGACCCAGTGATGAAAAAAAAGGCATCATGGCACAACAGAAGACCTTTTTGACTGAAATAACGTAATGACACAAGAGAAGTAATAAACATATAAGGGGTCTTTCACACATTTAATAATTTTGTGGTTATGGGTGCACAACCAGATTGATGACTTAACTGTCTGAGGAATATTACAGCAGAAAAGTTATAAGTTCCACCTTTGCTTCTCTTCCTATAATAAGCCAAAATATGGCAGTTGTGTTACTGTGGACCAGTATTTTCTGTTGTCCATTACTGGTCTTTGCATCATATCTCAGATGAGTTATGTGGATAGTTGAGCCAGCAACATTTTCAGCTACTGGTGTGTAGGTCTAATATTAGACCTGGCGCAAGGAATTGCCCAGCAGACCAGGCTGTACTGGGACCTTCATTAAACATACTGGGAGGCCACCCTAGATAGCTCATGCTCATTGAAGTGGTGAGCAAAAGTGCTGTGGGTTGCCTGGCAATAATTAAACAGCATTGGTTAGACGACTGGATGACCATCATAATAAAAAAACAAAATAAAATAGTTGCTCTTTCTCTTTTTAACTTAGAATCACATTTGCACAGGACATCTAGTGCTGTAAAAATAAAATACATTAGATTTTTGAATAGTGTTGATTTTGTTAGAACAGCTGGACTGTCCTTGTGCAGAAGTTACCAATATGAACTCTCCTGGGTCCTGTGTAACTTTGGCTCTTTAAATGATTAATCCACTGAGGTCTGGCCTGTGGGGTTGTAGCTCTGTTACCCCCAGCAGAGTTGCAGTTATTTTGGAAACTCTCATCTCATCTCCCCATGGCCCCCTCACTAATGACGTGTTGACTTTCCCCCTCTCTGAGCAGTCAAACACTTGTGACGGCTGGCTTATTGATCCATGGACCTGGAAATTCCTTCCCTGTCTGGAGACAAGAAGCTTTGTTTGAGCCAATCGGGTTTGCCTGAAAAGACAGGGGATGGGTTAGCAACAAAGGTCTTGCATGTTTACACTCAGAGCATGGTGAGGATCAGACTCAGGCTGCACTTTTAAGGGGAATTTTGCATCTTTGTTTGTGACAAGCTTATGGATCTCAAGAACTTGAAACAGTGACCAAACTGGATTACATCTGGAAAAGATGTGCCAGTATCTGGTGCTTGGAAGACTTTAGAGAGGAGTTTGTTAAGATTATCAAGATGGATTCCTTAAGAAACAACAAAAATCCATGGGTGCTTTACAAGACAGAAGTGCCACACAGCAGGTTTTGGTGAGTTTTGTTTAGCTTATTTATTTGATCTTAATAAATATAACTGATCACTTTTTATTTATTCATTCATGAATGAACTGTTCATTCAACTGTTTCTGACCTTATACTATATACAAAAGCCTGTTTATCAGCGCATTGTATATCAGTTATTGCGCGTGATAGGTCAGCTGTCCCTCATAATTTTCCTCCATAACATCCATTAAACAATTGCTGTAGACGGTAAAAAAAAAATCCTCCACGAATTTAATGGAACCAACTAATCTTTTGTTGTTAAAATAAATATGCAAGTTTATATGTGAGTTTAATTTGTTCAATTAAACTTAAAATTTCTAGTATTTATTTTCAAAACACTTCAGAACTTAAAAACATGAGTTCCTTTAACATGAAGTCTTTTGACTTGAAATGATGAGTTGATGGTCGTTGTTAGTTCAACTTAATATCCCATGATTATTGAACGTGTTTTCACAAGTACAAATAAATTAATATCAAGTTTATTTGAAAAGAAGTTAATTTGTTTTGAATCGTTACAAAATTAACTTTGTTTCTTTTGAAATTCGGTCAGTGTAAAACGAACATTTTTAAAGTTAAAACAAATTTCAAAGTTTTTTCAGTGTATACAATGCATAGTTTAATAAATCTCACCATTACCGTTAGGCACTGGTCCATGGCTTCTTAAATTTTATTACCTCAAATGAAATAAAAACATCACCCTCAGTGAAAACAGTTTGTGGGTTTCAATCTTCATCGTTCTTTAACATAAAAAGAAGTTATGTCAAGTTGTACATTTGCTTCTCTTTGCTTCATCTTCACATTTTCTGTACTCTGACACCGGCAGAGATTTCTGCCACCCTTCCCACACAGCTTCACCTACTCCTTCAGATAAAACAGCCTTTTACACTTCTTTTTTCAGCACCTAATGCACTTTTATTACTTAATTATTTTATGGTTCCATTAGCTGATTGTGACAAATGTGCATGATGTAAAAAGGACCATTCATGCATGTGCTGATAGACCTGAAAAAGAGCTCACAATGCTGAGACATGTGACTTATTGTTTCTGCTTGTAGTTTCCCTGAGCAACAGGGCCACACAGGAGCTGCTGAGAAACCCTTTGATACGTTAAAAGCGTCCCCAGAAACCTTATTAAACTTATTCCCCCGTCATTTATTCCCCATTTACCAGCACCAGCCATTCAATTTAGATAGATATTGTTATTACTCACTGTATGCTCCAGATGAATATGCCTCATACAAGACCTCATGCAGTTTTAAACTTTTTTGGGTCAGCAGTGTGTTGTCCCAGTGCTGCCACTTGAGAGCACTGCATCCATTCTGCAGTGAACCACACATGTCAGCGGCCAGATAGAATTAAACCAAAAAAGTGGCTCCTGATGGCAGTTTTGCCAGTAGTGATCCTGGTTGTGGTGTTTAACAGGTGTTCAGTGGAAAAAAAATATGCAGTTTTTGCACAAATTAACACTCTGCTTGCTCACCTCTGCAGTGATCCAGCCTGTGGGGTCAGTCCTGCAGAGAAACTAAGCCAGGAGCAACTGCAGCTCCTGAGAAATGCATTTACCTGTCCAGAAGCTGGTGTACACAAGCATGAAATCAGGCTTAAAGGAAGGAATGGACGGAACAGAGGAGGAAATGAAGAGCGTGAAATGAAGTTTGAAGAGTTTCGGGAGGTTCTGAGGTCTGTGATTGGTCCAGATATCGAGGACACATGGGTTGAGAGATTTTTCAGTGAGGTGAGAATTAAAGAGATGCCTTACCGACAAAAAGAAAACACAATTATTACATGTACATTTTTAAAGGGTGGCTTCGAGATGATGATGTAAAGCCACTGTGAGTTTTTTAACTGTTTCAAATCCAGGTAGATATCAGTTGCACCGGTCAGGTGAAGTGGCAGCAGTTGTGTTCCTACCTGCTTCTGGAGTACAGAGAGAGAGAGCGCGCCTCCATCCCCAGAGCAGCTCTCCTAGACTCTCAGCCACAGATCAGACACTGCTCTCACAACAAGGTAGGATCCACCACAGTATCCATCTGAGGATACTCCAGATTGCACCCGTTTTGCGTCTGCCTTCCTGGGATGGAATAAAGCCAGTAAATCCCAAAGCATCTCTTATAATTGTATGACATTATGTTGTTGTTGTACTTGGATTAATAAATGTAGCTAATAACAGAGAACATTAGTGCAGTAAACGAAACCACCCCAGACTTTTACCCAACCCCAACTGAATTAAATGACCATATTGCTGAGTATCACTGCAGCTTTACAGAGCTTTTTTTTTTTTTTTTTTTTTTAATATTTTAGCTCATTTTTTACTTTATGGTCCCCAGGTTTACAGTAGCAAAGCAGTGCTAGTCAAGCTCTGTCCTTACCAACTTTAAGGCAGAAGTTTTCAGGAGAAAAGCTCTGCTAACACTCTTAACTGCTCTGCACCAAATGGCAGTCAAAGATAGCAATTATACTAGCTGGTGAAGTCCATGGATGAAACTAAATCTCAAAACATTTTCTGTATGGATGTACCTAAGTTAGCTTTTTCACTTGGTCCCTGACAAATAAATGTGATAAAACATTCTTACACTAAACATAACTGTACCCAACAAGCCCCAATTGAATTAAATGACTACAGCTGTCACTATAAGGGCAGAGTATTACCACTGTACCACTACAGAGCTGTAAGCTATTTTAGGTTATATTTTTAATTTTATGGCCCACAAGGTTTCAGCAGTATATACTAGTCTTATCATTCTTACCATCTCCCAGGCAGAAAGATTTGCTATGCTATACACAGAATTTTGTCTGCTGTATGTGTAAATTGTTTGCTACTATGTTAGCCAGCGACGTGTGTGCCAACTTGTTTAGAGCTTCACTCTTTAGTAGCCAAAAATCAAAAACTGGTTTGCCTATTAATTGTCCAAAGCTTGAATTTCTGACCTGAAAACCATACTGAAGTGAATATTCAATGGGGGATGGTGTTGGGATTTTTTAAGGGGAATTTCTGTCTGCTTGTCTCTTTTTAAAAACTTCATGACTCACAGCCAGCCAAATCCTCCGCATGGCAAATGGTGACTATTACTGATATATAAATACATAACTTAAAATACGTATTCAATCAGTTTTACCAATGATGTGGCACTAATCTTATAATAAAAGCTGAAGCGCCTTGATACTAATAGACGGCAGATGTCTTTTTCACAGCTGCCATATTGATATGAAATGGTAGAATAAACACAGGTTAATTAATTAATTAAGGTCCATAACGGCCGCATCCCGACTCTGTTTGACCTGAGTGGAACGGAACCTTAATTAGTGTCACTGGCATCACCTGTGTTAACCCTACTATTTCTTGCAGCATCTATGTGTGGTAACAAATTCACTAACTACAATTTCCCATCTTTCTGCACTGCTTTTGTGAATTTTCCTTTCTATGCTCTCCTTCTGCACATTTTTTCTAAAAGTTTTATTACTTTAATAACCTTTTATTTTTGTTAACTATACTTGTACTTGTTATTCCTCTGCAGCGGGAGCCAACAGTGCGTGTGGTTGCTGTTTTCCATCCTCCTCCACTCCGCTATATTAGTGTCAGTAAAGGGGGTCAGATCACTGTCTGGAACAGCAGCCTACACATCCTCAAAAGTCTCGGGGTGAGTGACATCATGGTACCACTTATACATCCACATGGAAGTACAAAACACTCACACACACACACACACACACACGCACACACTCTCTCTCTCTCACACACACACTTTTTATATTTAATCCTCTTTAATCCAGCTTGCTGGAGACCCAACAGAGGAAGTAGCCAACACAAGGAGATTCAGAGGTTGGACCACTGATGCTGTCTACATGGGCAACGTCCACAAGGTTGCCATAGCAACAGACTGCAGGGACTTGCGCTTTGTCAACGTCTCCATGGGCACTGTATTTGAGGATGTCCACCTGTTTGGTATTACTTTATTGTGCTAATCACAGCGATTCACTAATAGATCACTGTAAAAGAAAAAAAAATCAGAATGTTCAAATGTTAACTCTTTGTTTCATCATTGCTCCAAGGGTTTCGTAGTGTCCCGACTGCTCTTTGTTACTGGCATGATGTTCAGGTAGGACCATATTCCTTTGAGATGTTCTTTTGAACTGGACAAATTCACCCTGACAGCAATAATTCATCACTTTAATCCACACGGTTTCTCCCTCTAAGTGTCCAGAGCGACCCTCCTTGCTGCTTCTGGGGGATGAAAAAGGAGGAGTCCACCTCATGTGGTTCCTGAACCCGTCTAAGGGTCTTTTCAAGAAGCTGCCCAAGAAAGCGAGCGGCCCAAAGAGGATATTTTTCCCAGTAAGCTTGGCTTTGTCTGTTGAATTACTGAGCTCAAGCAATAGCAATCATTTACTAATTACAGGTATTGTTACCCATCATGAATACAGGACCTTGGTGAACACAGTGAAATGGTCTCCTATCGTCACATCCCCAACATCCACAAGGAACCAATCAACAGAGTGATGTTTGAGCCTGACACAAACATCATCATGACATCATCAGAAAGTGACACCACCTCCGTGGTCTTTATGAATGTGACACTGAGGCAGGAGCCTTACATTTGGAAATTTAAGCAGGTAATTGATATCACAGTGTAGTTTTGCCTGATCTGACGTTGACTAGCAGGTTATAATATGTTTACATGATTAAAAATATGGGCATGCCATACCTCATTCTTTGTGCTAGACTTGTATTAATTAGATTGTATGTAACTTTAAAAAATGAGACCTTTCTTTTGGTTGCCAATAGACTGATTTCTATGTAAAGCACTCTGGATAGTCAGCTCCCCTATAGCACCAAAATTGTGCAACACCAGCTAACGCTAGTTTGATTGTCAAATTGGTAACTTATTTTTCTATTTTAGAACCCCCCCCCCAAAAAAAAATAAATGTTTTCTCAAAAGTTGTTCTCAGTCAGCTGTGAACCTGATTTGCCATTATTTGAGTGCTTGAAAATTAATCAGCGGTAATTTGAAATATTAAATTAATAACAGTTATTCACTTTCACTTTAAGGAATTTACTCAACAATTTTTGATTTTGTTGTTGTTTCTCAAACTCAAAGATTTGATTTTCTTTAAGAAGCAAATTATCTCAACAACAGACTGGAGAACTTTTTTAAGTTTATTTCCAAACTAACAGTGCACAATATGTCAATCATGCGACATCTCATTGATGTCATGTCACTGTTCTGGTTGATATCCAGAAAGCTTGCTTGTGCCTACAGAGTGTAATGGTTTTTGTTGTTATCCACTTTTTATGTTGATCGAGTCCAGACGAAAAGGTGTGGGTCACACTACTCCTGTCTGGGTGACACTGACCTAACTGTGGGTCATAGTTTGAAAATCAACCGTCACTCCACCCACTCCATTCACATCTGTAGTAAATGTCCTTATGTGGCAAACGCTATATTACATAACTCATTCAGCGAATTATCCACAGCCAGTTTTATCTAGAAGAACAAATATAAGATGTGACTCAAGTTACTATTTCTAAAGTTGACTCCATCCCAGCATGCAGAGGCCAACAGTGTGACTGTGGAGAAAAGTAGTAATAATGTTGAACAAAACATTATTAAAGTGGGTGGTGATGCTTCCTGTTATTCACAATGGGTTTTTTTTTTTTTTGGTTTTTGCAGGAGCACTGATTTTATACTCCAATTAACTGTCTGGACATTTTAACAATAAAACACCCCTGAAAAGTCCCAAAATAATGAGACCAGCTGATTTGTATTATTAAAAGTATGTGTGCTTTAATTTTTTACAGTTCCGAGCCAATAAATACCAGTTTGTGTACATAGCTGTCCGTACATGATACAACATATTCTGTATACCATCTTTTTGTCTCATTTCAGGGAGCTAAATGTTTCGACTACAGCGCATCTCTGCAGTTGATGGTCACAGGAGGTTGTGACAGAACAGTCAGACTGTGGGCTCAATTCGTGACCACACGTCCTGTAGCCACACTGCTGGGTCACCGCACATCTGTGTTGGATGTTGCAATCTACGAGCCTGTTGGCCAGATCTTCAGCTACTCCAGAGATGCAGTGAGTCATTAAGGAAGTAAAATAAATTCAATTTATATTGCTCATTGTTAATTATATAAAATATTATCAGATTTTTTTCCCGATATATCACATCAGGTCTTGTTTATTTTGTTGTTCAGGTGGATTATGTATTTAGCTAGTTAGTTAGTTGGTTATACAAAAGGCCACATGATTAGACTTTTACGCTGAAAAAAATAACTCAAACTTAAAAAAAAAAAATACATTAATTGGCAACACACAAATGAACTCAGTCTATATAATCAATTGTGTTAATATAACTTATGAACTTGATTAAAAAAAAATAATAATAATTTGTGTGTTACTAATCGAAGTAATAATTTTTTTCAATATTCACTGATTTTGTTATTTTTCAAATTTGGTTAATCAGTTAACCTGACACAGTTGCTTTAAAATTTATTAGAATAAATAAATGTGTGCACTAAGAGTGAAATATGCTCTCTTGATGTGTCTGTATGTATATCATGGGTATTCTGTGTTGACATGATGCAATGTTTTTAACACATCTAATAACTTTCTAGTACATTTCTCCTGTATGTGGGGGTCCCTGATATATTTACTATCTTGTAAGGAATCCTTGGCTGAAAAAAAAAAATGGAGAATTTCTGTTCTGTCATTGGTCAGGAGCTGAGAGTTTGGGACATTTCCAGCCATCACTGTCTGAAAACCCTCAGCCTGCCGTTCCCCTGCCAGCAGCCAGGTCGAATCCCAGAACACAGCAACTTCCCCTTCCTGCTGCTGAGCCCGCCTCTTCTTGTGGAGCCTCATTTAGTGGTGGGATGCAAAGATTACCTGGCAGTGCTCGGTCTCGCTGAAACAAGAAGAGGAGGGGGTGGGTTGTTGATGGATGCAGGAAATGAACCTGGACCAAATGATCAAATCGGTCCTGCCCTCTCCTGTGCTCTGTACAACTCCACTCTGAGACAGGTGGTAACTGGACACGCTGACTCATCTGTGTCTCTGTGGGACGTAGAGACAGGTAGGAGGCGACTTCAGATCTTAAATGCTCATGGAGAAGATGAACTCACCTGCATGACCCTCGACTCCTCCCACAGACGACTGATCACTGGGGCTCGCAGTGGCACTATTAAGGTTCAGTTTGTATAAAAAAGCACAGAAATTGATATCATTGGTTCCCATAATTATTTCACATAAATATGAGAGTTAAAAACAGTTTTTTTATAACAAGATCCTCTCATTGACCAGGTGTGGAACTTACTAAACGGCCTCAACTTGCACAAGCTGGAGCCTATCACTAACTCTGAAGTCACCGGGTTGACCTGTCTCCATGACAACCAGCTGCTGGCTGTGGGGTGGAGCCAGCAGGTCGCTCAGTACGACATTGCAGCTGCCAAGGTAAAGTCAGAGTTGCTTTAAATTGATAATCCACAGCAGATTCACAGAGAGTAAGTGAATAGCACTCATCAATCCAGTTTCACCTCTGGTGTGTTTGGGTGTGACCACAAGAGTGCTCTGTTGCACCTGTAACCACACAGGGTACCTGTATGTAACAAGATTTTTAGTGAGTATTAAACCACTTTGCTTGTAACAAAATAAAATTTAACCTGGTACTCCCGTGTTCTGCAAGGTAAAATTACTGATTTTGCCTGTGGAGTTGGTTGGTGAAGAGAGAACTATATTTTGCTTTTGCACAACTGTGGTTTCCCAACAGAAAAAGCTGTCTGACGGCAAGGTAAAGCAGTGAAAATATTCTACATGTAACATGCTCGACCTTTTTTAAGTTGCTAAAGTCAGTTTTTGTGACCACCTTGCTAACAGTCTTGTTCTTCCTTGCTATTTTTGGCACGTTGCTGCATTTTTTGGCGTATGACCACAATCAACTCAGTGGAATAACACAAAACCACCAGCATGACTGTATATCATGGGGGCCTTTACTTAGAAACATTGCTCCACAGTGCTACTCATGGTCCAAACCCCTACAAGTTACCACCTTGCGTATCAAACTTATACTGCCTTCTGACAGAGAAAATCACAGCATTAAATGTATTACTTCAGCTTGTGATTGACAGGTGATTCTGAGAAGTGCAGCACTAATCTTCACTAATGACCAGAAAGCTTAAATATGTCAAGTAGTCATAGTCTTTGCACTTTTGCTTGTCCACAATTTATTCCCCAGATGTTGAACACTGGATGATGAGTCCCACACAAACAGCTGTCACCATAGTGACTAATCTGGTACAGACTTAAAACACTGCATTTTTCTTAATAATGCTGACAACAGTTTGAGCTTAAGAGGAATTTTCACCTCAGAAAATATTTCCTGCAGTAGTAGCACAAAATGTGCACTGTAAAAAAAACAAACAGGAATTTAGTGGAATCAGCTTGTCTTTTCTTATTTAATTAAAATAAATATGAAAGTGCTTTTCATTCATGTCAGTAAACTTAATTTTCCACTATTTACTTTCAGAAGACTTTAGAATTTAAATTTAAATAAGAACTTAAATAATTTTTGATCATTTCGTTCTCATTAAATTAAGTTGTTTTAAAATACATGATCTTAAGTTTTTTATAATGTAGTGAGATCAAGTAATCTTTTAACATTAACTTGAATAAATGAAACTTGAATATTTATGCAAAACTTGAATATTTCTGTTAAATTATTTGAACTTGGAGGTAGAATCAGTAGGATTTGTCCGGGCTGTTCATTAATGCACCAGAAAGGTAGCTGATTGTTGAGTCTCATTCCCAGGATGTCAAATACAGATGTTTTGGGTTGGTAAAATGTCCCAAACAGTAAAATGATGAGGAAATATAGGTAGAAGGCAGGATATCTGAAGATGTAGCCACCACCGCATACTTTTAGGGGGTCATACATGAGTACATAAGTCTAAAAATTGTTCTTTTAAGGAAAACATTGCGTATTATGCCTTTAAAATTTCTGTTATTTATTTCCAGAACACTTCAGAACTTATAAACATGTTTCTCAAGAAGAACTGAATTAATATCAACTTTATTTGATGAGAAAAGTTTATTTGTCTCGAACCATTACAAAATTACCTCAACTTGTCTTTCGAAGTTCAGTCAGCTTAAACACACTAAGTTTGTAAAGTTAAAACAAATAGTTTGTTTTTACAGTGTATCTGATTAAATCCAATAAATACATAGATAAATCTGTGATATGTATTTTTTTTTTTACTAGAAAAAGGAATGTCTAACTTTTCAGGGCATAAAAAATCTTCACCACCTCCACCTACACATTTATACACGCTGACACTCGGGTCTTGAGAAATAAAGATGAAACATAGCTGGTGCCAGTATAAAAACCCATAGGAACTGCAATGTGAGACAAAAGTCCGGGTGTGCAGATGTGCATATTTTCACACCTCAAATTCTTGTGTTACTTTTTACCTCTCAACCTTTAACTACCATCTGCTCTGCGGTCAGATTCATCCCCTGAGGTCTACACTGCTAACATTCAGTATTCATGCTTCTCCAGCAAATTCTCAATCCTGCCTTTCCGCCACTCATAATGTTTCCCATTGTAAAGCCTCCTGTGTCAGCAGAGGCAGGATTTTGAGAGGATATTTTTTTTTTTAAAAAAAGTGTTTTTGGGGAGTAAATGATATCAGCGAATGACGTACATCACATTTGCACATGCACCTGGTGAGATCAAAGAAGTCTGTGCCATGCAAGACATCTGCACCAGTATTCCTCTGACGTCCACCATGCTGAGCTTCCAGCTTTTTAAAGAGCTGACCGCAACATTGCAGCCCAGAGGTGTAAACACAATCAGTAAACCAGAGAGGGAAATAGAGCTCCTTTCCACAAGGCAACACAAACAATTACATGATATTTCAAAAATCATTTGTAAAGTGTCACACAGCAGGAAGTGATGTGTGTTTCACAATTTCAACTGACATACTCGCGTGCACACTCGAGCCTGAAGGCAACATTGTGCTCTTTCTGTAAAACCTTTTCTGTGCAAGCACAAAGCTGCTAAACCTGGTCCGTAACACTTTATTTGAAGAAGTATGCATAAGACTCAGTACTGTAATCTCTGTCTTCAAGCTGGTCTTTGTTTGACAGAAGTTTGATAATGTTAAAGTTAAAGTTAAAATTGTCATGACAAAGACATTGGAAGGTTATGTTTTCTTCATTAATGTCAAGTTGTCATAAGAAACACATTTTTGTCTTGTTAAAGTCAAACTGTCATAACAAAAACATTAAGACATTAACAAAGACGCTTCAAAATGATGTCACCTTTACATTAAAAATGACATAATTGATCAAATATCACTCAGTGACAATGACATTGTTTGTATAATCAATAAAAAGTATATAAGTTATTTAATGTTTACATACTGTGCCTGTAGGATTTGTATGTGAGAGCAGACATGTCCTGGAAGTCTAGCGGTGTCCACAGATCAGACATCCTGGCTGTGAGTCCGTGCTCTGCTCTGGGGGTCATTGCCACGGCGAGCCATGACGGAGAGGTCATCATCTGGAGGCTGGAGACGCAAGGACCAGTGCTGCACCTGCAGAGACCCGCTGACACAGGGTGAGAAAATTAAAGCTAAAATGTGTAAATATCTGAAGGTTAAGCACTGTTGAGTCTCATTTTGAGTACAACAAACATTCTCTCCTCACTTCGTCCATCACTTATTTTATCATAGACACCAGTGAACAGATGTGTTTATGTTTGTACTTTATTGTGTGTTCATTTCTTTATATATTTAAATGTCACAGGTACTGTAACACAATTAAGTCCAAGACTTATTTCCATTGCTGTCTTTGATGTAAAGGAGCAAAGGTGCAGGAATCAAGGTGCTGGTGGAAAAGGTGTTGGTGTATTTAAGTACATGTTCTAGGTACTTGAACTTCTATTGAGAATTTCCGTTTTATATTGCTTTACACTTCCATCGCACTACACTTAGGGAAAATGTTGTTCCTTTACTGCATTAAAAACATATGATGTGTTACAGGGTATTTAAAAAAGAAAACCAGTGTTTCCTAATATTTTGGTTTGTCACTTCTTACAAAAAAGCAGGGTTGAGTTTGAGCCCAGTGTCACAATTAGGAGGTAAAATAATCCAGTATTCCCAAAAAATGAGAGAAAAGGCCAAACAATGAATACAGATTTATGTAGCTAGATTTTTATTTTTTCTTCTCTCCTACCCCTGTAATTATCTCACACCCCCTTGAATTTATTATTGATTATTTTCCTTAATCACTATAAGTTTTAGTTGGGTTTGCATGGATCATATACTTTGGTATATATGTATACAGATAAAAATAAAGAAAAATAGACATTTTTGAGTCAAATTCAAACTCTTGAGTTTGAAAAAAAGTTTTGTCTTAGAAACCCATTAAAACTTTCAAAATGTTTTACAGTGAGCTGTAAACCTGATTTGCTATCATCATAATCAAGTAAGGAAGTAAATTTTTTACATTGTTGTATTAGTGCATTTACATACTTTACTTTAGTAAAAGATCTAAATACCTGGAGACTGGGTGACGTCATGCTACCAAAAAGGATATACTACTACATACTACAAAAATGGTTAATGGTGAGCTAGCACGCAATGTTTTAAGCCATAATTTAAACTTTTTACTATTATGGTTTCGAGTTGTTTTAACGTACAAAATTATTCATTGTTATTGCCTGTTATTTGTTTTTCCTTTTGTTTCCATGCAACCAGAGTGATGCCCCCTGTGAACAGCCTCTTGTTCCTGCAGCATCGAGCTGGAAACAGAAAGCTGAGAAACAGAGGTGTCCTGGTTTCCTCGCAAGCCGGCTGGCTCTGTTTTTGGAGCATCACTGGACAGACGCACACTTACGGTGAGTGGGACAGAGACAGAAAGAGAGGACCATTCAGAAGAACTGGATACAGAAGCTAAAAGACATCAATTTGAAGTAGACCTCTCACAAGCAGCTGACAAGCAGCTGTCAGTTTGAATGATCCTCCTGTAAGATGGATTTACAAACAGCCGGAGCAGTGACAGTTAGACTGAACTGTCGACTTGGCCTCCCGCCTGTACCATTCCTGGCAGCCCACAACTATGTCTCTTTCCAGATCCCATCTGTGTTTAGTGGTGAGGGACTCATGCACTGCGACCGCTGCATATGTGTACGAGCATGCATGGGCGTACGAGTGAGCCAGAGTGCATTTGTCTGTGTGCGGATCCTGTGAGTCTGTATGTGCATTTTTCTAGCTTAAGAGGAATTTTAGAGTGTGACATAATAGGGTGATGTGTGACAGAACAGTCAGCATTAAAGGCAGCAATTTGTCTCAGAAGTACGTCTGACATTTAAGTCAGGACTGTATTGAAATGGGCACTGAATCTGTAAATAGATTTGTTCACATGCAACTTTGAAAGAGACTGTTGTTCTCCCTGTAGAGCCTGAGGAACCCAAACATACAGGACACTATTGTTAAAACTCCATCTACATTTTACTTTATTTATTTATTTATTTTGAACAATGTCTAATTTAATTGATTCTTCCTTCCTTAAACCTTCTGGGGTCCTTTTCTTCTTATAGAAACTTTCCTATATCTCCTTTTTTCTAAAGTCATTAAATGGTTTCCAATTCCTTCATCAATACTGTGCAGTAATCTTGAATCATTTGTTTTGCCTGCAGTATAGCAAAATCAATAAATGTGCATTCTTTGGTTATCAGATCTGTTGGATGCAAGCGTAGCAGTGTCATTTCGGAGTCTAATGAAATATTCCAAGACAAAATTATTAGAATTTTGTTGATCACCTCTCTCCAGAATACACTGATTTTTTTCATATTCCAGGACACAATGTGTAAATGTTCCCATAGTCTTACATTTACAGGATTTTAAGTCTGTTCTCCATACATCAAATTTGGGTTTGGAGGTCTCATTAGAACCAGACGCAAGCCAGTTGTTAGATTTTACTTCTTTATATCTGGACGATTGTAGGAGTAAAATTCAGTTCCTCCCTCTCATTCCAGGCCAGTTTTACGCTCCAGAGCAGCCGGGTGAGCGTGTGCTGAGCCTGAGCTCAGATCAATCGAAAAACACCATCCTGGTTTCTGGAGACACAGCTGGCTGGCTTCAGATGTGGGACATCTGTCATTTTGCACTGGACGTCCAAGACGAGGTGAGGATGTGCACCGTATTGTGCATGCATGTTTACCATAATGTGTATCCCCATATACCTGAGGTGTTCTATGTCTTCACAGCCAGTGTGTGAGCGGCCTCCTCTGCTGCAGCACTGGAAGGCTCATGAGAGAGCGTTAGTGAGTGTGGAAGTCCTTGACGTGGCTGACAGATTGTTCGTCCTCACAGCCTCGGCTGACGGCTCTGCTGGACTGTGGACAAAAGATGGAGATCATGTGGGCTGTTTTGGACAGGAAACAATGTGGAATATCACTGAGACAGCTACTTACCAGAGGTGAGGTTCATGAAATTGTCTCTGTTAAACTAGTGCAGGGCTGTCAAACTCAATGTCATCTCAGGCCACATCAGTGTTATAGTTGATGTGATCGTACAGTAAATGTAAGATTATATTTATGTATCTACTTGTTTTCATATTATATAATTGCCTCTTACTTTGATTGTTACTGCTTTTAATAATAACTTTAAAACTAGCTCTGAATGCAGAATGAAAAATATTGGCTAGCAAGCTGACATTCAAGTGTACAACAATTATACAATTTATTTAAAAATGTACAAAGTAGTATTAGCTAAGAATGAGGGTTGTCTCCATTTGTTTAGCCTACAAGCAAGGTTTCAATTTCCCAAAAATATTTGAAACAATGGCATTTTGCTAGCTACAACCACATGGCAAGAGTGGCACGGCTGGCAACAGCTATATAATACTGAAACGTTATCCAGAATATACCAGCACCTACCGACTTTATCAATGCATTTTGGGACATGTATTTTACGAACACCACTTCTGTAATGCAGCATATAATTGTATCGTAGTTTATATTGTGAATTATATTTTTTGCAAGTTCTGGCTGGACACATTAAATGAGGTACCTGGCCAGATTTAGCCCATGCCTATTGCATATGTCAAGTAATGGGAAGCATGAAAAAAGTCATAGAAGGAGCTTAGAAGCGGCAGTGTGTGCTCGGTGGTGTGCGAACTCTCCCATGATTGGTGCATTGGAAGCCATCAATGCTAAAAATGACTGCACACATGCTGCCTGTGAAGCATATTGGATTATACACGCCAGATTTTGGGGATGACGTGCGTAAACATGGCAGCCTTTTTGAGATTATAAAGTGTCCGGGATGTGTCCAAATAAATACCGATGTCAACAGTGAGCCCTGACCGGTTTGTGCCAAATCTAATATAGAGAATGCTCTGTAGAGAAGTACGTCATGGTTGAGATCCTCCTCCAACAGAAACTTCCCTCGTTGTTTCCACAGACGTTCGAGTCTTTAATAGAAGCTTTAGTTTGGTTAAAGTTCATAAACTCTGGCTTGGCTTGGGCCCTTTGCTGTGTGCTTCACTGTATTTCTGTCACATGTTGGGTAAAGGAAAGAACACTCCTAATTTAAGAGGATGAAGTGAAATGAAAAACAGAGTCAGCACATGCTTAGATACATAAATATACGTCTGCTTCATTCAGGTATATGGATTCATATACTGTATATTTAACATTATGGTTTACCTCTTGTGAGGACTTGCTGCTGACGGCT
Source organism: Lutjanus erythropterus (assembly GCF_056507025.1). Classification (NCBI taxonomy): domain Eukaryota; kingdom Metazoa; phylum Chordata; class Actinopteri; order Lutjaniformes; family Lutjanidae; genus Lutjanus; species Lutjanus erythropterus. The sequence continues at coordinate 11,652,292 of NC_139333.1, read as the reverse complement.
TCTTGTGGTCTCTAAATTAAGACGTACCACATGGAGGGTTGTATTGAAATTCAAATGATGGGTTATGGTGATTTAGTACGTGTGTGTGTGTGTTTAAGAGATTGAGAGTGAAAATGTTAGCGATCTAAAGGTCAATTATATTGTTTGCGTCGACTTCTCTGCCTTACTCTGTCAGTCACTGCCTCTGTGGCTTCTGATTGGTCAACCACTTGCAGACCACTGGGTAACATTTCAAAGCCTTCCCTGTAGCTCTTAGATAAATATTGTGTAATTCATTTTTTTTCAGCCGTGCTCCTGGCATGGCTCTAGGGATGGCAATGTTGGTTGTTCGGCCATCATCACTTTGGTCCAGAGTGAAATATCTCAACAGCTATTGGATGAGATGGCCAAGAACATTATACTTTCTCCTTTCCTGTTGCCTGTACTTAGATATTTTAAATGTTAGCCTCGTTAGGGGGGAAAACAGATTTTGAAGATGGTTAAACATCACTGTGGCAATGACATATAGTCATCTTAAGCTAGATAATGTTAGCAAAATCCTGGCTAACTAGCTAGCTAATCAACATCAACTGTTAGTTGGCTAGTTAGTTAAAATAAAAAAAAAAGACTTAGGAAAGGTCACTTAGCAAAAGTTAGCACACTAAACTAAGACTAAGCCTAAGAAATATACCCACTCAACATCAGCAGTGTTAGCATTGTCACTGTGAGCATGTTAGCATGCTGACATTAGGAAGGATTTCAAAGCACTTTGCTTGAAGGACCAGTATTTAGGATTTAATGGCATTAGGCAGTGAGGTTGTAGATTGCAAATACCTTGCCTTACCCACCAAATGGGTAGGAGAATCTATGGTAGCTGCAACACTTGTGAAAAACACAAAAGGCTTTATCTAGAGCCCGTGTTTGGTTTGTCCATTCTGGGCTACTGTAGAAACACAGCAGTGCCACATGGTGAATTCCATGGACAAATTTTCAAGTTATTATTTTCAGGTTATTATGAACTTATGAAAACATACCAACGAAAATTATATTCAATTTCTGCCACATTCTGCCAACACTGGACCTTTGAATGCAGCCTCACAGAGCCACTAACAGACTGTTAGTCTTGTCTTGTGCATTGTCCAGTTTTATGCTAAGGACTAAATACTGTATACATCACATTTTAATAACATATGAACAAGTGTAAAAATCCCAAATTTAACCATTTACAAACAAACATTCATTTTTAAGCTCTTGTACTCTCATTTTATCCCAAATATCTTGAACCATTCTGATGTCTTTTAAACAGTTAATCAGTGTAAAATTGCTCTGTGGGCTCGTATTAGTTGAGATCTTGCATATGTTAAATTATAATCAGTCAGTTTTAATTTACCAAATAAAGCGCACACACACACACACACTCACAGACACACACACGAAGAAGGAGCACACAGAGTACTCAAGCACAGGCCAACTACGCCACAGAAATGGCGAGCAGCTACAGGTCTGGTTTAAATCAAATCTAACAACAAAACACCCACAGATATCGGACTCTGTGACAAAATATCATCCAGCAGAGATCACTGATCCTGTCTAGTTCAGTGACATGAAACCTGTCTAATCTAATGTCAACAGCTTTGTGTTTGCACAAGTGAATTCCCTTCAGCAGAGAACGAAAATTTTGACATCCGCAGGGAGACACACAAGAAGCTGACAGAAGACGTAGAAGAGAGGACCGAAAGTGACGACAAGGACATCAGCGAGGTCAAAAGTCAAGTACCTGACCCCGCCAACAGGGGTCACACTTTACAGGAAGAATGCTGCTGTGAAGGTAACCATTCAGTGCAAACAGGTGTTTTTTCGGATGGCCTCTCCCTGACCCAGTCCATCTCCAGTCACATTTGGCTGTGCACTGGGAATGTCCCCTCCAGTAATTACCATTATGTCAGAATCATGTGTATGAGTGTGTGTGTGTGTGTGTGTGTGTGTGTGTGTGTGTGTGTGTGTGTGTGTGTGTGTGTGTGTAGCTGCTGCTCATGAAAAGAGGTTATACGTACAGGTCAGGATGGCCTTCCAAGCTAATTAAACCTGATACGCTGATTAAATCATGGCCAATTTCACCACATTATGAAGAGAAGAGTCAGAGCATTCTTCACATTCTCCTCCCTGAAGTCTGGAGCTCAGCTTGGGAACATTTGGGCTATGTTCTGCTCCAGACACACAAGCCAGATTAAAAAAAAAAAAAAATTAAGTGCAAAAATGCTCAAGGTTTGTGTGTGTATCTGCAAGACATTTCCTACAGTTTCCTTTCACTGTCTGCCCGTTACTCAGAAACCTGCCAAAATAAGCGATTAGCTGTGCTTTCTCAGCAACCACACCCAGGCAGACACAGTTATGCGCGCGCACACACACACACACACACACACACATTATCTAACATTGTCGCCTGTCATCCACTTCAGCTTCATCCATCAGACCACCAGAGAATGACCACGAGCAACCTCAGCAGCCCCTGGTAAAAATAATCAGCTGATGAGTGTAAACACTGTGCATGGTTAAACCATTCACACACACTTGTCATTCTCAATCATCTTTTGAGCGACATCCATCATCTGTGTATCTGTGTGTGTGTGTGTGTGTGTGTGTGTGTGTGTGTGTGTGTGTGTGTGTGTGTGTGTGTGTGTGTGTGTCAGTATCTGTTTGAAGACTTTTACCAGATGAGAACTTCATGCCATGAGAGGAGACATTTGTTTGATGACATCCGCCACAGCAATCACTGTTGATTGGCTGTTTTCGCCCCATCAGATAGACTGTGGTCCTGCAGGTGAATTTCATACTGATTACTGTATCCTCTCCTTTCTCTCCTCCTCCTGCTGGCTCGATGCATACCTGATCTTCATGTTCAGTTGCTGCATACTGACTGCAATAACAAATACTATTTCATTGCAATTTTTTGTTTTTACCTTGCACTGTTGCCAAAATTGTGCAAATAAACTAATAAATAAAATAGTGACATTTTATGGGCATGTTTCTCTTATATTTGTGAAACAGTAGTGTCAGATTACACTGACTGTTGTGGTTCTTTCATCAGCAGTGTGAAATTCCCTGATATTTGAGACTTCTGGGTCATTCACGCCGACCTGTGAGCCATCTCATCTATTTATCTCAACACAACCCAGCTCATACTTTTCATAAGGTGAAAAGTTGAACTGTTCCTGTAACTATTTAATCTCTTGTGCAGAAAAATGCAAAAAAAAAAATGTGCAAATGATATATCTAAAGTAACATTTTCTACCAGCATGAAGGATGTTGCGACATAAACCAACTTTATGTAAATTCACGCATACTTCTACTACTTAAACGATCAGTATTTTACAGCCATTCAGGTCAAGATAAGCGCATCATCAGTTAAAAGACACTTTAAGCGAGTAGCAAATCCTTGTCGTGTCGTCGTCTGGCCTCATGCACAAAGTCAAGCCAAACCAGAACACGTTTATGGAAAAATGGGCTTTGGTCTGGTAAGACCAGTAGATGGTGGCTAATGTTAGTTAAATCGCTACTTGTGCGACTATAAAGCTACATTTAAGCATTCTTATTTTAACGTACCATTATCCTGTTATTGTGACATGCAGTGGCCACTGTTCAGCAAAAATTACATAGTCTTGCTTTGATTTTTAAAATCCTCTGCTCTGCGCTTCTGCAACGACTGATTTTCCCCTGAATGATCAATAAACGTTGCTCAATCAGTTCCCCACCTACAGCAGTCTGGCTTTTGCCATGCTGGTGTGTTTTATTTTCAGTGTATAATGTAAATACTCTATGGTGACAGTGTCTCTTGTCGTTGGTGGTAGTCTAGGTTTGTGGACATCCAGTCGCGGCCAACAGAAAAGTACTGGTCAGCACATGCGACTATAAAAGGCTCGATCAATTCTGGAGGAATGCGAGGGCGCAGTTCCACTTCCCTTCGTCTCTGAGCTTTGGCTGTAGCGCTCCATGGTCAGCGGGAAGAATCGTCCAAAAAAACATGATTGATGGGAAGGGATAATGAAAGAGGAATAAAATATGGACGAGGAATTCTGCCGCTCTATTTTAGATACATCTGATGGGAACAACCTGAACTGTCTTTTATTTGAGTTTTCCTTTCCTTTTCTTTTCTTGTTTTGTCTCAACTGTTCTAAATCTTCCTCTTGATCTTCCTCTGTTGAACTTCTTCATCTTTCTGTCTCCTTCTCTCAGCTGTTACCTCATCTCTTCATATTGTGCGATGTGCTGCCACACAGTGCATTTGTGGCCCAGATATGGAAGAGGCTTTTGCTGTAGCTGCCAATTCATGTGGAGTGACCGCTGCAGGGTCAGAGAGAAAGTTAAAGAGACTTCCATCGATTTATCTCACTGCTTTAGATGTTTGTTGAAGGAAAAATGTCAGAAATGTCTTGATGATGCTGGTCTGTCAGAATCTGTTACATATTTATGAAGATTGTTTTCTGAACTTGAAGCTGAAAAGCCTGCTCTTCATTTCCCTCTTTTCACTCGTATTCCTTTCCCAGGAGATGCCTCCTCCACTGAGGATTTACCCACAATCCCCTGGGTGCAGAATTAGAGTTTGACTGGCAGCAAAAGGCTCAGCTTACAGCACCCGGAGGAAAAAGTGAGCTTCCTACCTGTCCAGTCAGATATGAATGGAGATGCCTGAATACTATTTTTCTGCGTTCTTCTTGTTTTATGAAGTTTTGTTGGAACTGTAAGTTGGAAATGTCTATTTGTATGTCATATGAACACTGTGTTGGCAGCATGTGACCTTCAGTACAGTCTGTACATTCATTTCAAACGCTGCTCACATTTCCTGATGCTTGCTTCATCTCTTACTTATCTCTTCTTTAAAGGAACTTTTGACATTTTGGGTAATACGCTTATGTGCTGAGGGATAGATGAGCAGATTGATACCACTCTCATGTTTGTGCACAAAATATGAGCCAGCAGTCAGAAAGCTTAGCTTAACATAAAGACTAGAAACGGGGAGAAACGGCTAGCCTAGCTCTGTCCAAGGGTGAAAATAAAATCCAGCTACAAGCAATTCTAAAACCCACTAATGACCACATTATAGCTTGTCTGTATAATCTCATTGACTGTAATATAGAGTGGGCGGAGCATGATGTTCATATAGCAAATTATGGTCCCATTTAGAGTAAAACAAGTGATAAACCAGGTTATCATTTAGGGCGGGGCTACCGTGTAAGTGACAGATCATTCTCAGTGAGTCCATCCAGTGCAGCGCACAGGACTCATGAAACTCAGAACTGTCAAACTGGGCAATGCTGATCAAATATGGATCAATATTCTGTTACTGTATTGCTTATTTCTCAACTGAAATGTTTTCAGAAACCTATTGTAGTGTACTATTTAGTTGCAAAATGAGAAACTTTATGTCAGACAGGCTGCTATTTTTTTCCCACCGAACAGATGAGCCAAAACCAAACAGCGCCCAACATCATCCACCAGCTCCAAGCTCTCGTTGGTGGATAACATCACAGTGGTTGAATTTTTACAGAAATAAAATTTAAAACACATTATAGTGTCATGAGGGGTGGTATTGTGATCTGTGCTTTTTTTTCTGGAGTCTTGTTGGCACCATGAGAACTGTCAGGCAGTTAGCGGAGACACGTTGTGAGAAATAGTCGAGTATACTGCTCTGTGGTTCAAAAAGACTGCCAAAAACTGTGCAAATAAACTAAAGGTACCTAAGTAATTGACATGTATTAATCTGCTACTATTGCTACTATTCTCCAACTTTCTCAGTTGCCTGAAAACTAAATTCTATTAAAAGGACTTGGGACAATTTATCCTGAAAAATCCTAAGAATGTGATGCATAAACGTGCTCCTGAGTGCTTTGTCTCTCCTCAGCTCCCATACAGCGCCAACAGTCTGCAACACTAGCTAAAGTTAGTAGAAAAGGTTGTTGTAGGCAACTGGACTTGGTAGAGTTCTAGTAGACGTTTCACCTGAACAACCTTTTCTATGAATACCATGACCTGGATGACTGAGAACCTTCACAGACATGTAGCTAACGTCAGCTTAGAAATGGAGTACGCTAATGCCAACAAATGGCACCCACTACTACAACGCAAGCCTCACTTTACTTATCTGATCGATCGACATGATGCCGGTCGGTCACGTTCAGTCTTGAGAGTGTGAGCAACAGGATGCTAACTGTAGTTCATTTAATGGCCACCAGTGTGATTTTCGGAAAATTCAACATAGTGCCTTTCAAAGATGTAGTTAGACTTTTCTGGAACTGCGATTATTTGTTTTCTTGCCAACAGTTAGACTAGAAAATCGATAAGCTACCATGCGAATGTTTCCAGCCAATTAGCTTAACTTAGCAAAAAATCTAGAAACGGGAAAACAGCTAGCCTAGCCGTGTCCAAATCTAAAAATATCCACCTACTACAACCTCTAATGCTTGTCGTCACTGTGGGGCTGCTCTTCAAACGATGAGGTGCTGGAAAGTGGATTTTCTTACCATTGGACAGAACCAAGCAAGCTGTTTCTGTTGCATCTGGTCTTTATGAGCATTTCTCAAAATGATTAACTACTGCTTTAAAATCATTTTAGCTGTACATGTTTCCCTTCTAGTTGTGAAACAGCAGCTCTGATTGTTGTTCTTTTATCAGCAGCATGCAATTTCCTGATACTTGAGACTTCTGGGTCATTCAGACAGACACGTGAGCCATCCTACCCATTTATCTCAACACAAGCCACCCTGCACTTATCATCACAGGTCTGCCGAATTGCACAAATTGGTGACGCAGGACTCAATGTCCTATTTTTGCTTGTTGTCTTTCCATATTCGATTTTGCACTTCTTTGCATGTGTTTGCCTGCTCATCCCTAAAAAGCGGGTTATTTTAAGCACCGGTCTGGATGTTTTAGCGGGGGAGGAAGCAAGAGCAGAGCCCTCTCTCCAGTTTGTGTCTCGGAGATAAATACAAACAGACACAGCTGGGACAAACAGGGCAAGACATCTAGTTTGCACTTTTGCCCCCTCAGGCATCTCGAAACTCAAACCAACTGAATTATACCAAATGTGTTGTGTTGTCAGATTTGATATTGAAGGGATAGTGCAGATTATATAATCAGTCACTCAATGTACCAGCATAGAATCTAAGCAATGTACTGCTGTGGACAGGGTCAGAAGAAAAAGGTACAGTATTTTAACAAATTACAGTGTTCACCTAAAAAAAAATCTATCAGGTTAAGTTTATACCATATTTAGAATATGTTCAACTGTTTACTTTGCCATTAGGCGGCCTTTTTTGACAGGAAACAGATGTTAAAGATGCCAGATATTGCTCTCTTCAAACCAACACAGAACAACTCCACAGGCAAAATTGGTAATTTTATCACACAGAACACAGAGTTACTGAGCTACCGCTGCCTCGATCTGTTTGTTTGTGTTATTGTGTGACTACGATTTAAAGGGATAATTCAGATTCACCAAAGTCACACATGTGTTCTGCAAGGTAAAATGACAGATTGTGCCTGTAGGGTTTGGTTGGTTTGGACAGAGTGATATTCGGCTTGTATAACAGTGGCTTCCCATCAAAAACTATTGTTTCTGTCAAAATAAAGCAGTGAAAATATTCTATATAGTGTAAACTTAAATTGATATAGATGTTTTTAGGTGGACCTCTTCTTAATGGTCTAAAATACCTAACCTCAAACCACAGCAGCACATTTCTTATCTGTAGCTACATGTATATTCATACATTTCCCAGTTTGTTGTCCCTGCAGGTCCACAGTAGAACTTTTAGTTGTGTGATATTTTGCCTCAAAGTCAGCTTGAAAATACAGTTTGAAGAGACCACATAATCGACAGAGACTTAGAATGGAAAGCTCATTCGGTTGTGAAAAATGTGGTTTCTGCTTGTATAAAAGCACGCATTTGGGTCAAATGCACATCAAATCCATCTCTTTTTGTTTTTGTAGCTGTAGTCCTCAAAAAAACAAACCTTACAGGATGCAGTCACCCACTTAGACCATGCATGAATGTGTGTGTGTGTGTGTGTGTGTGTGTGTGTGTGTGTGTGTGTGTGTGTGTGTGTGTGTGTGTGTGTGTGTGTGTGTGCAGGGAGGCAAAACAGAAGCTCTTCTGGCTAAATGGCAGGTTAAAGCTCCCTTTCGCTGATTTCCAACATCAGACTTCTCTCAGCCTGTTTTCTCTTCAGAGAGGATAAAACACCCTGGAGAACAACTCCCAGACATTAATGCGTAATTTCACCAGACTTCCACACACACACACACACACACACACACACACACACACACACACACACACACCCAAACAGACGACAGATGTTCCAAAATACCACAGTAACAACAGCGCAGATGCAGGCTGGGAAATGCCCTGTGAGATCTTCGTTGCTTCAGTATAAAGCTGCTTAGGGCTTTTAGAGCCGAAACGGGCAACAAGCTGCGATCGTAATTTATACGCTGTATGTTTTCACAGGAATCGGAGAGGGAGTGAGTACAGAAAAGGTGGCCTGTGAACGAGGGGAGGTGTTATTTTTCCCTGCGTGTTTCCACATTTGAAGTTGTGCAAGAACTTTTTTTTTTTTTTTCCAGAGCTGCCTTTTCTGAACTTGCGTCTCTTTGTAGATCAGCGTGACAGGGAGAAAGTGAAGGATTCATGTGTGGGAACTGCAGCAGGAAGGAGAGCGCAGCTGGGAATTTTTGCCTAGAGCAAAACAGACAGGAGGTCTGTGGCGAAATAAGGCACAGACAGAGAGGAGAAAGGGAAAGAGAAGGAGGAAGAAGATGACAGAGGAGCAAGGAGGTTTAACGCAGGGATGACATGAAGCATGGGATGGGAGGAGGAGGAGGAGGAGGAGGAGGGAAGATTTGATGAGATGGAGGAGGAGTAAAAGAAGACTTAATGAGGTGGAGCGAGGAGGAGACTGGAAGATGACAGACGGAAGGGATTCTTGTCTCCACACCTTCTTGGGAAAAAAGGGATGTCAAGGCAAGTCACACACTCACACATAACATTAGATATAACAATGTGTATTAAATTAGATGAATGCTAGAAAAAATGTTCTTAGACAGTATTAGACCATTTATTACAGGCTTATTAAACTTTCATAGAAGGTAACAAGGGACATGTTACAAAGTTAGAGGATGTTAGAGGATAATTAGGGATACATTACAACAGAACTGTACTATAAATTAAAGTGAAATCACATATCTGCAACATGAAACACTCATCCTTTGGTTGGTCTCATACAATTGTATCTAAGACTGATGTGTACTTCTCTGATCAAATTACATTATCTGATGACAGTATTCCAATAAGTCTGTGCAGTCACCCATGGATAAAATATTCATCTACCTCTAAAATTTTAGCCTTTACTTTGTAGACCTGGTTAACATATATTTTATTTACAGTACACTTCTGTTGTCTAATGAGGGTTTAACAGTGGACAACATTACACTTTAGTTTACAGTACCGTTGGGTGTATAGAGTCTAATTTATAGATATAGTTGGTTATAGTTGTGTTTGTTTAATGCCTAATAAAGAATGTTATTTCTAGTGTTTGTGTAATTTGATGCAAAGTACTGCTGTGTACTGTAAAATGAAGTGCAACTGATGTTTGTGTACACACCTGCATGTACACACCCACAGTGTGCACACACTCCCTCTCTACTCTCTCCCTCTATCTCACACACGCTCTTGTCCTCAGAGCAGCAGGTCCCTGGAAGCAGCCGAACTGTCAGTGACTGTTGCAAACACATGCTCGCTCTCAGCTCGGCGCTGTCTTCAGTTGCTGCCAAGGAAGGAGGAGGAGGAGGAGGAGGAGGAGGAGGAGGAGGAGGAGAAGTGAGGCTGGGAGGAACCAACTGAAACACACAGATAGAGAAGAGAAAGAGAGAGACTTGGACCAAACCTCTGACTGCTTACCTCTCGCCTCTGCCTGGCTGGCTGGCTGTGTGTGTGTGAGAAACTGGAAGCAGCCGACAAGTGATGCCTTGCACTCTCCGGAGCACATAGTCAGGACTTTCTTCGGTTTCACTGTTCCCCTCTTTCCTCTGTGACAATGATGAGGAGAGACCGTCTCTTCTTAGCTGTGACTCTCACTGCCATCTTCTCCGCTGACCTCTACTTCATCCTCTTGCCAAAGCTGCGGAGCGTGGGGCAAGGATCAGGGGGACACTTTTGCTCATGTGGGCCCAGCAATCTCACCCTACCAAGGCACGGGGGGCTCGCCACCCCGCAGCTGTCCAACTGGACTTCTTTGCCACCCCTGGATGGCACCACATCTGAGCCTGCTGATGGGGGCTCGAAGCTGGGTAGGCTGTTTGCTCACCATCTTTACAACATCCAGACTCCAGCACTGGGGCCGGAGGAGAGGCTGCTGCAGGTGGAGCAGCTGATGGAGTATTACCGGAGGAAGGTGTCACGCTGGGAAAGGTCAGTTTCTGGTGTCATTTTTCGAGATTTTAAAGATCACATATTTGCTCATTTTGTTCACACTGCAGTTTATTGTGCAACAACTGGTGAGTAACTAAATGTGACTTTTGCTAGTGTTACTCAACTTTATTGTGAAAGAAGATCTCTCTGTGGAAGCACGTGTTGGGAGCTGACTGTGGTCAAGGGGCAGGGTCACTGACATTGTGGCCAAACCCACAGCAGACGGATGCAAACACACATCCATTCGCATAAACACACTTGTGCATTTGTGGATGATAACAGATGTACACCCACAGAGAGACGTCAGGATGTGTAGACAATTCTGTGCGTCATGAAAAGTATAAATGTCAAGTGGGCTGGTGGCAGAAAAACCCTCACAAACATGTCATACTGAGCGCTCGCGTCTGGAGCGCTCTTTTTAAGGTAAACAAGGATTTAAAGCTGTTCAAGCCCATCTTAATCTGTGGGAGCCGTAGCTGTCTTGGCTCAGGAGGCTGTCTGTCTGTCCCGGCACAGTGCACTCCCTCTGAGAGATACAGACTTTGGGCTCTTACGCTGGAAAATAAGAAGAAAAATATGAGCAATGGATCTCCTCTCTCTGCTGCTTTGTAACGAAAAACCCAAAACAATGGAGTGCCCAAAGGCTTGTTTAAGACTTGCAAGATCTTGCAACAGCATCTCAACACTGCAACAAACACACCTAGGAGAGCTTTTTGTTAGGGGCTGCTCAAATGAACAGTTACATCTCCATGTTCAGCATGCAAATAGACTCATCTCTGTGTGTCCCTCCTGGCAAACGTTGCAAGAGACAGAAACATTCTCCACTTCCTTTTTTGTTATCTCCTGTGTGACTCTACACTCTGTGATCTGCACTCATCTATTGTCTTGATTACAAGAGGTGTGGACTCGAATTACCCGACTTCAACTCGAGTCAGACTTGAGTCACAAATTTGTTGATTCAGACTCAACATTACAAAATCAAGAAAGACTTCCAACTCGACTTGGACTTTAACACCAATGACCTCATTTTACCTGTGGTAGTTTTTAACATTATTTTTTGCCTTTATTTAATAGGGACAGCTGGCGATATGACGGGAAAGGGGGTAGAGACGGAAAGGATGACATGCAGCAAAGGACCACAGGCAGGAGACGGACTGATAGCCTCAATACATGGGGTGCTCTGCCAACTGAGCTACAGTGGCACACCTTTAAATGAGCATTTCGACTTGAAAATACTTTATGCCTTCCCAAGCCCAAAGATTAAAAAGTATGTTATTTAAAGCTAGTATACGTAACACTTTGTAATTAAAATGTCTAAACACATTAAACACGTCATATATTTTGCTGAGCTGTACACTTACATTATCCTAAATGTTTCCAACAATGTTCAAACCCTCAGAGGTCTGTACTTTATTGAAGATGGTGCGTTTCCTGCAAGCTGTTGCTGGCTAGTTGCTATAACTTCTGGGGAAACACAGAATAAGTCACCATAAGTTACCATGAACATGATTTCTGAGTTATGACAGATTTTTATCAGCTATGGTGGTTATTTAAAAGTGAAGATAACAATTGCCATGATCCCATGCCACTTCATGTCATTATCAAACTGTCGTTTGTTATTTAATGCGACCCCTAGTGTCAGAATTTATATATTGTACATTTACTAACTTTAAAGCTATTCATTGTCAGCATTTGTCCATGTCCATCTGTATTTTTTGACAGACAGACACAATTACTTCAAACTTTATTCAACCTTAAAGTTGCACAAAGAACAGTAAGTCGAGACTCTCAGCATAGTTAGGGAGCTAATGCTTAGCTTATGTTAGCCTACCAGCTAAACAACTTTGTAAATCAATGAGGCTGGAAACTCAGTGTTACACTGACTTGTTTAGGGCTTGAAACTCAAAGTGTCGGACTTGGGACTTGACTCCAGACTTGTCTGCCTTGACTTGGCACTTGTTAAACAATGACTTTGTCTTTGCTGATCTGTCATTTGAGCTCGCTGGGTGACTGATGGCTCCGTAGGA